>NC_074666.1:20506280-21710030 GCF_029448725.1 Salvelinus fontinalis
AGCTATCTAGTAAACATGCTAGCTACTTCAGTGGATGTTGAACACATTTCTACCAGCAACTGAACACATTTCTAGTGGCAAATGTGTTAAATTATAGCCATGGTAGAAAATAATGCAACTCCGTGGAAGGTCAGTTACACACCTTCCACGTTTTTCATTATTTTCCAAGGAACAAACACATAGCCCCTCTTTGATTATCCCTTATTTAGTTTCTATTGCGAACCAAATCATCTGAAACATGATTGTACAAAAAGTGTTTTAATTTCTAAACGGTTCCCGGGTATGGATGAAAATACCCACAAATTAAAGCTGACAGTCTACACTTTAACCTCAGAGTCCTTGTTTGATTTAAATTCCAAACTTTTGGAGTATAGAGCCTAAAGAAGAAAACGTTCTTCACTGTCCCAAAAATTACAGAGTGCAGTGTATGCAATGCATTCGGAAAGTATTCAGACCCCTTGACTTTTTCCACATTGTGTTACGTTACAGCCTTATTCTAAAAAAAAAATACACACACTACCCCATAGTGAAAAGAGAAAACAGGTTTGTAGAATTTTTTCCAAATTGTTTCAAATAAAAACAGAAACACCTTATTTACATAAGTATTCAGACCCTTTGCTATGAGACTCGAAATTGAGCTCAGGTGCATCCTGTTTCCATTGATCATCCTTGAGATGTTTCTACAACTTGTTTGGAGTCCACCTGTGGTAAATCCAATTGATTGGACATGATTTGGAAAGACACACACCAGTCTATATAAGGTCCCACAGATGACAGTGCATGTCAGAACAAAAACCAAGCCATGAGGTTGAAGGAATTGTCCGTAGAGATCCTAGACAGGATTGTGTTGCATTACAGATCTGTAGAAGGGTAGCAAAACATTTCTGCAGCATTGAAGGTCCCCAAGAACACAGTGACCTCCATCATTCTTAGTGGAAGAAGTTTGGAACCACCTAAACTCTTCCTAGAGGTGGCCGCCTGGCCAAACTAAGCAATCTGTGGAGAAGGGCCTTGGTCAGGGAGGTGACCAAGAACCCAATGATCACTCTGACAGAGTTCCTCTGTGGAGATGGGAGAATCTTCCAGAAGTACAACCATCTCTGTAGCACTTCACCAATCAGGCCTTTATGGTAGAGTGGCCAGATGGAAGTCACTCCTCAATAAAAGGCACGTCCTTGAGTGGCCCAGCCAGACCCCGGACTTGTACCCGATCTAAACATCTCTGGAGATACCTGAAAATAGCTGTACAGTGACGCTCCCCATCCAACTTGACAGAGCTTGAGAGGATCTGCAAGAAGAATGGGAGAAAATCCCCAAATACTGGTGTGCCAATTTTGTATCTTCCTACCCCAGAAGATTCGAGGCTGTAATTGCTGCCATAGGTGCTTCAACAAAGTACAGAGTAAAAGGTCTGAATACTTATATAAATGTGATATTTCAGTTTTTATTTTTCATAAATTTGTAAAAAATTCTAAAACCCAGTTTTTGCTTTGTCATTATGGGGTATTGTGTGTAGAAAACCATTTAATTAATTTTAGAATAAGGCTGTAATGTAACAAAATGTGAGGAAAGTCAAGGGATCTGAATACTTTCCCAATGCACTGTCTCATTCAGACCAGACTCAAATTGAAATAGTGTAAATGATAAGTTGATAAAAGTTTGATTTAAGGTGGATCTTCTGAAATAACACTTGTCTAAGGCTGTTACTTAAGGTTTAACACTGTTATTTTAATAAATGTAACAACATGTAATCTAAAATGTAATCTACGCAGTGCTGTAAAGTACTTAAGTAAAAATACTTAAGTAGTTTTTTGGGGTATCCGTACTTAACTTTACTATTATATTTTTTGACAACTTTTAGTTTTACTCCACTACATTCCTAAAGAAAATGATGTACGTTTTACTCCTTACAATTTCCCTGACAACCCGCAATTGACTCAGCGTTGTCAGAGTTAGGGGAGGGTTGAGTTGGTTCAGTCAGGAGTTGATGTACAGTCGTAAGAGAAAATTAAATGGTAGGAGGGACATCCCAGCATCAAGTGGTTTCAGATTTCACATCCTACATCAGACAGGTGCAAAAAATGTGAACGGTGGCTTTCGCTCAATGCAAGCCATTTCGATCTAAGGTGTCCACAGTTTATAAGCTTATCAGTTTATTGGTTTATAAGCAGAAATGCCGGTCTGAACTGGTACCAGAATCACGCAGGTCGCCGAAACAGGGAACTTTACATCTAAGAGGTGTTAAAAGCATTTTGAGAAAAGGGCTTTCTCCCCGGTGCACAAAGGAATAAACCCCACCCATTTCCACAATTTATGCTCTTAAAATATTATTTTAAACCTAACTCTAACCTTAACCCTAACCCTAACCTTAACCACACTGCTAACCTTAGGCCTAACCCTAAACTTAAATTAAGACCAAAAAGCACATGTTGACTTTTTGGCTGTGCAATCTGACTTTTTGGCTATGGAAGCTAGTGGACTCAACCCAGTGCTTGCTTCTCAGTCAGACACAGCAGAGCATAGATACTTCCTGTCAACACTGTTCACTCACAATGTTTATTTAAATTTTTATAACAGACAGTAATGTACTATTTTCAAGAAAATGCAGTATGTGTCACGCCCTGACCGTAGAGAGCTTTTTATGTCTCTATTTTGGTTTGGTCAGGGTGTGATTTGGGTGGGCATTCTAAGTTCCTTTTTCTATGATTTGTATTTCTTTGTGTTTGGCCGGGTGTGGTTCTCAATCAGAGGCAGCTGACATCTTATAATAAAGAAGTATGTACGCTCACCACGCTGCACCTTGGTCTACTGTTTCCACCTTAGACGATCGTGACAGAACTACCCACCAAAAATGGACCAAGCAGCGTGGTAAGAGGGAGCAGCGGTTTTTGGAGAGTTGGACATGGGAGGACATCCAGGACGGCAAAGGATCCTACACGTGGAAGGAGATCCTGGCTGGAAAAGATTGTCCCCAGTCCCAGTCTAGAGGTGCCACCTAAGTGGGCCAAGCCGGAGGTGGAGTGGAGTCTACATCCCGCACCAGAGAAATGCCCACCCAGACCCTCCCCTATAGGTTCAGGATTTGGGGGGAGGGGGTACTCTCACCAGTTTGCTGTTTGCACCTTGGACGATCGTGACAGTATGAGTTTGAAGATTTGAATTTGTCTCAGAGGTTTTTCTAAATCTCTAATGTGTCATGTTAAATATATTGTCTTGCTTAATCCATTGTCATTCTTGAAATGTTAGCGCTGTGTCAAGATATTAACATTTAAAGACACAACTCTTACACTGTAAAATGTGGCACTTTTAAAAGTTTTTGACACTGACAATCAAACTTAAGTTTAGACCTAGGGCTGAGTTGTTACCTTTCTATCAGTTCAGAGACAGGGGTCTTGTACACCAGTAGATCACCTTTCATCATATTTCAGAATTCTTTGAAGAAGAGTAGCCCGAAGAAGTATACAAATCTCTTATCAGCTGCACTGCCTGAGATAAAAGTGTCTTGCTTAATCCATTGTTAATGAACTTTGTCACTGTTTTAGGCCTACCTCATACCTGCAGATTATACACATATTCATCTTTATACTTTCTGTGGTGATCTTTTAAACTTCAAGACACTTGTATTTTTGTTTCCCCATTAGTTCTATCATAGACAAGCAAACAGACAATTAATGACCAGATTTTTCTTTATGCTGTCAGAGATGTACAGCATACCATCCAATCCGGTTCCTTGGTCACTCAAAGTTGACATCTAAGACATTGTCAACTCAACTGTCCTTGAAAATGTTTCCAGTTGTAGACACAGATATGGACTGTTTTGTTTTTGTGCAATAAGAAATATAATTTCTGTCCTATGAGTCACGGGCACACACATACAAATCAAATCAAATGTATTTAAATAGCCCTTCTGATATCTCAAAGTGCTGTACAGAAACCCAGCCTAAAACCCCAAACAGCAAGCAATGCAGGTGTAGAAGCACGGTGGCTAGGAAAAACTCCCTAGAAAGGGCTAAACCTAGGAAGAAACCTAGAGAGGAACCAGGCTATGAGGGGTGGCCAGTCCTCTTCTGGCTGTGCCGGGTGGAGATTATAACAGAACGTGGCCAAGATGTTCATAAATTACCAGCATGGTCAAATAACACACACACACTTCATTGACGAGGAAAAGACTAAGCAACTACAGTTCAGTATGTCTTTGTTCTACTTTAACTACAGATGCTCCGGGTGTATGAACAATGGTTGGCGAAGAAACATCACTAGAGGAAATGTACTGCAGACAACCTTTATAACGATTGAAGGGGCCAAATGTTAGTTGCTGTTAGACACAAAAACATGTCAGATGACCTGGGACCAAGAAAAATGCCATATGACAAAGATAATAATAACTGAGGGGTGCTTATATTTGTCCTGTTACACACAAGTGTGTAATGGAAACATTTTCTTTGCATATTTCAACTCCCAGGGGCTCCATTGTACAGCACCCCTGGATCAATTAGGGTTAAGTGCCTTGCTCAAGGGCACAGCAACACATTTTTCAAATTGTCAGCTCCAGTATTTCAACCAGCGACCTTTCAGTTACTGGCCCAACGATCTAACCTCGAGGCTTCCTGCCACCAGTATAGAGTGTGAGGTTAACTGTTCAAACAAGGTATAGGGACTATGTGGTATGTATGAGTAACTTGTGGTCATCAACCCTCTTCCCAACTTCTGAGTTGAAGATGACAGACACATAGAAACTAAGAGTGTACAAAACATTCACAGTATCTTTCTCTCACTGTTTTATCTGATGACAATAACAGTACAATTAAAATCTCACGGGGAGGCTAGCTGGCATTATACCTCATAAGAAACTGATAGCAATACACCAATAGGCAGGTAGCCTAGTGGTTAGAGCATTGGGCCTGTGAGTGAAAGGTTGCTAGATTGAATCCCTGAGCTGACAAGGTCACAGCTGTTGTGCTGCCCCTGAACAAGGCAGTTAACCCACTGCTCCTAGGCTAGTCATTGTAAATAAGAATTTGTTCTTAACTGACTTGCCAGGTTAAATAAAACATTTAAAAATAGTGTGGGGGGGGGGGGGTATATGCAATTTTTCCTAAGGAGAGAACAGGAAGGTCCAAAGTTTGGAAGAAGAAGATAAGAGACACATTTGAATGCCCATGGGACACAGCTCCTTCTCTGACTGACCCTATTACCATGGCCATCCATTAGCCTCAAGGTAAAAAAAAAGAAAGAAGAATAGTCTGAATGAATTGACCAGGCTGTCGATCAAGAGTCCTCGGGAGGTGGGGGTATTCTTTTTCTTTTTGTTGTTGTTGAGAATACCAATTATTTTAATTGGTCCAGTATAAAAACTACTAAGCAGAATACAAATTGGCAGCTGAATATCTGTTTTCAAAGCAAGCTGCTGTTTTCAAAGCAAGCTGGAACAATTGAAGCAATGTGACATATTTTAAGTTGCAATGCCTCAAGAGTATATGACATAGGTCGCCAGGTGACAGTGTCAGAAAATAATATTGCTGGATGTGAACAATTTTTAGAGGCCACATTCTCAAGAGGAGGCGATGGTAAATGATAACAAGCACGCTTTCAAGTAAGACACCTACACAATGTCCTTCAAACCCTTCTACTGGGATTGGTGTGTGTGTGTGTGTGTGTGTGTGTGTGTGTGTGTGTGTGTGTGTGTGTGTGTGTGTGTGTGTGTGTGTGTGTGTGTGTGTGTGTGTGTGTGTGTGTGTTGAACAATAATAATAATAAAAAAGCAATTATTGTAACCTGTGTTGTATCACCTGAAATTCATTTAGGCTTTCTCTTCACTACTGCCAAATGCGTTACTTAATTGCTAACGAAATATTACAAATTGGGGAAAGTGAACAAAAATAAAAAATAATAGGAAAAGATCAAGCTAACTATCTCTAGGGTATAATTTTGCCATGGAAATATTATAGTTTAGATGTGAAATAGTAAATCAAACCTCACACACTGTATTTTGCCTCTAGGTAATTCATATCGTGTAAATTATTAATGTAGTTTTCTGTACTCACCTGAATAAGAACAGCAGAGAAAGCACTCTATTCAACTGAAAAAGTTATATTGCTTTTTCTCCTCTTCCAAGTCTCTCACTGAAAGTATTTTCAAAACATGGTGGTGTCCAACTGTCATCTTCCCAGGGCTCATATCTAGACCCATTGACTTGTGGTTGATTTTGCATAGCGAGTAGAGCAAAAGCACACTGGCAAATCTTCAATTTTACATTTCAGCTGGGTGTCTCTCCACAACATGCTCTTAGATGTCCCTGTGTTCAGCACTGTAGCAGAATTCACTGATTATTCTCACGCTGTCATGACATACTCTTGAATAAATAATGCAGTCTGAAGGATAAAAAACAAACTTGTTTGACATTTTTACTGCATTAGGCGCTAGTAACACAAGCACTTCGCTGCACCTGCTATAACATCTGCTAAACTATGAACACAACCAATAAACATTGATTTGATTTAAAGATGAAGGTACGATGTCACCTGAGAATTTAAGTGTTAAAGAGAGTGCAGCATAGAGGAACATGAGGTGATATAACAGAGACTAGGATCAAATTGTCATAAATGTAATACATAGTGTAAAGTTCTAAATCATATTCATGATAACCTTGGGTTGGCATTAGGACAGAACTCAATTTAAGTGTAACTGAACTTTATAATCTTTCACCTGAGGCATTTTTGTAAATGTTTGTATATAACGTACACTCAGGGATGGGGAGTAACAGATTACAAAAAAGTAACTGTAATCCGTTACATTACCAGCAACAAATATTGTAATCAGATTACAGATACTTTTGAAAAACTAGATGATTACTTCAAGGATTACTTTTAAATTCAGAAAGGATGTCTGAGGAAAAAATCTTTGACACTTCTCTGTTCTCAATGACATTCAAATCAGCATTGAAAAAAAAGGGCAATTTTAAGTTTGTTCCGCCTGAGCGAGTCTGACCACAAGTCAAAGACCACTACGATGACACACCAAGTGTGTTTGATGGATCGCAGGAAAAGGCTTTTGTAGCCTACAGTCCAAGCTATGTCTTCCAATGGTACGACTGCTGTCAGCATCCAAAGATTATCCAACTTGAATAAATGCTTGGAGATAAGGATGAAAGCAGTGGTTTAGTCTACGGCGATACGGATATCACGTTTTACTGATATCCAGTGGTGGATTTAGGTATAGGCGACATGGGCAGTCACCCGGGGCGGCATCTTGCCGGGGGCCCCGCACAAAAAAAAACGTAATGTTGACATTTTGCGCAATCGGTTTTCTATCGCTCAGGGAGCCATACAAGCTAGAACCGCAGCTGACTACATACAGTAGCGCACTGATGTGAATCACACTGCTAATCTCTCATTTAACTATTTGCGCCTTACTGATTGTGGTTGTTGTGGATGGCTGTTCACAAATCTAAATGTGTTTTTGGACACAATAATTGTTGAATTCAAGAAGTTTAAGCTGCTTGTGAATCATTGTTTTTGACACCAGTGGACAGCCTGTAACGGCTTTCCTCCTCCTCTTCATCAGAAGAGGAGGAGCAGGGATCGAACCAAAATGCAGCTGAGTTTGTAGACATTATTTATTAACGAAAAACACGAACTCGACTAATACACTAACAAAACAAATAAACGGTGTAGACAGATCTGAACGACGGACTCACATAAAACACGAGAACGCACGAACAGGGAAAAAAGCCTACACATAAATGACACTGAACAAACAAACCGAAACCAGTCCCGTGTGGCGCAAGGACATACACAAACACAGGAGACAATCACCCACAACGAACACTGTGAAAACACCTACCTAAATATGACTCTTAATTAGAGGAACGCCAAACACCTGCCTCTAATTAAGAGCCATACCAGGCAACCCATAAACCAACATAGAAACAGAAAACATAGAATGCCCACCCAAACTCACGTCCTGACCAACTAACACATATAACAAACTAACAGAAATAGGTCAGGAATGTGACACAGCCAGTGAAAAAAATGGCTCTTGCAACAGCTGCATAGTGTGGTTCCAAGCCTATGTAATAAAAGTGGGACTTTTCATGCTCAATCTAATTCATGCTGATCAAAATAATAATAATCCATAAGCCTAATGGACTCATACTCAAACCTGCACACTTTTGATAGACTTAAAAGAGCAATCAATAATTGCTACATACATTTTTAGACTTATAAATTATATATATATATATACATTTATTCTTGAAGAATATAACTTACATACTGTATATACCTCTTGAGCTTAGATCAACTGTCACACTACATGAGAACCCAAAATATAAGCTTGTTTTATTCCAATGTTTGTAAACATTACAAATGTAAACAAGCACTGTATAGCCCATAACATAGTTAAAACAATACTTTTTATATCATGGATGGTCAGTCCTATTAATCTGAAAGTGGTTACATTTCTTCCTGCCCATCCCTCACCTTTTTTACCGAAACAGAGGCGGGACAACCGTTTTGTTATTGTTTCATCTCTGGATTTGCCCTCTAAACAGCTGCATATTACCAATATATCAAAGTGTCACCAACAAAAAGGTAAACAATAGGCCTCTAGCAAATGCAGCATTTGGCATTCTTTTTTCACATGTAAATAGCACTTTTCAGTAGTGCACAAAGCATGCCATTCCATGAGCGCAGCATTCATTTTTCAACTTGAATCAATGAGCCCAATCAGTCCTCCATGACAACCAAATCACAAACAACAGAGTAAGGATGGCTAATAAGTCCTTAGTTTTGGGGTCATGCTCATGTAAAACAATTTGGCTAATCTATACTTCCATATTCCCAAGTCCTATTCTTGAAGATCAAGGGGTATAACATTTATTGGAAGGACTGGAATACTGATAGACTTTGGATTTTAATGTAAAGATTAATCGTATTATTTAATCGTATTATTATATGTAGTAGAAAGCGATGGGTTAGAAGCAGCCTACTATACACAACCAACCCATAAAGTAAAATGTAACATCCATTTATGGCCAGCTATGTAAACTTTAACATTGATGTATCCTGCAATAGATGACATTCAATTGGTAACATACATTGTTGTCTTCTTCTAATGCCTCTTAAGGGGAAAGTAATGCAATTACATTACTGAGTTTGGGTAATCCAAAAGTTACGTTATTGATTACAATTTAGGACAGGTAACTAGTAACTGTAACAGATTACATTTAGAAAGTAACCTACCCAACCCTGAGTACACTTACAGTTTGTGTCACAGTAAAGGCCTTATGTCTCCACAGGTGACAAGGGGCTTTATGCAAGTAAGAGCGCCAAAGCCCTTATTCTGGGTCCTGTGATGTGAGACCCTCAATAAGTATTGTGGTAAAACAAGAAAATAAAAATGATGTCCTACTAAGCAGAATACAAATTGATTCGACTGAGTATGTGTATTAAAGCAAGCTAGTACAATTGAAGTAAAGTGACTTATTTTAAGTTGCAATGCCTCAAGAGTATGTGACAGAGGTTGCCAGGTGACAGTGATAGAAAGAGGATTGCTGGATGTGAACTATTGTTAGAGGCCATTCTGAAGAGGAGATGGTAAATGATAACAAACATGCCTTCAAGTGAGACACTCACACCTACACAATACACAAAGTGTGTGTGTGTGTGTGTGTGTGCGCGCGCGCTCGCGTACGTGCGTGAGTGTGTGTGTGAGAAAGCAAGAGAGATGTGAGGGTCTTGATATGGCCTTTGGACATGTGTTTCTACCATCGAGGAGCAGGTATCATGCATGTTTTTCTCCCCGGGGCGAAATCAAAGCTTTTTATTCAGAGGTGAATATAATCACACTGTGTTGCTCAAAGGTTTTACCAGCAAAGCACAGTTCTCTGTTAACCCATAAGTTAACCTTTCGATTTCTTTTATTTGAAAAACAACTGCTTTCTTTTTCTTTCAACTCTTACTTTTCATCACTGCTCAAAAGAAAGGACAAACCACCCATAGCCACGGGAAGTAGGGGTGCTGAGGGTGCTGCAGCACCCCCTGAAAAATCGTGATATTTAATATATATACAGTGCATTCGGAGCGTGTTCTACAGTTTGTTAGATCACAGCCTTATTCTAAAATTGATTAAATTAATAATGAGGGTAAATGAGGAAGACAAAATACTTAAGTGCTTTTTAACGGGGTATGAATCAACTGTTTCCAGTGAGTATCAAGAATGGTCCACCACCCAAAGGACATCCAGCCAACTTGACACAACTGTGGAAAGCATTGGAGTCAACATGGGCCAGCATCCCTGTAGAACGCTTTGACACCTTGTCAATATTAGGAACGTGTTCCTAATGTTTGGTATACTCAGCGTATATAAATGGTTTGTATAGACAATATGGACAGATATGAATAGAAAAGGTGTGTACAGCAGTAGTTATATAGGATGAGCCATGACAGAATTCAGTATATTCATAAACAGTGGGTTAAACAGTATGTAAACATTATTCAAGTGACCAGTGTTCAATGACTCTATTTAAAGTGCATTCAGGAAGTATTCAGACCCATTACATTTTTGCACATTTTGCTACATTACAGCCTTATTCTAAAATTGATTAAATCGGGGGGTTTTATTAATAAAAAAATGTCTAAGCAATCTACACACAATAGCCCATATTGACAAAGCAAAAACAGTTTTTTTGAAAATGTACGCCACGGCAAAATGTCTGTAATTCAATACATGCCATAGATAATTTAGCCTTCGGGTATCAACATTTTTTTTAAACAAATTATTTAACAAAATATAGAATTTCGCTTGAATAACAAATTCATAAATGGCTAAAAAGACAGTCAAAAAATAAATAATAAGAATAAGGTTTTGAAGTGTCTGTCCTATATCTAGGAAATGTTTTGGTTTTCTTGGACACATATTTAACCCTTTATTTTGTTGGCACAAAACTACCTCCATATTTCCATTCCTTTGTATGGATTACCTTCAGAAGGAGACTACCATCGTGTTCGTGAGAATCTCCCCTTTCCATGGTGGGGTCATATTAGTTTGTAGCTCAGGGTCTATGATATAATGCATGAGCTCAAATGGTTTATGACTCCCTTTTTGTTCCATTAAAGATGTACTGCAGCGGGGAGAAGAGATTTGGATAGATCCATTTGCTTTGCATAGATCCATTGTCGCTCTTGTAAGCAAACTACCTAAAACCAGCACTGCGGACAGCGCCATAAGTGCACATGCGTAAAAAGGCACATTGTCCAATCAATTTAGTCATTTAGCAGACGCTCTTATCCAGAGTGACCCCTGCCCCTGCGGCGATGTTTAAATAAGACACGTCCCAGGTGGATCATTTCTAGTCATACCCCACTTAACACTCAGAGGAAGGGTCCCTTCATTTCTTCATGATGATATAACCGTTCACACAATATTAATGCTTTTACGCATTATGTTTTATTGATAAAAAATGAATAATTTAGTTTTTTTATTCAAAACTTAATAATGGATACATGTATGAAAACACTTTTACTTTTATGTTAGTTGTCATCTGGGATCGTGATTCGACCATTTCAAAGCGGATTTGGCATCTAGCAGGTTGTTGTGTGTGTTTCAGCAAGACGCAACAAGAACACTACCCATAACATTGTGAGAGAGACCAAGCTGCAGCAGGTGCGTCTCAACACTTGGGATACCCATAACATCCACGGCAACTGTCAGGGCATGAGATGGATTTTCTGAGCGGCAGCAGTGCAGGGCTGAGGTCAGAGATGCATGGGGAACAAACCGAGGAAGGTTCAGGATTATATCCTGTTGCTGACTTGAACTTCTCTTTCATGTTTAATGAAACGAACCAGTCCTTTGGAGAGTACGCTCACTTGTCTGATTTGGAGAAAGGTGATTTATTCGGGGATGGATCCGCCGTCCTGAGAATAATAATCTCTGTGATTTACTCTGTGGTCTGTACCTTGGGGTTGATAGGAAACATCCTTGTCTTATACCTCATGAAGTCTAAACAAGTATGGAAGAAATCGTCCATTAACCTTTTCGTGACGAGTTTAGCATTGACTGATTTCCAGTTTGTATTAACTCTTCCTTTTTGGGCAGTGGAGAACGCTTTGGACTTCACTTGGCTTTTTGGAAAAGCCATGTGCAAGATAGTGTCTTACGTGACAGCGATGAATATGTACGCAAGTGTGTTTTTCCTGACTGCTATGAGTGTGGCACGGTACTGGTCAGTTGCATCGGCTCTCAAGAGCAGGCGGCGCCGTCACCGCTGCTGCTCCGCGCGCTTTATGAGCATTGTCATATGGGTTGCTGCTATGTCCGCAGCTTTTCCCCATGCGGTGTTCTCCACAACGGCGACTGTCTCCAACGAGGAACTGTGCCTTGTTAAATTTCCAGACACTATTGACGCACAATTCTGGCTTGGACTTTACCATAGCCAAAAAGTACTGATCGGGTTTCTAATACCGCTGGGGATCATCTCCGTCTGCTACCTGCTGCTTTTGCGCTTCATCACATCCAGGAATGTGAACACCTCCAGCTCAAAGAGACGCTCCAAAGTGACAAAATCTGTGACTATAGTGGTTCTGTCATTCTTCCTCTGTTGGTTGCCGAACCAGGCACTAACGGCGTGGGGGATTCTCATAAAACTCAACGTTGTGCATTTCAGTTGGGCATATTACACCACGCAGGCATACGTATTCCCAGTGTCTGTCTGTTTGGCGCACTCTAACAGCTGTCTAAACCCCATATTGTATTGTCTAATGAGAAGAGAGTTCAGAAAGGCTTTGAAAAAACTTTTTGGGCAAATAACTTCTTCATCCGTGACCAACATGAGACCATTTACGGCGACGACCAAGCCAGAGCAAGACGAGCACGGACATGCGTTGGTACCGTTAAGTCCGGCAGAGCCAGCTTTGGTTTTCTATCCACCTGGTGTTGTCATTTGCAATGGGAGAAACGATATGCTCCCGAACAGTACGTAGCCTGTCTTAATAATACATGCAGCCTACCAAGCTGTCAACGGTGCCAAGTCGATTTGTTTGGATGTATTCATGTGTTGATCGATTTATTTATTAATTAAATATGTATACATGTATTTATTTATTTCTATCAACACTATTTTTGTCAATTTTACGCATCAGTGAGAGGTGACATGCCCTGGACTGATTGAAGCCAAAACTTGCCTAGACAGATTCAGAAATGTGTTGTGGAGACCTTTTCCAATGCCAATCAATAGTGTTACAACTGAATAAAGGGCATTTCCTTCTTTGAAATGTGTTTCATAGATGCACATCATGCATGTGTAAAACCAGTCAGGCGGTTAATCTTATGTAAATTGTGGGCTTTAATGTCTATGTGTGGCACATCAAAATAAAGACCTGGATCATCTTGACATACACAGCTTGATAGATTACAACTGTGATGTGGTAAATAAATCTTACACATGCTCCTTGATTTTACATGACTTGCACTGCCTTTTTACAATTACTGTGATATATCTAACCGGTAGTGAATGTATTCAGTTGTGCAGAATCTATTTAAGTTGTGCAAAGATGTTATAAGAGTAATTGAAGTGGAAACAAACAGTGGGCTATCTTAGCCTCTTCTCTCCCCCCACATTTATTTGAATATTCTGTCCTTCAATGTCTTTCAATTTAGAGGTGCAGTGTGTGAGATAGTTATTTCACATCACTTGTAATCATGACTATTATAAGAGCATACACCAGCAGTTAGTCCTTTATTCTGAGCTAATTGCTTCTTGGAAAAATTGGCATGCCAGAGGTGTGCAGTGACCTGTAAAGGTGCTTATGAAAGGTGGGGGGTTGACAGACACCTACTCACACCTACTCACTCGCACTGCAAGGGGCACATCATTGACAAAGACCCTCAGGGCAGACCGCATGACATACTGCATCTCTGTGGATGCATACCACGCGATAAACTGCACAAAACATGCTTCTGTGTAAATCTCTTTCAGAGGAGTTAAACTTCTTAATTTTTATTAATTACATTTCGATTTATGTGCTTGGCAGAATTCATCTGGAGCCACTTGGTTCACGGTTTAGTCTTTAATAGATGGATTGATGTTGGAGAGTAATCAGGTTAAAAGCCTTGCCTAAGGGCACAACATTAGAATGCCTCATATGTTTTTATCAAGATCTTTTTGAGAACATCTACACCGGAAGAGAGGGAGGTGGAATGGAAATCATTGATCTGCACACAGTTCTGCCTTGCTCAGTAACATATACAGTTGAAGTCGGATGTCTACATACACTTAGGATGGAGTCATTAAAACAAGTTTTTCAACCACTCCATAAATGTCTTGTTAACAAACTATAGTTATGGCAAGTCGGTTAGGACATCTACTTTGTTCATGACACAAGTCATTTTTCCAACATTTGTTTAAAAGACAGATTATTTCACTTATAATTCACTGTATCACATTCCAGTGGGTCAGGAGTTTACATACACTAAGTTGACTGTGCCTTTAGACAGCTTGGAAAATTGCAGAAAATTATGTCATGGATTTAGAACCTGCTGATAGGCTAATTGACATCATTTGAGTCAATTGGAGGTGTATCTGTGAATGTATTTCAAGGCCTACCTTCAAACTCAGTGCCTCTTTGCTTGACATCATAGGAAAATCAAAAGGAATTGTAACAAATAAAAATTGTAGACCTCCACAAGTCTGGTTCATCCTCGGGAGCAATTTCCAAACGGCTGAAGGTACCACGTTCATCTGTACAAACAATAGTACGCAAGTTTAAACACCATGGGACCATGCAGCCGTCATACCGCTCAGGAAGGAGACGGGTTCGGTCTCCTAGAGATAAACGTACTTTGGTGCGAAAAGTGCAAATCAGTCCCAGAACAACAGCAAAGGACCTTGTGAAGATGCTGATGGAAACAGCTACAAAAGTATCTATATCCACAGTAAAACAAGTCCTATATCGACACAACCTGAAAGGCCACTCAGCAAGGAAGAAGCCACTGCGCCATAACCGCCATAAAAAAGCCAGACCCATTGGGAATGTGACGAAGGAAATTTAAGCTGAAATAAATCATTATGTCTACTATTATTCTGACATTTCACATTCTTAAATTAAAGTGGTGATCCTAACTGACATAAAACAGTTTTTTTTACTGTGATTAATTGTCAGGAATTGTGAAAACTGAGTTTAAATGTAGTTGGCTAAGGTGTACGTAAACTTCCGAATTCAACTGTATAATGCAGCATTTGAAGCCATTTACAAAACCCTTCAAAGGATTTAAAGAATAGAGGGAGACCAGATTAAAGGGTCTTCGAATTATCTGGCAACAACTCTGGTGGACATTCCTGCAGTCAGCATGTCAATTGCGAGCTCCCTCAAAACTTGAGACATCTGTGGCGTTGTGTTGTGTGACAGAATTGCACATTTTACAGTGGCCTTTTATTGTCCCACAGAACAAGGTACACCTGTGTAATGATCATGCTGTTTAATTAGCTTTTTGATATGTCACACCTGTCAGGTGGATGGATTATCTTGGCAAAGGCGAAATGCTCACTAACGGGGATGTAAACAAATGTGTGCACGATATTTGAGAGAAATAAGTTTTTGTGCATATGGAACTTTTCTGGAACCTTATATTTTAGCTCATGAAACATGGGACCAACACTTTACATGTTGCGTTTATATTTTTCTTCAGTGTAGTATTAGTTTGCTATGTCTGACAAGTAGAATGGAGCTGTGGCAAACAGTATTGTTTCTTCATCCTATGTCCTGTATTCTCAGTGAGTTGTGGGATTTGTTTTCCTCTGTTCAGAGAAATTAGTAATTGAAGATACTATGTTTATGTCCCATCCTACATCCTAATATTAAGGATAGTTCACCCAAATTACAAAATGACATGTAAGTTTCCTTACGTGGCACAAGTCCAATGCAAGTGAATGGTACTGTACCTACTGTAAATTAGCATTTTCGTGCCTCATATCCAAATCATCTATAAGCAACGCAATTGAGTTACACAATACATTTTTAAATACTTTTTGCTGATTTGTTTATGAAGCATGAACACAGTAATATACAGTGCATTTAGAAAGTATTCAGACCCCTTCCCTTTTTCCACATTGTTACATTACAGCCTTAATCTAAAATGGATACAATTTTTTTTTCCCCCTCATCAATCTACACACAATGCCCCTTAATGGCAAAGCGAAAACAGGTTATGAATTTGAGCAAATTTATAAAAAATCTAAACAGAAATACCTTACTTACGTAAGTATTCAGACCCTTTGCTATGAGAGTCGAAATTTAGCTCAGGTGCATCCAGTTTCCATTGATCATCCTTGAGATGTTTCTACAACTTGATTGGAGTCCACCTGTGTTAAATTCAATTGATTGGACATGATTTGGAAAGGCACACATCTGTGTAAAACAGGATTGTGTCGAGCCATAGATCTGGGGAAGGGTACCAAAAACAATTCTGCAACATTGAAGGTCCCCAAGAACACAGTGGCCTCCATCATTCTTAAATGGAAGAAGTTTGGAACCACCAAGACTCTTCCGAGAACTGGACACCCGGCCAAACTGAGCAATCGGGGGAGAAGGGCATAGTAAGGGAGGTGACCAAGAACCTGATGGTCACTCTGAGAGATGTCCAGAGTTCCTGTGGAGATGGGAGAACCTTCCAGAAGGACAACCATCTCTGTAGCACTCCACTAATCAGGCCTTTATGGTATAGTGGCCATACTGAAGCCACTCCTCATTAAAAGACACATGACAGTCCGCTTGGAGTTTGCCAAAAGCCACCTAAAGGACTCTGACCTTAAGAAACAAGATTCTCTGGTCTGATGAAACCAAGATTGAACTCTTTGGCCTGAATGCCAAGTGTCACGACTGGAGGAAACCTGGCAGCATCCCTACGGTGAAGCATGGTGGTGGCACCATCAATCTGTGGGTATATTTTTCTGCGGCAGGGATTGGGAGACTAGTCAGGATTGAGGGAAAGATTAACAGAGGAAAGTACAGAGAGATCCTTGAGGAAAACCTGCTCCCGGGCGCTCAGGACTTCAGACTGGGGCAAAGATTCACCTTCCAACAGGACTACGAGCCTAAGCACAGATCCAAGACAACGCAGGAGTTGCTTTGGGACAAGTCTCTGAATGTCCTTGAGTGACCCAGTCAGAGCCCGGGATTGAACCCAATCAAACATCTCTGGAGAGACTTGAAAATAGCTGTGCAGTGACACTCCCCATCTAACCTGACAGAGCTTGAGAGGATCTGCAGAGAAGAATGGGAGAAACTCCCCAAATTTAATTTAGGTGTGCCAAGCTTGTAGCGTCATATCCAAGAAGACTCGAGTCTGTAATCGCTGCCAAATGTGCTTCAACAAAGTACTGAGTAAAGGGTCTGAATACTTATGTAAATGTGATATTAAATTTTTCAATAAATTTGCTAAAAATTTTAAAAACCTGTTTTTGCTTTGTCATTATGGGGTATTGTGTGTAGATTGATGAGGGGGGGAAAGTATTTAATCCATTTTAGAGTAAGGTTGTAACGTAACAAAATGTGGAAAAAGTCAAGGGTTCTGAATACCTTCCGAATGCACTATATGTACAGTTGACTTGCGAAACAACATTTGAAACAGTGGCCAACAAAAGTATCCGATTGTCACCTAATAGAGGGAACACCACCATATATTGGTCAGAACCTGGTAATATCAGGATGTGGGGGGGGGGGGGGGGGGACATGAACCTAACAACTTCCATTACTCATTTCTCTAAACATCACCAAATTCACTGAGAATATGTTACATAGGGTGAAGAAACAATACTTTGAGCTGCAGCTCCATAATACTTGTCAGACATAGAGAACTGATACTATATACTGGTTGTTATGGTAGGATTGGCGTGGGGTGTCCGTAGGTGGCTTTTCATCATTTTTTTGGATTCCTAACTCATTCCTAACTCAACTTCCCGCCGAAGTTGGCTCCCCTGCCTGTTCGGGCAGTGCTCGGCGGTCGTCGTCACCGGCCTACTAGCCGCCACCGATCCCTTTTTCCTTTTCTGCTAGTTTAGTCTTATTAGTTGCACCTGTTCCTATTTGTGTTTTCTTGATTTTCTAGCCTATTTAAGCTTGTTAGGCCCACTCTAGTTTGTGCGGGATTATTTTGTGTTCACATTTAGTGTTGGCTGTGGTTTTGTGCTCCGGACCATTTTTCCCCTGTGTTTTGAGTTGGTCAGTGTTTTCCGCCCTGTGTTTGGGCATGACCGTTTGTGCCGGAATAAAAGTGCCTTTTTTTCTTGAACCCTCTGCTCTCTGCACCTGACTCCTACCTTCCACTCCTATTTATCCGTGACAAAAATAGAGTTGCAGGAATGCTAATCTATCTGTTTCTAACAGAAAGATTTCAGAACAGTCTGAGATGGTGGGTGTTGTCATGACGTTGGCCTGGGGGTAGGTTTATGACAGTCATAAATACCTCTTCCCCCCTTTTTCCTCTCCCTTTCCTCTTCCTCTCCCTGTGACATTAGAAGACCCCTTGGTTAACATAGAGATTCTGGGAACATCAGAAGTTGGGGGGAAATGAACTATATTCTGGTAATCCGACCAATTGAACATATGCGGTGGTACTTAAGGTATATTATGTCAGTTCGGTTGTCATCTGGCACATTCTCATCAATGATAGAATGACATAAACTCTACTGTAGAAAGTCTACACATTAGAGGTATTGGATTCACATGGAATTGTTGTTCAATTCAAATGTTTGAATATGAAAGTATTTGTGAAGAGTTGAAATGTAATTTTAGCTTCCAAATGAGAGATTTGGGTTTTCATAAGTTTAGGGCTCTGCTCAACCAGTGGCCAGCCCCTGTGAAGAGACATGGGTTATAAACTTTTCAGACACACCCTTCTCCATCCACTATATAAGCCATTGACGAAAATTTAACTTCCTGTTCCGAGGATGTGAGGACGACGGTCCGATGTCAGAATGGTTCAGATAATAACTACAGAACGAAGCCAACATCGTAGAAGGGATACCCCCCCTATAGAAGGGATACCTCCTAGACGTTGAGTTAGCAACAGCAGCTGCAAATGTAAATTAAGACAGACAGAGTATCCCGTCTACCACACAACGACGTTACTACAACGTATTCAATTTACCAGCAGCAGCAGACACATTCTTCAAAGGACAAAGGACACGGTTGGGCAACACGGCCTTCCATCTACCACCAACATATCGAAGCGCAGCTCAGAGTAAATATTTATTACATTTTCCTTTTCCAAACGGGCGGTAATTTAGAATGCATAAGATATTGTATTTTCGATAGCACAGCTTTGCCCTTTGTTCCTCAGTCTTCCCGTTCTTTCACTCAAACCCAGACCCTTTTCTTTTGTGTAACTGTCACGTTCCTGACCTGTTTTCCTTGTTTTTGTATGTGTTTAGTTGGTCAGGGCGTGAGTTGGGGTGGGCATTCTATGTTATGTGTTTCTATGTTTAGGTTATTTGTCTATTGGCCTGATATGGTTCTCAATCAGGGACAGGTGTTTTACGTTTCCTCTGATTGAGAACCATATTAAGGTAGGCTGTTCTCACTGTTTGTTGGTGGGTGATTGTTCCTGTGTCTGTGTCTGTTGCACCACACGGGACTGTTTCGTTTGTTCGTTCGTTTGGCTAGTTTTTCCTGTTCGTGCGTTCAACGTGTCTATATGTAAGTTCTCAAGTTCAGGTCTGTCTACGTCGTTTGTTGTTTTGTAGTTTGTGTAAGAGTTTTCATGTTTCGTCTTTCTTTAATAAATTCCATTATGTCTGCATACAACGCTGCGTTTTGGTCCGACCCTTACTCCTCCTCCTCATCCGAGGAGGAGGCATTAGACAGCCGTTACAGAATCACCCACCAACCAAGGACCAAGCGGCGTGGGAGAAAGCAACAGCGATCGCAGGATTTCTGGACATGGGAGGAAATATTGGACGGTAAAGGTCCATGGGCACAGCCAGGAGAATATCGCCGCCCCAAAGCTGAGCTGGAGGCAGCAAAAGCAGAGAGGCGGCGTTTTGAGGAGCTATCCCGGAAGCAGGAGAAGGATCTGGGCTACACTACGTGGGAGGAGATCGACAGGTGGACGATCGACCCAAGGAGAGTGCCGGAGCCCGCCTGGGATTCTCTGGCGCAGTGTGAGGAGTGATACCGGCGAATGGAGGCAGCACGACGACGCGGTAGGAAGCCTGTTAGTCAAGCCCAAAAATGTCTTGGGGGGTGGCTAAAGGGTAGTATGGCGAAGTCAGGTAGGAGACTTGCGCCAACTTCCCGATCTTAGCGAGAGTACGGGCAGACACCGTGTTATGCAGTAGAGCACACGGTGTCTCCTGTACGTGTGCATAGTCCGGTGCGGGTTATTCCACCTCCCCGCACTGGCAGGGCTAGATTGAGTATTGAGCCGGATGTCATGAAGCCGGCCCAACGCATCTGGCCTCCAGTGCGTCTCCTCGGGCCGGCATACATGGCACCAGCCTTACGCATGGTGTCCCCGGTTCGCCTACATAGCCCAGTGCGGGATATTCCACCTCCCCGCACTGGTCGGGCTACGGGGTGCATACAACCAGGTAAGGTTGGGCAGGCTCGGTGCTCAAGGGAGCCAGTACGCCTGCATAGTCCGGTATATCCGGCGCCACCTCCCCGCCCCAGCCCAGTACCACCAGTGCTTACACCACGTACCAGGCTTCCTGTGCGTCTCCAGAGCCCTGTTCCTCCTCCACGCACTAGCCCTGTGGTGCGTGTCTCCAGCCCAGTACCTCCAGTTCCGGTACCACGCACCAAGCCTCCTGTGCGCGTCCAGAGTCCTGTGCATCCTGTTGCTACTCCCCGCACTAGCCTGAAGGTGCGTGTCCTTAGCCCGGTACCTCCAGTTCCGGCACCACGCACCAGGCCTACAGTGCGCCTCGGCCGGCCAGAGTCTTCCGTCTGCCCAGCGGCGCCTGAACTGCCCGTCTGCCCAACGCCGTCTGAGCTGTCCGTCTGCCAAGCGCCGCCTGAACTGCCTGTCTGTCCTGAGCCTTCAAAGCCGCCCGTCTGTCCTGAGCCTTCAAAGCCGCCCGTCTGTACTGAGCCTTCAAAGCCGCCCGTCTGTACTGAGCCTTCAAAGCCGCCCGTCTGTACTGAGCCTTCAAAGCCCCCCGTCTGTCCTGAGCCTTCAGAGCCGTCTGCCAGACAGGAGCCGCTAGAGCCTTCCGCCAGACAATAGCCGCTAGAGCCTTCCGCCAGCCAGGAGCAGCCAGAGCCTTCCGCCAGCCAGGAGCAGCCAGAGCCTTCCGCCAGCCAGGAGCAGCCAGAGCCGCCAGCCAGCCATGAGCAGCCAGAGCCGCCAGCCAGCCATGAGCAGCCAGAGCCGTCAGCCAGCCATGAGCAGCCAGAGCCGTCAGCCAGCCATGAGCAGCCAGAGCCGCCAGCCAGCCATGAGCAGCCAGAGCCGCCAGCCAGCCAGGATCCGCCAGAGCCGCCAGTCAGCCAGGATCCGCCAGAGCCGCCAGCCAGCCAGGATCAGCCAGAGCCAGCCAGCCAGGATCCGCCAGAGCCAGCCAGCCAGGATCCGCCTGCCAGCCAGGTTCCGCCTCTCAGTCCGGAGCTGCCCCTCATTCCGGTGTTGCCCCTTAGTCCGGTGCTGCCCCTAGATCCAGTGGGGTTAATTTGGAGGGTGGCCATTTGGAGGAGGCTACGGAAGCGGGGTTTGACTATGGTGGGGTGGGGACCACGTCCGGAGCCGGAGCCGCCACCGTGGACAGATGCCCACCCAGACCCTCCCCTAGACTTTAGGTGGTGCGCCCGGAGTTCGCACCTTGAAGGGGGGGTTCTGTCACGTTCCTGACCTGTTTTCCTTGTTTTTGTATGTGTTTAGTTGGTCAGGGCGTGAGTTGGGGTGGGCATTCTATGTTATGTGTTTCTATGTTTAGGTTATTTGTCTATTGGCCTGATATGGTTCTCAATCAGGGACAGGTGTTTTACGTTTCCTCTGATTGAGAACCATATTAAGGTAGGCTGTTCTCACTGTTTGTTGGTGGGTGATTGTTCCTGTGTCTGTGTCTGTTGCACCACACGGGACTGTTTCGTTTGTTCGTTCGTTTGGCTAGTTTTCCCTGTTCGTGCGTTCTTCGTGTCTACATGTAAGTTCTCAAGTTCAGGTCTGTCTACGTCGTTTGTTATTTTGTAGTTTGTGTAAGAGTTTTCGTGTTTCGTCTTTCTTTAATAAATTCCATTATGTCTGCATACAACGCTGCGTTTTGGTCCGACCCTTACTCCTCCTCCTCATCCGAGGAGGAGGCATTAGACAGCCGTTACAGTAACAAGCTGTCATGTCTGTTCCGCCCGCTCGGGACGTTTTCCTTTATGACGTAATTTGTAATCAAGGTATGATTCATTCTATGTATATGTAATTCTGTGTGATTAGTTAGGTATTTAGTAAATAAATAATTAAACCCAATTTTGTATTGCTGATTTAACTTGTTAGCCAGGGTTCGTGAAGATAACCAAGAATTTACAACTTTCAGATGAGACTGAAATAAGGTGACGATTAATATTGACTGCTATTGATGTAAAATATTACTAGGTCTTTAAGAGTTTATTCGGAAGATAACAGCTCTAGAAATATTATTTTGTGGTGCCCCACCTCTCTAGTTAATTACATTTACATGATTAGCTCAATCAGGTAGTATTAATTATGGAGAAAGTATTTTATAGAATAGCATGTCATAACACTTAATCCGGCATAGCCAAAGACACGAAAGTGTTAAAACCTGTTGAGGATAGAGGGCGCTATTTACACTTTGGGGGAAAATCGTGCCCAATTTAAACGGCCTCGTACTCTATTCTTGCTCGTACAATATGCATATTATTATTACTATTGGATAGAAAACACTCTCTAGTTTCTAAAACCGTTTGAATTTTGTCTGTGAGTAAAACAGAACTCATTTGGCAGCACACTTTCTGACCAGGAAGTGGAAAGTCTGAAAATGATGCTCTGTTCAAGGGCCTGCCTATAAATGGGCATGATACGTATGAGTATACATGCACGTCATACACCTTCCCCTAAATGAAGTGTTTATCTTGGTCTGAGGTGGAATATATCCTCTTGGCACGACGAGTCATCCATTTCCTGTTTTCTGGAAAGCGCGAAGATGGACCTGAAATTGCCTTCTGAAAAGCCGTCGTTATAGGCGACTACTATCTCCGGCTTTGATTTTATTTGATACATGTCACAATATCATCGTAAAGTATGTTTTTTCAATATAGTTTTATTAGATTTTTGAAATTTATTCGGGACGTTAGGCGTGTTGCGTTGTGTGCCTTTGTTCAGAAAGGAGAGCTTCGCACCACTTGGCCAGTGTGCTTGCTAATTCAAGAGGGAAAAACGATGTTCTAAATCCAAACAACGACTGTTCCCGACAAAGGACCCCTTGTCCAACATTCTGATGGAAGATCACCAAAAGTAGGACCCATTTTGTGATGCTATTTCATATATCTGTCTAACTGTATACTAGTAGTTTTACGCCCAGGTTTTGGCCACTCTCTCGCTATAACATAAGCCTTATGTCGTAATGAAGATATTTTTAGAATTTTAACACTGCAATTGCATTAAGAACTAGTGTATCTATCATTTCCTATACAACATGTATTTTTTTGTAATGTTTATGAATAGCTATTTGGTCAGAATAGGTGAGAGTCTAATAGAAATATCCGCACATTCTGGGGAAAAGAAGCTACGGTAGCATAATGGATAACCACTGATTTCAGCTCTAAATATGCACATTTTCGAACAAAACATACGTGTATAAGTGTATAGTGTATAACCTGATGTTATAGGACTGTCATCTGAGGAAGGTTTATGAAGGTTAGTGAAAATTAATATCTTTTGCTGGTTTATTCGCTAACGCTAACGTGCCTATTGCTATCGCTAACGTGCCTTGATGAATGAATGCGGTAGTGTGGTAGGCTATTGTAGTAAGCTAATATAATGCTATATTGTGTTTTCGCTGTAAAACACTTAAAAAATCTGAAATATTGGCTGGATTCACAAGATGCTTGTCTTTCATTTGCTGTACACGATGCATTTTTCAGAAATGTTTTATGATGAGTATTTAGGTATTCCACGTTGGTCTCTATAATTACTCTGGCTGCTTCGGTGCTATTTTTGACGGTAGCTGTGATGGTAGCTGCAATGTAAAACTGATTTATACCTCAAATATGCACATTTTTCGAACAAAACATAGATTTATTGTGTAACATGTTATAAGACTGTCATCTGATGAAGTTGTTTCTTGGTTAGTTTGGTTGGTTCTTGGTTAGTTAGGTTGGCTTTGTGCATGCTACCTGTGCTGTGAAAAATGTCTGTCCTTCTTTGTATTTGGTGGTGAGCTAACATAAATATACGTGCTGTTTTCGCTGTAAAATATTTGAAAAATCGGACATGTTGACTTAATTCACAAGATGTGTATCTTTCATTTGCTGTATTGGACTTGTTAATGTGTGAAAGTTAAATATTTCTAAAAAATATTTTTTGAATTTCGCGCTCTGCCTTTTCAGTGGAATGTGGGAGGAGTTCAGCTAGCAGAACGCCTGGGCCAGACAGGTTAACAGGGGTGCAACTTCCACTGGGGACGGGGGGCAGGGGACAGGGGATGGGGGGGACATGACCCTCCACATTTTAAAATTGCATTTTTGTCTCCCCCAGATTTTTCATTGCACTGTGATACCAGAAGCGCCATTGGTGTGCTTTAGGACCATGCAGATGCGTCAGAGCAGTCGGGTAGGCTGTTTGGCGGTTTCAGCAGGCTGGATAGATTTAGTACCATGCGGACACCACAGAGCGTGCAGATAGGCTGCGTGAAGGCAAAGCTTCTGAAAGACACTCTGCAGCTGCTGTCGCTGTGTGTGTTGAGCATTTTCTCTTAGTTGTAAAAGCGTGCAGAGCAAAAACTGGCTACTCTTTATTTAACTGATGTAGCTGGCGAGGTAACTGCTGAACTAGTAGTGTAACTGACATGTAACTTTAGCTATGGTGATGTTTCATCCTTTCTCGACTGAAGTTCTGTCTGAAGGGAATGAACTAACTATCTAGTTAGTAGCTACCGCAGCCAGTGCAGCTCGAGCTGTCTGTCTGGTAGCAGTATCTAACAGCTGTGGTGTGTATGGAAATGTTTCGTATCCTTTTTGTCCCGTTTCAACAGAAGGCAATTAACTTGGCTAGTTTTCGTCAGTTGATGTACCATTAGAGCTAGCAATAAGTTGGCAAACATTAGCTAGCTATCTTACTAACTTTAGCTATTATTTTTGCCTCAATCACACTAGACCTGAATCAAACAATGCAACCAGCAGCCAAATGATTGAAGACCGATATTCTGACTTTTTTTGACAACGCAATGTGAGTTTTTATTGGAATCAGTAAAGCAATGTAATGTTGTTGATCTTTCAGTTTCCCTAGCTAATTCCCTACTTTTCACACTGGCACGGTATAAACAGCTCTACAGGCTATGCTGTCATGGTGCACAGTCAGTACATAACACTATTATCATCATGTCTTAGCAGGATCAGATGGTGACAGGTGTCCCAGCAGGGTCAGACAGCCAGGGAAGACCAGTCTACGGAGAACAGGTGAATTTTGCAGTGTATTATAACAATCAATGAATGCATAAAGTTCCTTCTTGAGTTGATGGATGGGCTACAGTCTGGGATCTGGGAATAATGCTTATTTCAATTATAGAACCATTTATTCTATTATTGGATAAAACAATGTATAAATTTACACCAAGGTAATTCGTTGTCATGCCTCATTTGAGCAGGATCAGATGGTGACAGGGGTCTCATCAGGGCCAAGCAACCAGGTAAGACCAGTCTGTGACGTCGCTGAGGTGAACTTTTGCAGATACAACACTTTTTTCTCTCAGTGCAGAAAACACTGGACAAGCCAGAAACGTAAAAATTTGAAACTATTTTAAGGCAGTCTGACAAACCTCAAGTTGATTTCCGAACTGTATTTAAGGTTCATAGAGGCTTTCCCGATAACATAAAACATGTCAAACAAAAATGTGAGGAAGACCTGGGAGACACTATTGATGATGATGAGTGGATACAGATATTTTTGAATGCCCAGTCATGTTCATATCATCTCAGACATAAATTACTGCAGATTAAGACCATCTATAGAACATACTACAGTATCTGCCAGTGAAACTGAATATCATGCACTCAGAAATGTTATTACGGGCTCTCGAGTGGCGCAGCGGTCTAAGGCACTGCATCTCAGTGCTTGAGGTGTCACTACAGACACCCTGGTTTGAATCCAGGCTGTTTCAAAACCAGCTGTGATTGGGAGTCCCATAGGGCATAATTGGCCCAGCGTCGTCCAGGTTTGGCCGGTGTAGGCCGTCATTGAAAATAAGAATTTGTTCTTAACTGACTTGCCTAGTTAAATAAAGGTTAAATAAAAAATTAAATAACATTTGAGGGCGATATGGCGTTGAACTCTGAGCTGTAGTCAATGACCAGCATTCTCACATAAGTGTTCCTTTTGTCCATGTGGGAAAGGGCAGTGTGGAGTGCGATTGAGATTGCGTCATCTGTGGTTCTGTTGGGGCGGTATGCGAATTGGGTCTAGGGTTCCGGGATGATGGTGTTGATGTTAGTCATAGCCAGTCTTTCAAAGTACTTCATGGCTACCGATGTGAGTGCTACGGGGAGGTAGTCATTTAGGCAGGTTACCTTCACTTTCTTGGGCACAGGGACTATGGTGGTCCACTTGAAACATGTAGGTATTACAGACTTGGTCAGTGAGAGTTTGAAAATGTCAGTGAAGACACTTGCAAGTTGGTCCGCACATGCTCTAAATACACATCCTGGTAATCCGTTGACCTGTTTAAAGGTCTTGCTCACATCGGCTACTGAGAGCGGGATCCCACAGTCATCCGGAACACCTGGTGCTCTCATGCATGCTTCGGTGTTGCTTGCCTCGAAGCGAGCATAAAAGCCATTCAGCTCATCTGCTAAGCCTGCGTCACTGGGCAGCTCATGGCTGGGTTTCCCTTTGTAGTCCAAAATATTTGCAAGCCCTGCCACATCTGACAAGCGTCGGAGCCGGTGTTTAGGATTAAATCTTAATCTTGTATTGACGCTTTGCCTGTTTGATGGTTCAACTGAGGGCATATCAGGATTCCTTATAAGCATATGGATTAGTGTCCAGGTCCTTGAAAACGATAGCTCTAGCCTTGAGCTCGTTGCGGATGTTGCCTTTAATCCATGGCTTCTGGTTGTGATATGTACGTACGTTTACTGTGGGGACGACGTTGTCAATGCACTTATTGATGAAGCCGGTGACTGAGGTGGTATACTCCTCAATGCCATTGGATGAATCCTGGAACATATTCCAGTCTGTGCTAGCAAAACATTCCAGTAGCGTAGCATCCGCGTCATCTCACCACTTCCGTATTGAGCAAGTCACTGATACTTCCTGCTTTAGTTTTTGCTTGTAAGCAGGAATCAGGAGGGCGGTGGCATCATGGTGGTGGCATTGTCATGCTGGGGGGATGTTTTTTAGTGCCAGGGACTGGGAGACTAGTCAGGATTAAGGGAAAGATAAACGGAGAAAACTACAGAGAGATCCTAGATGAAAACCTGCTCCATAGTGCTGCTTCAGGACCGCAAAGGACCGTGAAGGCTGCTTCAGGACCTGCTTCAGGACCGTGAAGGTTCACCTTCCAACAGGACAACGACCTTAAGCACACAGCCAAGACAACGCAGGAGTTGCTTCGGGACATGTCTCAATGTCCTTGAGTGGCCCAGCCAGAGCCCGGACTTGAACACGATCGAACATCTCTGGAGAGACCTGAAAATAGCCATTCAGCGATGCTCCCCATCCAACCTGACAGAGCTTGAGAGGAACTGCAGAGAGGAAACTCCCTAAATACCCTAAATACTCCATAAATACAGGTATTCCAAGCTTGTAGTGTCATACCCAATAAGACTCAAGGTTGTAATCACTGCCCAAGGTGCTTCAACAAAGTACTGAGTAAAGGGTCTGTTTTTTTTTTATACATTTGCAAAATATTCTCAACCTGTTTTTGCTTTGGCATTATGGAGTATTGTGTGTAGATTGAGGAAAAACCTTTTTAAAGCTGTAACGTAACAAAATGTGGAAAAGTGAAGGGGTGTGAATACTTTCTGAACGCACTGTGTCTCTCTTTGGACCATTGTGAATAGTCTGTATCCATAATAAAGTGTATCATCACTGCGTGAGACATACATGTATGTGTTTAAATGTCTCTTTTGTGTTCATACAATTGTACATACTGTATGTAGGATCTTAATTTGGTGGTGAGAATTGTCCTGCAGATGTGCTTCGGAAAAAATATAAATTCACTGAAAACCCGCACTAACAAGTGGTAATCCATCATTCAGGGCAGAGCCCTACCTGTTTTGAGCCCCACCTATTAGCTGAAAGAAATACATCTCTATTCTTTTGCCTGTTTTGCATGTTATCCTTTCAGTGATACCCATCCCGGATCCGGGAGCATCCTCATCAAAAAAGCTGACTAGCATAGCCTAGCCTAGCCTAACGGGACAGGGATATCATATAATATAATTTCATGAAATCACAAGTCCAATACAGCAAATGAAAGATAAACATCTTGTGAATCCAGCCATCATTTCCGATTTTTAAAATATTTTACAGCGAAAACACAATATGTATTTATATTAGCTAACCACAATAGCCAAACACAAAACGGCATGTTTTCACCATGTTTCCACCGCATAGGTAGCTTTCACAAAACACAGAAATAGAGATAAAATGAATCACTAACCTTGAACAACTTCATCAGATGACAGTCTGATAACATCATGTTATACAATACATTTATGTTTTGTTCGAAAATGTGCATATTTGAGGTATAAATCGTAGTTTTACATTGCAGCCACCATCACAAATAGCACCAAAGCAGCCAGAATAATTACAGAGAGCAACGTGAAATACATAAATACTCATCATAAAACATTTATGAAAAATACATGGTGTACAGCAAATGAAAGATAAACATCTTGTGAATCCAGCCAATATTTCAAATTCTTTAAGTGTTTTACAGCAAAAACACAATATAGAATTATATTAGCTTACCACAATAGCCAAACACACAAAGCTATTTATTCACCGCCAACATAGCTTTCACAAAAAACAGCAATAGAGATAAAATGAATCACTAACCTTTGGACAACTTCATCAGATGACAGTCTTATAACATCATGTTATACAATACATTTATGTTTTGTTCGTAAATGTGCATATTTATAGCTGAAAATCGTGGTTATACATTGTGAATACGTAGCAACAATTCACCAAAATCTCCTGAGATATTTTGGACAGTCACCTAAACTAACCAAAGAACTCATCATAAACTTTACATAAAAATACTTGTTGTATGGCAAATGAAAGATACACTGGTTCTTAATGCAACCGCTGTGTTAGATTTTTTTAAATAACTTTACTACAACATACAGCATGCATTATTGTGAGACAGCGCTCACCTATTCTCCGCCGTGTTGGAGCCAACATATTACACAGAAATACGAAATAACATCATAAATATTCTCTTACTTTTGCTGATCTTCCATCAGAATGTTGTGCAAGGTGTCCTAGGTCCAGAATAAATCGTTGTTTGGTTTTAGAATGTCCATTTCTTCTGTCGAATTAGCAACTTTGGCTAGCATTGTGGAGCGCACGTGTCCATCATCTCTTGGCGCATGGAATGAAAAATTCCAAGATTCCCAATAAACGTTGAATAATCTGGTCAAACTCCGTTGAAAATCCTACTTTATGATGTTCTTCTCATATGTATACAATAAAATCAGAGCCGGAGCAAATCGTAGTGTATATCGAACGCTTTTCAGAAGACAATGTGAGGTTCCCCAGCGCGCAGATGAAAACTGACAAAAGAGCAGACCTGTCACTCCAAAAGCTCTTGTTCGGCCTCACATCAAGCTAGACACCCCATTCAACCTTCTACTGCCTGTTGACATCTAGTGGAAGGCGTATGAAGTGCATACAGATCCATAAATAAAAGCCAGTTGAATAGGCAGGCCCTGACACAGAGCCTCATTTTCAGAATTTTCACTTCCTGTATGGAAGTTTGCTGCAAATGAGTTCTGTTTTACTCACAGATATAATTCAAACGGTTTTAGAAACTTCAGAGTGTTTTCTATCCAATAGTAATAATAATATGCATATTGTATGATCTAGAACAGAGTACGAGACCGTTTAATTTGGGCACGATTTTTTCCAAAGTGAAAACAGCGCCCCCCTATTAAGAAGAAGTTATTTTGCCATTAATACATGTCACATATCAGTTTGCAAACAATAAAAAAAATCATTGAGTTAGTAAAGGCGCATATGAACATGGTTTCCTTTTTGCTTTCTTGAGTAAGGCAGCTCCAAACTGCAGGTGTTTCAGCCTAGCTCAGTGCTTTCCGTGGTTATGGGGCAGAAAATACGGAGCGTAAGGGTTGGTAATGTTCTCTAATTGTGCTCTGATTGGTTGGCTCAGTGTTCTGTCACTCATGGGGACGCTATGTCACTGCAAAATCTACAGGGAGAGCTCAAAAAGTCAAACCCCTTGGGTGCTACCATAGAGTTAAATTAGAAGTGCCCATCCAAGAAGGCTCAGGGTCATTGGCCACAGATAAAATGAAGTCAAATCACGTTATATCTACCGTAGCTTTAATTGGACTGATCATGTCAACGTCATACATTCAAAATCTTAGCTAGCAAGCTAGACAAGCAGTCATCTTCATGAATAACGTCGACAATCTACTGGAAAATGTTTTTTTTTTAAATTACAGAAATTCTATATAAAATGTATCGATGCTCTATGGCCATGGGACATTTAACAATACTCAACAAGTTGGAAATCGCAAATTCAACAATTTGTTTCTTTGGAAGGAATCAGTGGCTAACTGCAAGTGTTGCAAAGCAATCACTAGCCTGCTATTCAGCGGAGTGGGTGTGTGGTATAAGTTGGGTTTAAGGGTCTCTTTCCCAGGCTTAAAAGGATAAGCATTCAACACCATGGGCCAGAAAAGGTTGAATACATTGGCCATGCTGTCAATCCAGCATGACTTCTCCGCATTCATAACTACTGGAAACTTGGAACTGGGAAATCTCAGAATTCAGTGAGTTCAAGACAACTGGGAACGAGCTCCAACTGGGGACATACATTTTGAATGGTCATCCAACTTGGAATTCCAAGTCGGGAACGCGGTCCTCTTTCTAGATCTCCGACCTGAAGATCACTGAAGTCATGATTCAACCATGTTTTTTTAAACCCAGAGAATGCCAGACTTTGATGACAAAATTTGCCCACAAGGACCGCCGCTCCACCTTCCTGCTCAAGTGAGCACAGCAAGGTGAGTCCAAAAATGTCTTGTATGTGGCTGCATAAATTATGTAATATACCGGGGAGATATGTATACTGTAGCACAGAAAGTAATACTAAGTGTATGTTGTCTAGTAAAGTGTTAGAAGCCCATGTGCCTCACTCTAATAATCTTCCCCCCCTCATCACTTAGCCTACTGTTTTGACTTGGTGATGCACATGCATCCTATAGCCTGTGTTAGAGAAATGTAATCGTTTAATATTTTGAGAGCTTTCATTGCCTGCTTATATGCCTCTTTATTTATCCTACAGTTCTGACTTGGTGTACAGGGAGAATACTGTAAGAATGGCCCGTGTTCTGAATTCTGTCACTGTACATTTCAAAAGTCCAGAATAAATAGTTCTATTGACTAGGTCCTTCCTAGCTCGCTCATTAATGTCTTAGTCAAAATTACAGATTGCCTCTTATCCGTTCGTCATCCTCTTATTCCATAGTTTGTACATCTCAATTGTCAGTAGAAACCACATTTCTTTAAGCCATATCAGCTATGTTTTTTACAAAGGTGGTAAATGAGGCTGAATGATCTGTTTCGCTGCCAGACAAGGTTCTGCTGATAGCCAGGTGTAGCAGTGGTAAGGATTCACTCCATGGTGCTGAAAAGAAAGCTCTGCTGTGGGATAGCTTTATGTAGGCCCTAACAGTTGGTGGGCACCGTTTGTGACCATTCTAGTACAATTAATGTATTGTTTAGTGCTGTGTAGCGGCTTTGCTGGCATGCACAAAAAAAAACATTTTGGGGAGTTTGCCCCACCAAGATTTAGATGCTAAAATCACCACTGGCACTAACACACCCTCAACCACCATACCACCACTTATTGATTAGATGTCAGAGGAGTGGGTAGAGATTGGAGAGACATATTGAATCAAACACCACATTTATGTAAGTATCTAGTTCAATTCATGTTCAGCTGTGGTGGTTACTTTATCTCCATTGTGCATGTAATTATCATAATTATGATAATCATCATACTTGGTCATAAAGTGTTTGTAATATTGGTTGAGTTATTTGTGTGTGATGACAGATTGTGTATAAGGGCAACACGTATGCGGACCATAATTCTACAGCCTATGAGCGGTATGAGAGGGGGGTGGAGATTGGATGCTAGGGTCTCTGCATCAACTCTGTCTCATCTGCTCTCTATTCCTGTTGTGTCGCAGCATACATAAGTAAGACATTATTGACAGGTAGCCTAGTGGTTAAGAGCATTGGGCCAGTAACTGAAAGGTTGCTGGTTTGAATCCCTAAGCTGACTTGGTGAGCATGGAGATGTGCCCTTGAGCAAGGCACTTAACCCTAATTGCTCCTGTATGTTGTTCTGGATAAGAATGTCTACTAAATGACTAAAATGTAATTGTAGTCATCCAATGTCCACAACGTGATTTAGCTCAAGGGTATACGTGTAGTCACCCAATGTCCACAATAGAGCCATAGCTAATATCCTTTGCGAATGTTTGTTTTGTTGTAAAGAGATTTTCTGTAGGCTTCACTCCTCATTCTCAAGCTTATGAGTTCATATCTTGTCTGCTCATGTCCAACCAACACAGGGAACTTTCCACAGAAGTTTGCTAAGAACCTGCTTGGCGACTGTGGTATATGTTGTGTGACACACACTGATGTAATAATGTATACCCTTAAGCTAAGTCACAGCACAGAACGTATTCAATCAGTCACTGCATAAGTGCATAGCAGATGCTTATAATTTCATTATTTTTCGGTAATTGATTTAATTAAGTAAGACTTACTTGTCTTATATTTAAACTCCAATCACTGAAAGTAGAGCATGGAGAACAAACCAAATTGATCTTCTGTCTATGGAGAATAGTGACACACATTTGCATGCATTAGATCCAATGCCAGTAAGCAGAACAGCAGGCCATCGTCATCCCATGTAACTGAATTACCAATGATGCCGTGTTTGTTTATTCAGTGGCGTTCACATTTTTGATACAAGGTTAGCAAAGTAATTAGGAGCACTATCGCAACAGTTTGCTATAATAGATATGGAGGGATAAGAAATGGCTTATTCAAATCCCAGGCAGATAGAATTTACGTTATGCCCTTGGGTAAGAAATCACTTCTCTATTTAGTTATACCTGCAGTCTTCTTAGACATGTTGCGTGTCCTTATACAGTAGTATATAAGTCTTACTTGGTAGTACCAGTCCACATACTGTGTAAAGATGAAATCTCCCTCCCTCTCTTCCTTCTCTCTTTCTACGTCTGATGTGTCTTCGGATGTCCAGAAGCAGCTGCGGCCCTTCGTTGATCTGAAGGGGCTCTACTTCGTGGGATACTTTGTGTTTGGTCTGGGCATCAGTCTGATCAGCCTGATCCCCAACATCACCACCACCTTCGTCCTGTCTTCGGAGTCATGTCCAGCACCTAGTACGCCATCCCCTTCAACCTCATCTCAGAGTACCATCGGCAGGAGGAGGTCAGTACTCTCTCTCTCTCTCTCTCTCTCTCTCTCTCTCTCTCTCTCTCTCTCTCTCTCTCTCTCTCTCTCTCTCTCTCTCTCTCTCTCTCTCTCTCTCTCTCTCTCTCTCTCTCTCTCTCTCTCTCTCTCTCTCTCTCTCTCTCTCTCTCTCTCTCTCTCTCTCTCTCTCTCTCGCAGTGCATGCTGGGTGTTTTTGGAGTTTGAGTGTTTGGTGTGGAGGGCTCTATCCTAACTAACTTTCTTGATTATTTTCTTAAATGTTATTTTCTATGGTGGAGGGTTAATGCAAGTTTTGTTTTAGCGGTATCCAAAGTTTTTTTTCAAAGTTAGGGTGGAAGAGGACAGAGTAACTTTCCTGGGGTTTGGAAGGTGTGGTGTGCGCGATGGCTTCTCAGCCTAGCGCGGAGGAGACGCTGTCTATACAGCATGGATTCAGGTGTGTTCCTGAGAACGGAGTTAAGGTGGAGGAGGTTCTGCTCGCGGTCGGTGAACAGGTAGGAGCTGAGTTTATACATTCTGCTTCTAGAATGAACAAAGCTGTGGTTGTGTTCATGAAAAGGGCTAATTTGGTTGGTAGGCTAATTGCTAGCGGAATATTTGTAAGGGATGTGTTGGTGTCAATTTCACCTCTCTCTACCCCTTCAACAAGAGTTGTAGTGGCAAATTTGCCTCCGTTTATTACGGATGATCAAATTAGGAAAGAGCTGAGTCGTTTTGGTAAGTTTGCTAGCGGTTTCCGTGTACTGTCAGCAGGATTTCAGGCAGATGCCGTTAAACACGTTGTTTCGTTCCGGAGGCAAGTGTTTATGTTTCTGAACAACAACGAGCAACAGCTAAATGTGCACTTTAAAGTGAGACATGGGGAGGGGCTCTATGCAGGTTTTGCCAGCACAGATAGTCTACGGTGTTTTGAATGTGGGGATTTGGGGCACAAGAGTTTTGCGTGCCCACACAAAGGCCATAAACAAGGTGAGGGTACAAGCGCCAGTGGGGGAAATCGAGGTCAAAGTGCAGGGGGTAAGGAGATGCAGACAGCAGAGGCTGGGCCTAGTCAGGCTAGAGATGGTGGTGTAGATGAGGCTGGGCCTAGTAAGGCTAGAGATGGTGGGATAGTGGAGGCTGGGTCTAGTCAGGCTAGAGATGGTGGGGAAGCAGAGGCAGGGTCTAGTCAGGCTAGAGATGGTGGGGTAGCTGAGGCTGGGCCTAGTTATGCTATGGAGGGTGGTGTAAAGGGTGCTGGGTCTAGGCAGGATATGGATGGTGGTATAGCAGAGGCTGAGTCTAGTCAGGCTATGGATGGTGGGGTAGCTGAGGCTGGCCCCAGTCATGCTATGGAGGGTGGTGTAGATGATGCTGGGCCTAGTCATGCTATGGAGGGTGGTGTAGATGATACTGGGTCTAGTCAGGTTATTCTCGTGGATGAGGAGAGTATAGTGGGGAAGTGTAAGAGATTAGGGGGGGAGGAGGAGGGTGTCAAGCGGAAAAGGAAAAAGGGTGTGGACAAAGGCACCATGGAAATGTTGCCTGTTGCTGTGGGTGAGGCCCTAACCAGAGAGAAAGAGCAGGTGGTCAGGGTGGGAGATAGAGAAGAGGAGGAAAGTGAGTCTGAGGAAGAGGATGAGGAGTTATTTTTTTCAGACTCCTCTTCAATTGGCCCGGAGCTGACAGCCAGTCAACCAGAGGGGTCTAAGTACACGTTGATTGAACTGACAAGATTCCTGAATGAGACTAAGGGGAAAAAAGTTAATCTTGAGGCTTTTTTTCCTGATCCTAAAAAGTTTGTAAGATCAGTACAACATGCTATGAGAAATGAGGGGCATGGTGTCCTCTCACCCAGGAAACGGTTTAGGTTGAGGAAGTGGGTCACAACAGTGCGTAAAGGGTTACCTTCAGACACTGTTTAAATGGTTAATTTCTTTCTGACACTGGGGCTTTTTGAGCTTTGCTATTGGTCTATTTCTCTGCTGGCTTTTCTCCCACTTCTTATGGAGACTCTTCGGGTAGGCTCGCTCAATATAAATGGCGCCAGAGATGCGGGAAAGAGGAGTGTGTTGGGTGAATATGTAAAACAAAAAAAAGTACATGTGTTGTTTCTGCAGGAGACGCATAGTGATGTGGTGAATGAAGTTGATTGGGGGCTCTGGTGGAAAGGGGCAAGTGTGTTGAGCCATGGGACAAATCTTAGTGCAGGGGTGGCAGTCCTTTTTGCACCGGGTCTGTCTGTAAAAATTTGCTCCTCAAAGGAGGTGTGTAAGGGCAGGTTGCTTGTTGTTAAAGCAGAAATTAACAGCATGGGTTTTGTTTTTATAAATGTGTATGCGCCTAACACAGGGAGAGAAAGAGGGGTTCTATTTGGGAGTCTTAGACAGGAACTCTCACAAGTAGCGCCTGAGGAGATGCTGGTGATCGGAGGTGACTGGAACTGTACAATGGATTTTACAACAGATAGAAATGGGGAAGAGCCTCATTCAGTGTCAGTGGGGGTGTTAAGGGACATCATTAATCAGTTTGACCTAGTGGATGTTTGGAGAACTAAACATCCAAACACAAGACAGTATACATGGGTGAAGGTTTTTGGGGCTAGGGTGAGTGCAGCCCGACTTGATAGGTTTTACATGTCCAGGAATCAGAGCAATAGGCTGCTGGGCGCTACCATTCTCCCGGTGGGGTTTTCGGATCATCACATAACCATGGCTCGGCTGTCTATTTCACCAGGGCCCCGGCAGGCATCTTACTGGAAGTTCAATGTAAAGCTCTTACAAGATGCCACTTTTTGCTCAGGTTTCCAGACTTTTTGGGAAAGGTGGGGGCAGCGAAGAGAGGAGTATGAGTCTCTGGGTCAATGGTGGGATGTGGGGAAAGTGCAAATTCGGCTTTTCTGTCAACAGTACACAGCTCTCTCATCCTCAGAGGCTAGGAGAGTATTGGGGGAACTAGAGCGGTGTATTAGTGAGATGGAGGTAGAGATGGTGGGGCAAGGCAATGTAGGCCTCCAGGCTAATTTAGCCGAATTACGTAGGGACCTGGGCAGTTTTTTCCAGGTTAAAGCAAAGGGAGCACTTGTAAGAGCTAGGTTCTCCATGCTCAAGGAGATGGATGCTCCCAGCTCCTTCTTCTTTGGTTTGGAAAGACAGAGCAGTGAAGCCAAGGGTATGCATTGTTTACGGCTCTCTGATGGGCGGGTGACCTCTGTGGTGGGGGAGATGCGGGAGCGGACTGTGGAGTTTTATACTGAATTGTATAGGGCAGAAATGTGTGATCCTATGTGTGCTCAGGTCTTGTTCGCAGGACTCCCTAAGCTCTCTCGGGCACAGAGGGATGAAATGGACATTCCTCTGTTGTCACATGAACTGGCAGAGGCCGTAACCCAGATGTCCCCCGGTCGTGCACCGGGGGTCGATGGACTTCCAGTGGAGTTTTACAAAAAATTCTGGGGAATAATTGGACAGGACTTCTTTTGCGTCTTGCGTGAGTGCATCGGGGTAGGAGAGTTGCCGATGAGCTGCCGTCGGGCGGCTCTGACTCTCCTGCCCAAAAAAGGGGACTTGTGTGAACTTAAGAACTGGAGGCCTGTGGCATTACTCTGTGCGGACTACAAGATTTTTGCCAAGGTCCTCTCTAACAGACTGAAGTCCCATCTGGACTCTATAATACACAAGGACCAGACATATTGTGTACCGGGACGCTCAATCACGGACAACTTGTTCTTGATTAGGGACATGTTGGACTTGTCGAGAGGTTCTAATGTGAATTTTGGACTGGTCTCTTTAGATCAAGAGAAGGCCTTTGATAGAGTGGATCATGAGTATCTGTTTAATGTGATGTCTGTGTTTGGGTTTGGGAAGAGTTTTGTGACCTGTGTGAAGCTGTTGTATGCTGGGGCGTCATGTATGGTTAAGGTGGGAGGGGGGCTCAGTAGGCCAGTCTGGGTGAGACGGGGCATTAGACAAGGATGCCCTCTATCTGGGCAGCTATACACACTAGCCATTGAGCCTTTTTTAGGACTGCTACGCAGGAGATTGCAGGGAGTGTGCTGGACAGGCATGGGTGTGGTGACAGGAATAGCAGTCTCAGCATATGCAGACGATGTTTCTGTGATGGTCAGGGATGGGCAAGATATGCAGGAACTAGAGACCAGTCTGAAGGTGTACGAGGGAGCTTCATCAGCTAAGGTAAACTGGGGAAAGAGCAAAGCTCTGTTATGTGGGGAATGGGGGGATAGGGCTCCTCCTCTGCTTCCAGGGGGTTTGCAGTGGGGTTGTGAAGGGCTTAAAGTGTTGGGGGTGTACCTGGGCTCGGAGAGGTGGGTCAGGAAGAACTGGGAGGGGCTGTCACAGGCAGTGGTGTCAAGACTGGCCAGGTGGAGGTGGCTCCTATCCCAAGTGTCATATAGAGGGAGGGTGCTGATAATTAACAACCTGGTGGCATCTTCCTTGTGGCATAAACTGGCTGTCCTCAACCCCCCCGCCGGTCTGCTTGCAGACCTGCAACGCAAGCTGGTGGACTTCTTTTGGTCGGGCCATCACTGGCTGAAGGCAGCAGTGTTGTACATGACCGTCCACGAAGGAGGACAGGGCCTGGTGGAACTGGAGAGCAGGATGGCTGCTTTCCGGCTAAAGGCGGCGCAGAGACTGCTGTACCATACTGATGTTGGCTGGAGGGAACCAGCATGCGCACTGCTGAGGAGAGCTGGCGGATTAGGGTTGGACCGGCAGCTGTTCCTCATGAAGCTGGAGAGGCTGAGTACAGCAGGTCTCTCAGAGTTTTACTCTGCGGTGCTGAGGACCTGGCAGCTATTAAGGCCCACACGAGAAGGGGGTGTGGAGCCTGGGCAGTGGGTGTGGGAGGAGCCTATTTTCCACAACCCAGCCATCCCTTTGAGATCGGTTCAGTCTGCCACCCTGCAGAGGCAACTGATGGCAGGGGGTGTACAAAGGCTAGGTGACCTGAGAATGCTGGGAGAGGAGGGGTGGAAAACCCCGGAGGTCTTGGCTCAACAAACAGGAATAACGTCTCTTAGGCTGCTGGAGAGATTCCTGGAGGAGGTCCAGGAGGCACTGTCTGAGCAGGTAAGGGGGGTGTTTGAGAGGCCAAAGGGAGAGGGGCCACCAACGTTTCCGCCACTGCAGGTGACGGCAGAGACTGGGGACTGGCAAGGGGGTCTGGAGGACTTGTTAGATTTTAACACTCCGAGCCTGGGGGAGTTTGAGGGGGTGGGAGGTAAAGCCCTCTACAACCTCTGCGTTAAGGTTAGGAACATTAGAAGCCTAACAGGAGTGAAGGCACATCAGTGGCAGGGGGTATGTGGGGTGGAGAGTATGGTGGGTTTTAGATGGAGGGCGCTCTACAAACCCCCAGTACCAAAGAGGTCAGGGGACCTACAGTGGAGGGTTCTTCATGGAGCCCTGGCCACTAACAGCTGGTTGGCACGGGTTGATCCGGGAATTGGGCAGGGGTGTCCTTTCTGTCAAATGAAAGAAACTGTGATTCATGTGTTTTCTGTGTGCACCAGGTTAATGCCATTAATGTCTCAGTTGGAATGTCTGTGTGAGAGATTGGGGGTGGTTTTTGCTGTTGGGATGTTTATAATGGGATACAGGTATTCGAGTAAGGAGAAAGCGAAATGTGTGTTGTTGAATTTTCTGTTTGCTCAGGCAAAGTTAGCTATTTGGCTAACAAGGAGAAACAGGGTCAAAGGTGGGGGGATAACAGACTCTTTACTACTGTTTAATGGGATGGTCTCTGCGCGCCTTAGGGTTGAGTTTGAGTTCTATAAAATGATAAAATGTGTGGAGATGTTTGAGGAGATATGGTGTGTTGGGGGGGCTGTCTGTACAGCTGGGGAAGATGTTCTGGATATACGGTTGTAGGAGAGGGTATTGTTTTTGTGTATGGTGATTTGTATCATGTGGTAGATAGAAAGGTGAGTATGGTACATGTATGCAGTACAGGCTATATTTAGTTTTTTTATTTTAGGGGGGGGGGGGGGGGGATTGGCGGTTTGAAATGAAATGAAATGAGAATGTTTCAATAAAGAAAGACCAAAAGTCAAAAAAGTCTCTCTCTCTCTCTCTCTCTCTCTCTCTCTCTCTCTCTCTCTCTCTCTCTCTCTCTCTCTCTCTCTCTCTCTCTCTCTCTCTCTCTCTCTCTCTCTCTCCTCTCTCTCTCTCTCTCTCTCTCTCTCTCTCTCTCTCTCTCTCTCTCTCTCTCTCTCTCTCTCTCTCTCTCTCTCTCTCTCTCTCTCTCTCTCTCTCTCTCTCTCTCTCTCCCTCTCCCTCTCTCTCTCTCTCTCTCTCTCTCTCTCTCTCTCTCTCTCTCTCTCTCTCCTCTCTCTCTCTCTCTCTCTCACTCTCTCTCTCTCTCTCTCTCTCTCTCTCTCTCTCTCTCTCTCTCTCATATATATATAGCCTGGTTCCACGTGTTTGTCCAACTACAATGACCATAGGAGTTGGCAAGACTGCACAAACAGACAAACACCTCCAGATAGTTATCATGGAACTGACAGTGGATTGTGCATTCTGAAGCTGTAAATGCTTATATTAAAAGCTAATAATGTGTAGAGTTTGCAAACCTCATCCACCACCTGTCTGCAGCTCAAATATGGAGTGATGCGCACAGCTGCCCTTTTAAACTTGAATGCTCATCACGTCATTTATCACAGTGGAGAGATGAACTCCCCTTTTATTTTTGATGGAGGTGTAAAGGTACTTTCCAATTCTCTTTATTGATTGCCTCTATATTCTGGTTTCTGTCCAAAGTGTCATAAATCACTTGTAATTCACATAGCAAATGTAATCCCAGTGTAGGTTGGTGTCCGTGGAATAGTTGAATATCATCTATGCCAAATTACTTTTTACCCTAATTTCTTTTGAGTTTATTCCAAAACTGTCTAAATCAATACCCATCACCCTCCAAAGAAGAGGGAATTTACCCGCCAGCTTGGCCTGAAAATATTTTTGGGTATCACAGATTGTTCTGACAGTTCTCACATAAAAACTTCATTGTGAGGAATGATGTGTAACTTGCTTTTTATATTTGTAACACAAACAATGTTTGGGAAAATCATGCTGAAAGTGGCCATTCTAGGCCCTTTTAGACCCTTTTCTAAATCCACTTTGAGCCAGGAGAGATTGACATGCATATTATTAATGTTAGCTCTCCGTGTACATTTAAGGATCAGCCGTGCTGCTCTGTTCAGGGCCAATTATAATTTGCCTATGTCCCTCTTTGTGGCACTTGACCATATGCCTGGACAGTAGTCCGGGTGCAACAAAACTATGGCCTGTAGGTCTTGTTTTGTTGATAGCAAAGTCAAGAAAGTAGAGCAGCGCTTTATTATGGACAGACCTCTCCCTATCTTAGAAATATGTTTGACCATAACAGTTTACAGTATTTAAGGTGCTCCAATGTTTGGTAAATTAATCACACAAAGTCAAAGTTTGCTTACATTGTATATAGACTTATTTTTCTACTGTATTATTGACTGTATGTTTTGTTTATTCCATGTGTAACTCTGTGTTGTTGTATGTGTCGAACTGCTTTGCTTTATCTTGGCCAGGTTGCAGTTGCAAATGAGAACTTGTTCTCAACTAGCCTACCTGGTTAAATAAAGGTGAAATAAAAATAAATAAATAAAGAACTAAAAATCCTACAGCCTATCCCACCTCGAGCTGCAACACTGCCTGGCTAGGGGCTGTCCACACTTGAAGAGCTGAGTGAACATTTGTTTTTAGAAGCGCTGTGCACAGGCATGATAGTTGGTATAATTTACTTGAAACAAAAGTCTACTGCAATGAGACTTTGTCCTTGTTTCTCTTGGCTATTTACATTGTTTTGTTCACAAGCTAAGTTGTTTTTCAATGTTTGAGTTTCAACTGCTAGGGAAGAGAAGACAACGCAGCCACAGATAGAACAATGAGACAGATATTTCACCGGATGTATAAGTGTGAAGCATCCGCTTGGTGTTTCCACTCACTACCAAATATGGTGATGAGAGGAAGGCCAGTGGCCGGCAGTGGGAGAAGATGGATTTTGGCCGACATTCTGCAAATGTTCTCATCGATGAAACATCTGATCTCAATACAGTTTTCTGTTCCCAAAACTAAAATCTGTTATGAACAGAGTTGACTACGTTTTGTATACTTTAACCTTTGCCAAAAAAAATAAAGGTTTAGAAGGAGTGCAACGGCAAATTTAGTTATTGCACACACGCACTTCACAGAGTAGGCGTTCCCTAATGGAAATATGCAGATGTATACTAGAACGGGCTAATAGGACCTCCTTGCTTGTTCTTCTCACGACGATTCATTTGTTCCAATTGGAAACGACAGGCTGGGGTCGATCTTGGTTTAGTTATAAAAATCTTTGACGCAGTCAGACTCTCACTCTCACAGGAGAATGACTCAAGTCGCATTACCACGGTAAACTCCCACCCTTACAGGGACAGGTGAACATTTTTGTCTAGTCTGTTAAACAATATACCACATTGCTTCTTATTAGTAATGCATTTATTGTTTTAGAAACATTACAAAGCAGGCTCACCCATTGTTGTTTTGTTGGTGTAATTTTTGCTGAAAGAAAGTTTTGGCTGGTAAAAATCTGAGTGGCTGGTAGATTTTTAAATCTACCTGACACAGTGGCTGGTGGATAAAAAAGTACAATTTAGGCCCTGATAATACTATATTGAATGCATTAACAGAAATGACCACAACCAAACAAACATTGCAGATTAGAAATGATGGACATTAACAGTAAATGTAGGCTACTACTGGTGATATATGTAATGGGAAATTGATAGACAGCAAACAACGCACGCAATGAAGTTATGAAACAATGAATACGCAAAAAAAGGAGGTAGTGAGCACATCCTGGAGAGAGACATACCTTGTGCATCTGAGCCACAATCCCCATATTCTTGGTCCGTGTTATCCCCCCGGCTTCGTCAATGGATAGTCCACTGAGACAGGCGCAAATCAGACAGGTCTGGTGTGATCCTTAACTTGACATTTCTGCCATCCATCGTGACATTGTGGGAGGACAACCAACCGTTCAATTAATGGCAATAAATGCTAGGTTACACAATTTCTTATAATAACAGTCTCTAGTATCATCATTTCCAAGCAAACAAAAACAGGGAGAAGGTCATATCTGTACACATGCTGAGATAAAAGAACATCGTCTTTGTCAGAATTCAGCCAGCCTTCACAAGATCATAACATGCAAATGTGTCCCATTATGTGTTTTACACCTTCAGCAAAGGATTTTAAATTTTTTATTTAACCTTTATTTAACTAGGCAAGTCAGTTAAGAACAAATTCTTATTTAGAATGACGGCCTACTGTTATGGATTTTATTAATAATGACTAAATTATGTATACATTTAACTATAACTAATTGAAATCTACCCTGTTTTTCTGTATTGATAAATAATGTTAGTTCATAAGAAAGAGGTTATATAGCATGTACATGGGAAGAGAGGAAGGTATGTGTGTGCCAAAAGAAAACAAAGTGGATCATTAAACTATGTTTGAACCGACCTGGCTATAACTCTGGGGAGATAAGATAGGACATGGAGAGATATGGGAAATCTGGAGGGGACTGGAACTGTCAGCTGTGTGGTAATAAACTTTGGTTAGACTCCAGGAGAAGAAGAGAGAATCCAAAGTTTAGTGTGTATGTATGTGCGTGGGTTAAGAGAAGGTATTAAAGGAACGTTTTTGTATATACACAGCAGAGCTCTCTAAATAAACATTCCTGACAATTGTAGCTGGGCCTCCGCCTGATTAATTTCAACCAGTTTCTTACAAATTCTGGATTTCAAGCTGAGTAATTAATTCAATTGGGTATTATGAACAACTGAGAACATAATTCTTGTAACACCTACCAAAAAGCAAAAGGCCTCCTGCGGAGACGGGGGCTGGGATAAAAAATAAATTAAATAAAAATGTAGGACAAAACACACATCACATCAAGAGAGACGTAAGACAACAACATAGCATGGCAGCAACACATGACAACACATCATGGTAGCAACACAACATGGCAGCAGCACAACATTGCAGCAGAACAAAACATGGTACAAACATTATTGGACACAGACAACAGCACAAAGGGCAAGAGGGTAGAGACAACAATATATCACGCAAAGAAGCCACAACCGTCAGTAAGAGTGTCCATGATTGAGTCTCACTAAGCTAAGGATCCTGGGACTAAACACCTCCGCCAGGACAACAACCTCTCCCTCAACGTGAGCAAGACAAAGGAGCTGATCGTGGATTACAGGAAAAGGGCCAAACAGGCCCCCATTAACTGACGGGGCTGTAGTGGTGCAGGTCGAGAGTTAAGTTCCTTGGTGTCCACATAACCAACAAACTATCATGGTCCAAACACACCAAGAAATTCGTGAAGAGGGCACGACAACACCTTTTCCCCCTCAGGAGACTGAAAAGATTTGGCATGGATCACCAGATCCTCAAAAGGTTCTACAGCTGCACTATTGAGAGCATCCTGACCGGTTGCATCACCACGTGGTTTGGTAACCGCTCGGCATCCGACCGTAACGCGCTATAGAGGGTAGTGCATATGGCCCAGTACATCACTGGCGCCAAGCTTCCTGCCATCCAGGACCTATATACTAGGCGGTGTCAGAGGAAGGCCCAACAAATTGTCAAAGACACTAGTCACCCAAGTCATAGACTGTTCTCTCTGCTACCGCACAGAAAGCATTACCGGAGCGCCAAGTCCAGGTCCAAAGGCTCCTTAACAGCTTCTACCCCCAAGCAATAAGACTGCTGAACAATTAATTAAACGGCCACCCGGGCTATTTACATTGACCCCCACCCCTCCTTGTTTTTACACTGTTACTACTCGCTGTTTAATATCTATCCAGTCACTTTACCCTATCTACATGCACAAATTACCTTCACTAACATGTACCCCTGCACCTTGACTCAGTACCGGTACCCCATGCATAAAGCCTCAATATTGTTATTTTATTGTGTTACTTATTTTATTTTTTACTTTAGTTTATTTAGTAAATATTTTCTTACCTCTATTTCTTGAACTACGTGGTTGGTTAACGTCTTGGAGGTAAGCATTTCACGGTAAGATCTACACATGTTGTATTCGGCGCAATTGACAACTACAATTTGATTTGATTGATGATACATTTTTAAAAATCAAGAATAAGGCTGTAATGGGGTCTGAATACTTTCCGAATGCAGTGTATGCCCACCCAGTCTGATATTGAGTATTGACACAAAATTACTTTAGAAATGATTTGTGCTCATACAATAGCTTAAAACTCTAATATTCATTTTGTATTATCAGTATACAACAGTCATTGTTACTAGAGAGAGCCTGAGGTACTGAATCTGCGTGCGAGCAGCTTTTAGTGACCTGTATATACAGTGCATTTGGAAAGTATTTGACCCCTTGACTTTTTTCACATTTTGTTACATTGCAGCCTTATTTTAAAATGGATTAAAAAGAAACAATTCCTCAGCAATCTACACACAATACCCCATAACGACAACGTGAAAACAAGGTTTTAGAAATGTTGGCAAAGTTGAACGGTACAGAGAGATCCTTGAAGAAAACCTGCACTAGAGCGCTCAGGACCTCAGACTGGAGCGAAGGTACACCTTCCAACAGGACAACGACCCTTAGCACACAGCCAAGACAACGCAGGAGTGGCTTTGGGACAAGTCTATGAATGTACTTCAATGGCTCAGCCAGAGCCCGGACTTGAACCCAATTGAACATCTCTGGAGAGACCTGAAAATAGCTGTGCAACAACGCTCCTAATCCAACCTGACAGAGCTTGAGAGGATCTGCAGAGAAGAATGGGAGAAACTCCTCAAATACAGGTGTGCCAAGCTTGTAGCGTCATTCCCAAGAAGACTTAATGATGTAATCGCTGTCAAAGGTGCTTCAGCAAAGTACTGAGTACAGGGTCTGAATATTTATGTAAATGTGATATTCCCGATTTTATTTGTACTATATTAGCAAACATTTCTAAAAAACAGTTTTTGCCTTGTCATTATGGGGTATTGTGTGTAGATTGATGGATAAAAAAAAATCAATTTTAGAATAAGGCTGTAACGTAACAAAATGTGGAAAAAGTCAAGGGGTCTGAATACTTTCCGAAGGCACTGTACTTCCATTCTCGAGTTTCTTTAAGTCACATTGTAGTTATTGTATGTTTTTATTTGTATTATTTTACTCTATATTATTATTATCACTGCATTTTTGGGAAAGAGTTCAAGGTAAGAATTTCACTGTACTGTTTTACACCCATTGTATTCTGTTCACATGGCAAATAAACATTGAAACTTGAAATTTTGTGAGAACAGTTTCACAAAACACAAAGGTTTACTGTATAAATAGTTGGTACGTTATATCTCGTCAGGGGCAAATCAAGAGCTTTTACCCAGGGACATACTCGAGGTAGTCAACCTATTTTCAATATACAATGTCATATAAGTGCCATTATATATGAACATAAAACACAAACTCACAGCATGTATAGTGTATATATACTGGGTGTACATGTAACGGCAGTCTATTTCGTCCTCCTCATCGGACGAGGAGCGGCGAGAAGGATCGGAGGACCAATGTACAGCGTGGTAAGTTTCCATGATTTAATAACATGAAAACAATATACAATTACAAAATAACAAAACAAACTAACCGTCACAGTCCCGTGTGGCACAAACACTGACACAGAAAACAACCACCCACAAAATCCCAACACAAAACAAGCCACCTATATATGGTTCTCAATCAGGGACAACGATTGACAGCTGCCTCTGATTGAGAACCATATTAGGCTGAACACAGAAACAGACAAACTAGACACACAACAGAATGCCCACCTAGCTCACGTCCTGACCAACACTAAAACAAGCAAAACACATAAGCACTATAGTCAGGACGTGACAGTACCCCCCTCCTGAGGTGCGGACTCCGAACGCACCTCTAAAACTCAAGGGGAGGGTCTGGGTGGGCATCTGTCCGCGGTGGCGGCTCCGGCACAGGACGAGGACACCACTCCACCATTGTCTTTGTCCCCCTCCTTAGCGTGGCGACCCTCGCCCCCGACCCTGGTCTAGGAACCTTCACAAAGGTCCCCCCTAGATTTAGGAGACAGCTCAGGACAGAGAGGTAGCTCAGGACAGAGAGGTAGCTCAGGACAGAGAGGTAGCTGGCTGACTGGCTGGCGGCTCTGACAGCTCCTGACTGGTTGGCGGCTCTGGCAGCTCCTGACTGGCTGGCGGCTCTGGCAGCTCCTGACTGGCTGGTGGCTCTGGCAGCTCCTGACTGGCTGGCGGCTCTGGCAGCTCCTGACTGGCTGGCGGCTCTGGCAGCTCCTGACTGGCTGGCGGCCCTGGCAGCTCCTGACTGACTGACGGCTCTAATGGCTCGGGACAGACAGGCGGCTCTAATGGCTCGGGACAGACGGGCGGCTCTGTCGGCTCGGGACAGACGGGCGGCTCAGATGGCGCTGGGCAGACGGATGGCTCAGATGGCGCAGGTCTCCTACCTGACTTCGCCACACTACCCTTTAGCCCCAATAAATTTTCGGGCTTGACTTACAGGCTTCCTACCGCATCGTCGTGCTGCCTCCATTCGCCGGTATCCCTCCTCACACTGCACCAGAGAATCCCAGGCGGGCGCCGGCCTTCTCCCTGGGTCGATCACCCACCTGTCGATTTCCTCCCACGTAGTGTAGTCCAGATTTTGCTCTTGCTTCCGTGCTGCCTCCTCATACCGCCGCCTCTCGGCTATAGCTGCCTCCAGCTCTTCACGAGGGCGCCGATATTCTACCAGGTTGTGCCCATGGTCCTTTACCGTCCAGTATTTCCTCCCATGTCCAGAAATCCTGCGATCGCTGCTGCTGCTTTGTCCCACGCTGCTTGATCCTTGGTTGGTGGGTGAATCTGTAACAATTGTTCTCCTCCTCGTCTGAGGAGGAGCATGGATCGGACCAAAACGCAGCGTGTTGTGAAGACATGATGAATTTATTTAGACAAGACGAACACGAAGTACACTTGAGAAATTACAAAAACAATAAACGACGTAGACCGACCTGGACATGAGAACTTACATAACACGAAGAACGCACGAACAGGAACAGACTAAACAAACGAAACAGTCCCGTGTGGTACATACACAGACACGGAAGGCAATCACCCACAAACAAACGGTGTGAACAGCCTACCTTAAACTTCTTCAGGCTGCAGGGTGAATATTGAAAAAACTGGAAAATATGTGCACATTTTCAAACGGCCTCTTAAGAAATTTTTGATTTTACAATATGCATATATTTACTACTATTGGATAGATAACAGTCTATAGTTTCTAGAAACGTTTGAATTATTTCTCTAAGTGGAACAGAACTATTTTTACAGCCATTTTCCCAGCCGAATTGAGATTTCCAAAATGCGATGTGTCTCTTTAAGACCTTGTCTATACAAGGTCATGACACTTAGGACCGTAGAAACACGTCATACGCCTTCATCTGGGTGTAATGCGGAAGTGAGAGTTGAAAGGAGTCGAATATCTCTTCCATGGACTGAATACCACATCTTCTTGTGAGACTTGCGCAGTTTAATTTTTTTTCCAGGCGCGAGGCAGAATCTGGACTCGGCTCCTGGAATCCGCTCCTTAAAGGTGAATATGACCTCTGCCTACGATATTATTTGATACATGTCACAAAATCATCCTAAAGTATGTTTTTTCAATATACTTTAATTATATTATTGCAATTTATTCTGGACTTTAGATGTCATGCAACGGAAGAATTTTTTGAAGAAAGACAGATTAGCGCCGCACGGCCGTTGTGCTTGCTAACCAAAGAGGGAAATATTTCGTTCTGGAACCCAACTAAAGACTTTACTGGACAATGGACCCCGTTACAACATTCTGATGGAAGATCAACAAAGATAAGGACCCAATTTGGGATGCTTTTTCATATATCTGTCGAACTGTGCTATGCTAGCGCTTGACTAGAATCAATGCTGCCGTATGCTAGCTAATGTTGTAAGCTAATATAACGATATATTGTGTTTTCGCTGTAAAACACTTCAAAAATCGGAAATATTGGCTCTATTCACACGATATTTGTCTTTCATTAGCTATCCACCATATGTTTTTCTGAAATGTTTTATGAGGTGTAATTAGTAGTTGACGTTGGTGTCTGTATTTTCTCTGGCTACTCCCGTCTGATTTCAGACTGTAGCTATGCTGTAGCAATGATGGGAGCAGTAATGTAAAACTGATTTATAGCTAAAATATGCACATTTAATGAACAAAACATAGATTTATTGTGTAACATGTTATAGGACTGTCATCTGAGGTAGTTTTTTCTAGGTTCTTTAGGTTGGTTTTAGGTTATTTAGGTTGGCTTGTGCATGCTACTTGAATCATAATTCATACATCATAATCATAATCATACGTGTCTGTCCACTTTTGTATTTGGTGGTGAGCTAACATAAATATATGTGGTGTTTTCTCTGTAAAACATTAAAAAAATCGGACATGTTGGCTGGATTGACAAGATGTTTATCTTTCAAATGCTGTATTGGACTTGTTAATGTGTGAAAGTTAAATATTTTTAAAAAATAGCTTTTGAATTTCGCGCCCTGCACATGAGCTGGATGTTGTCATATTTGTACCGACGTCGGGAGAGCCCGCCTAACAGGTTAATATGGTTCTCAATCAGAGGAAACGTCAAACACCTGCCCCTGATTGAGAACCATATAATTCTAATTAACAATGAAACTAAACATAGAAACAAACAACATAGACTGCCCACCCAGCTCACGTCCTGACCAACTAAACAAAGCTAAACAAAGGAAAATAAGGTCAGGAACGTGACAGTACATCAAGATTACTCTAGTGTAATGTCATGTTGGTATAAAGGGTCGGGAGACAGGCGCAGGAATGCGTAATAGGGGTTTTTATTTCCCAAATTACAGCGTGCCGTGTAAAGGCACTAGGACGAAGACCAAACAAGCACGTATACAAAACACAGTGTAGAAACCCAAACAAAAGAGCGAGGAATACCTCGAATAAATACACAATCGCACAATGATTATCACACGGGACGAGACCCGTGATCATCTGCATAGTATACATGGCACGAAAGCCAAAACAACATAGCACAGGTACTCACACGAACCATCGGACATTGGAACAATAATCGACAGGACAATGGTAAACCAAGGGCACACTTATACAATTACTAATCAAAGGGAATAGGGACGAGGTGTGCGTAGTGACAGTTCCGGAGGGATCCGTAACATGTGATCATGTTCTTCCTAATAAACACTGATGGCACTAAACACGGATGTCTTTCAAAGGATTTTACATTTCATCGGTGTGTGTAGTTTCATAGACAATCGCTTTGTGGTGTTGTCTAAAATACGATATTCATGGTTTCACGGTTCGTCACAATATTGTTTTGAACATTCATTTCAGGACTGATGCCTAGCTAAGAATTCTACTCAATGCAACCTCAATGTGTGCTGATGAAGATTTTGTTTCAAGTGCATTACAGTGGCTTGGAAACATGATGATATTTAAAAAGGCAAATAATTAGCAGGATACGTTTTTGCTATCATTGTGATATCGCCAGATTGACATTAAATGCAGTATAAATGTATCTATCTAGCTAAGATTGAGGGGCGAGCGCAGACATTTTTGCTAGCTAACGTTAGTATTGCTAACATTTACATATTAACTTTGCTAGTTCATGGCAACATTACCATCTCTCTAAAGTTAACTTGACCACGTCATAATGATGGAAAAATGATATTGTACTAATTATTTGTCTACTTTAGCAAAGTCAATGTGTTTCTAGGTCACTATGGTGTAAATTTGACGAAGCAGATCAGCCCCCATTCAGAAAGACTGAGCATCAACCCTCCGTCAGTCATCAATATGCTGCGGCATCTGTACAACGTTGATAACAATGGCAACGACGCGAGGTGCAACCCATGCATTGGTATGAAAGTCTGTTAATTATCTATGCACAGCCACTTTATCTCTACCTTCATGTACAAATGCTCTCAACTAACCTGTACCCCCACACATTGACTCAGTACCGGTACTCCCTGTATATAGCCTCGTTATTGTTATGTAATCTTACTGTGTTACTTTTTATTTTTTTAAATTGTTTATATAGCAAATATTTTTGTAACTATATTTCTTGAACTGCATGGTTGGTTAAGGGCTTGTAAAGTAAGCATTTCACGTTAACGTCTTATGGCTGCAGGGGCAGTATTGAGTAGCTTGGATGAAAGGTGCACAGAGGTGCCCAGAGTAAACGGCCAACTCCTCAGTCATAGTTGCTAATATATGCATATTATTATTAGTATTGGATAGAAAACACTCTGAAGTTTCTAAAACTGTTTGAATTATGTCTGTGAGTATAACAGAACTCATATGGCAGGCAAAAACCTGAGAAAAAATCCAAACAGGAAGTGGAAATTCTGAGGCTGGTGGATTTTCAACCAAGATCCCATTCAAATCACAGCGAGATATGAATGAGTTTGCACTTCCTACGGCTTCCACTAGATGTCAACAGTCTGTAGAACTTTGTCTGATGACTCTACTGTGAAGGGGGGATGAATGAGAGGAGAATTAGTCACATCTGTCATGAGGTGACCCTTCTTTGACCATGCGAGTTCACATGAGAGGGAGCTCCGTTCCATCGCTCATCTGAAGTCAATGTAATTCTCCGGTTGGAACGTTATTCAAGATTTATGTTAACAACATTCTAAAGATTGATTCAATACATTGTTTGACATGTTTCTACTGACTGTTACGGAACCTTTGGACATTTCATCAGGTTTTAGTGAACGCGCTTCGTGACTTTGGAATTGTTTACCAAGCGCGTTAACAAAAGTAGCTAATTGGACATAAATAACGGACATTATCGAACAAATCAAGCATTTAATGTGGACCTGGGATTGCTGGGAGTGCATTCTGATGAAGATCATCAAAAGTAAGGGAATATTTATCATGTAATTTCTGGTGTCTGTTGACTCCAACATGGCGGCTAATTTGACTATTGTTCTGAGCGCAGTCTCAGATTATTGCATGGTTTGCTTTTTCCGTAAAGTTTTTTTGAAATCTGACACAGCGGTTGCATTAAGGAGAGGTATATCTATAATTCCATGTGTATAACTTGTATTATCATCCACATTTATGATGAGTTTTTCTGTTGAATCGATGTGGCTATGCAAAATCACTGGATGTTTTTGGAACTAGTGAATGTAACGTGCCAATGTAAACTCAGATTTTTTTTATATAAATATGAACTTGTTCAAACAAAACATACATGTATTGTGTAACATGAAGTCCTATTAGTGTCATCTGATGAAGATCATCAAAGGTTAGTGATTCATTTTATCTCTATTTGTGCTTTTTGTGACTCCTATCTTTGGCTGGAAAAATGACTGTGTTTGTCTGTGATTTGGCCGTTTGTGGTGCTTTCGCTGAAAATCCTATTTGAAATCGGACACTTTGGTGGGATTAACAACAAGATTACCTTTAAAATTATATAAAACACATGTATGTTTGAGGAATTTTAATTATGAGATTTCTGTTGTTTGAATTTGGCACCCTGCACTTTCACTGGCTGTTGTCATATCGATCCCGTTAGTGGGATTGCAGCCATAAGATTTTTTTTTTTTTTTTTTAGGTCTACACCTGTTGTATTCGGCGCATGTGACAAATTAAATTTGATTTGAAGTCAGGATTTCATACTGTACACTGTAAAACAAATAATAATATTCAAGGTACAATTGTAATGCTACCAGCTGCAATAAGATTTTGAGTTTGCTCAACAAAACATTTTGTTGAGCAAACACACAACAAAAAGTTGGTGTGTGACATTTTTGTTGAGAAAACTCACAATCCTATTGCAGCTGGTGCCTTACAATTGTAAATTTAATCAACAACTCCCCCCCCCCCCCACAGTGTAGAGAATGTCAGCCAGACTAGACTCCTTCCTGTGTCTATGACAGACCTCTTTGTTAGGTTGTTTGGAGCTGGATGTGACTGAATTGTCCTCCGTCAGGGCAGAGAATGAACGAGGCCGGCGTTCTGGCTCCAACTCTTTGGACATGGAACCATGCAGGGATCCATAGCCACCACTGCTACTGTGTGTGATGAGGAGGGCATTGGGGGGTAACAAGTCCAAACTACCGTCCTTGACCAGGGGTATCTCTTGGATGCTGAAAAGATAGATGCACAATGAGGAATTACCGTCCAGGTCAGAGCAGAGAAGAAGTAGATGACCTGGTACTCTGACCCCAGCAGTCGGCCCAGGGACGAATGACCCCAGTCCATGGCTCCCACAAGGTACCCAAAGGCACCCCCTAGCCCTGCAACAGACAACAGGCACAATACCGATTGGTTATCAGGTCAGGTGATGGGTGCCCAAGGCCACCAGTCATAGCCCAGGTCCTGTGTGGCTCAGTTGGTAGAGCATGGCGCGGTTCCCACGGGGGACCAGTATGAAAATGTATGCACTCACTACTGTAAATTGCTCTGGATAAGAGAGTCTTGCAAATTAAACGTTCTCATAAATTACGCATTTTGTGTACCACGAATGTCACTGCACTACTCCCTGACTATAATATCAAAACCCCTCTCTAGAGCCATATATAGAGAAAGACATGGTAGGCTAGGTATGTAATGTATATATAGTATCACTGGCCCCCTCTAGGGAACTTTCAATAAATTCCCTGGTTTCCCAGAAATCCTGGTTGGAGAATTCTAGATTGCCTGTTTATTCCCTTCTTAATCTGAAAATCCTCCAACTGGGATTTCAGGAAAACCAGGGCATTTATTGAACGTTCCCGGAATTTTGCAACCCTAGCCCCCTCCTTCCATTATGGTAAACGGTATGGTATTACAGAGAAACTAGTACAACTTTATCCATTTTGTATCCATCCAAAGAAGCTGTTTAGAAAAAGTCACATCTGCATTACCATAAAAAATCAAATAAAAAGTCTCAAACAACCGGGCAACAGCATAAATTTCAGCAAATAATTGCCTGTTTCAAATAAACACATAGTCTACATGAATTGTTTATAAGTTTACCATTAATTACCATGAATTTCTGAGGTTGTATGTTTGATTTGTAACATTAAATAATTGAGTGATGACAACAACAACAAAAAATGGTGGCAATCATCCGTTTTTATCGCCAGTAAGAAACTGCTAGCCAATGGCTGCTAACAGCTGAGAAAGTGAAAGGGGATACCTAGTCAGTTGTACAACTGGATGCATTCAACTGAAATGTGTCTTGAACCGCTAGCTACAGTTACTGCCAAGAATAAAAACAGTCAACAACTTTGGGAGTACAGACCCTTATAAATCGGCCGAAAATGCAGAGTCATAGATGAGAATAATTATTCTGTCAAGGAATTGAAGTTATACAGTATTCTAATTTGATGGTTGGAGATACAGTGCGAGTTAGAATTAATGGATATAAAACCAAAACCATAAATCCCATTAACATTCCACATGCTCAAAAATAATACATTTCACTAATCTCTAAAAACATCTAGAGATGGAAACAACTCTAGTTCTAAAATAATAATCAATAGATACTTCAAAGCTCTTGGACATGGCCTTTTTCAACACAATATGAAATGTTTTGGTTTCTTTATTTGTATATTTCCATGGATTTATCCACTAATTGACTCAAGTTGTCACCACTAAATTCACAGGCTAATACATTTTTGTGAGTTGTGAGGGTAGTCAAACTGAAGGTCAAGGAATATTTTTTGTTCAGGCCGTGTGACTGCAAAGCTAATGAACAACACAAAAGACAAATATCATTACAACCATCCTCTCTGTATGAAGAAAACACACACACCTCCACATACCAGAGCTATGGTGACTAGCAGGTCATGTGCTTCCCCTCTCTCAATTCCAAACCATGACTATCTGCTGGATTAGGGCCTACTGTACACACGCACACCACCCTGTTCCAGAGTTGACAAGATAAAAATCTGTTGATCTGCCCCTGAACAAGGCATTTAACCCACTGTTGTCTGATCACTGGACGTGCTACCTGCTGTTCTGGACTCTCTCTCTTCCGCACCTGCTGTCTCTAACTCTGAGTGATCGGCTATGAAAAGTAAACTGACATTTACTCCTGAGGTGCTGACCTGTTGCACCCTATACAACCACTGTGATTATTATTATCTGATCCTGCTGGTCGTCTATGAAAGTTTGAACATCTTGGCAATGTTCTATTATAATCTCCACCCAGCACAGCCAGAAGAGGACTGGCCTCCCCTCATAGCCTGGTTCCTCTAGGTTTCTTCCTAGGTTCCGGACTTTCTAGGGAGTTTTTCCTAGCCACCGTGCCTCTACATCTGCATTGCTTGCTGTTTGAGTTTTTTGGCTGGGTTTCTGTACAGCACTTTTTTACATCAGCCAATGTCACAATTTGATTGATTGATTGTTCTTAACTGACTTGCCTAGTTAAATAAAGGTTAAATATATATATATTTTTAATCATAACGCAAAACACACCATGATGATGCAAAATACACCATCATATGATGAAAAACACACACACACACACACCTCCACATACCAGAGCTATGGTAACTAGCAGGGCATGTGCTTCCCCTCTCTCAGTTCCAAACCATGACTGAGTATCTTCTGGATTAGGGCCTACTGTACACACGCACACCACCCTGTGCCGGATTCCCTGCCTCTAGGTAGCCCAGAGGTTAGAGCGTTGGGCCAGTAATCGAAAGGTTGCTAAATCGAATCCCCGAGCTGACAAGGTAAAAATCTGTCGATCTGCCACTGACCAAAGCAGGTAATCCACTGTTCCTAGGTCGTCATTGTACATAAGAACTTGTTCTTAACTGACTTGCCTAGTAAAATGAAGGTTAAATAAAAAATGTAAATATAAAAATCAACTGAGTCCACTTACTCGCTCGCTAGTACACTCAAATACCTCCTCACATGCTTGTTCACTGACTGACTGAGCAAGCTCTGAGGGTTGTCTGCATGTTACTAAATAGGCGCTTCAAACCTTAGAGCACATTGAAAGGTCTTTACATCACATTGAATGTGCACTCAGTGCTGAATGGGCAGATGATACAAAACACCCCATCATGATGATGCAAACCACCCCATCTGTTAGGCGGTGCGACACAAGGGAACCCAAGAGCAGACTCGGACGAGGAAACAGGGATGAATTAACCAAGCTATTTATTGTAACACAGTGAGATATGGAGTGCAGATCCGGGGAAGCTCGGATGAGTGGTAGGAAACTAGATGTGGAGGCTGAGGTTGGAGTGAGCTGGGTTGGAACAGGGTAAACAGGTCCAGAGAGGAATCCAATGGAGTGGTGAATCCAGAACAGGGTAGCAGGGTGGTGAGATGTGGAACAGGAGACAGGAGCCAGAGTGGCAAATCTGCAGTGAGAGGATAAAGAGCATCAGGTAGGGAAACAGACACAGCAGGGTAACAGGATCTTGAATAATCATAAATAGCTAGAATCATAAACTGACTTAGCAGAGATTACGATCTGGCAGAGTGGAAGTGTCAGGACTGAGTATTTGTAGAGGTCTTGATTATGGAACGGGTTACAGCTGCTGAGGATCCGCTCTGGCTCCAGCACACCTGTCTCCAACCACACAATCACAAACATACAGAAAGGGATGGGGAGAGAGAGAGTGTGTGTACTGGAGGAGTGGCTGCAGGTCAAGGAGACACCGGATGTCCACTAGGGGGTGTGGCAGGAGCAGATGTGACACCATCATGATGATGCAAAACACACCATCCTGATGATGCAAAACACACCATCCTGATGATTCAAAACACACCATCCTGATGATTCAAAACACACCATCATGATGATTCAAAACACACCATCATGACGATTTTATTTATTTTTATTTTACCATTATTTTACCAGGTAAGTTGACTGAGAACACGTTCTCATTTGCAGCAACGACCTGGGGAATAGTTACAGGGGAGAGGAGGGGGATGAATGAGCCAATTGTAAACTGGGGATTATTAGGTGACCATGATGGTTTGAGGGCCAGATTGGGAATTTAGCCAGGACACCTTTAATGACCTCAGAGAGTCAGGACACCCGTTTAACGTCCCATCCGAAAGACGGCACCCTACACAGGGCAGTGTCCCCAATCACTGCCCTGGGGCATTGGGATATTTTATTAGACCAGAGGAAAGAGTGCCTCCTACTGGCCCTCCAACACCACTTCCAGCAGCATCTGGTCTCCCATCCAGGGACTGACCAGGACCAACCCTGCTTAGCTTCAGAAGCAAGCCAGCAGTGGTATGCAGGGTGGTATGCTGCTGAAAAACTATGGAACGCCGTTTGGGCCTTTGCATGTCAAAAAAGATACACGTGAAATGAAGGACGCGTCAAATAAATAAGCTTTAATTTGACTCGTCAAATAACACAGTTCTATTATAGAATGTTGTGTGTTCTGAATTTGCACGCGCAAACCTAGCGCCACCACTACTATCAGTAGCACTGTCAAAGCTGTACAAAAAAGTCTGCAAACAAGCAAACACCGGCCACAAACGATGTGTTTTCAATACCACATTGGTAATAAAGCATTATTTGTTCGACCACAACTTCTGGACTAGCTAGCTAGCTTTAGCTTGGTGCCTAGCTAGAACCAATACAACGAGTCTGAAAACAATGACCAGTAGAAACTGCAGTCATATTCATTATTCTTAGCAATGATTTAGGAATCCTTGTGTGTAAGTACTAGCTAGGTAGCCACTTGCTGTTCGCCTATTGAAATTGAAATTCAGTTCATGAAAATAAATAGCCTGGCAGCTACTTAACCGTGTTGCGCAAATCTAACATTATAAGCAGCCAGCTAGCTTCATCTGGCTAGTGACGCTCGACCGAACTGGGTTATGTGTTGTGGAGCTAGCCACAATAAGGGTTAGGCACAATAGTGAATTTGCAGTTTGCCTTCAAAATAAAAGTACCTCTTCGAAAGTGATGCAGAAGGTTACAATTGGTGGAATCAAGCCATATATAGACTAGATAATGTTAAACAAGGTTGGAATGTGAAGCAATGAAATGGGGCATCAGTCTACTCGGTGACACCCACAGAACACAACTGTGACGACTTTACGCAAATATTAGCATTGTAGCTCTTATCGCGGGACTGTGACTGTGTGAAATCACCTCCCCAGTCAGTCTATTGTGTGTGTTGACATTCATATTGCACTGTACAGCTTTACCTAAGGATTGGGGATCAATGAAATGGGGTATCAGTTTATTCAATACCCAATATATTTTTTACCAACGTCCTCCACAGAGTTCAGACTCCAAAACATCCACGCAGTATTGTTTTTCCTCTGGAATAGTGTTCAATACACTTGACAATAAATGTGGCTCAATTCACAGTTGTTTCAGAGTCCCGCAATAAGAGCCAGGACGCTAATGTTGTCTGGGTGTCACTGAGTAGACTGATAGACTGTCATTGATCCACAATTCATAGGTAAGGCTGTACAGTGAAATAAGAATGCCCCAAATGCAATTCTGAAGTATAATACATCCAGTGTGATTTCAACAGATTGTCAAATTAACTAATTGTCTTTTGTTGATTTTATTGATTTTAACATTCCAACCTCGTTTAGCATTATCTATTCAACTATGCCATAATTCTACTATTTGTATTCAATTGCATCACTTTCAATGACATACTTTTGAAGACAAACCGCAAAGTCACTATTGTGGCTAATCCTTATTGTGGCTAGCTTCACATAGATGGGTCCGACCCCCATTAATCAAATAAGAACGGTCTTATAAATTAAGGTTATTTTAGATGATGACACCAAGCTATATACACTGCTCAAAAAAATAAAGGGAACACTTAAACAACACAATGTAACTCCAAGTCAATCACACTTCTGTGAAATCAAACTGTCCACTTAGGAAGCAACACTGATTGACAATACATTTTACATGCTGTTGTGCAAATGGAATAGACAAAAGGTGGAAATTATAGGCAATTAGCAAGACACCCCCAAAAAAGGAGTGATTCTGCAGGTGGTGACCACAGACCACTTCTCAGTTCCTATGCTTCCTGGCTGATGTTTTGGTCACTTTTGAATGCTGGCGGTGCTCTCACTCTAGTGGTAGCATGAGACGGAGTCTACAACCCACACAAGTGGCTCAGGTAGTGCAGTTCATCCAGGATGGCACATCAATGCGAGCTGTGGCAAAAAGGTTTGCTGTGTCTGTCAGCGTAGTGTCCAGGACATGGAGGCGCTACCAGGAGACAGGCCAGTACATCAGGAGACGTGGAGGAGGCCGTAGGAGGGCAACAACCCAGCAGCAGGACCACTACCTCCGCCTTTGTGCAAGGAGGTGCACTGCCAGAGCCCTGCAAAATGACCTCCAGCAGGCCACAAATGTGTAACATCTCACAGCAAGAACTGGCAAATCTGGTACAGTCCATGAGGAGGAGATGCACTGCAGTAATGCAGCTGGTGGCCACACCAGATTGTTATTTTTGATTTTGACCCCCCCCCTTTGTCCAGGGACACATTATTCAATTTCTGTTAGTCACATGTCTGTGGAACTTGTCCAGTTTATGTCTCGGTTGTTGAATCTCGTTATGTTCATACAAATATATACATGTTAAGTTTTATGAAAATAAACGTAGTTGACAGTACTTGTTTTTTTGCTGAGTTTATGATGCAAAACACACTGTCATAATGATGCAAAACACACCATCACGAGGATGCAAAAAACACCATCATGTGGATGCAAAACACACCATCATGATGATGCAAAACACACCATCATAATGCTGCAAAACACACCATCATATGATACAAAACACACCATCATAATGCTGCAAAACACACCATCATATGATACAAAACACACCATCATGATGGTGCAAAACACACCATCATATGATACAAAACACACCATCATGATGCTGAAGTGACACTTTGCATCTTGAAAAGTTAACTGCTGACACGCGAAACGTTTTGAGTGTGCACTAATGAAATAAAACACCAAAACATTTGAGTGTTACTTTTCTTTAACAATAAATAATCAAACTACACTGAACAAAAAAACACAACATCCAACAATTTCAAAGATTTTACTGAGTTACAGTTCATTTAAGGAAATCAGTCAATTTAAAGAAATTCATTAGGCCCTAATCTACAAATTTCACATGACTGGGCAGGTGGCGCAGCCATGGGTGGGCTTTGGAGGGCATAGGCCCACCCACTTGGGAGCCAGGCCCACCCACTGCTGAGCCTGGCCCAGCCAATCAGAAGAGTTTTCCCCCACAAAAAGGGCTTCATTACAGACAGAAATACTCCTCAGTTTCATCAGCTGTCCGCGTGGCTGGTCTCAGACGATCCCGCAGGTGAAGAAGCCGGATGTGGAGGTCCTGGGCTGGCGTCGTTACACGTGCTCTGCGGTTGTGGGCCAGTTGGACGTACTGCCAAATTTAAAAAAATGACATTGGAGGCAGCTTATGGGAGACACATTAAAATTAAGTTCTCTGACAACAGCTTTGGTGAACATTCCTGCAGTCAGCATGCTAATTGCATGCTCCCTTAACTCAATGCCACAGATGTCTCAAGTTTTATGTGACAAAACTACACATCTTAGAGTGGCCTTTTATTGCCCCCAGCACAAGGTGCACATGTGTAATGATCATGCTGATTAAATCAGCTTCTTGATATGCCACACCTGTTAGGTGGATAGATTATCTTGGCAAAGGAGAAATGCTCACTAACAGGGATGTGAACAAATGTGTGTGCAAAAGCTGAGAGAAATACGATTTTTGTGCATATGAAACATGGTGCCAACATTTTACATGTTGTGTTTGTATTTTTGTTTAGTATAAATACATATCAAACATATGTATTTATACTAAAACATATCAAAGTAAACCTATATCAATCCAGACAGCATATATGTCAGCCAATCAACCCAACACCAGGTTCTGACAAAGTGGGAGGGAGGCTACTGCATGTCATTAGCCATTGCTTACCAGTGAGAAGGGTGTGGTAGTGCAGTCCTCTTTCTTTGTCTATGTAAGAGCAGACATCAAAGACATAGGCCTTGACTGGCCCATCGATGAAGTTTGCTGCATAGTCAAATAGCACCACTCCAAACATAACTATGATGATGGCCCATGTCTTCTTCAGTGACCTATCCTGTACTAACGCTGCAAAAGAGGAGAAAGACAGGAGAATACCTCTTCATCTCAAGTTATGTGACAGATTACTCATTAATATCACTTTCAATAACTGAAATACTTCTGAATGCTCTGTGTTCGTTTTTGGTGGAGTATTGCAGCTGAATATTTTAAATTTGCCTTAGGAGGTACATCTTTCGCTCAGTAATTAGTTTGAAGACACAGAACAGTCTCAATTCGTAGGGGCATGGACTGTCGAAAGCGTTCCACAAGGATGCTGGCCTATGTTGACTCCAATGCTTCCTACAGTTGTGCCAAGTTGGCTGGATGTCCATTGGGTGGTGGACCATTCTTGAACAGGGTTGCAGTTCTTGACACACTCAAACCGGTGCGCCTAGCACTTACTACCATACCCCATTCAAAGGCATTTTGTCTTGCCAATTCACTCTCTGAATGGCACACACACAATCCATGTCTCAATTGTCTCAAGGCTTAAAATCCTTCTTTAACCCGTCTTCTCCCCTTCATCTACACTGATTGAAGTGGATTTAACAAGTGACATCAATAGGGGATCGTAGTTTTCACCTGGATTCACTGGGTCAGTCTACAGTATGTCATGGAAAGAGCAGATGTTCCTAATGTGTTGTACCCTCAGTGTATATTACAGGGCTTCTGAGGTAAACAGTGAGTCAGTGGATTTGTTAACACCAGTGGATTTTGATATCACGTAAATACATTTGATCATCATTATACTTACTGTTTCATCAAGAGCATGATTGGGGCTAATACAACCATTAATTTACCACATAGGAGGGAAGAATTTGTTTTGAAACCACATGCATTATGTTGGAACAAAATGTAAAGGCCATTTTAAATTCCAAACTCCATTAGAAATAGTTTTCAATTTGCATTTCAATCTGAAAAACAACACATTACCAGCATGACTGTCTGTCTGGCTAGAAAAACAACTCCTAATCAATTTTATGCTAAAACCCCCCCATCTAACACTGCATAAATATTAGTATTAGTTGTCACAAGAGTTATTTAGTGTTCATGCTCATCAAAAATAAATACTGTAGCGAATCAGATTGTCATAATCATGTTGTGCACAGTAGAGCACAAATAAACGGAATAATATCCTTTATCTTGGGAGAGAAACAAATGTCTGACAGATTGCAATGGCAAAAAAACCTACACAGCGGTATTCAAGTTTAGGGGATTACAAATCACATAGTAAATCCCAGTTGGGTGTTGTGTTGAAGTCTTATTAGGAATGTCAGATGCATTGTGGCTTAGGTTTGATCTCAAAGAAATACAAGAACTTTCATCAAAGCTTAGTTTCATCCACTGTAGGAAAATCACAATATATTGTACTGTAGCTAACACATAACGGCCCAGTGGCATTATGATTATATCCCAGATCCCAATTTACTATATCACAGATTCCATTTTACAACAGTGTTGAAAAATGGTCCTTGCTATCTGGGATCATTGGTACGTCTCTACCCAATTTAAGTTGACATTTTAATTGGTTATGGTAAGTGTAAGGTTAGGGTTAGGATAAGGGTAGGGACATCCCAAGTATTAGGGTAGGGAAACCCAAGGATCCCAAATAGCACTAACTGTTGAAGAATGGAGATAATCATCTTAACAAAAGTACTGTAAATGGTTACACATTTTATTGTAGTATTATTACAGAGAAGGTGAAATCCGGCATAACTGAAAACTATTTTGAGGATATCAACCAACAAAATAGGCATTCACTGAAAACAAAAAGGTTAGGTTGTCAGGTCTATGTACAATACTGTTGCAAAAGCAAATACAATCCCTGTCACGCCCTGACCTATGAGAGCCGTTTTATTTCTCTATTTGGTTAGGTCAGGGTGTGATGTGGGGTGGGCATTCTATGTTTTGTTTTCTATGTTTCTGTATTTCTATGTTTTGGCCGGGTATGGTTCTCAATCAGGGACAGCTGTCTATCGTTGTCTCTGATTGGGAATCATAATTAGGCAGCCTTTTTTCCCACCTAAGGTGTGGGTAGTTATATTTGTTAGTGGCGCTATGCCCTGTTTAGCTTCACGGTCGTTTCTTTGTTTTCTTGTTTTGTTGGCGACATTTACTCAAATAAAATAAAATGTACGCCCACCACGCTGCACCTTGGTCTCCTTCCGACGACGGCCGTGACAATCCCTTATCGAGTGAATGCATTTACAGTAGTATTCTACTTTAATATATACATTTCAATCCATAGGAACAGCTAAAATATTTAAAGTATTAGACATATGTACTTGACCCAGGTCTTACCAGCTTACCATACACCCTAATAAATGAAACAACCTCTTTTCAGAAATTCAGTCTATCTACATGGACGTGAAAATTAACAACGATATACAGTTTCTGAAAAGAAGTATGGGCCAAACATGTACGTCTCAGTATTGGCAGGTGTAAGGATATGCCATCTCTTGCATTCCTATTCTTTGCAGGTGTTGAGAGTCTTCAGTTCCACTCAGGATTTTGTACACATCTCAGTGAGGTGGTTTCTCTAATTGTTATTGTTCAAGGTCACTGTTGAGCTTTCTGGAAAAATTGCTGAACATCTTGTGCAATCAACTGGGTGGAGGAAAACGGCGGAAATAACAGGAACATTTAACCTTCTGTCGAGACACGCTGAGGAAACCCTCTCATTACTTGTTATGAAACACATTAAACTGCCAGACAAACAGCACAGGCAAAATTCCAGAAGAAAACCTGGTTCAATCTGCTTTCCAACAAAATGCATCATATGGGTTGATTTATGTATTTTGTAAGTTACGTACTGCATCGTGAAAACTTGATTGCTGACAAGCAAAACATTTTGGGACTTTGTCAACAATGAACTAGTGAAACAAATACCTAAAGATTGTTTTTGGGTGGAATTTTCCATTAAACAAAATATTTTTCTCTGAGAAAATATATTAGTATAAAAAAAAATCGAAATGTTTTTAGCATACAAAATAGCTCAGTATTTGTATTATTTATTTTATACACAGTGTTTTTTTGCTCAATAATTTCAGAGGTGACAGTGCATTTTCTATAAAACAGCCCATTAGGCGAAAGACATGGGAATATGAGCCCTGAAAGTATTTTGGTTTCTCATACCCAAGCTGCCCGACTCCATAACCACTATTAACAAAACAAAGACTAGTTCTAGAACAGTGTGTCTGTTAGCCATGGGCTCTCACCTGATAAGACTGCATCTCCATTGAGAAAACAAGGTTATTCAGTTTATAATACGTCATAATACTGTATTTCTCCTGACACTAGCTAGCTCGTCCTGCCAGTCATGTGAGACGTTGAGGCAATTCACAGAGTTTCTCATGGGAGCCTTGCCCGCCAACCCTCTCCTTTCCTCCTGCCGCCCCCGTCAGAGGAACCTGAGGAGGCGTTAGAGGCACTCAACCCAGGGAGGCAGTCAGATGCTTAGAGTCAGACAGATTAAAAGGCCACATTCTCACCAGACCTTGAGTCCTTGGGACACTAACATAGTCACATTATGTTCCAGAGTTAAGCATACCAATGAGTGAGGCCTACATACTGTTAGCAGTTGATGTTACTCTTCAATAACAAAGACCCCAAAGCAAATCAGGGGGAGGAAAATAGGTTTACTAAAAGAGAACAAATCATGCGGTAGGTAGATGTTCATTCTCCCCTGTCCTCAGTGATTCTCTTCAGAGTGATTCTCTCCACAGAACAAAGGGACTTTATTACCCAGCCTTGCCTGTGGTTGACCAATTAGAAATCCTTGCAATAAAACTGGGCCAATGGCCAAATAACAAGTATCCTATTTCAGGTTCAATGTATAAACAATTTGGACCAATGAGAACTTGCCATGTATCTATAGTCCCGGACTGAAATCCTCCAATGTCTCTGACCCATTGATATTACAGAAAAAACATTTCCATTGACCGTTAGTACTCTATCGATCTCTCGTCCTCTGCGTTGTGCATTTATCTTCGAAATATTCTTACAATATGGTCACTTGTTTGAGGGGACAATAGATAGACTACTTTGAGGGGAGGAAGTGAACATTCTTAACTAACCATGAGGGACCACATTGATGAGTTATGCTAGAGGCATTTGAAAACAGTATAATTGTGAACTGTACTTCAAACAAACAGCCTCTACGGTCTTTGACTTACCTTTATGGATGAAGCGAACATTCTTATCAAGGTGGTTACAGACCAGCAATGCGTAGGAGTGATACCACCCGTCGGAAGACAATTCCATCAGGCTACAGTAGATTAATTATGCTAGTTGCACTTGAAACAATAAGATTGTGTACAAACACACCATCTCTATGGTAACTTAGTTTCCTTTATACCCTGTTTGGCATGTCAAAACTGATAATGTGCAGGAAAAAAAATGTATTCAAGTTCAGTATTTACTCTGCAATTTTAGAATTATATTAAATGTCATGGTTTATAAGGTGGAAAGGCAAAGCAGTGGTAATCTTAATAGGAGTAGTTACATTATCCTCTATGAAGGATATGCTCAAAGCAGGGAATGTGAAATGGGATTCTGGAATTCCAACAGGTGGTTCCTAATCCAATGGAATCAGATTAGGAGGGAGGTGAGACTTTACATTATCCATCTCTAAGTAGCATTGTAAAAAAAAATGGGGGAAATTAAAAAATGTTCCCATCCATTGTAGATGAAAATCCGTAGTATATTATCGGTTTACAACTTGTTGATTGTTATATAGTTTATGCATGTAGCAATTATATTCCTGCCCTAAAGCTACAGTTTGGGGTGATAACGATATAATCAAATAGCATTATAGGCTCCAGAACATCATGCATTACATTGTTCTAACAGTAGTACTACACAGTTAATAACCAAGAAACATAACCTTAAAGTATTTTAATACAAATTGTCAAAAAATATTATTAATAAAGGTGCCCAATCACCTTTAAAAAATTATAGATAAAATACAGGCATCTCAGTAAAAACCTGAGAATATCATATTAAGACAATTCAGAGGCACATTGACACAATCATGTAGAATCATCATTAACCGCAGGTCAATATTATGACTACTAGGAAAGAATACTTAAGGGTCATCACTCTCTCCTCGTCCTTCTGTTTGCCCTTAGTCTCGTAATGACATATTGCCATTGCTATTAACCCAATTACAATTGAATGGTACAGTACAAACCCTTTATGAGTCAACAGGGCTTACAGTGGATGGAAGATGTTCTCATGAAAATTAATTAACTATTGAAGCAATTAGAGGAACACTATTACTACAAACATCTGTGAGCTAAATACAACAATAACAATTATATGAATTAATTGCAATTGCAGTGCAATCCATTCAAGGGATCCAAGTACTTCATGCTTGAGTAGCACCCATACCAGCAATGCATGGCGCACCATGTATCAAAGACGGTTGACTAACTGTTAAACACTGGAAGCGTATATTGAGAGCCGTAGGTGTTTTTCTTAAGGGGGGGCAGTAGAAGGAGAAAGGCCTGGCTACAATTGTGCTTTGGCTGCGTTACACTCAATAATACCAGCTGAGAGCAACTGTCTCCTCTAGAACGGGACGTGTGTGTTTCCCTATGAAGGGGTCCCGGGCCAGGCAGGGATCAGCAGGGGTGCGGGACAGGACAGGTGCGTGGCTCGGGGTCACCTCTCGCTGGGCGTCCCTGTGGAAGGAGGCCCTCTCCTGGTTGTGGGGTGGGAGATTACCTCGTCAACAGAGAGAACGGGAGTCACACAGGCGTCCGTCCCATCGAACACTCGACCACACTCCTACCTGGGTCTTAGTGGCAGACTGCTAAGTGAAGATCTGCCTCAGCTCTGGCCAATCACAAATGCTCATCTGGGGAGGAAGATTGACAGCATCCAATCCCAGGCCTAAAAAAAGGTGATATGCAAATGATAAGATATGAGGAACACAAATATATGTATGCAGTAAAGCTGGGGTGTCAAACTGGTAACTCTAATGAACTTATCCTTTGCAGCAAAGGTAACTCTGGGTCTTCCTTTCCTGTGGCAGTCTTCATAAGAGCCAGTTTCATCATAGCACTTGATGATTTTTGCACTTGAAGAAACTTTCAAAATTCTTGAAATTTTCCGGATTGACTGACCTTCATGTCTTACAGTAATGATGGACTGTCATTTCTCTTTGCTTATTTGAGCTGTTATTGCCATAATATGGACTTGGTCTTTTACCAAATAGGGCAATATTCTGTATACCAACCCTACCTTGTCACAACACAACTGATTGGCTCAAACGCATTAAGGATAGAAATTCCACAAATTAACTTTTAACAAGGCACACCTGTTAATTGAAATGCATTCCAGGTGACTACCTCTTGAAGCTGGTTGAGAGAATGCCAAGAGTGTGCAAAGCTGTCATCAAGGCAAAGGGTGTCTACTTTGAAGAATCTCAAATATATTTTATTTGTTTAACACTTTCTTTGGTTACTACATGATTCCATATGTGTCACGCCCTGACCTTAGTATTCTATGTTTTCTGTATTATTTTGGTCAGGTCAAGGTGTGACGGGGGTGGATATGATTGTTTTGTATTGTCTAGGGTTTTTGTAGGTCTAGGTGTGTGTGTGTAGTCTAGGCATATGTAGGTCTATGGTGGCCTAGTTTGGTTCCCAATCAGAGGCAGCTGTTTATCGTTGTCTCTGATTGGGGATCCTATTTAGGTTGCCATTTTCCAGTTTGGTTTGTGGGTTATTGTCTATGTGATGTTACATGGCTGCACTCGTGTCATTTAGCGTTCACGTCCGTTTTGTTATTTTGGTATAGTTTGTTCAGTCTTCTTATTTATTAAAAGGGAAGATGTATATTAATCACGCTGCGCCTTGGTCTCCTCTCTACGACGTTCGTGACAATATGTGTTATTTCATAGTTTTTATGTCTTCACTATTATTCTACAATGCAGAAAATAGTAAAAATAAAGGAAAACCCTAGAATGAATAGTTGTGTCCAAACTTTTGACTGGTACTGTATGTCTCGTGTCTGAGCCATTGAATTGCGATTCCACTTTGTCTCTGTACTGACGGTTTGCCTGTTTATTACATTACGGAGAGCATAACTGCACTGTTTGTATTTGACCATATTTCCAGTCACCTTACCGTGGTAGTTCACGCTTTCAGTTTTGCGTAAATGCTGCCATCTATCGACGTTTTTGGTTTGGGTAGATTTTAATAGTCACAGTGGGAACAACATTCCCTATACACTTCCTGAGGAACTCAGTCACCGTATCAGTGCATACGTCAATGTTATTCTCAGAGGCAACCCAGAACATATCCCAGTCCAGGTGATCAGAACAATCTTGAAGGATGGATTCCGATTGGTCAGACCAGCATTGAATAGACCTCAGCATGGGTACTTCCTGTTTGAAAAAAAGGAGTGAGTTTCTGTACGTTATCACAATCTCACCATGCGTAGTTAATCATGAAACATACTCCACCGCCTTTCTTCTTCCCGGAGAGTTCTTTATTCCTGTCCGCACGACGTACTGAGAACCCAGTTGGCTGTATGGACGGGGACAGTATATCTGGAGGAAGCCATGATTTCATGAAACAGAGTATGTTACTGTCCCTGTCTCTCTGGAAAAAGATCCTCACCCTGAGCTCGTCTACTTTATTGTCCAGGGACTGAACGTTAGCGAGTAATATACTCGGAAGCGGTGGATGATGTGCAGCCTCTTAAGTCGGACTAGAAGTCCACTCCGAATACCTCTTCTCCGCCGGCGGCGTCTTGGAGCAGACTCTGGGATAAGTTAAATTGCCTTGGGGGTACGAACAAAGGATCCAATTTGGGAAAGTCGTATCTGGTCAGAATGCTGGTGAGTTACTGTCGCTCTGATATCCCAAAAATATTTCCAGATGTATGTAATAACACAAAAAATGTTCTGGGCTAATAATGTAAGAAGAAAAATATATATATATAATATATACTGCGAAGTTGCTTAGCAGCTAGAAGCAGAGCTGCCATGTCTGTCGGCGCCATCTTCTTCATTACATATGAAGGCGTCCTACGCCCGAAACGTAAGCCTGTTTGTTTGTCCCGTGAATAAAACTCAGATCAATGCAGGCACAGAGTTCTCCTTTTTCTTTCTTTTCCTGGATAGTCTCCCATTGACGTGTTCTGGGGTAAGGAATGTTTTATGAATGAGTAATTAACCAAAATGGTTAATCTGACAAAAAGACAGAATTAACACAAGTTTAGAGTTTGCTTCTTCAATATAACTAGTATACTGCAGATAATAATGCAATAGAGCCACTGGCCCTAGCCTAGAATAAGTAACCATTATAGGAAATAAAACTGCCATCTCAGTTGTGAAATCAGTTTGGGAAGACAAACTATGTCTGCATAAAAATAATATTATTGCATTAAGGATTTCAACGATCACAGCTGTGCTCATATTTGCCTGGTTTTGATTGGCTGTGGCGTTAGGTAAAGGACATCTTCTAAGATGATTGCCATTAAAAAAAACTTCAGGGCTAATTACTGACGGGTTGTTCGCGAACAAGTCGGCTCAAAGAGCCGGCTCTTGTAGGTGAACGTTGGGAGCCGGCTCACATTTTAGAGAGCCGTATCTATTAATTAAATATAAGAAAATTAAGATATGATTAATCAACAGACCTAAATGAATATAATTAACTAATTCAAAGAACAAAAAAATTAATTAAATATTATAGGCCTAAATGCTCAAGCGCACACATACGTTCTGACTGTCTGCTCAGACTAACAGCCTCACATTTTGTTCCTGTCAATCAGACACGCAGTGTCAACCAATGAACCAAAGATGCGTGAGAAAGGGCCGAGCCAACTCACTCACAGTCACACACTTAGCAACTGAGGAGAGAGAGGAAGGACAGCTATGAAAACAACAGCTGGAAAATGAGTCAGAAGCACAGTAGCATTTGGATGTATTTTAATAATGTAGACAATGTTAGAGCACAGTGTAGAATTTGCCAAAACAAAATCTCATATTAAGCCGGTTCAACGCACAACCTACACCGGCGTATGCGAACTGTACACCCAACTGTGAAGCTAGCTGTAGCGGAGCTACGAGAAACTAGCGGGCTTGCTAGTGATAGTGGTGGAGCCAGCACCTCCACACGTGGGGATGTATCCACTCAGTCAAGTAGGCCTACTCCACGACCCACAGCAACGCAGTCTTCTATGGACCAGTTTATGCCAAAGTCTATGTCTGCAGAAAAACAAGCCCAAATTGATATTGCATTGGCTAAAATGATTGCCACCGATTTCCAGTCATTGGAGGACAGAGGTTTTAGAAGTATTAGCAATAGTCTAAATCCAATGTACACAATTCCAAGTAGGAAAACCCTTTCAAAATCATTTATTCCACAACTGTACGAGAGCACACAGCCTTCAGTGTGGGAAAGAGTCCAAAAAGATTCTGCAGTTTGCCTTACCACTGACTGCTGGACAACAAGGGTAACCACTTCTTACATGTCGGTTACATGTCACTTCATTGATGTTAGCCTTCAGTGACGCCAGAGTGATTGATGAGGCTCTTCAAAGAATAACCTCAGCAGCAGGGAGGGACAGTCCCATCAGTCAGCTGGCTCAGGCACCAGGGCAACAGGAAGAAGAGGGATCAGATGGAGCAGAAGCACCAGCAGTAGTGCCACTAACGTCTGCTGTTTGGATGCTGTTTGACGAGAAGGCAGCTGGGGATGCAGCACGAAGGAATCCCTCAGCAGATGCCATTATGGAGGTCCGATCCTATTTGGAGGAGCCCCTATTTATTTTTCTTTGTTATGGTGCAATATTCAATTATGCTGTTCAGATTGTATTCGTTTTGAATGGTTAGATTTAATATGCACTTTGTTCATATACATTAAAAAGTTATACTTTAAATGCAAATGTTTAATAGCATTCTTTTTCATAACAAACCAATGCATTTTTAAGTACATTGTGGTTAAGGTAGAGTATTATTTCATTTAATAATTTAATTAGAATTGTTTTAACACTAATCATAGTCAAACTATTGCAAACTGCTTGACTTGAAAAAATACAACACATTTTTTTTTTAAAGAGACGTTTGGGAGCCAAAAGAGCCGTCTCTTTTTGGTGAGCTCAGCCGAATAAAAAAGAGCCGGAATGCCCATCACTAGGGCTAATTGCCTTGCCAACCAACAATGTGACTGTTTTGGCCCGTCACCGAGGCAGTTATCAGCAGATTACGTGTACTTCTTACTGACAAAAGAGCAGTCATCTACATCACAGGCATGAATAGGAAGTAGCCGACTACATACCTAAGGTTTGCATACCAACATATGTAGTTTACATAAATTATTTACTCAGTGAGATTGGAATGGTAAGACATGACGTGGTTATTAAATCCTTGAATATGGGAGCTACAATATTATGATTCTTCCCGTAACTAAAACCGTGATTTTTTTTGCATTTGCAGATCTCTTCACAGCATGGTATTAACCTTAAAATTGTGATCTCTATCTTTGGAAAAGTGCCCACAATCCCTGGAGTAAAAAGAAAGTACAAGCCTTAAGCAAAACGTAATGTTGTTTACAGCGATCATGGAGGGGAGGTTAATATATTCATTGAAAAATAAAAATGGGGCTTCAGGCGGCATAGCGTCTAGGGCTCTAACAACATATAAAATATGACAGTGAGCTGCGGCAAAAGTCAATAAAACCAAACCTTGAGCACATCCTACATCCCACCTAATCTACGTACTAGACTTGACTGGCATTTATTAAAGACATGCTCCGTTTTTTTGGCAACTAAGACATACTTTTTTTAACATCCCGCTTTTGGCTGGATTTGTAGCCAATGTGTAGTTCATACATGCATAATCTATGAGCAGAATGAATGACATACCTCAATTAGCCATGAAATCCCTAGTTTAAAAGCGACTGTTTTCATGAAGCTGTGCCACACTATTTTTCCTATATTTCTCCCCACGTGGGCCAGCACCCTAGCAAATGAAGTTCAGGTTTCAGGAGCAGAGAATTTTTTTTGGAAGTTTCTGTTGTTGTTGAGGGCCCTGGTTCAGTCTTCTTCTATTAAATAAACATTATATCTTACGGCCTTCTTTAGGCAAAAAACAATATGCTGCAATGTACAAACCAGTATGTGTATCATCTTATGATATGCATTGTACAGATGTACCTGGAGCTACAGAGCATTATTTCACTATTGCTCTTTAGAAAGCATTTACTGTAGGTGTACTGAGAACAGCACTGTGGGTGTAGAAGTGGACTGAGGGTCGTGATCTGCTCAGACCTCAACTGGGCTGATCTCATTCTCACCATGCTGGCATCAATGACATGCCCTCTGCCCAACCTGGTCCTCTCCAGCAGGACCAGGACCACCCCGAAGGCACACGTCAGACCCTCGCCCGCAAAGTCTGCCACCAGGTTCAGAGGAGGGTAGGGCTTCTCATGGCTCCGGCCCAACATGGACAACAAGACTGACACAGGAGGAGGGGAATACACGGAACGGAGTAAGCGAGGCAGAATTGGAGGGAGATTCCTTTATGTCTGTATGGACAATGGTACAGTACATAGAAAGGATGCTGTAAATGATCTAAAATGAACATCTAGTCTAACAGAAAGTCATTAGCTACGTAATAAACCATAATCATTGAATTTATAGCCTTCAATTATATTCCAGATGATAATTGAAATATGATACATTATTAATAACAATAGGTTTGAATTAGCTTGAGTTCAAAAGAAGTGTCATTCCACCAATAAAGTGCCATTTGGGCAATGTAAATGACCCTCCCCCCCAAAAAACGTTATTTCACCAAATGTTTACATTCTGTCATAAAGAGCACATAGAAACATGGCTATAGTAAGTGGCAATTAAAGTAACAGGGTGTCACGATCGTCGTAGTGAGGAGATCAAGGCGCAGCGTGATGATAATACATCTTCTTTTTAATAACGAAGAAGACTGAACAAACTATACAAAATAACAAAACGAACGTGAACGCTAAATGACACAAGTGCAGACATGCAACATCACATAGACAACCTAGAACACCAGACATAGAATGCCCACCCCAACTCACGCCCTGACCAAACCAAAATAGAGACATAAAAAAGGAACTAAGGTCAGGGCGTGACACAGGGTTGAAGTTTTCATCTTAAATCCACCATAACTCCCATTGTGACAGGGGGAATGGAGGGGCAATTGAATGCAAGCTTCCCGAAAAAATGTATTCTTAAAACATTTCTAGCCCATCTATCTATAGTTAACAGGGTTGATGTGTTATGCTTAACCTGCTCAGTTTTCCACCACAAAACAAAACAATTTCATTTTTATTTTGCACATATAATTTCACAATTTTCAAACCAGAGTTCAGTTCACTTAACAGGTTAGACCTTAAAATAAGAGGAAATGTAAATGAATCACTAATTACGCAAAATAAATTATTGTCTTCAGAAATGACTTTGTCAAAGCAACAAAGTAACTAGGGCTTTACAACGATGGTGAAATTACATTTTTGGGTTAAGTGGGCTAAAAATCAGATTAATTGAATTTCCCTCGTGTTCCATATTAAAGGGCACTTCATTACCCCTTGACTTATTCCACATTTTATTGTGTTACAGCTTGAATTCTCTAAAATTCTCTCACCCATCTTTTCACAATATCCAATATTGGCAAAATGAAAACATGTTTTTTGAAATGTTTGATTTACATATCTATTCACCACCTTGAGTAAATACTTTGTAGAAGCACCTTTGGCAGAAATTACAGCTGTGAGTTTTTCTGGGTAAGTCTAACAGTTTCCATAACTAGATTGTGCAACATTTGTCTATTATAATTTTTTCTTCAAGCTATGTCAAATTGGTTGTTGTACATTGATAGACAACCATTTTCAGGTCTTGCCATAGATTTTCAAGTAGATTTAAGACAAAACTCTAACTAGGCCACTCAGAAACATTCACTGTCTTCTTGGTAAGCAACTCCAGTGTAGATTTGGTCTCATGTTTTAGGTTAGTGTCCTGCTGAAAGGTGAATTCCTCTCCCAGTGTCTGGTGGAAAGCAGACAAACAGGTTTTCCTCTAGGATTTTGCCAGTGCTTATCTCCATTCTGTTTTTTTCATCCTGAAACACTCCCCAGTCCTTAACAATTACAAGCATACCCATAACATGATGCAGCCACCACTATGCTTGAAAATATGTAGAGTAGTACTCAGTTGTAAAGACACGTTGGGTCCTTGAAAAGCGCTATATAAGTCCCATGTATTATTATTCTGTAATGTGTTGCATTAGATTTGTCCCAAACATAACACTTTGTATTTAGGACCAAAAGTGAATTGCTTTGCCACAATTTTTGCAGTATTACTTTAGTGACTTTAGTGCAGGATGAATGTTTTGGAATATTTTTATTCTGTACAGGCTTCCTTCTTTTCCCTCCGTCATTTAGGTTAGTATTGTGGAGTAACTATACAGTTGTTGATCCATCCTCAGTTTTCTCCTATCACGGCCATTAAACTCTGTAACTGTTTTAAAGTCACCATTGGCCTCATCGTGAAATCCCTGAGCCATTTCCTTCCTCTCCGGCAACTGAGTTAGGAAGGATGCCTGTATCTTTGTCGTGAGTGTGTGTAATGATACACCCTCCAAAGTGTAATTAATAACTTCACCATTCTCAAATGAATATTCAATGCCTGCTTTATTTTTACCCATCTACCAATAGGTGCCCTTCTTTGCGAGGCATTTCTGAAACTTCTTTGGTCTTTGTGGTTGAATCTGTGTTTGAAACTCGCTGCTCGACTGAGGTACCTTACATATAATTGTACGTGTGGAGTACAGCAATGATGTAGTCATTCAAAAATCATGTTAAACATTGAACACTATTATTGCACACAGAGTGAGTCCATGCAACATATTATGTGACACATTTTTACCCCTTCACTTTTTCCACATTTTGTTACGTTACAGCCTTATTCTAAAAGTGAGTAACTAAACACATTTTCCTCATCAATCTACATACAATGCCGCAGAATGACGAAGTGAAAACAGGTTTTTAGAAATTTTAGCATAAAGTATTCAGCCCTCTGCTATGAGACTCAAAATAGAGCTCAGGCGCATCCTGTTTCCATTGATCATCCTTGAGCTGTTTCTAAAACTTGATTGGAGTCCACCTGTGGTAAATCCAATTGATTGGACATGATTTGGAAATGCACAAACCTGTCTATATAAAAGGTCCCACAGATCACAGTGTTAATCAGAGCAAAAACCAAGCCATGAGGTCAAAGGAATTATCCATAGAGCGCTGAGACAGGATTGTGTCGAGGCACGGATCTGGGGAAGGGTACCAAAACATTTCTGCAGGTGTCCAATAACACAGTGGCCTCCATCCATTTAATTTCACCTTTATTTAAGCAGGTAGGCAAGTTGAGAACAAGTTCTCATTTCCAATTGTGACATGGCCAAGATAAAGCAAAGCAGTTCAACACATACAACAACACAGAGTTACACATGGAGTAAAACAAACATACAGTCAATAATACAATAGAAAAACAAGTCTATAAATGTAACGGATGTGAAATGGCTAGCTAGTTAGCGGGTGCGCGCTAGTAGCATTTCAATCAGTTACGTCACTTGCTCTGAGAGTTAAGTAGTGTTGCCCCTTGCTCTGCAAGGGCCGCGGCTTTTGTGGAGCGATGGGTAACGACGCTTCGTGGGTGTCCGTTGTTGATTTTTTGCAGAGGGTCCCTGGTTCGCGCCCGTGTCGGGGCGAGGGGACGGTTTAAAGTTATACTGTTACATATACAATGTGAGCAAATGAGGTGAGATAAGGGAGGTAAAGGCAAAAAAGGCCATGGTGGCGAAGTAAATACAATATAGCAAGTAAAACACTGGAATGGTAGATTTGCAGTGGAAGAATGTGCAAAGTAGAGATAGAAATAATGGGGTGCAAAGGAGCAAAATAAATACATGAATAAATACAGTAGGGGGAGAGGTAGTTATTTGGGCTAAATTATAGATGGGTTAAATGACCTCCAGCAGGCCACAAATGTGCATGTGTCTGCTCAAACGGTCAGAAACAGACTCCATGAGGGTGGTATGAGGGCCCGACGTCCACAGGTGGGGGTTGTGCTTACAGCCCAACACCGTGCAGGACGTTTGGCATTTGCCAGAAAACACCAAGATTGGCAAATTCGCCACTGGCGCCCTGTGCTCTTCACAGATGAAAGCAGGTTCACACTGAGCACATGAGCACACGTGACAGACGTGACAGAGTCTGGAGACGCTGTGGAGAACGTTCTGCTGCCTGCAACATCCTCCAGCATGACCGGTTTGGCAGTGGGTCAGTCATGGTGTGGGGTGGCATTTCTTTGTGGGGCCGCACAGCCCTCCATGTGCTCGCCAGAGGTAGCCTGACTGCCATTAGGTACCGAGATGAGATCCTCAGACCCCTTGTGAGACCATATGCTGACATGCACATTTGTGGCCTGCTGGAGGTCATTTTGCAGGCTCTGGCAGTGCACCTCCTTGCACAAAGGCGGAGGTAGCGGTCCTGCTGCTGGGTTGTTGCCCTCCTACGGCCTCCTCCACGTCTCCTGATGTACTGGCCTGTCTCCTGGTAGCGCCTCCATGCTCTGGACACTACGCTGACAGACACAGCAAACCTTTTTGCCACAGCTCGCATTGATGTGCCATCCTGAATGAGCTGCACTAACTGAGCCACTTGTGTGGGTTGTAGACTCCGTCTCATGCTACCACTAGAGTGAAAGCACCGCCAACATTCAAAAGTGACCAAAACATCAGCCAGGAAGCATAGGAACTGAGAAGTGGTGTGTGGTCACCACCTGCAGAACCATTCCTTTTTTGGGGGTGTCTTACTAATTGCCTATAATTTCCACCTTTTGTCTATTCCATTTGCACAACAGCATGTGAAATGTATTGTCAATCAGTGTTGCTTCCTAAGTGGACAGTTTGATTTCACAGAAGTGTGATTGACTTGGAGTTACATTGTGTTGTTTAAGTGTTCCCTTTATTTTTTTGAGCAGTGTATATATATTTTTTAAAGCAATTTAATCCATTTTAAATTCAGGCTGTAACGACAAAATGTGGAAAAAGTAATGGGGTGTGAATACTTTCTGAAGGCACTGTAACAGGCTTTTAAAATTCAATATTGGTACACAAGTTCTACTGAAAATATCAAAGGGATGCAAAAAGGTACTCAATTCATGGAACGACCCAGATGGTTGCCATCGAGACTATTCAATTATTACAGAGCTATCAATCGTAAGTAATATGCCATTGAATGGTCTGTTTTTCCCATATTTGATTTTCAACTGAAGCCGTTCCACATCTTATGTCACTGATGGAAAGTCAAGAAAAATAATAATAATAAATAATAATAAAGTTTTATTACAGTGAAGTTGTTTCCACCTGACATGACGAGGTAGTTGATGTCATGGCCAGCAGCCTTGGCTCCACTCAAGCCGTAGCCAGTGAGGCATGAGTAGATCAGACGAGGGTTCTCCTTCAGTAACTCCTCTGGACCCATGCCCAGCTTCTCCATAACTCCTACACAGAAACACAGTTAATGGAGAGGAACAGACTTTAGATACATTCAAAAAAGGAATACAAGTACTGAGAAGCAACATGAAAGTATACCATTAGTCAGGTGCGACCTATTCAGAACCAAACACCCACACCACATGCCCAGAAACAGAAGACAATGCATCACTAAGCAACTAAAGCCTCTTGCAAACAACTACCGTCAGAGTCATGTAGTTGAGGTTGGGCCAGGGACACTGTCTATTTCTATAGACCCTGCACTCATAACCATCAAATAGACAGACCACTGCAAACCCTGGGAAAAAATGTTTTTTCAATACAGCCACCAGCTAACTGGGAAAGTAACTTCAGCTAACCAAGCAGTCTCCATATAAACCCTTTCTCAGACTCAAAACAACCGAGATACAGAAAGCTTAGCCTTTTTTAGGCCAAAGGAGGAGAGAAACTTAATTATTTGGAACCCGGCACAGTAGTAGACCAGAAGAGTGCAATTGATTTCACTCTGGGTTTAATTGCAGGGTTGGGTAATCGCCGCTTTGACACAAATTATAGGGAAATCAGTGGACTACATTCGTTATTAGACAACGAAGATTCAGAAAAAAATGCAAAGGCTTTCTACACAAAAATAAAGAGCTAAGTTTGATCCCTTGATTAGCAGGGAGGACTCTGATTCCAAGGTCAAAAAAAGTAGATGGACGGTCACGTGATGTTACATCCCCTGAACCAGGAATGAGTATTTAATCTATTGCTCTTCCTGTTAGACTCTTTAGTACCCATCACTCTGGCTGACTGTCCCTCATGCCCTGTGTCTACAGCGTTAGTGGATTCCGACGCCGCGGGTAACTTTATGGATCAGACCCTTGTCTCTGCTCGCAATATTTCTACCTACCCGCTCTTCTCTCCTTTTCCAGTTCAAGGTCTCGACTGTCGGCCTCTAGGATCCGGAACCATCACACACATCACCCAACCACTCACCCTCACCGTGGAGCCCAATCACCAGGAAAACATCCCCTTCATTCACCGGTGCACCAGTTCACAAGATCATCCTCAGCCTACCTTGGCTTCAGCGCCATAACCCTACCATCTCATGGTCGAGGATGAGAATCACCGACTGGTCACCTGAATGCCCGGAAGACCTGCTTTCCTGTCCCCTGTGGTTCCACATCGGTTGAGAGTCCTGTGGTTGCACTCCAGCCCAACATCACGGAGGAATTTCAGGATCTAAGGGAGGTATTCTCCAAGACCCGCGCTACCGGTTTCCCTCCTCATCACCCCTGGGACTGTGCCATTGACCTGTTTTCCTGTGCTACACCTCTGCGCAGACGCATCTACCCTCCACCCAGGCCATGGAGGACTACATTCAACAGGCGTTCCAACAGGGTTTCATCCGCAGGTCCACGTCCCCTGCTTCGGCTGGTTTCTTCTTCGTGGCCAAGAGGGAGGAAGGATTACCCCCTTGTATCGATTACCGTGGTCTCGATGACATCACCACAAAGTATTGGTACCCTCTCCCGCTGGTGCCGTCAGCCATCGAGCAGCTCCACAGGGCCCGGTTCTTCAACAAACTGTAGGCACTCCGCAGGTCCAATCTCATTCGCATCCGGGAGGGGGATGAGTGGAAGACGGCGTTCAGCACGATGTCTGGTCACTACAAGTACTTGGTTATGCCCTTTGGCTTAGCCAATGCTCCGTCAGTGTTCCAGGCATTCGTCAACGAGGTGTTCAGGGACATGCTCGGATATCAGCTGATTGTGTAATTCGATGACATCCTGATCTTCTCGACCAACCTGGAGAATCACATCACTCACGTTCGAGCAGTCCTGAAATGCCTCTTGGCTAACCACCTGTTCGTCAAGGCGGAGAAGTGTCAATTCCAGAGGGCTGTCTCCTTCTTGGGCTACCAAATCAGCCCGCAGGGAGTGAGGATGGAGGACAAGAAGGAAGATGCGGTAAAGTCATGGCTAGTCCCAACCACCATCAAGGGGTTACAACGGTTTTTGCGATTTGCCAACTTTTACCGCCGCTTCATCGTCGGTTTGGTCTCAGCGAGGCCTTTCGTCTAAAGGGGCATTTCACCTACCCAGATCCCACGCTACCTTTTGTGGTTAACGCAGACGCATCGGAGGTGGGTGTGGGGCCAGTTTTGTCACAAAGACAGGGGGACCCACAAAAATTGTATCATTGTGCTTTCTTCTCCAAGAAACTGTCCCCCGCAGAGAGGAATTACGACATCTGGAGCTCTTTGTGGTGAAGTTGGCATTAGAGGAGTGGAGACACTGGCTCGAGGGTGCCAAGGAACCATTTGTCATCCTCACTGACCATCGGAACCTTGAGTACATACTCCTTGCACGCTTCACGTGCAAGGAGACTGAATCCGCGCCAAGCCAGGTGGGCCCTCTTCTTCACCAGGTTCGACTTCAGGCTGACCTATCGCCCAGGTTCTAAGAACATCAAGGCCGATGCCCTGTCTCGTATCTACGATTCGGGAGAGGCTCCTGTCTAGAAGGCACCAATAGTCCCATCCTCCCGAGTCGTCGGTCCAGCTGTTTGGGACATAGATGTGGACATCTGCCAGGCTCTAGAGAGGGAGCCCACACCCCAGAATTGTCCTCCCGTGCGCATCTACGTTCCCACAGGGATATGGGATCGGCTGCTGACCTGGGCACACAGCTGTCATCGCTGTACATCCAGGTATTTCTCGCACCATCCATTCCATCACTGAGAAGTACTGGTGGCCCACCTTGGTGCAGGATGTTACGCTGTATGTCATCTCCTGTTCCGTGTGTGCTCAAACCAAGTCCCCCCGGAATGCTCCAGCAGGGAAGCTCCTGCCGCTTCACGTGCCTCAGCGACATTGGTCCCATCTCTCCATTGACCGTTACTGATCTTCCCCCTTCTGATGGTTTCACCACCATTCTGGTGGTAGTGGATAGATTCTCCAAGTCATGTCATTTAATCCCTCTTTCTGGTCTTCCCACTCCTCACCAGGTCACTGAGGCACTCTTCCAGCAGGTCTTCTTGCATTATGGCCTTCCGGAGAACATCGACACTCAATTTACATCCCGAGTATGGAGGGCCTTCTTGGAGAAGCTTGGGGTCACGGTTAGCCTCACATCCGGGTATCGGCCTCAGTCTAACGAGCAGGTGGAGAGGATGAATCAGGAGCTGGGGAGGTTCCTGAGGCGTCAATGTCAGGACCGGCAGGGTGAGTGGGCACGTTTCCTTCCTTGGGCAGAGTACGCCAAGAACTCTCCACATCACACCTCCACTAGGTTGACCCCCTTCCAGTGTGTGTTGGGTTTCTAGCCGGCCCTGGCCCCGTGGACCCTGGGCCAGACCACGGCTCCTGTGGTAGATGAGTGGTTCCGGCTTGCGGAGGAGGTGTGGAACAATGTGCACGTGAGACTCCAGCGCGCCGTCCATCATCAGAAGGAGCAGGCAGACCGTCACCGCAGTGAGACCCCTGTGTTCCATCCTGGGGATCGCATCTGGCTCTCAACCAGGAACCTCCCACTCCACCTGCCCTGCAAGAAACTGAGCCCCCGGTTTGTGGGGCCGTTCAAGGTTCTCTGGAGGGTCAATGAAGTGACATACAGGTTACAATTACCCAGTCACTACCATATCTCACCCTCTTTTCATATCTCCCTGTCCCCTAGCTGATGCTGTCCCCCACGACACACCTCCACCCCCCCTGGACATTGAGGGTAGCCCAGTGTACACTGTCAGATCCCTGGATCCCAGTATCTGGTGGACTGGGAGGGGTATGGAGCGGTGTTGGGATCTGGTGGAGGACATTCTGGACCCCAACATCATCCAGAATTTCCACCTTCGCCGCCTGGACCGACCCGCTCCTCGTCCTCGGGGTTGTCCCCCTGGTCGGCATCGTCCTGCAGCTGGAGCTGCACGTCAGAGGGGAGGTACTGTCACATCTGCTCCTGCTTCTCCCCTCCGGTGTACGGCGTCGCCAGAGTACTAACCACCGGTCCTGGGATTCATCATTACGCACACTGGCACTCATCATTATGCACATCACCTGGACTCCATTACCTTCATAATTTCCTCCCCTTTATATGTCACTCTCCCAGGTTCACTCACCAGTTGCTATTGTTCTTGTGTATCGGTGTTCTGCCTTAGGTTAGTGTCGATTTCCTGGTTTTGTTGTTTTATTAAAACGTTTCACCTGTTTCCGACTCACTGCTCCATCATTACAATAAACAGCGCAGTGGGGGGGGGGGGGGGGGGGGGGGTAGAAGCTGTTAAGGAGCCTTTGGACCTAGACTTGGTACTCCAGTACCGCTTGCTGTGCGATAGCAGAGAGAACAGTCTATGACTAGGGTGGCTGGAGTTTTTAACAATTTTTAGGGCCTTCCTCTGACACCGCCTGGTATAGAGGTCCTGGATGGCAGGATGCTTGGCTCCAGTGATGCACTGGCTTGGGGGGTAGAAGCTGTTAAGGAGCTTTTGGACCTAGACTTGGCAATCCAGTACCGCTTGCTGTGCGGTAGCAGAGAGAACAGTCTATGACTAAGGTAGCTGGCGTCTTTGATAATTTTTAGGGCCTTCCTCTGACACCGCCTGGTATAGAGGTCCTGGATGGCAGGATGCTTGGCTCCAGTGATATGTGTTCCTTGTCCGTAGCTTATGCCTGCCCATACCATAACCCAACCACCACCGTGGGGCACTGTTCACAACACTGACATCAGCAAACTGCTTACCCACAAGACTCCATATATGTGGTCTGCGGTTGTGAGGCCAGTTGGACATACTGCCAAATTCTCTAAAACGACGTAGGAGGCTGCTTATGGCAGAGAAATGAACATAACATTTTCATTCCTGCAGTCAGGAACTGAGACATCTGTGGCATTGTGCTGTGTGACAAAAAAGGCAACTCTAAATTGTGCAGTTATTGTCCCTAGCACAAGGTGTACCTGTGTAATGATCATGCTGTTTAATCAGTGTATTGATATGCCACACCTGTCAGGTGGATGGATTGACTTGGCGAAGAGAAATGCTCACTAACTGGGATGTAAACAATTTTTGCACAAAATGAGAGAAATAAGCTTTTAGTGCGCATGGAAAATATCTCAGATATTTTATTTTAGCTCATGAAACATGGGATCAACACTTTACATGTTGCATTTATATTTTTGTTCAGTGTATAAATGCCTCATGAGCTTAGTTCAAATGTCATACCAATCAGAACCCAAAAGATAAGCTTGTTGTACTCCAATGTTTGTAAACAAAGTAAATGTAAACATGGTTAAAACTAGAATTTTGATATCATGGATGGTCAGTCCTTCCATCCGGTGGCTCTGTCTATGAATTTGAGACAGGTTACATTTCTCCAGCCCTATCCCTTACCTTTTTACTGAAACAAGGAGGAGGACACTTACTGCCGATTGCCACTTTAAAGTAAATTTCCTGCAATTCTACACATTTTATCATGGGGATGACAGGAAATATGCAGTTTTATAGCTCATTTCCTGCAATTCTACACATTTTGCCATGGCTTATGTTATGTCCTTATGCTATGTTCTTATGCTCTCTGAGTGACTCAAACATAACAAAATAAAGGGTAGCCCCATGCTACCATTTTTACTGCAACCGCCAATCATAGGAAGATTCAGGAGCCGGCTCTCAATGAGTGTAGACAGCCTGCTGCTGCCTGCTGACGCTCTGCTAATCATCAAATGGGGTGGGAAGGAGAGGAGGTAGGAACACACATGGGTAACTGGGGGGCCTACATTTATTGAATAAATGTGACTGGTCAATTGTGTGAGTCGGTGGCTGGCCCAAAGCCCATAGAGGGCCCTTTGAGGCAAAAAATAAAAATATACAACCACAGGAACCCACTTTCAATGTTCAAACTACACCAGAGAGCATAATTTAGCCACAGAGGATCAATAGTTAAAAAAGAAAAAAAGAACTGTGGATTAAATATTATCTCAAGCACATACAGGCAACTGCCTGTATGTGCTTGAGATAATATTTAATAAATGAAACACCGACATAGTGGGTGTTTGGCCACCACAAGCTGTCAGAACAGCTTCAATGCTCCTCGACATAGATTCTACACGTAGACCTAAACAATGCCAGGAAAATACACCCCCTCAACATCATTTGTATCCATCATTTACTCAAGTTTTTCCTTTATTTCGTCAGTTATTGGTATGCCTACAGTCGGGAAGGCTGCAGTTTGGGCAGCACGTGCACAAATATAGGGAACTGATGTTGGGCGATTAGGCCTGGTTCATAGTCGGCATTCCAATTCATCCCAAAGGTGTTTGACGGGGTTGAGGTCAGGGCTCTGTGCAGGCCAGTCAAGTTCTTCCACACCAATCTCAAAAAAATAAATCTGTATGGACCTCGCTTTGTGCATGGGGGCTTTGTCATGCCGAAACAGGAAAGGGCCTTCCCCAAACTGTTGCCACAAAGTGGGAAGCACAGAATTGTCTAGAATGTCATTGTATGCTGTAGCATTAAGATTTCCCTTCACTGGAACAAAGAGGTCTAGCGCAAACCATGAAAAACAGCCCCAGACCATTATTCCTACTCCACCTAACTTTACAGTTGGCACTATGCAGTCGGGCAGGTAGCATAGGAGACACACTGATGTTGATACAAGGTTTTCTAAAATCTAAACATAATCAATGACTGCTGCTTCGTAGGCTAAATTATCTTTTCACATTCTATGTAGAGAAATAGCGATGTGCCAATGTATAAAGTATTAAATTGTGTTCTCTTAACTCTATTTCATAGAAACACCTACCATTGCTAAAACAACAACAAACAATGAACAAAATATTTCTGACAATATTACTTCCTGATGACGTCCAACTCCTGATGGTGGTGCATGGGAATTGAAGTCTAAAGAATATTGTTCGTCCATTTCTACAATTTATCTTCTTAAATTCTGATTTTAAATCTAACCCTGAACTTAACCCCAACCTTAATCACACTGCTAACTTTATGCCTAAAAACAAAAATGAGCTTTTTGATCTTAATTTCTGATTTTTTACAATAGGCCTTTAGACTATTTTTACTTTGTGGCTGTGGTAACTAGTGGAAACCGATAATATCAGTGCCTTGGAACTGTTTGTGTTCAGGGGCACAACCTGAAGATTTCCTGCTGTTCAATAATAATTGCAATTGCTCATTATAGGCTACATGTTAATTCTTGAAGAATATCTGAATAATGTTTAGTAAAAATTCCTTACCCTATCCCATACTAGGCTGTATTTCCCCAGCGCCATCAATCAAGTTACCAAACAAAGTGGTAGTGTCAGGCTGTTGAAATTACACATAGTGCCTTTAAGAATTTAGCCATATACAAACTGCCACCCATTTTAAAACAGTGAGTCACCATAAACAATGCTTACCAGTAGATAGCGACAATGTTTTAGTCAACCACTTAAGCCTTGGATCCTATTTAAGATGTCAAAGATGTCATGCTAAATCTTTTAACATCTCAAGCTTGACATTTCTTTGACATTGCATTGATGTATACATTATGCCATCATAATTTGTGAACACAACATTTTCTGTCATCAATAAAATGTCACCAAAACAGGCTACAGCATTTGTATCACACACTCATAAATCAATCCCAGTGGGCATACGACGTGATTTAGATGTCTTTTACGGGCTGAAATTTGGTCGGGACGTCATAAAACCAGATTAAGACGTCTTCTTTATGATGTCTTTTTGAATCATGAAAAATACATCTTATTTTGGTTCTTATTTGGTTCTTATTTTCGACTCAAGATTCGATTTATTGCCTACCTCATGCCTTTTGCACACATTGTATATAGATTCTCTTTTTTCTACCATGTTATTGACTTGTTTATTGTTTACTCCATGTGTAACTCTGTGTTATTGTCTGTTCACACTGCTATGCTTTATCTTGGCCAGGTCGCAGTTGCAAATGAGAACTTGTTCTCAACTAGCCTACCTGGTTAAATAAAGGTGAAATAAAAAATAAAAATAAAAATAACTGTTTTTTGGAGTACTAACGATAGATGGAAAGTGTTTTTTCTGTAATGGGGATTAATGATCAATGGTTCAGAGACATGGGAGGAATTTCAGTCCGGGACTCATAGCTACATGGCAAGTTCTCTTCCAAATTGTTTATACATTGACCCTGAAATAGGATACTTGTTATTTGGCCATTGGCCCAGTTTTATTGCAAGGAATTCTAATTGGTCAACCACAGGCTAGGGTTGGGTTATAAAGTACACCCTGTCCCTTTGTTCTGTGGAGAGAATGACTGACTACAATGACTGGACAGGGGAGAATGAACATCTACCCCTCTGCATAACATATTTGAAAAAAACAATTTTCCTCCCCCTGATTTGCTTTGGGGTCTGTGTCATTGAAGAGTAAAGTCAACTGCAAACACGTCAGTGACTGGATGCATGGCATCTACAGCAGTGCTTGGCCACCCACTCAGGGGGACCAGTGACATATTCCGGCACATCCCAGGGAAAGGAGAGATCAGAACCACCCCTCCTGAAATCCATACTAATTTACAGTAAGTTGTGTGCAAACATTTTTGATACTTTTATCTTCAATGTGTATTGCTTCCTACTAACCAGCATTGTAAGAGCAAGGTTTGTACTTGCTGTGCTGATGATCATAAAAGTTCTCTGCATCCGGTCTCACTAAGACTTTTTTCTAAGAGTGTAGTGTAAGTAGTTCCAATTGAAATAGCACCGCTTCTAATAATATATAATTGCAAAGCAAATCAAATCCAATCCTATCCTATCTCACCTTTTTTTCCAGGTGCAAAACCCTTGTCCTGATTCTTCTCCAACATGGCTCAGGGGCATATTTGGGGACTTTTCAGAGGGCCCGCAACACTTCATGACACTTACTGTAAGCATAAAACATTTAAATTAACGATTGGCATAATGTGGGCATGCAGGATACGACATAACAGTAACGTGCAGTAAAATATATTTAACAGTCAGAATCTACTAAAAGTGGTATCAAAGGCATGTTTGCTCCTCTGTCCCTTCATATTGAAGTGGGACATTCATTAATTGGTAAGCAATCTGAAACATTAAGAAAGAGGCTTTTAAAATTTGACAGTTGGATAATGAAAATGTTTAACACTTCTCTAAATGGTAATGTTTTGCTTAATAATAATACATGATGTAATATTCTAACAACTTTTTATAAACACACCGCTCCATAATCCTGAGGACATTGTCCGGGACAGAGGTTCTCCAATTGAGGACAGCTTGGCAGTCTTAAAAGAAGAAAGTTATATACAAACATGTAAGTGTCTGTAAAGAGGCAACGAAATATTATATTGTTCAAAAGTTGTCTGTCATATTATTCCTGCCACAAACAGTGTTAGAAATGGGTATACTTGGCAAATCTCTTCCTCTTCTCTACAACTGTGCACGTGTGTGAGTTTTAGTGAACAACAGGGAGAACGAGCAAAAGAGAAATGGGAGAAACTTTACATGACTCAAATGAGGTGTCTGAATCAGGACAAGGGTCTTGCACCTGGAAAAAAGTCAAGTTAAATAGGATTTGTTTTGCTTTAAAAATCATTATGATCAAGTTGCTCTTTGTTGAAGACATCTCTATGCTACAACGATGAACCGATGAACGATGAACCAGACAACCAGCTCTAGAGTACTCAGGTTCACCTTCCAACAGGACAATGACCCTAAGCACACAGCCAAGACACCACAGGAGTGGGGTCGGGACAAGTCTCTGAATGTCCTTGAGTGGCCCAGCCAGAGCCCGGACTTGATCACGATCGAACATCTCTGGAGAGATGAAAATAGCTGTGCACCAACACTCCCTATCCAACTTGACAGCGCATGAGAGAATCTGCAGAGAAGAATGGGAAAAACGCCCCAAATACAGGTTTGCCAAGCTTGTAGTGTCATTCCAAGATGACTCAAGGCTGTAACAGCTGCCAAAGGTGCTTCAATAAAGTACTGAGTAAAGGGTCTGAATACTTATGAAAATGTGATTTTAGTTATTTTTTTAAATTAGCAAACATTTCTAAAACCCTGTTTTTGCTTCGTCATTATGGGGAATTGTGTGTAAATTAATGAGAAGAAAAATAATTTAATACATTTTAGAATAAGGCTGTAACCTAACAAAATGTGGAAAAAGTCAAGGGGTCTGAATACTTTCCGAAGGCACTGTAACTGTCACAAAATTCTTTAACCTCTCTGGGATTTGTGGGACGCTAGCGTCCCACCTCGACAACAGCCAGTGAAATTGCAGGGCGCCAAATTCAAACAACAGAAATCTCATAATTAAAATTCCTCAAACATACAAGTATTACACACCATTTTAAAGATACACTTCTTGTTAATCCAACCACAGTGTCCGATTTCAAAAAGGCTTTAGGAAAGCACACCATGCGATTATGTAAGGACAGCGCATAGCCACAAAAACCATACAGACATTTTCCAGCCAAGGAGAGGGCTCACAAAAGTCAGAAATAGCGATTAAATTAATCACTAACCTTTGATGATCTTCAACTGGTGGCACTCCCAGGATTCCATGTTACAAAATAAATGTTTGTTTTGTTCAATAAAGTCCCTCTATGTCCAAAAACCTCCGTTTAAATTGTCGCGTTATGTTCAGTAATGCATTGTCTCAAATAACATCCAGTGAAATTTCAGAGCCAAATCAAATTACAGAAATACTCATCATAAACATTGATGAAAGATACAAGTGTTATACATAGGATTAAAGATAAACTTCTTATTAATCCAGCCACTGTGTCAGATTTCAAAAAGGCTTTACGGCAAAAGCAAACCATACTATTATCTGAGGATAGTACCCCATCAAACAAACACAGACAATCATATTTCATCCCGCCAGGCGTGACACAAAACTCAGAAATAACGATATAATTCATGTCTTACCTTTGACGATCTTCTTTTGTTGGCACTCCAATATGTCCCATAAACATCACAAATGGTCCTTTTGTTCGATTAAGTACGTCGTTATATCTCCAAAATCTCCATTTATTTGGCGTGTTTAATCCAGAAAAACACTGGTTCTAACTCGCTCGAGTGTTTGTTGATTTAATAAATATCATGAACATTTACCACGCTGTGCTTTGGTCCGATCCTCCTTCATGCAACGATGACCGTTACAGAACTACCCACCACCAAGGGACCAAGCAGCGTGGTATGGAGGAGCAGAGGGTTCAGAACTCCTGGACATGGGAGGATATACTGGACGGAAAGGGACCCTGGAGACAGGCTGGGGAATATAGCCGCCCGAAAAAGGAACTGGAGGCAGCTAAAGCTGAGAGGCGGCGATATGAGGCAAGTGAGCGAAGCAGGCACGACAGGCAGACCCAAAAAATGTTGGGGGAGGGGCACATGGGGAGATTGGCGGAGTCAGCCCATAGACCTGAGCCAACTCCCCGTGCTTACCGAAAGCAGCATGGTACTGGTCAGGCAACGTGTTATGCGGTAAAGCGCACGGTGCCTCCAGGGTGCGCTCATAGCCCGGTGCGCTATATGCCAGCCCTCCGCAAGTGCCATGCGAGAGTGGACATCCAGCCAGGGCGGATTGTGACAGCTCAGCGCGCTTCGTCTCCGGTGCGCCGTTTCGGGCCAGCGTATCCTGCGCCGGCTCTGCGCACTGTGTTTCCGGTGCGCTGGGACTGTTCAGTTCATCCTATGCCTGCGCTCCGCCCGTGCCGGGCTAAAGTGGGCATTGAGCCAAGTAGAAGAGGTGCAAGTGGTAAGCACCAAATCTCCAGTGCTTCCCCACAGCCCGGTTCGACCTGTGCCTGCACTCTGGAGGGGCCAGGCTAAAGTGGGCATTCAGCCTGGAGGAGTGGTGCCAAGGCTGCGCACCAGAGCTCCAGTGCTCCCCCACAGCCCGGTTCATTCTGTGCCTCCTCTACGCACCAGGCCTCCTGTAGGTCTCCCCAGCCTGGTGGGCCCTGTGGCAGCCCCACGCACCAGGCTGTCTCTGCGTCTCCTCCCTCCAGCGACGCCCTCCAGTCCGGAGCCTCCAACAAGGGTGCCCAGTCCGTGGCCCGCAACAAGGGTGCCCAGTCCGGGGCCCGAAACGAGGGTGCCCAGTCCGGCGCTCGCAACGAGGGTCCCCAGTCCGAGGCCCGCAACGAGGGTGCCCAGTCCGGGGCCCGCAATGAGGGTGTCTAGTCCGGGACCCGCAACGAGGGTGCCCAGTCCAGGGCTCGCTACGAGGGTCCCCTGTCCGGGGTCGGCGGCAAGGGTCCCCGCACTAGAGGCGCCACCTAAGTGGGCCAAGCCAGAGGTGGAGCGGGGTCTACGTCCCGCACCAGAGGAGAAATGCCCACCCAGACCCTCCCCTATAGGTTCAGGTTTTGCGGCCGCAGTCCGCACCTTTGGGGGGGGAGGCACTGTCACGCCCTGACTTAGAGAGCTTTTTATGTCTCTATTTTGGTTTGGTCAGGGTGTGATTTGGGTGGGCATTCTATGTTAATTTTTCTATGTTTTGGTATTTCTTTGTTTTGGGCGGGTATGGTTCTCAATCAGGGACAGCTGTCTATTGTTGTCTCTGATTGGGAACCATACATAGGCAGCATTTTCCCCACCTGTGTTTTGTGGGTAGTTGTTTTCTGTTTAGTGTTCTGCACCTGACAGCACTGTTTCGGTTTCGTTTCTCACTTTGTTTATTTTGTTCGAGTGTTTGTTGATTTAATAAATATCATGAACACTTACCACGCTGCGCTTTGGTCCGATCCTCCTTCATGCAACAACGACCGTTACAATAGTGGTAACAATTTTGAGCAACTGGTCTTATGGCGGTCAGAAAAATACATTATAACATGGTCAGTAAAAAAAAAAAAGTGACCATAATAAGACGTCATAAAAATATGTATTTTCAACCAGGTTTTTTACACTGGTCAGATGGTGGTCAGAAAAAGACATCAGTAAAAATACGTTGTTTTTTTTAAACTTCATTTTCCAACAAGTTTACGTACCAGAATAAGAAAAAATATTTCTTACTCACATCTTTTTAAAACCAGGTTTTGCCCACTGGGACTACTCCACTTTGAATCACTGTAATGGTCCAATTGTCTTATACTGTATGCAATAGGTTCATGGCCCACAAACACTATGAAACACTATGCACATGTTTACATAGATTGTTTATATTAATTGAGAGGAATTTTTACTGAACATACATAGTAAAATCATTGAAAATGTTGCGTTTATGAGTCACAGTTAAAGAAATCAGTCAATTGAAATAAATAAATTAGGCCCTAATCTATAAATTTCACATGACTGAGCAGGGGCGCAAAACTTGGGAGCCAAGCCCACCCACTGGGAAGCCAGCCCCATCCAATCAGAATGAGTTTTTCCCCACAAAAGGGCTTTATTACAGACAGAAATACTCCTCAGTGTCATCAGTTGTCCAGGTGGCAGGTCTCAAACAATCCCACAGGTGAAGAAGCTGGATGTGGAGGTCCTGGGCTGGCGTGGTTACACGTGGTCTGCGGTTGTGAGGCCAGTTGGACGTATTGCCAAATTCTCTAAAAACGATGTTGGTAAAGAAATTAACATTCAATTCTCTGAAAACAGCTTTGATAGACATTCCTGCAGTCAGCATGCCAATTGCACGCTCCCTCAACTTGAGACATCTGTGGCATTGTGTTGTGTGAACACTTTGCATGTTGCGTTTATATTTTTGTTCGGTATAGATAACTGGTTTAATCAGATTAAAAATAACAAAAACTGTTAACACATTTTTCATGACGTAAAAAAGACGAAGACGTCCCGACCAGATTTCAACCAGTAAAATACGTCTTTATCACGTCGTATTCCCACTGGGTTATGTGTTGCTATACACTACATGACTAAATGTATGTGGACACCAGCTGGAATATTTAATTCCAAAATCATGGGCATTAATTCTTCTGGGAAGGCTTTCCACTAGATGTTGGAACATTGCTATAGGGACATGCTTCCATTCAGCCTCAAGAGCATTAGTGAGGTTGGGCACTGATGTTGGGCGATTAGGCCTGGCTTGCAGTCGGCATTCCAATTTGTGTGGAAGGACTGGCATTCCAGGCCAGTCCTTCCACACCGATCTTGACAAACCATTTCTGTATGGACCTCGCTTTGTGCACGGGGCCATTGTCATGCAGAAACAGGAAAGGGCCTTCCCCAAACTGTTGCCACAAAGCTAGAGGCACAGATTGGTCTAAAATGTAATTGTATGCTGTAGCGTTAAAATATCTTCACTGGAACTAAGAGGCCTAGCCCGAACCATGAAAAACAGCCGCAGACCATTCATGTCAAATGTATCTATAATGCCCTTCTTACATCAGCTGATATCTCAAAGTGCTGTACAGAAACCCAGCCTGAAACCCCAAACAGCAAGCAATGCAGGTGTAGAAGCGCGGTGGCTAGGAAAAACTCCCTAGGAAGGCCAGAACCTAGGAAGAAACCTAGAGAGGAACCAGGCTATGAGGAATGGCCAGTCCTCTTTTGGCTGTGCCGGGAAGACCATTATTCCTCCTCGACAAAAATGTACAGTTGACACTATGCAGTTGGGTAGTTAACGTTCTCCTGGCATCTGTCAAACCCAGATTCTTCTGTCGGACTGCCAGATGGGGAGGCATGATTCATCACTCCAGAGAATACGTTTCCACTGCTTCAGAGTCCAATGGCGGCGAGCTTTACATCACTCCAGCCCGTGATTGGCATTGCACATGGTGATCTTAGGCTTGTGAAGAGTGAAGAGTCAACTCCGGGATGCGGGCCTTCTAGGCAGAGTTGCAAACAGAAAGCCATATCTCAGACTGGCCAATAAAAAGAAAAGATTAAGATGGGCAAAAAAACACAGACACTGGACAGAGGAACTCTGCCTAGAAGGCCAGCATCCCGGAGTCGCCTCTACACTGTTGACGTTGAGACTGGTGTTTTGCGGGTACTATTTAATGAAGCTGCCAGTTGAGGAATTGGGAGACGTCGGTTTCTCAAACTAGACACTCGAATGTACTTGTCCTCTTGCTCAGTTGTGCACCGGGGCCTCCCACTCTTTCTATTATGGTTAGAGCCAGTTTGAGCTGTGAAGGGAGTAGTACACAGTGTTGTACGAGATCTTCAGTTTCTTGGCAATTTCTTGCATGGAATAGCCTTCATTTCGCAGAACAAGAATAGACGGACGAGTTTCAGAAGAAAGGTCTTGGTTTCTGGGCATTTTGAGCCTGTAATCGAACCCACAAATGCTGATGCTCCAGATACTCAACTAGTCTAAAGAAGGCCAGCATTATTGCTTCTTTAATCAGAAAAAACATTTTCAGCTGGGCTAAAGTAATTGCAAAAGGGTTTTCCAATGATCAATTAGCCTATTAAAATGATAAACTTGGATTAGCTAACACAACGTGCCATTGGAACACAGGAGTGATGGTTGCTGATAATGGGCCCCTGTACGCCTACTGTAACAGGTGTCGTCGGAAGGAAGAGACCAAGGCGCAGCGTTCTTAGAGTTCCACATAATTTAATCACGAAGTGAAACTAAAACAGGACAAAACAATAAAGAATACAACAACCGAACAGCTTCGATGTGCAAACTCCCTGCACACAAACAAAGAACAAGATCCCACACAGAAAGAGGGAAAAGGGCAGCCTAAGTATGATCCCCAATCAGAGACAACGATAGACATCTGCCTCTGATTGGGAACCACACTCGGCCAGAAACAAAGAAATACAAAACCTAAAAATACAGAACATAGAATGCCCACCCAAATCACACCCTGACCAAAACAAAACAGAGACATAAAAAGGATCTGTAAGGTCAGGGCGTGACACCTACGTAGATATTCCATAAAAATAGCGGTTTTCCAGCTACAATAGTCATTAACAACATTGACCATTTCTACACCGTATTTCTGATCAATTTGATGTTATTTTAATGGACAATTTTTTTTTTGAATAGTAAAAAAGTGCTTTCTTTCAAAAAAAAGGACATTTCTAAGTCACCCGGAACATTAGAACGGTAGTGTACATTATCCAAATTCGCTGTTGCCTTTGCATAAATCTATTACTGATGCAATGAAATTCAAAATCAAATTGGAGACATGTTCCTTTCCGATAACTTGCTCTGATTTTTCTTTGTGTCATGTGGGATACTGACACTTTGTGAATCATCAAATGCATGCACAGATTACATAGCTGCATAGTTGTGTGGTATCAAGACAACCATCTCCTTGTAATCAATTTAGGTGGTTTACCATACAGATTAGATTGGATGTTTGTTTTTGTTCCTTTCTTGTAGCATATCAGATATTTCAGACAATCCACGCTTTGTGTTTTCCTTCTACAATTCCATTGAAATGACAGGGGGAAAAAACATTGATTCAACCAGTATGTGCCCAGTGGGAAGATCCTATACTGCAGAGTGTTGCACTCAATATTACATAGTGTTTTATTTCAATGCTATATTTTGTCAAATGGTCGGTTCATTTGTGCTTCTTATTAATTACTGACCCTGAAGGCCTAATCACCCTGAGTCCAATTTTGTTGCAATAATTTTAATGTACCCAGCTAACACAATGGTCTGGGAACCATATGTTTCTTAAAGCTTGGTGAGAGCATGGTTGTCCTATGTTTTTTTTGCATAGAACCTTCCAATAAGGTTTCCTCATGGTTCATTTTAAAAGAATGTTCTCAAATTGTTCAGAGAACATTAAAAAAAAAAATGTTCTGCAGGAATTTCTGAATTTCAGCATAATGTTCAGGGTTCCTCATAGTTCTATTTACAGTCATGTTCTCAGAACATTAAGGAAACTTTCCATAAAAAAACATGAACATTCAAACATTCTAGGAATGCTACACTGAATAAAAATATAAACTCAACATTCAACAATTTCAAAGATTTTACTGAGTTAGTTCATAAGGCAATCAGTCAATGTAAATACATTCATTTGGCCCGATCTATGGATTTCACATGACTAAATACAGATATGCATCTGTTGATCACAGATACCATAAAACATATATATTTTTAAAGGTAGCGGCGTGGATTAGAAAACCAGTCAGTATCTGGCTCATGCCGCACAACACATCTCCTTCGCATAGAGTTGATCAGGCTGTTGACTGTGGCATGTTGTCCCACTCTTCAATGGCTGTGCGAAATTGCTGGACATTGGCGGGAACTAGAACATGTTGTACACGTTGATCCAGAGCATCCCAAACAGGCTCAATGGGTGACATGTCTGGTGAGTATGCAGGCCATGGAAAAACTGGGAAATGTCCAGCTTCCAGGAATTGTGTACAGATTCTCGCGACATGGAGCTGTGCATTATCATCCTGAAACACGAGCTGATGGTAGTGGATGAATGGCACAACAATGGGCCTTAGGATCTCGTGACGGTATCTCTGTACATTCAAAATGCCATCGATAAAATACAATTGTATTTGTTGTCTGTAGCTTCTGTCTGCCCATACCATAACCCTAGCATGGGGCACTTTGTTCACAACATTGACAGTCTGCCATCTGTCCGGTACACTTCAAACTGGGATTCATCCGGGAAGAGCAGACTTCTCCAGCATGCCAGTGGTCATCTAAAGTGAGCATTTACCCACTCAAGTTAGTTACAACGCTGAACTGCAGTCAGGTCAAGACCCTGGTGAGGACGATAAGCACACAGATGAGCTTCTCTGACATGGTTTGACAGTTTGTGCAAAATTCTTCAGTTGTTCAAACCCACAGTTTCATCAGCTGTCAAGGTGGCTGGTCTAGACGATTCCGCAAGTGAAGAAGCCTGATGTGGAGGTCCCGAGCTGGCATGGTTACACGTGATATGCAGTTGAGGCTGGTTGGATGTACTGCCAAAATCTCTAAAACGACGTTGGAGGCAGCTTATGGTAGACATATTAACATAAAATTCTCTGGCAACAGCTCTGGTGATATTCCTGCAATCAGCATGCCGGTTGCATGCTCCCTCAAAACTGGAGACATCTGTAGCATTGTGTTGCGTGAAAAAAATTGCATATTTTAGAATGGCCTTTTATTGTCTCCAGCACAAGGTGCACCTGTGTAATGATCATGCTGTTTAATCAGCTTCTTGACATGCCACACTTGTCAGCTGGATGGATTATCTTGGCAAAGGATAAATGCTCACTAACAGGGATGCAAACATTTGTGCACAACATTTGAGAGAAATAAGCTTTTTGTGCATATGGAACATTTCTGGGATCTTATGTTTCAGCTCATAAAACATGGGACCAACACTTTACATGTTGCGTTTTATATTTCTGTTCAGTATATTTAAAAACATACATTCCATTCTCAGCATCAACAAATCTCTCTATCCTTTATCTTGTTAAGTGTGTTCAGGTGTGTTGGCCGCACCCACTAACTGAACTCATCTGATCTTAATTAATGCTTGTTTAATTTGAAATAGGGTCAGTTTATGTAGACTAAAATAAACAGCTTTGTTTGAGTTAAAACCATCTTTGCTAGCTCCAACCTGGTGGCGCAGTGGACTAATTCCATGGATAGTACTGTAGATTCAAATCTAACTAAAGCCATGCCACAAAAAAAAAGGTGTTTGCATGATTAATGCCTAAACAAATTCATTTCCATGTATCCTGTCTGTGGTTGGATTTAAAAACAGTTAATTTAAGCTATCGGTGTTATTAAAAGTCTTACTGAAACATGTTCTCAGAACATTATTTAATTATCTTCAAATAACAATCATTTTGGTTCTCAGAACATTAATTATGCCTACCAGGGAAACTTTCAGGGAACCATAGAAAAACGTTCTCAAAACCTTCTGTCAACTAAAAATGTACATTCCCAGAACAGGGGAAATTTTCACTTCCATTTTAACTGCCAGGAAACATATGGCTTCGTTCACAGAACCAATGGTCAACCAAAACGTACATTCACACAACTTCTAAGGAGTCAAATGTGCTAGCTGGGTATTCAAACGATTTAATTAAGCTACATCAGAATATATTTCAAGATTGACCCAGTGTTATAAAAAATAGCAGACTTCAGTTTATTCCAATGTTGATGTTTTGTAGACTGACATTCTTAATTGGAGTCAATGACTGAGGGGTGCGTTTGAACAGATGAACAGAAACTCATGGAACCGTCGCTAATTCACTTTTTGTCCTCCAACACTCCCTTATGACAACACACATATTTCCATCACAGGCGGCCATTGGCACCTTAAGACTGGAATGGAATCAAATACTGCACATCAAACACATGGTTTCCAGGTGTTTGATACCATTCTCTGTTTATCATATATGCACAGTCACTTTACCAATACATATGTACATACTACCTCAATTGGCCCAACCAACCAGTGCTCCCGCACATTGGCTAACTGTGCTATCTGCATTGTGTCCCGCCACCCACCACCCGCCAACCCCTCTTTACGCTACTGCTAGTCTCTGTTCATCATATATGCATAGTCACTTTAACCATATCTACATGTACATACTACCTCAATCAGCCTGACTAACCAGTGTCTGTATGTAGCCTCGCTACTTTTATAGCCTTGTTACTGTTTTTCAGTGTCTTTTTACTGTTGTTTTTATTTCTTTACTTACCTATTGTTCACCTAATACCTTTTTTGCACTGTTAGTTAGAGCCTGTAAGTAAGCATTTCACTGTAAGGTCTACACTTCTTGTATTCAGCGCTCGTGACAAATAAACTTTGATTTGATTTCACTTGAGCCATTCCGGCCATTATTATGAGCCATTCTCCCCTCAGCAGCCTCCACTGGTACCCATGTCAAAAGGAGGAAACTTGTTCGCCATGACAACATGTTATATAGCAATTTTAAATCTTGTTTTTAAGCAGACAGTTTAAGGAAACTTGTGTTTTAATGTAGACATAATCTCTCCCTCGTGTTAAAACCTGAATTTAAAAACAAATTACATTTACATTTTGTGTTCCTGGCCTAACCCCAATACCCCATAATATCAAAGCGGCATTTTTACAAATTAATATAAAACTTAAATGTTTCAGGCAATCAGTATTAAAAACCCCTTTGTTATGGAAAGACTAAATTAGTTTAGGAGTAAAAGTGCTTAACTAGTCACAAAATAAGTTGCATGGACTCACTCTGTGTGCAATAGTCTTTAACATGATTTTTGAATGCCTACTTCATCTCTGTACCCCATATAATTATCTGTAAGGTCCCTCAGTGTCACGTTCCTGACCTGTTTTCTGTTTATTTTGTATGTGTTTAGTTGGTCAGGGCGTGAGTTGGGGTGGGCATTCTATGTTTTGTGTTTCTATGTTTAGGTCAGGTGTAATTAGCCTTATATGGTTCTCAATCAGGGACAAGTGTTTGACGTTTTCCTCTGATTGAGAACCATATAAAGGTAGGCATTTCACACTGTTTGCTTGTGGGTGATTGTCTTCTGTGTCTGTGTATGTTGCACCACACGGGACTGTTTCGGTTTGTTCGTTCATGTATGTAGTCTGTTTCCTGTTCGTGCGTTCTTCGTCTATTGTAAGTTCTCATAGTCAGGTCTGTCTACATCGTTTATTTGTTTTGTAGTTTATTCAAGTGTTTTTCGTGTTTTCGTTTTCGTCTTCGTCTGTAAATAAATCTATATGGATTCCACATACGCTGCGTTTTGGTCAAATCCCTACTCCTCCTCTTCGTCTGAAGAGGAGGAGGACACCCGTTACACTCAGTCGAACAGTGTATTTCAAACAAAGACCAGGGAGGCTTTCCAATGCCACGCAAAGGGCACCTACAGAGGCTTGCGAAAGTATTCACCACCCTTGGCATTTTTCCTATTTTGTTGCCTTACAACCTGGAATTAAAAACATTTATTGGGGGGGTTGAATCATTTGATTTACACAACATGCCTACCACTTTGAAGATGCAAAATATTTTATGGTGAAACAAAACAAAAAAAAAGAACTTGAGCGTGCATAACTATTCATCCCTCTCCCCCAAGTCAATACTTTGTAGAGCCACCTTTGTCAGCAATTACAGCTGTAAGTCTCTTGGGGGTATGTCTCTATAAGATTGGCACATCTAGCCACTGGGATTTTTGCACATTCTTCAAGGCAAAACTGCTCCAGCTCCTTCAAGTTGGATGGGTTCCGCTGGTGTACAGCAATCTTTAAGTCATACCACAAATTCTCTGGATTGAGTTCTGGGCTTTGACTAGGCCATCCCAAGACATTTAAATGTTTCCCCTTAAACCATTTGAGTGTTGCTTTAGCAGTATGCTTAGGGTCATTGTCCTGCTGGAAGGTGAACCTCCATCCCAGTCTCAAATTTCTGGAAGACTGAAACAGGTTTCCCTCAAGAATTTCCCTGTATTTAGCGCCATCCATAATGATATTAAGTGTTTTTTGAAAATAAATATCATGAACACTTTCCACGCTGTGCTTTGGTCCACTCCTTTCGACGAGAGCTGTTACACCCACTTAGCCCCAAAATGTAATTTCACCATCGTTGTAAAGACCTAGTTACTTTGTTGCTTTCAGTCATTTCTGAAAATTGTTATTTATTTCACAGTGGTTGAATAATTAAAGTGGTATGATTACTTTCTGAAGGCACTGGCAACAAACCGTTATTTATATAACAAACTGCTTTTGTGCCTATAGTTTAGATACTCTGTAATTGTGAAGTTAAGCAGCATCAAACCTTCATATTATGTTACATGTCAAGTGATTTGATGTTTTCCTCTGCGCTCTCACAGCAACAATGGGAAATCCAGTCAATAATTTAAAATAGTGTTCACCTCTTTGATCTCACTGTGCTTTACTGACTGGATAAAATGCAATGAATAAACATGATGATTGATGTCATTATGGTACTATTTGTGGTAATGAATGGGCTTTTAAAGCCTCGCAGAGGCCGGGGTGAAAATAGATTAAATTCATAGTTTTTTTATACTACAAAAATTACAGTGTATTCTACTCTGCTGTCACTGACAAACAGATCAATAAAAACAATGTTGCCTGATCCATATAATCGTCCTACGAAAAGGGGCGACATAAATACAATATGACGTCAGTGGCGATTTCAGAATGTAAATCTTGGTGGGGCAAAAAAAAAAGAAAGTGGGATGGATGCCAAATAAGCCACTACACAACACTAAACAACACATTAATTGCACTATGCGGTGACAAACGATGCCCACAAACTGTTAGGGCCTACATAAAGCTGTCCCAAAATCTTTCCACTGCTACACCTGGCTATCAGCTGAGCCTTGTCTGGCAGCGAAACAGTTCATTCAGCCTCATTTACTGCCTTTAAAAAAAACATAGCTGATATGGCTGACTTGCTTAAACAAATGTGGTTTCTAATGACAATTGAGGTGTACAAACTATGGCATAATGTAAAGTGTACGTCGAGACGCAAGTACAGGGAGTGAATAATTTAATAAATAAATTAACATAGACCAAAACAAGAAAAGCATACAGACATGAAACACGAACCAGGTCAATAACACCTGGGGAAAGTACCTAAGGGAGTGACAGATATAGAGAAGGTAATCAGGAAGGTGATGGAGTCCAGGTGAGTCTGATGAGGCGCTGGTGCGCGTAACGATGGTGACAGGTGTGCGTAGCGACCTCGAGCGCTGGAGAGGGAGTATACGTGACACATAAGGTGATGACAAGCGGATTAGAGTCAAACCGTAATTTCGATTAAATCATTAATAAGTGAGCTAGGACGGACATAGTCAATATAACTATTTGATTAGCACTTTTGAAATGTACAGCGACAGAATTCAGAACATGGGCCGTTCTTACAGTGTTCCCCTGTCCACCAAGTCAGTAGGATACATAAAGGGGGCATATAAGCAGACTATGAAAGCTCTTACAATATTCAATGATTAAATTTCTCTAAAACAGGTTATAAGCTACATGTGCACCACCAAGTCAGAACAGTTGGCGAAATTAAGAGGGGTAAATTGACCAAATTATTAGGGTGAAGCACATGGGCTACTAACATCTTACTACACAACATACACTTAGTATTACTTTCTTAGCTACAGTATATATATCTCCCTGGCATATTACATAATTTATGCAGCAGCATAAAATACATTTTTGGACTCACCTTGTTGTGCTGTGCTCAGAACAGGAAGATGGCGTCGGTCCTTCATGGGAAAATTTTGTCAAAACAACTGTGAACTTGGAAAAAAACATGGTCGAATCATAATGACGTCATTGATCTTCAGGTCATAGCTCTAGAAAGAGGCCAGATTTACAATTCCAAGTTTGATGACCGTTCAAACATATTTTCCCAGTCGGAGCTCATTTATTCCCGTCTTGCCAGTTGTTTTGAAGTTTTTCGCAGTTCCCATTTAACAGTTGAGTTGTTTTGAGCGTGGCACAAATCATGCTTCATTGACAGCATGGCCAATGTTGAATGTTTATAATTTTAAACTTGGAAAAGAGCCCCTTAATCCCAGATTTGGGTAACACAGCCACTCCACTGAATAGCAGGCTAGTGATTGCTTAGCAATGCTTGCAGTTAGCCACTATCACTGATTCCTTCCAAACCACTTATTGTTGAATTTGCAATTTCCAACTTGCTGTGTAATGTTCATGTCCAATGGGCGGTTCATTATTTCTCTTCATATGACAAGGATTAAAAAGGAGTTGGAAGTAGATTGTTGACTTGATTCATGATGATGACTGCTAGCTAAGATTTTGAAAGTATGATGTTGACATGATCAGTCCAATCAAAGCTACTGTACATATAACGTGATTTGACGTGATTTTATCTGTGGCCAATGTCTTTGAGCCTTCTTGGATGGGCACTTCTAATGTAACTCTATGGCAGCACCCAATGGGATATATTTTTTTAACTCTACCCTTAGACTTTGCGGTGACGTAGCGTCCCCATGAGTGACAGAACACTGAGCCAATCACGGCAAAACACTCTGTATTTTCTGCTGCCTTGCCCCACCACAGAAGGCACTGAGCTAGGCTGAAACACCTGCATTTTGAAGCGGCCTTTCTCAAGAAGACCATGTTTGTATGCGGCTTTATTAACTCATTTATATATATATTTTTTTTTTACATTGTTTGCAAACTGATATGTGACACGTATTAATGGCAAAATAACATGCAAAACCGTTTTGTTTTTGTTGCCAAAACTGCCCCACCTGCACTGAATGACGGTTTGCCACTGTATGATGTCCATCTAGCCTGGAGGAAGAAATTATTGTCCAAAAACAAACAAAAGTGGCACTGACCTAATGATAAAGACAGTGAATATGGACACTCATCGGGGATATGGCCAATGTTCTCCGCTGGTGCCAATAAGATAGGCTATAGTTTGCTCAAATTAGTTAAGAAAAAGACAGATTGGAGTCTTTTCATTATCATCTCTTCACAGCAATAGCCATTTGCTCTCCAAACAGTTTTTCTGCTAATGTATTTTTAAATATTGTGACATGCCTGGCTGGGTCTCTGCTTTTCACTGACAGTCGCAACTCAACAATCGTCTCCTTGGTATTTACAACACGCCCTGCGCAAATTGTGGGCCCTTCAGACTGTAGGCTATGCGATTTAAAACAACACACAGTTTTTTTTTTTACAGAAGCTAATGAATGATCCTCTGTGCCCAAATCATGCTTTCTGGTATAGTAGCCTATTTTGAATGATTTTATTTATTTCGGTATTGACATGAGTAAGCTTCTTAGGCTATATTATTTGTGGAATTTAATTATATTTACTTCAGAGAAAGCTGAGCTTCCCCTAGCCTATATGGACATGCCGCCGATGCCTTTTATTGTGGCATAAACACAGCCAGTCATGATGTTTTCATCTGATTGTCAAACAATCAACAACAAGCGCTCCTGTAGGCGACCTGTGCACATTCGTCCACTCACAATATCATTTCAGCATCCTAACCCCAACAGTGCAATGTGCACCCGCAATTTGATGAATGGAAAGAAAACACCTACATGTATTGAAATTACATTCTGCGATTGTCATAAGTCTACACTGAATTGATGCATTAACTGTTGCTCAAGCACTCCTCGGTCATGGCCACTCATCTGTCTCGGCCACTCATCTCTGCCTTGTCTGCAAGCATCTCGGCCACTCATCTCCACCTTGAAAAAATGTGTTCTCCTCAAACCACAAATGTAATTTGGTGTGTATACCACCCGGTTTCCAGTCAATTCGCAAATGTTTCATGCGGCTGATGTGCGGTAATGTTAAGTAATGGTGTAATTGCCTATAGTTTTTGGGCATGATTAATTAATTGTGATGGGCAGACGTTTTAACGGTATGGCGTACCCACACTATTTATTTTGCCGGAAAGCCATACCAGGCCGTACCGCCTTACTTTCACACCTGCGGGGAGGATACAACCGTTTGTTTTACTTTAAAACTTCTTCGATTTACAGCTACTGTTGGGGCAAACTAGTCAACTTACAAAAGCATTGTGCCCTGCCTTTTGTTTGGTTCTATGCTGGTGCCTTTTAAATTCAAATCTGTACTCTTTGTGGAACTCTAATTAAGACATACACCACATTATTACTTGTCTTCTACTGCTGCTGATTTCACAGGGTGATGAGTCAGCGTGTGTTGTGTTTTTAGGGAGTAATTCTGTGCTCATCTGAGAACCTCCAGCTGTGTTAGAGTCATTAAAATCAAACTGGTGCTTATACATAGCAGGCTTCATTTTTTTTTCTTTATGTCTTGGTTTGAAAAAAAATAAGCACACAAAAGGAAACTGCCAGGGCTGTCATTTCCCTAACGATCGGATGTGTCACACCCTGATCTGTTTCACCTGTCTTTGTGATTGTCTCCACCCCCCTCCAGGTGTCACCTATCTTCCCCATTATCCCCTGTGTACTAATACCTGTGTTCTCTGTTTGTTTGTTGCCAGTTCGTCTTGTTTGTCAAGCCAACCAGCGTACCTCAATTGGGCCGACCAACCAGTGCTCCCACACATTGGCTAACAGGGCATTGTGTCCCACCACCCACCAACCCCTCTTTACGCTACTGCTACTCTCTGTTCATCATATATTGAGTATCCAAGATGGCGTAGCAGTCAGACGTCTTTTTCTTTGTCTTGTCTCGTCCCATGTATATATCTTTTAATATATTTCCTTCGCATTCTTTTTTATATTTTTCCTAAACCTCAACCTCAAAATACTCTCCTGCAACCCGCCTCACCCAATGTGGTGTGGATCTGTTTTTTTCTAAAGTATTTCTATTTACCCCCGAACTGGAATTCCCTCAACTGAAGTTAGCTTGCTAACTAGCTACCAGCTATCAGCTATCAGTCAGCTAACTACTGCTAGTGGTCATCAGCTGACCTTTAGCTCAGAAAGCTCTCGCCGGTTCGTACAACGCGTTTCAAACCAGAGTATACGGACCTATTTTTCTCTCCATATCCCAGGATTCCTACTGCAAACTCTGAACCTTTTCACCTGGATCATTGCAGCTAACTAACCGCAAACCGGTTTGACTTCTCCTGGCTAACGTTTCCGTCCCGGAGCAAGCACCAACTAGCCTGTAGCTAGCCCATGCTACACCCATCTCCCGGCTAGGGCTCCTGGGCTACTCCTGAAGCCCACTCCTCGGCTACACTATCTGGACCCCTTCTACTGCCGGTACGGGGCACGGAACCCCGCCGATCCTTCACGACTGGAATACCGACATAATCTGCCCGAGGATCCCAACAGGCCCCTCAGGCGCAACGTCCCCCGAAAGGCCCATTCTGCTAACCTCGGCCTGCTAGCTATCTAGAGCATATTGGACTGTTAGCTGATCCATCGGCCAGTTTCTTGGACCGCTATACCAATTTTGCCAAATGGACTTGGACCCCTCTGCTACTTGGAACCCTACTAATTCCACAACTGGTCTATTGACGTCACCGCACGTGGAAGAAAACAGACTTTCCCCCATCGTGACGTTCCTCTAAGGCCCTTATGCTAGCTTGCTAGCCCCGGCCTGCTAACTGTCTGAATCGCCGTGTCCCCAGCCAGCCCAACCACTCACTGGACCCATACGATCACTTGGCTACGCATGCCTCTCCCTAATATCAATATGCCTTGTCCATTATTGTCCTGGTTAGTGATTACTGTCTTATTTCACTGTAGAGCCTCTAGCCCTGCTCAACATGCCTTAATCAACCATGTTGTTCCACCTCCCACATATGCGATGACATCACCTGGTTGAAACGTCTCTAGAGACTATATCTCTCTCATCATTGCTCAATGCCTAGGTTTACCTCCAATGTACTCTCTTCCTACCATACCTTTGTCTGTGCATTATGCCTTGAATCTATGCTGTAGTGCTCAGAAACCTGCTCCCTTTACTCTCTGTTCTGAACGTGCTAGACGGCCAGTTCTTATAGCCTTTAGCTGTACCCTTATCCTACTTCTCCTCAGTTCCTCTGGTGATGTAGAGGTTAATCCAGGACCTGCAGTGCCTAGCTCCACTCCCACTCCCCAGGTGCTCTCATTTGTTGACTTCTGTAAACGTAAAAGCCTTGGTTTCATGCATGTTCATTTTATTGCTATTTCTGACTTTCATGACTAATCTACTTGGCTGCTAACTGTTTGTAATGTTTTGTGTGCTGAGCGCTGTCCTCAGATAATCGCATGGTTTGCTTTCGTCGTAAAGCCTTTTTGAAATCTGACACGGCGGCTGGATTAAAAACAAGTTAAGCTTAATTTTGATGTATTGTTCTTGTGATTTCATGAAAGTTAAATATTTATAGTAATTTAATTTGAATATTGGCGCTCTGCAAATTCACCGTAAGTTGTCGAGATGGGACGCTAGCGTCCCACTGATCCATAAGAAGTTAATTGGAAGCCTACCCCTTAAGTTTGATTTATTCACTGCTTTAGCACGTTCTGCCAACCCGGATGCCTTCGCCGTGTCTGAATCCTGGCTTAGGAAAACCACCAAAAACCCTGAAATTTCCATCCCTAACTATAACATTTTCCGCCAAGATAGAACTGCCAAAAAGGCCGGTGTTGCAATCTACTGCAGAGATAGCCTGCAGAGTTCTATCTTACTATCCAGGTCTGTACCAAAACATTTAGAGCTTATACTTCTAAAAATTCACCTTTCCAGAAACAAGTCTCTCACCGTTGCCGCTTGCTATAGACCACCCTCTGCCCCCAGGTGTGCCCTGGACACCATACGTGAATTGATTGCCCCCCATTTATCTTCTGAGCTCGTGCTGCTAGGTGACCTAAACTGGGACATGCTTACCACCCCGGCCATCCTACAATCTAAGCTTTATGCCTTCAATCTCATACAAATGATCAATGAACCTACCAGGTACAACCCCAAATCCGTAAACACGGCACACTCATAGATATCATCCTAACTAACTCACCCTCCAAATACACCTCTGCTGTTTTCAACCAAGATCTCAGCGATCACTGCCTCATTGCCTGCAACCGTAATGGATCTGCGGTCAAACGATCACCCCTCATCACTGTCAAACGCTCCCTAAAAAACTTCAGCGAACAGGCCTTTCTAATCAACCTGGCCGGGGTATCCTGGAATGACATTGACCTCATCCCGTCAGTAGAGGATGCCTGGTTATTCTTTAAAATTGCCTTCTTCACCATCTTAAACAAGCATGCTCCATTCAAAAAATGTAGAACCAGGAATAGATATAGCCCTTGGTTCACTCCAGACCTGTCTGCCCTTGACCAGCACAAACACATCCTGTGGTGTTCTGCATTAGCATTGAATAGCCCCCGTGATATGCAACTTTTCAGATATGCAACTTTTCAGGGAAGTTAGGAACCAATATACACAGACAGTTAGGAAACCTAAGGCTAGCTTTTTCAAACAGAAATTTGCATCCTGTAGTACAAACTCAAAAAGGTTCTGGGACACTGTAAAGTCCATGGAGAATAAGAGCACCTCCTCCCAGCTGCCCACTGCACTGAGGCTTGGAAACAATGTTACCACCGATAAATCCACAATAATTGAGAATTTCAAAAAGCATTTTTCTACGGCCGGCCATGCTTTCCACCTGGCTACCCCTACCCCTGTCAACAGCCCTGCACTCCCCACAGCAACTCGCCCAAACCTCCCCCACTTCTCCTTCACTCAAATCCAGATAGCTGATGTTCTGAAAGAGCTGCAAAATCTCGACCCCTACAAATCAGCCGGGCTAGACAATCTGGACTCTCTCTTTCTAAATTATCCGCTGAAATTGTTGCAACCCCTATTACTAGCATGTTCAACCTCTCTATCGTATTGTCTGAGATTCCCATAGATTGGAAAGCTGCCGCGGTCATCCCCCTCTCCAGACCCAAACTGCTACAGACCTATATCTATTCTACCCTGCCTTTCTAAGGTCTTTGAAAGTCAAGTTAACAAACAGATCACCGACCATTTCAAAACTCACCATAAGTTCTCCGCTATGCAATCTGATTTCAGAGCTGGTCATGGGTGCACCTCAGCCACGCTCAAGGTCCTAAACGATATCATAACCGCCATCGATAAGAGACATTACTGTGCAGCCGTATTCATCAACCTGGTCAAGGCTTTCGATTCTGTCATTCACCACCTTCTTATTGGCAGACTCAACAGCCTTGGTTTCTTAAATTATTGCCTCGCTTGGTTCACCAACTACTTCTCTGATAGAGTTCAGTATGTCAAATCGGAGGGCATGTTGTCCGGACCTCTGGCAGCCTCTATGGGGGTGCCACAGGGTTCAATTCTCGGGCCGACTCTCTTCTCTGTATACACCAATGATGTCGCTCTTACTGCTGGTGATTCTTTGATCCACCTCTACGCATACAACACCATTCTGTATACCTCTGGCCCTTCTTTGGATACTGTGTTAACTTCACTAGGGTAGGGGGCAGCATTCGGAATTTTGGATGAAAAGCATGCCCAAATTAAACTGCCTGCTACTCAGGCCCAGAAGATATGATTTGCATATAATTAGTGGATTTGGATAGAAAACACTCTAAAGTTTCCAAAACAGTTAAAATAATGTCTGTGAGTATAACTGAACTGATATGGCAGGCAAAACCAGAGGAAAATCTAACCAGGAAGTACTATTATTTTGAAAGGCTGTTTTTCCATTGAAAGCCTATCCACCATACAAAGACTTAGGACCCAGTTCACGAGCTCTGTGGCTTCCTCTACATGTGGCCAGTCTTTAGGCTTTTTTTTCAGGCTTTTACTCTGAAAAATGAGGGAGATACCGCACTTTCAATCAGTGGCCAGTGGAAATGTCCATTTATCAGCCATGCGCCTGATCGGGAACACGCCTTTCTTGTTTTTCCTTTCCTATTGACCAAGCTTTTGTCCGGTTGAAATATGATTGATTATTTATGACAAAAACAACCGGAGGATTGATTTTAAACATCGTTTGGCATGTTTCTACTAACTTTTATTGCACTTTTTTAAACTTTTCGTCTGGTAGGGGGAGTAGGGGGCAGCAGCATTCAGAATTTTGGATGAAATGCATGCCCAAATTAAACTGCCTGCTTCTCGGGCCCAGAAGACATGATATGCATATAACTGGTAGATTTGGATAGGAAACATTCTGAAGTTTCCGAAATTGTTAAAATAGTGTCTGTGAGTATAACAGAACTGATTTGGCAGGCAAAAACCTGAGAAAAATCCATTCAGGAAGTAGTTTTTTTTGGTTGTGTAGTTTTCTATTCAATGCCATTACAGTATCCATTGACTTAGGACTCAAATTGCAGTTTCTATACCTTCCACTAGATGTCAACAGTCTTTAGAAATTGTTTCAGGCTTGTATTCTGAAAAATGAAGAAGTAAGAGCAGTCAATGAGTGAACCCTAAAGTGTCACAGAGCTTTTTCATGCGCACGACCGAGAGAGTGCGTTTCTTGTTTACCTTTTAAATTGACAACGTTATTGTCCGGTTGAAATATTATCGATTATTTAGGCTAAAAACAGCCTGAGGTTTGAATATAAACATCGTTTGACATGTTTCTATGAACTTTACGGATACAATTTGAATTTTTTTGACTTCTTGTTTTGACTGCGTATGAGCCTGTGGATTACTGAAGAAAACACATGAACAAAATGGTTTTTGGATATAAAGAGACTTTATCGAACAAAAGGAACATTTTTGAGTAAATTAATGTCTGCTGAGTGCAACCATATGAAGATCATCAAAGGTAAGGGATTCATTTTATCTCTATTTCTGACTTGTGTAACTGTTCTACTTGGCTGGTAACTGTTTGTAATGATTTGTCTAGTGGGCTATGTTCTCAAATAATCGTAAGGTATGCTTTCGCCGTAAAGCATTTTTTAAATCTGACACCGTGGTTGGATTCACAAGAAGGTAATCTTTGAACCTATGTAAAATATGTTTTGTTTTCTGAATTTTTATAATGAGTATTTCTGTATTTGAATTTGGCGCCCAGCAGTTTCACTGGCTGCTGAAGAGGTGGGACGCTACCGTCTCACGTGCCCAAGAGAGGTTAAGCATTCGGATTACTGGACAAAACGCGCAAACAAACAGGAGGTATTTGGTCATAAAGAGGGACATTATCAAACAAAACGAACATGTACTGTCGAACATGGAGACCTGGGAGTGCCACCAGATGAAGATCATCAAAGGTAAGTGATTAATTTTAATGCTATTTCTGACTTTTGTGACACTCTCCTTGGCCAGAAAATGGCTGTATGGGTTTCTGTGGCTAGGTGCAGACCTAACATAATCGCAAAGTGTGCTTTCTCCGTAAAGCCTTTTTGAAATCTGACACAGCGGTTGCATTAACTTCTTGCAACTATAGGGGGTGCTGTTTCAAATTAGCCTAATTGTCTCTACAGATTAAACTGCCTAGTACTCAATTCTTGCTCGTACAATATGCATATTATTGTTATTATTGGATAGAAAACACTCTCTAGTTTCTATAGACGTTTGAATTATGTCTCTGAGTGAAACAGAACTCATTCTACAGCACTTTTCCTCCCAGTGTGTGAGATTTAGACATCTTGGCCTCTGGTTCCAGATCAGTTTTAAAAGTCTCTGTTAATCCTATGAGATACAAACACTGCCCACGCCTTCCTCTAGATGTCAGTAAGTGGTGACAATTTGAATGGAGTCTATTGCGCAATCACAGGCTCTATAACTGACCAAAGACCGGAAGTAGGATTCCTTTGGAGTCTGCGCTCAACGCAAGAAGGATATCTGACTGGCCTTTTTCCAAGTCTTGGTTTAGCCAGTAATATAGCGTCGGTCATGTTTTTACTCGTTATAGGTGTTAGAAACATCATAATGTAGTTAATTTAAACCGTTTTGTAGCAATTTATATCCGTTTAGTGCGATTTTGAGGCATTGCTTTGTAATAGACTTTGAAGCTCCGGGCACGTTTTCGGGGTCCCGGTCGTACGTTAGTGAGCATTTCGACGGACAAGTGGACATCTTTCGACCAAAAGAAGATTAGACCCAAGAAAGGATTCATTGCCCAAGAATCTGATGGGAGAACAGCTCATAGTAAGAACAATTTATGATGATAAATCGTGTTTCTGTCGAAATATGTTACACGCTTATGCTGCCATTACGTTTGCTATAGCTTCGCTTGGCGCAACCTGTATTGAAAAGTAAGGATAATTTAAAAAATGTAATTCCGCGATTGTATTAAGAATTAAATTGTCTATCAATCGCTGTCCACCCTATATTTTTTAGTCAAGTTTATGAGTATTTATGTATAAGACTAGATCACTGTCTAATATGATGCACAACATTTTCTGACCAGCTGACCTACTTTTGTCATTGTCTAACCATGATTTTGGTGGCTAAATATGCACATTTTCGAACAAACTCTCTATGTATGTTGTAATATGATGTTACAGGCGTGTCATCTGAAGAATTCTGAGAAGGTTAGTGAAAAAATTAATATATTTTGGCGATGATTACGTTATCGCTCTCTTTGGCTAGAATCAATGCTCTGGTAATGTTTGCACATGTGGTATGCTAATATAACGATTTATTGTGTTTTCGCTGTAAGACACTTAGAAAATCTGAAATATTGTCTGTATTCACAGGATCTGTGTCTTTCGATTAGTGTATGCTGTGTATTTTTACGAAATGTTTGATGATTAGTAATTAGGTAATACACGTTGCTCTATGTATTTATTCTAGTCAGTTGTGACGGTGGGTGCAATTGTAAACTATGATATCTACCTGAAATATGCACATTTTTCGAACAAAACCTATCCTATACCATAAATATGTTATCAGACTGTCATCTGATGAGTTTTTTTCTTGGTTAGTGGCTATCAATATCTTAGTTTAGCCGAATTGGTGATAGCTACTGGTGTTGAAATAAAATAGTGGACAAGAAAAATGGTGATTTTTGCTAACGTGTTTAGCTAATAGATTTACATATTGTGTCTTCCCTGTAAAACATTTTAAAAATCTGAAATGGTGGCTTTATTCACAGGATCTGTATCTTTCATTAGGTGTCTTGGACTTGTGATTTAATGATATTTAGATGCTACTATTTAATTGTGACGCTATGCTAGCGATGCTAATCAGTGTGTAGGGGGGGGGGGGGGGGTGCTCCCGGATCCGGGGTAGAGGCTCGTTAGAGGTTAAGGAGAAGTTTATCTTTATTCGTATGTTTAACACTTGTATCTTTTATCAATGTTTATGATGAGTATTTCTGTAATTTGATGTGGCTCTCTGCACTTTCACCGAATGTTTGTTTGAGACAATGCATTTCTGACCATAACGCGCCAATGTAAACTGAGATTTTTGGATATAAATATGAACTTTATCGAACAAAACATACATGTATCGTGTAACATGAAGTCCTATGAGTGCCATCTGATGAAGATCATCAAAGGTTAGTGATTAATTGAATCGCTATTTCTGACTTGTGAGCCTTCTCCTTGGCTTGAAAATGGCTGTATGGTTTTCTGTGACTAGGTGTTGACCTAACATAATCGAATGGTGTGCTTTCGCAGTAAAGCCTTTTTGAAATCGGACACTGTGGTTGGATTGCCGTTCTGTACCACCACTCATTCATATATCTTTATGTACATATTCTTTATCCCTTTACACTTGTGTGTGTATAAGGTAGTAGTTGTGGAATTGTTAGGTTAGATTACTTGTTGGTTATTACTGCATTGTCGGAACTAGAAGCACAAGCATTTCGCTACACTCGCATTAACATCTGCTAACCATGTGTATGTGACTAATAAAATTTGATTTGATTTGATTTACAAGAAGTTTATCTTTAAAATAGTAGATAATACTTGTATGTTTGAGGAATTTTAATTATGAGTTTTCTGTTGCATTGAATTTGGCGCCCTGCTAGCATCCCACTTGTACCAGAGAGGTTAACTAACCTCCAGACGAGCTTCAATGCCATACAACTCTCCTTCCGTGACCTCCAACTGCTCAAAAATGCAAGTAAAACTAAATGCATGCTCTTCAACCGACCGCTGCCCGCACCTGCCTGCCTGTCCAGCATTACTACTCTGGACGGTTCTGACTACCGATCCTCGACTTCGGCGATGTCATTTACAAAACAGCCTCCAACACTCTACTCAACAAATTGGATGCAGTCTATCACAATGCCATCCGTTTTGTCACCAAAGCCCCATATACTACCCACCACTGCAATCTGTATGGTCTCGTTGGCTGGCCCTCGCTTCATACTCGTTGCCAAACCCACTGGCTACAGGTCATCTACAAGTCTCTGCTAGGTAAAGCCCACCTTATCTCAGCTCACTGGTCACCATAGCAGCACCCACTCGTAGCACGCGCTCCAGCAGGTATATCTCACTGGTCACCCCCAAAGCCAATTCCTCCTTTGGTCACCTTTCCTACCAGTTCTCTGCTGCCAATGACTGGAACGAACTGCAAAAATCACTGAAGCTGGAGACTCATATCTCCCTCACTAGCTTTAAGCACCAGCTGTCAGAGCAGCTCACAGATCACTGCACCTGTACATAGCCCATCTGTAAACAGCCCACCTATCTACCTCATCCCCCTACTGTATTTATTTATTGATGTTGTTCCTTTGCACCCCAGTATCTCTACTTGCACATTCATCTTTTGCACATCTACCATTCCAGTGTTTAATTGCTATATTGTAATTACTTCGCCATCATGGCCTATTTATTGCCTTACCTCTCTTATCCTACCTTATTTGCACATGCTGTATATAGATTTTTTTACTGTATTATTGATTGTATTTGTTTATTCCATGTGTAACTTTGTGTTGTTGTATGTGTCGAACTGGTTTGCTTTGTCTTGGCCAGGAGAACTTGTTCTCAACTAGCCTACCTGTTGAAATAAATAAAATAAAAATGTATGCATAGTCAACCATATCTACATGTACATACTACCTCAATCAGCCTGACTAATCGGTGTCTGTATGTAGCTTTGCTACTTTTATAGCCTAGCTACTGTTATAGCCTCGCTACTGTTATTTTTCACTGTCTTTTTACTGTTTTATTTCTTTACTTTACCTATTGTTCACCTAATACCTTTTTTTGCACTATTGGTTAGAGCCTGTAAGTAAGCATTTCACTGTAAGGTCTACACTTGTTGTATTCGGGGCACGTGACAAATAAACTTTGATTTGATTTTGTGTCAGCTCCTGCTTTTCCCCAGTCACTTTCGTCTCGTCATCCTGGTTTTTGACCCTTGCCTGTCCTGACCCTGTACCCACCCGCCTGACCACTCTGCCTGCCCCTGACCCTGAGCTTGCTTGCCGTCCTGTACCTTTGCCCCACCTCTGGATTACCGACCTCTGCCTGACCTGACCCTGAGCCTGCCTGCCGTCCTGTTCCTTTACCCTTGTTGCTGTAATAAACATTGTTACTTCAACACGGTCTGCATCTGGGTATTACCTTGATTCCTGATAGTACGAACTGGCCCTGACTGATCCAGCAGACCCGGGCCAGCTGCGCAACGCCATCTCCACCCAGGGAGCCACCATTGGTATGCATGAGGAATTGCTTCGTGGCCTTGTGGAGGGGGTCCAAACATTGGCTGAAAGCCATGACCAGGCGTTGGACAGCTTGCAAGAGAAAGTCCACGGGTTGGCTGGGAGGCTGCCTATCACGGTGGTAACCCCACAGCTCCTCAGCGACTCAGCTGCTAGCAGCGCCATCTCATCGGTCACTCCACCTTCTCGGGTGCCCCGCTGACCTCCTCTGGAACGCTTCTATAGAGAGCCGAGTACCTGTCGGGCGTTCGTAGCTCAATGTGCTCTCGTCTTCGAGTTTCAGATCCTCCTTCCCCTCGGATCGCTCCAAAATAGGCTACCTCATCACGCGGATGATCAGGAGGGCTCTCACCTGGGCTACTGCCATGTGGGAGCAACAGCCGGCAATATGCACTAGTCTGGAGGGGTTCGTGGGAGAAGTGAGGAAGGTCTTTGATGCCCCGTTCTCTGGGCGAAAGACCGCCCGGAAGCAAATCCAGAGGCCTGATTACCGGAATGTTCATTCCTGACGCCGACTCCTCCAGGCTTGCCTGCCACCTGGGCACCCGTCAGACCCTGTCCTTTGTGCGACAGAACTTTTGGTGTTCTACTATGGTTCCTGACTAGTCCGCATTCGTTGCCGCTTGCACGATGTGTGCACAGAACAAGACTCATCAGCAAGCTCTGGCTGGTCTCCTCCAACCTCTGCCTGTCCCCCACCGTCCCTAGTCTCACATCATCCTGGACTTTGTCACGGGTCTTCCCCCGTCTGATGGCAACACCGCCATCCTGACCGTGGTGGATCGGTTTTCCAAAGCCGCCCACTTCATTCCTCTCCTCAAACTACCCTCTGCAAAGGAGACATCCCAGCTTATGGTGCAGCACGTCTTCCGGATCCATGGACATGGATCCCGTGGACATGGTCTCCGACTTGGTTCCTTAGTTCTCGTCCCAGTTCTGGAAGGAGTTCTGCATCCTCATTGGGTCGTCGGCCAGCCTGTCCTCCGGGTTCCAACCTCAGTCCAACGGCCAGTCAGAGCGAGTCAACCAGGACCTCAAAACTACTCTGCGCTGCCTGGTCTCTGCCAGCCCCACCACCTGGAGCCAGCAGCTTGTGTGGGTCGAATACGCCCTCAACACCCTTCCCTGCTCTGCCACGGGCCTATCTCCATTTCAGTGTTCCCTGGGGTATCAGCCCCCCCGGGTGGAGTCTCGCCAACTGTCCCCCCGGTTTATCTGCCCTTTCCCTATCTCCAAGATCTTTAGCCCCTCTGCTGTCGGCCCGTACCCTTCGTATTCATCCTACATTCCATGTGTCTAGAATTAAGCCCGTGTCTTCAGCCCTTAGTCTTCTATTTCCAGGCCCACCCCTCCTCTCCGTGTTGTTGATGGCCATCCAGCGTAAACGGTGAGACACATCCTGATGGTTTGACCACGGGGCAGGGGTTTCCAGTACCTGGTTGACTGGGAGGGTTATGGCCCAGAGGAGAGACATCCTGAACCTAGCCCTCATCGCCGACTTCCACCGTTGGCACCCTGGTCAACCAGGTATGGCCCAGGTAGGACGCCAGCACCCCTAGAAGGGGGGGATACTGTCACACCCTGATCTGTTTCACCTGTCTGTGACCCTTCTCCAGGTGTCGCCCATCTTCCCCATTATCCCCTGTGTATTTATACCTGTGTTTTCTGTTTGTCTGTTGCCAGTTCATTTAGTTTGTCAAGCTAACCAGCATTTTTTGTGTCAGCTCCTGCTTTCCCCGAGTCTGTTTTTTCTCGTCCTCCTGGTTTTTGACCCTTGTCTGTCCTGACCCTGTACCTACCCGCCTGACCACTGTCTGCTCCTGAGCCTGCCTGCCGTCCTGTACCTTTGCTCCACCTCTGGATACCCAACCTCTGCCTGACCTGACCCTGAGCCTGCCTCCCATACTGTTCCTATGCCCCTGTTTCTGTAATAAACATTGTTACTTTGACACGGTCTGCATCTGGGTCTTACCTTGATTCCTGATAGGATCAGCGCAGGAGGGAGTGAAATGGAACCTCAAGGTTTCTAAAGACATGCACTACTGTAGGGATGTAACTTAATTCAAAGACCAACCCAGTGTCATAACTTGAGAGTGAAATGTATACATGCTGTGGATACACATGACAGCTTCCCAATTTGTTTCCATTTGTTATATATATTATGTGCTTGTGTCATATCATGATATGTCTGCAGTACATGTCTACATCAGTCATTTGTAACCGGTTTTCATCAAGAATCTCTCTGTACTTTGCTCCGTTCATCTTTCCCTCGATCCTGACTAGTCCTCCAGTCCCTGCCGTTGAAAAACATCCCCACAGCATGATGCTGCCACCACCATGCTTCAACGTAGGGATGGTGCCAGGTTTCCTTCAGACGTGACGCTTGGCATTCAAGCCAAAGAGTAAAATCTTGGCTTCATCAGACCAGAACTTGGAGATTTTGGCAAACTCCAAGCAGGCTGTCATGTGCCTTTTACTGAGGACTGGCTTCCGTCTGGCACTCTACCAATCAAGCCTGATTGGTGGAGTGCTGCAGAGATGGTTGTCCTTCTGGAGAGAACTCTGGAGCTCTGTTAGCGTGACCATCGGGTTCTTAGTCATCTCCCTGACCAAGGCCCTTCTCCCCCAATTGCACAGTTTGCTGGGTGGCAAGCTCAAGGAAGAGTCTTGGTGGTTCAAAACTTCTTCCATTTAAGATTGATGGAGGACACTGTGGTCTTGGGAACCTTCAATGCTGCAGACATTTGTTGGTATCCTTCCCCAGATCTGTGCCTCGACACAATCCTGTCTCGGAGCTCTACGTACAATTAATTCGACCTCCTGGCTTGGTTTTTGCTCTGACATGCACTGTCAACTGTGGGACCTTTATATAAACTGGTATGTGCCTTTTCAAATCATGTCCAATCAATTGAATTTACCACAGGTGGATTCCAATCAAGTTGTAGAAACATCTCAAGGATGATCAATGGATGCAGAACGCACCTTAGCTCAATTTTGAGTCTCATCGCAAAGGGTCTGAATACTTATGTCAATATGATATTTCTGTTGTTTTATTTTAATGCATTTGCAAACATTTCTAAAAACCTTTTTTTGTTTTGTCATGATGGGGTATTGTGTGTGATGATGAGGATTTATTTTTTATTTAATCCATTTAAGAATAAGGCTGTAACACAACAAAATGTGGAAAAAGTCAAGTGGTCTGAATGCATCCGGAAAGTATTCAGACCCTTTGACTTGTCTATATATAAGGTCCCACAGTTGACAATGTATGTCAGAGCAAAAACTCATCCATAAGGTTGGGGGAATAGTCTATAGATCATTATGGGGTATTATGTGTAGATTGATGAGGAAAAAAACCTATTTAATACATTTTAGAAAAAGGCTTTTAGGTAACAAAACATGGAAAGAGTCAAGACGTCTGAATACTTTCCGATTGCACTGTACAATATACTGTGTATATACATGTCAAATATATTTGCCCACTACATACTCACCTAGTTATATCTTTACTATAGTGTTTATTTAAAGCACCCCGGAATCGTTACATGATTATAAAAAATTCCTGAAAGGACAGCTCTGATTTTCTGTTCCACAATTTGAGTTGTCATTTCCCAAATAATCCATCTAAATCTTTCATAAAACCCCCTCTCTATCTATCACTGGTTTAAAAAATCGGACATTTCAGTCCATTGGTATATTTGCTCCAGGTTGTAGCCATAAGCATAAAGCAGCTGTCAAATGCAATAAGCTTTGATTGATGCAATAAGCTTTATAGCAAAATATGGAGTCAAAGTATTTTTCTGTCAAGACACAGCAATTTCCAATATTTCATGATATATTCTGATCATCCTGCTTATTCTTGTGCCAGGAAACTAAATATCACATGAATCAGATAAAATACACTATATATACAACAGTAAGTGAACACCCCTTCAAATTAGTGGTTTCGACTATTTCAAGGTGTATTAAAATTGAGCACACAGACATGAAATCTCCATACACAAACATTGGCAGTAGAATGGCCTTACTGAAGACCACAGCGACTTTCAACGTGGCACCGTCATAGGATTCCACCTTTCCAACAAGTTATTTTGTCAAATTTCTCTGCCCTGCTAGAGCTGCCCCGGTCAACCGTAAGTGCTAAAGTGGAAACGTCTAGGAGCAACAACAGCTCAGCCGTGAAGAGGTAGGCCACACAAGCTCACAAAATGGGACCCCCAGTGCTAAAGCGTGTGGCACATAAAAATCTTCTGTCCTCAGTTGCAACACTCACTACCGAGTTCCAAACTGCTTCTGGAAGCTACGTCAGCACAATAACTGTTCGTCGGGAGCTTCATGAAATGGGTTTTCACGGCTGGAGTGGTGTAAAGTTCGCCGCAATTGGACTCTGGAGCAGTGGAAACGCGTTCTCTGGAGTGATGAATCACACTTCACCATCTGGCAGTCCGAAGGAAGAGTCTGGGTTTGGCGGATGCCAGAAGAACGCTACCTGCCACAAGGTATAGTGCCAACTGTAAAGTTTGGTAGAGGAGGAATATTGGTCTGGGGCTGTTTTTCATGGTTCGGGCTAGGCCCCTTAATTCCAGTGAAGAGAAATCGTAACGCTACACCATACAATTACATTTTAGACGATTCTGTGCTTCCCACTTGTGGCAACAGTTTGGGGAAGGCCCTTTCCTGTTTCAGGATGACAATGCCCCTGTGCACAAAGCAAGGTCCATAGAGAAATGGTTTGTCAAGATCGGTGTGGAAGGATTGGCCTGTACAGAGCCCTGACCTCAACCACATCGATCACCTTTGGGATAACTTGGAACGCCGACTGCAAGCCAGGCCTAATCGCCCAACATCAGTGCTCAACCTCACAAATGCTCTTGTGGCTGAATGGAAGCAAGTCCCTGTAGCAATGTTCCAACAGCTAGTGGAAAGCCTTCCCAGAAGAATGGAGGCTGTTATAGCAGCAAAGGGGGGACCAACTCCATATTAATGCCCATGATTTTGGAATGAGATGATTGACGAGCAGGTGTCCACATACTTTTGATAATGTAGTGTACCTGGCCATTACATCAGATCAAAGATTTCTGACCAAATTCGTAGTTCCTGCGTTTTGGCTGTGTAGGGCAGTACAGTAGCCCTGTAAGACAGAAAATCTTTCCCTTTAAAACAGTGTTGATAGATCAATCGTCTGTCTGTCCCTTTCTTCTCTATCTTTGATCATGGTTTAAGTTGGCAGACAGGCATGCTATCAAACAGATAAGTGGTTGGCATCTGGGGTCCAAGGATGAGGATAAGAGACTACAGAGGCCTTGATGGAAGAAGACATTAAACAGGACTTAGAATAACTGTGCATCAGGTAAACCTGTTCTAAAGATTCAATATACTATCTTGTTTGATCAAATATTACTGGAGTGCTTGTAGGTCCTCTAATATTTGATCATATATTCAGGCGCAACCAGAATGTGTCTTTCATTTTAGATTATGCATAGTCTGATGTGATGACAGATGCATGTTGTTATTAATAACCCATATCTACATTTTTGTTACACAGTAGAGTAACTGTCAATAGTTCCAGCAGACTTCCTCAATTAACTGTCCCAAGCTAATCATTACATTTACATTTAAGTCATTTAGCAGACGCTCTTATCCAGAGCGACTTACAAATTGGTGCATTCACCTTATGACATCCAGTGGAACAGCCACTTTACAACAGTGCATCTAAATCTTTTATGGGGAGGGGGGGGGGGGTCAGAAAGATTACTTTATCCTATCCTAGGTATTCCTTAAAGAGGTGGGGTTTCAGGTGTCTCCGGAAGGTGGTGATTGACTCCGCTGTCCTGGCGTCGTGAGGGAGTTTGTTCCACCATTGGGGGGCCAGAGCAGCGAACAGTTTTGACTGGGCTGAGCGGGAACTGTACTTCCTCAGTGGTAGGGAGGCGAGCAGGCCAGAGGTGGATGAACGCAGTGCCCTTGTTTGGGTGTAGGGCCTGATCAGAGCCTGGAGGTACTGAGGTGCCGTTCCCCTCACAGCTCCGTAGGCAAGCACCATGGTCTTGTAGCGGATGCGAGCTTCAACTGGAAGCCAGTGGAGAGAGCGGAGGAGCGGGGTGACGTGAGAGAACTTGGGAAGGTTGAACACCAGACGGGCTGCGGCGTTCTGGATGAGTTGTAGGGGTTTAATGGCGCAGGCAGGGAGCCCAGCCAACAGCGAGTTGCAGTAATCCAGACGGGAGATGACAAGTGCCTGGATTAGGACCTGCGCCGCTTCCTGTGGGAGGCAGGGTCGTACTCTACGGATGTTGTAGAGCATGAACCTACAGGAACGGGCCACCGCCTTGATGTTAGTTGAGAACGACAGGGTGTTGTCCAGGATCACGCCAAGGTTCTTAGCGCTCTGGGAGGAGGACACAATGGAGTTGTCAACCGTGATGGCGAGATCATGGAACGGGCAGTCCTTCCCCGGGAGGAAGAGCAGCTCCGTCTTGCCGAGGTTCAGCTTGAGGTGGTGATCCGTCATCCACACTGATATGTCTGCCAGACATGCAGAGATGCGATTCGCCACCTGGTCATCAGAAGGGGGAAAGGAGAAGATTAATTGTGTGTCGTCTGCATAGCAATGGTAGGAGAGACCATGTGAGGTTATGACAGAGCCAAGTGACTTGGTGTATAGCGAGAATAGGAGAGGGCCTAGAACAGAGCCCTGGGGGACACCAGTGGTGAGAGCACGTGGTGAGGAGACAGATTCTCGCCACGCCACCTGGTAGGAGCGACCTGTCAGGTAGGACGCAATCCAAGCGTGGGCCGCGCCGGAGATGCCCAACTCGGAGAGGGTGGAGAGGAGGATCTGATGGTTCACAGTGTCGAAGGCAGCCGATAGGTCTAGGAGGATGAGAGCAGAGGAGAGAGAGTTAGCTTTAGCAGTGCGGAGCGCCTCCGTGATACAGAGAAGAGCAGTCTCAGTTGAATGACTAGTCTTGAAACCTGACTGATTTGGATCAGGAAGGTCATTCTGAGAGAGATAGCAGGAGAGCTGGCCAAGGACGGCACGTTCAAGTGTTTTGGAGAGAAAAGAAAGAAGGGATACTGGTCTGTAGTTGTTGACATCGGAGGGATCGAGTGTAGGTTTTTTCAGAAGGGGTGCAACTCTCGCTCTCTTGAAGACGGAAGGGACGTAGCCAGCGGTCAGGGATGAGTTGATGAGCGAGGTGAGGTAAGGGAGAAGGTCTCCGGAAATGGTCTGGAGAAGAGAGGAGGGGATAGGGTCAAGCGGGCAGGTTGTTGGGCGGCCGGCCGTCACAAGACGCGAGATTTCATCTGGAGAGAGAGGGGAGAAAGAGGTCAGAGCACAGGGTAGGGCAGTGTGAGCAGAACCAGCGGTGTCGTTTGACTTAGCAAACGAGGATCGGATGTCGTCGACCTTCTTTTCAAAATGGTTGACGAAGTCATCTGCAGAGAGGGAGGAGGGGGGGGAGGAGGATTCAGGAGGGAGGAGAAGGTGGCAAAGAGATTCCTAGGGTTAGAGGCAGATGCTTGGAATTTAGAGTGGTAGAAAGTGGCTTTAGCAGCAGAGACAGAAGAGGAAAATGTAGAGAGGAGGGAGTGAAAGGATGCCAGGTCCGCAGGGAGGCGAGTTTTCCTCCATTTCCGCTCGGCTGCCCGGAGCCCTGTTCTGTGAGCTCGCAATGAGTCGTCGAGCCACGGAGTGGGAGGGGAGGACCGAGCCGGCCTGGAGGATAGGGGACATAGAGAGTCAAAGGATGCAGAAAGGGAGGAGAGGAGGGTTGAGGAGGCAGAATCAGGAGATAGGTTGGAGAAGGTTTGAGCAGAGGGGAGAGATGATAGGATGGAAGAGGAGAGATTAGCGGGGGAGAGAGAGCGAAGGTTGGGACGGCGCGATACCATCCGAGTAGGGGCAGTGTGGGAAGTGTTGGATGAGAGCGAGAGGGAAAAGGATGCAAGGTAGTGGTCGGAGACTTGGAGGGGAGTTGCAATGTGGTTAGTGGAAGAACAGCATCTAGTAAAGATGAGGTCAAGCGTATTGCCTGCCTTGTGAGTAGGGGGGAAGGTGAGAGGGTGAGGTCAAAAGAGGAGAGGAGTGGAAAGAAGGAGGCAGAGAGGAATGAGTCAAAGGTAGACGTGGGGAGGTTAAAGTCGCCCAGAACTGTGAGAGGTGAGCCGTCCTCAGGAAAGGAGCTTATCAAGGCATCAAGCTCATTGATGAACTCTCCGAGGGAACCTGGAGGGCGATAAATGATAAGGATGTTAAGCTTGAAAGGGCTGGTAACTGTGACAGCATGGAATTCAAAGGAGGCGATAGACAGATGGGTAAGGGGAGAAAGAGAGAATGACCACTTGGGAGAGATGAGGATCCCGGTGCCACCACCCCGCTGACCAGCTGCTCTCGGGGTGTGCGAGAACACGTGGGCGGACGAAGAGAGAGCAGTAGGAGTAGCAGTGTTATCTGTGGTGATCCATGTTTCCGTCAGTGCCAAGAAGTCGAGGGACTGGAGGGAGGCATAGGCTGAGATGAACTCTGCCTTGTTGGCCGCAGATCGGCAGTTCCAGAGGCTACCGGAGACCTGGAACTCCACGTGGGTCGTGCACGCTGGGACCACCAGATTAGGGTGGCCGCGGCCACGCGGTGTGAAGCGTTTGTATGGTCGGTGCAGAGAGGAGAGAACAGGGATAGACAGACACTTAGTTGACAGGCTACAGAAGAGGCTACGCTAATGCAAAGGAGATTGGAATGACAAGTGGACTACACGTCTCGAATGTTCAGAAAGTTAAGCTTACGTAGCAAGAATCTTATTGACTAAGATGATTAAAATGATACAGTACTGCTGAAGTAGGCTAGCTGGCAGTGGCTGCGTTGTTGACTTTGTAGGCTAGCTGGCAGTGGCTGCGTTGTTGACACTACACTAATCAAGTCGTTCCGTTGAGTGTAATAGTTTCTACAGTGCTGCTACAGTGCTGCTATTCGGTGGCTAGCTGGCTAGCTAGCAGTGTTGATTACGTTACGTTGCGTTAAAAGAACGACAATAGCTGGCTAGCTAACCTAGAAAATCGCTCTAGACTACACAATTATCTTTGATACAAAGACGGCTATGTAGCTAACTAACACTACACTAATCATGTCAAATTACCGTAAAAGGTGGATCTTTTCTCTCTCAATGCCACTGAATCAATTAAACCTAATGACAAACGACCTACTCTCTACAGTTGGATTACACCTGCTGTATAGGTAGTGGTGAAACTGTCTTTCTGTGAAGACTGTGCACTCTATTTTCAAAGATTGGAATTATATCAGTTTTTTCTAAAAACATTTGTTTATTGATATATTTTTGTGTGTGTGTGTTTGTGCATGCATGTGTGATAAGAGAGGAGGGGTTGGATGTGAGTTGGTAATGAAGTCTGCAAGGATGGTTGTGATGCTCATGATGCTGTCATACCTGCCAGTCATTGGCGAGGAGGATGGTTTTATAACAGCCATTAAAATACCATAAAGCTGAAGGATCCCCAGCTGCTCGACCCTCATCTCCAACCCCCGACAGTGCTGTAATTGAATGCTGGCTGCTGCCAATACACTAAAAGAACACAGTTGCAAGTCAAGCCTCAGTAATTGCAGAATTCTTTTTTTTTTACTGCCACCCACGTAATATAATGTTTATGAGGCCAAAGTTGTCAGCTGAGGGTAAATATTCCTATACATTTTGTTTTCCACACCAATATTACATTCTATAGCAGAACTGAAGTTGTCAAGGGGACGGCAACATGTCAGATCACATCAGTTCCATAATCAGTGCAGAAACATTTGCTGTCATGGCCAACTGCTGGGTGACTAATTAATTTGATGTCAGTCCATGTCCATGAATCTGATCTGGTAATTATCTGGAAGCAAGGTAAATACTTTGCAGCTCTGGGTAGAAAAGTTGACACAGACAGGTTTACATGGAATCACATTCACCTTATGAGAGCCAGTTACATCATAGCGCTTGATGGTTTTTGCTACTGCTCAAAGTTCTTGACATTTTCTGCATTGGATGACCTTCATGTCTTAAAGTAACGATAGACTTTAATTTCCCCTTGCTTATTTGAGCTGTTCTTGCCATAATATGTACTTGGTCTTTTACCAAATAGGGCTATCTTCTGTATATCACCCCTATCTTGTCATAACACAACTGGTTGGCTCAAACGCATTAAGAAGGAAAGAAATTCCACAAATTCACTTTGAACAAGGCACACCTGTTAATTGAAATGCATTCCACCTCATGAAGCTGGTTGAGAGAATGCCAAGAGTGTGCAAAGCTGTCATCAAGACAAAGGGTGGCTACTTTGAAGAATCTCAAATATAAAATATATTTTTATTTGGTTAACACTTTTTTGGTTACTACTTGATTCCATATGTGTTATTTCATAGTTTTGATGTCTTCAATATTATTCTACAATGTAGAAAATAGTAAAAATAAAGACAAATCCTTGAATGAGTAGGTGTCCAAACTTTTGACTGGTACTGTATGTAAATAAGGTATTTCAGATTTTTATTTTGAATATATTGGCAACATTTTGTAAAAACCTGTTTTCACTTTGTTATTATGGGTTGTTGTGTGTATATTGATGAGGAAAAACATTATTTAATCCAGCCTGGAATAAGGCTGTAACGTAACAAAATGTGGAAAAAGTCAAGGGTTCTGAATATTTTCCAAATGCACTCACTGCTCATGAGTCCTGAGTAAAATAGTGTCCTAATGGAGTGTGTGTACTAGTGTCGCAAGGTACTGTAGTGCATGTCGTTGAAATGGAACAGGTCTCTCCATGGATGCATCTTTAAAAGGACATCAAACAAATTAAAGATGACACAATACCATTTCAAAGCAAAGTAGCACTCCTGGGACATTCATTTGGGTTCACCTTCCCGAAGTGCATTCGTAAATCAGACCCTCAGACAAGGACAGAGAAGCAGGTAGAACTGGTAATGACATTAGTACTGAAACAGCTAAACACCATCAACTATATGCCAATGATTACACTTCCCACGGCACTGTCGTAACAGTATATGAAAACAACAGATGAAATAGGATTATGCATATTTCTTCAAATGTAACCACATTGTTTCATGCTGATTGCTCATAATTTTGGGGGTAAATGAGTTGAGCTTCCACCAGCACCAGGTTTAATCCTCAACTGGATGTGAAACCATTGGATACTAAGGCAGCGGCAGCCAATTATGCCAGTCCACCTGATAGGTGATCACAGGGAAGGGACATCCTAAAGTCTATCTGCCAGACATGGACTACCTCGTCTTCTGTAAGAGATGGAGCCCTTTGAGGTTGTTGTATAGATGGAAGGTGCACTGGACTGGAGACTTATAAAAGGAGATGAATTACACACATCCAGGCGTCACATGGCATAGTCATGCAATAAGAAGAAATGTCTGCTTACTATTTTTTGCTAATCACTGACAAGACTCTAAAATGAAGAGTTTAATGTGAATCATGAGCATATGAAATGCTGCCTGTATACATGACTTACATGAATGAAGATAGTCAGTGTAAGGAACACTTGGGGCGGCAGGTACCCTAGTGGTTAAGAGTGTTGGGCCAGTAACTGAAAGTGTGCTGGTTCAAATCCCCAAGCTGACTAAGTGAAATATCTGCCAATGTTCCCTTGAGCAAGGCCCTTAACACCAATTTCTCCTGTAAATCACTCTGGATAAGAGTGTCTGCTAAATGACTAAAATTTAACACTGCTACCTGTTTATTCACATGAGGTGTTTCTTAAAGTTTGTACACTAGATGGCAGTATGTACAGTTGAAGTCGGAAGTTTAGCCAAATACATTTAAACTCCGTTTTTCACAATTCCTGACATTTAATCTTAGTAAAAATTCAATGTCTTAGGTCAGTTGGGATCACCACTTTATTTTAAGAATGTGAAATGTCAGAATAATAGTAGAGAGAATGATTTATTTCAGATGTAATTTTTTTCATCACATTCCCAGTGGGTCAGAAGTTTACATACACTCAATTAGTATTTGATAGCATTGCCTTTAAATTGTTTAACTTGGATCAAAGGCTTCGGGTAGCCTTCCACAAGCTTCCCACAATAAGTTGGGTGAATTTTGGCCCATTCCTCCTGACAGAGCGGGTGTAACTGAGTCAGGTTTGTAGGCCTCCTTGCTCGCACACACTTTTTCAGTTGTGCCCACAAATTTTCTATAGGATTGAGGTCAGGGCTTTCTGATGGCCACTCTAATACCTTGACTTTGTTGACCTTAAGCCATTTTGCCACAACTTTGGAAGTATGCTTGGGGTCATTGTCCATTTGAAATCCCATTTGCGACCAAGCTTTAACTTCCTGACTGATGTCTCGAGATGTTGCTTCAATATATCCACATCATTTTCATTCCTCATGATGCCATCTATTTTGCGAAGTGCACCAGTCCCTCCTGCAGCAAAGCACCCCGACAACCCCCGTGCTTCACGGTTGGGATGGTTTTCTTCGGCTTGCAAGCTTCACCCTTTCTCCTCCAAACATAACGATGGTCATTATGGCCAAACAGTTCTATTTTTGTTTCATCAGACCAGAGGACATTTCTCCAAAAAGTACGATCTTTGTCTCCAAGTGCAGTTGCAAACCGTTGTCTGGCTTTTTTTATGGCGGTTTTGGAGCAGTGGCTTCTACCTTGTTGATCGGCCTTTCAGGTTATGTCGATATAGGACCGTTTTACTGTGGATACAGATGCTTTTGTACCTGTTTCCTCCAGAATCTTCACAAGGTCTTTGTTGTTGTTCTGGGATTGATTTGCACTTTTCGCACCAAACTAAGTTCATCTCTAGGAGACAGAACGCGTCTCCTTCCTGAGCGGTATGACGGCTGCGTGGTCCCATGGTGTTTATACTTGCGTACTCTTGTTTGGACAGATGAAAGAGGTACCTTCAGGCGTTTGGAAATTGCTCCCAAGGATGAACTAGACTTGTGGAGGTCTACCCTTTTTTTCTGAGGTCTTGGCTGATTTCTTTTGATTTTCCCATGATGTCAAGTTTGAAGGTAGGCTTTGAAATAAATCCAAAGGTACACCTCCAATTGACTCAAATGATGTCAATTAGCATATCAGAAGCTTCTAAAGCCATGACATAATTTTCTGGAATTTTCCAAGCTGATTAATTAAAGGCACAGTCAACTTAGTGTATGTAAACTTCTGACCCCCTGGAATTGTGATACAGTGAGTTATAAGTGAAATAATCTGTCTGTTAACAATTGTTGGAAAAAGGACTTGTGTCATGCACAAAGTAGATGTCCTAACGGACTTGCCAAAACTATAGTTTGTAAGCAAGACATTTGTGGAGGGGTTGAAAAACGAGTTTTAATGACTCCAACCTAAGTGTATGTAAACTTCCGACTTCAAATGTAGCTCTGTAAATGTTACAAAGTGAATATTGATGGGGTAACAAAAGATCGCATCTTATTGTATATATGTAACCCCTTCCCAATGAGTTAGTGGTGTAGCATGCTTAAAAATAGATTATTAGGCCCTCCCAAGTGGCACAGCGGTCTAAGGCACTGTAGTGTTTGAGGTGTCACCACAGACCCGGGTTCACTCCCGGGCTGTGTCGCAGCTGGCTATGATTGGGGGACTCATGAGGCGGCGCACAATTGGCCCAGCATTGTCCGGGTTAGGGGAGGGTTTTGCCGACCGGGATGTTTTGTCCCATCGAGCTCTATCGACTCCTTGTGGCGGGCGTGGAACATGCACGCTGACACAGTCGCCAGTTGTACAGTGTTTTCTCCAATACATTGGTGTGGCTGGCTTCTGGGTAAAGCGATCAGTGCGGCTTGGCAGGGTCGTGTTTCAGAGGATGCATACCTCTCCCGAGTCTGTACGGGAGTTGCAGTGATGGGACAAAACTGTAAGTACCAATTGGGGAGAAAAAGGGGAAAAAGTACAACAGCAAAAAAGACCTCTGTACTATCATGTTAAGACCACTCTAATATTTAAGGAAGTGTCGAGGTTCTGCTCCCTAAGATAGAATACCTCATGATAATAAGCTGTAGTCCATACTATTTACCAAGAGTTTTCATCTAAACTCAGCAAAAAAAGAAACGTCCCTTTTTCAGGACCCTGTCTTTCAAAGATAATTAGTAAAAATCCAAATAACTTCACAGATCTTCATTGTAAAGGGTTTAAACACTGTTTCTCACGCTTGTTCAATGAACCATAAACAATTAATGAACATGCACCTGTGGAACGGTCGTTAAGACACTAACAGCTTAAGGCAATTAAGGTCACAGTTATGAAAACTTAGGACACTAAAGAGGCCTTTCTACTGACTCTGAAAAACACCAAAAGAAAGATGCCCAGGGTCCCTGCTCACGTGCTGTACGTTTATTTATGTGTAACTCTGTGTTGTTGTTTTTCTCGCACTGCTTTGCTTTATCTTGGCCAGGTCGCAGTTGTAAATGAGAACTTGTTCTCAACTGGCCTACCTGGTTAAATAAAGGTGAAATACATTTTTTAAATTCTTTTAAAAATGGGTGACATGTCTTGTGAGCATGAAGGTCATGGAAGAACTTGGCCATGTTCAGCTTTCAGGAATTGTGTATAGATCCTTGCGACATAGGGCCGTGCATTATCATGCTGAAACATGAGGAGACGGCAGTGGATGAATGGCACGACAATGGGCCTCAGGATCTAGCCACAGTATATATGTGCCTTCAAATTGCTATTGATAAAATGCAATTGTGTTAGTGGTCCATAGCTTATGCCTGCCCATACCATAACACCACCACCACCATGGGCACTCTGTTCACAACCTTGACATCAGCAAACCGCTCATCCACACAACATCATGCGCATTGTCTGCCATATGCCCAGTACAGTTGAAACCGGGATTAATCTGTGAAGAGCACACTTCTCCAGCAGGCCAGTGGTCATCAAATGTGAGCATTTTCCCACTGAAGTCGGTTACGATGCCAAACTGCAATCAGGTCAAGACCCTGGTGAAGACGATGAGCACGCAGATGAGCTTCCCTGAGACGGTTTCTGACAGTTTGTACATAAATGATTCTGTTGGACGTACTATCAAATTCTCTAAACAGATGTTGAAGGTGGCTTATGGTAGAGAAATTAACATTAAATTTTTTGGCAACAGCTCTGGTGGACATTCCTGCAGTCAGCATGCCAATTCTATGCTCCTGTAATGGAACATTTTATGTTGGTGCTTTTCTATTTACCAATTTCTATGTTCTATGTTTGTGCTTTTCTATAAACCAATTTCTGTGTTCATGCAAGTGACTGATTGAACGAATCCTCACTATCAATGTCTGCAATTTTGGCAATACGCCCAGAACCTTGCTTAGAGAAAGGGATATCTCAGTTTCAAGATTTCAGCTGAGAGAAGAAGCCTTGTAAGGTATTGGTCTGTCACATGCATGACCCTGTACTGGTCGGTCACACGAATGAAGCAAATGTTAATGATTAATTAATTAATTATGAATAAGCTAAATCATGCAAAAATGACTTGTCAGTATATAAGGGAACTAATGGGACTGCCCTTTTAGATCTCCTGACAGACATTCACTGTGGTGCATCAAGTTTGTTGGAACATATCCAGCACGCTGACAAACCATTATTAATTTAAGATTGACTTTGAGTGTCCCTGTCAAACAATTTCTACAACATCCCCTTAAAACATGAAGCACCTATGGCATTTACATGTTGTCAACAATCTAAGCCATCCCCATCTGTTTTGCCCCATAGTTGCACACCCCTTGGTTTTGTTGCTAAACAACCAACTTGTCTATATGGAAGTGGTCCGATGAAGCGGATGCTAAGGTACAGGATTGTTTCACTAGCACAGACTTGAATATGTTCTGTGATTAATACAATGTCATTGAGGCATTTACTACATCAGTCCCCAGCTTCATTAATACGTGTATCGACGACGTTGTCCCCACAGTGACTGTACGTACATATCCACACACCTGTATTTGGGGAGTTTCTCCCGTTCCTCTCCACAGATACTCTCAAGCTCTGTCAGGTTGGATGGGGGTGCCTTTTACTGAGGAGTGGCTTCTGTTAAGCCACTCTAACATAAAGGCCTTATTGGTGTAGTACTGCAGAGATGGTTGTCGTTCTGGAAGGTTCTCCCATCTCCACAGTGCAACTCTGGACCTCTGTCAGAGTGACCATCGGTGTAACGATCGTCTACTTCGTCCTCCTCCTCAGACGAGGAGAGGCGAGAAGGATCAGAGGACCAATGCGCAGCGTGATAGTTTGACATACTGATTGTTATTAAAGTAAAGACGAAACACGAAAACACTTCAACAAACTACAAAACAAATAAACGATGTAGACAGACCTGGACTTGAGAACTTACAATATACGAAGAACGCACGAACAGGAACAGACTACATACACGAACGACAAAACAAAACAGTCCCGTGTGGTGCAACATACACAGACACGGAAGACAACCACCCACCACAAACAATGTGAAACAACCTACCTATATATGGTTCTCAATCAGAGGAAAACGTAAAACACCTGCCTCTGATTGAGAGCCATACAAGGTCAATAAACCTGACACTTAACATAGAACAAACAACACAGACTGCCCACCCAGCTCACGTCCTGACCCACTAAACACAACTATACAAAAGGAAAACAAGGTCAGGAACGTGACATTACTCCCCCCCCCCCCCCCCCCCCCCCCCCCCCCCAAGATGCGGACTCTGGCTGCAAAACTCAACCTTAAGGGGAGGGTTTGGGTGGGCATCTGTCCACGGTGGCGGCTCCGGCTCCGGACGCTGTCCCCACACCACCATAGTCACTCCCTCCCGGCTCTGGCTGATCCTGGCTGGCGGACGGCTCTGGCTGATCCTGTCTGGCGGAAGGCTCTGGCTGATCCTGTCTGGCGGAAGGCTCTGGCTGCTCCTGTCTGGCGGAAGGCTCTGGCTGCTCCTGTCTGACGGAAGGCTCTAGCGGCTCCTGTCTGGCGGTAGGCTCTAGCGGCTTCTGTCTGGCGGACGGCTCTGAAGGCTCATGGCAGACGGGCGGCTTTGCAGGCTCAGTACAGACGGGCGGCTTTGAAGGCTCAGTGCAGAATATGCCTTGTCATCCCTACTGCCTCTGATCTGGCGGACTCATTAAACACACATGCTTTGTTTGTAAATTATGTCTGAATGTTGGAGTGTGCCGTGGCTATCCGTAAACTTAAGAAACAAGAAAATGGTGCCATCTGGTTTGCTTAATAAGGAATTTGAAATTATTTATACTTTTACTTTTACTTTTGATACTTAAGTACATTTTAGCGATTACATTTCCTTCTGATACTAAAGTATATTTATAACCAAATACTTTTAGACTTTTACTAAAGTAATATTTTACTGGATGACTTTCACTTTTACTTGAGTCATTTTCTATAAGGTATCTTAACTTTTACTCAAGTATGACAATTGGGTATTTTTTACACCACTGGTATATAGGTCCTGGATGGCAGGAAGCTTGGCCCCAGTGATGTACTGGGCCGTACTCACTACCATCTATATCGCCTTGCAGGAGGCTCTTGATGGTGCAGCTGAAGAACTTTTTGAGGATCTGAGGACACATGCCAAATCTTTTCAGTCTCCTGAGGGGGAACAAGCATTGTCGTGCCCTCTTCATGACTGTCTTGATGTGCTTGGACGGTCCTAGCTTGTTGGTGATGTGGACACCAAGGAACTTGAAGCTCTCAACCTGCTCCACTACAACCCTCTCAATGAGAATGGGGGCGTGCTCACCCCTTCTTTTCCTGTAGTCCACGATAATTTCCTTTCTCTTGATCATGTTGAGGGAGAGGTTGTTGTCCTGACACCACAATGCCAGGTCTCTGACCTCATCCTTATAGGCTGTCTCATCGTTGTCAGTGATCAGGCCTACCACCGTTGTATCGTCGGCAAACTTAATAATGGTGATAGAGTCGTGATTGGCCATGCAGACATGTGTGAACAGAGAGTACAGGAGGGGACTAAGCATGCACCCCTGAGGGGTCCCTGTGTTTACGATCTGCATGGCAGATGTGTATTTGCCTACCCTTATCACCTGGGAGCAGCCAGTCAGGAAGTCCAGGATCCAGTTGGGAGGTGTTTAGTCCCAGGGTCCTTAGCTTAGTGATGAGCTTTGAGGGCACCATGGTGTTGAACGCTGAGCTGCAGTCAATGAACAGCATTCTCAAGTACGTGTTAATTTTGTCCAGGTGGGAAAGGGCAGTGGAGTGCAATAGAGATTGCGTCATCTGTGGATCTGTTGTGGCGATATGCAAATTGGAGTGGGTCTAGGGTTTATGGGATGATGGGATGATGGTGTTGATGTGAGCCATGACCAGCTTTTCAAAGCACTTCATGGCTACAGATGTGAGTGCTACGAGTCGGTAGTCATTTAGGCAGGTTACCTTGGTGTTCTTGGGCACAAGGACTATGGTGGTCTGCTTGAAACATGTAGGTATTATAGACTCGGCCAGGGACAGGTTGAAAATGTGAAGGAGCTTAGCAGTTGGTCAGCGCATGCTCGGAATACACGTCCTGGTAATCCGTCTGGCCCTGCGGCCTTGTGAATGGTGGCCTGTTTAAAGGTCTTATTTATATCGGCTACGGCGAGCATGATCACACAGTCGTCCAGAACAGCTGGTGCTTCATGCATGCTTCAGTGTTGTTTGCCTCAAAGCGCGAATAGAAGTAATTTAGCTCGTCTGGTAAGCTTGTGTCACTGGGCAGCTCGCTGCTTCCCTTTGTAGTCCGTAATAGTTTGCGAGCCCTGCCACATCCGACGAGTGTCAGAGCCGGTTTAGTAGGATTTAATCTTAGTCCTGTATTGAGGCTTTGCCTGTTTATTGGTTCATCTGAGGGCATAACAGGATTTCTTATAAGTGTCCGGGTTGGAGTCCTGCTCCTTGAAAGCGGCAGCTATACCCTTAAGCTCAGTGTGGATGTTGCCTGTAATCCATGGCTTTTGGTTGAGGTATGTAGGTACGGTCACTGTGGGGACAATGTCGTCAGTGCACTTATTGATGACGCCTCTGACGAATGTGGTATACTCCTCAGTGCAATCGTATGAGTCCCGGAACATATTCCAGTCTGTGTTAGCAAAACAGTCCTTAAATTTAGCATCTGCGTAATCTGACCACTTCCGTATTGAGCAAGTGACTGGTACTTCCTGCTTTAGTTTTTGCTTGTAAGCAGGAATCAGGAGGATTCAATTATGGTCAGATTTGCCAAATGGAGGGATAGGGAGAACTTTGTACGCGTCTCTGTGTCTGGAGTAAAGGAGGTCTAGAGGTTTTTTTTTCTCTCTGGTTGCACCTGTGACATGCTGGTAGAAATGAGGTAAAACGGATTTAAGTTCCCTGCATAAAAGTGTTGGAGCATACCCCTGGCAATTCGTACATAAAAAAATATATATTTTATGCCGTCTGTTTTGGTTTATATAAGGAATTTGAAATGATTTATATTTTAGCAATTACATTTACTTTTGATACTTAAGTATATTTAAAACCAAATACTTTCAGACTTTTACTTAAGTTGTAATTTACTGGGTGTCTTTCACTTTTACTTGAGTGATTTTCTGTTAACTTCTTTGGGCTGCAAGCCCGAAGCCGGGCACAATATGACAACAGCCACTTCAAGTGCAGGGCGCGAAATTCAAAATATATTTTTTAGAAATATTTAACTTTCACACATTAACAAGTCCAATACAGCAAATGAAAGATACACATCTTGTGAATTAAGTCAACATGTCCGATTTTTCAAATATTTTACAGCGAAAACACCACATATATTTATGTTAGCTCACCACCAAATACAAAAAAGGACAGACATTTTTCACAGCACAGGTAGCATGCACAAAGCCAACCTAACTAACTAAGAACCAACCAAACTAACCAAGAAACAACTTCATCAGATGACAGTCTTATAACATGTTATACAATAAAAATAAAAAAAAATTCAAAACATTTGCATATTTGAGGTATAAATCAGTTTTACATTGCAGCTACCATCACAGCTACCGTCACAAATAGGACCGAAGCAGCCAGAGTAATTACAGACACCAACGTCAAATACCTAAATACTCATCATAAAACATTTCTGAAAAATCGATGGTGTATAGCAAATTAAAGACAAACATCTTGTGAATCCAGCCAATATTTCCAATTTTTTAAGTGTTTTACAGCGAAAACACAATATAGCATTATATTAGCTTACTACAATAGCCTACCACACTACCGCATTCATTCATCAAGGCACGTTAGCGATAGCAATAGGCACGTTAGCGATAGCGAATAAACCAGCAAAAGATATATCATTTTTGACTAACCTTGATAAGCTTCATCAGATGACAGTCCTATAACATCAGGTTATACATACACTTATGTTTTGTTCGAAAATGTGCATATTTAGAGCTGAAATCAGTGGTTATACATTGTGCTAACGTAGCACCTTTTTCCCAGAATGTGCGGATATTTTTATGGCACTCAACTATTCTGACCAAATAACTATACATAAACGTTACTAAAAAATACATGTTGTATAGGAAATGATAGATACACTAGTTCTTAATGCAATCGCCATGTTAGAATTCTAAAAATAACTTCATTACGAAATCCAGCTTAGGTATAGCGAGAGAGTACCCAAAATCTGGGCGCAAACGACTATTTCACATGTTCACATGTTCACATGACAGATATATGAAATAGCATCATAAAATGGGTCCTACTTTTGACGATCTTTCATCAGAATGTTGTACAAGGGGTCCTTTGTCGGGAACAATCGTTGTTTGGATTTAGAATGTCCTCTTCTCCAGTCAATTAGCACGGAAAGCTAGCAAAGTGGCGCGAAGCTCTCCTTCCTGAACAAAGGCACACAACGCAACACGCCTAACGTCCCGAAAAAATTTCAATAATCTAATAAAACTATATTGAAAAAACATACTTTACGATGATAATGTCACATGTATCAAATAAAATCAAAGCCAGAGATATTAGTCGTCTATAACGACAGCTGTACAGAAGGCAAAACCAATTCCCTTCACGCGCTCTCCAGAAAACAGGAAACTGGTGACACGTCATACAAAGAGCTTTTGTTCGACCCCAGATCAAGTTACACACTCCATTTCTTCTCTCACTGCCTGTCGACATCTAGTGGAAGACGTATGAAGTGCATGTATACTGATATATATCAAGGACATTTATAGGCAGGCCCTAGAACAGAGCATCGATTTCAGATTTTCCACTTCCTGTCAGGAAGTTTGCTGCAAAATGAGTTCTGTTTTACTCACAGATATAATTCAAACGGTTTTAGAAACTAGAGAGTGTTTTCTATCCAATAGTAATAATAATATGCATATTGTACGAGCAAGAATTGAGTACGAGGCCGTTTGAAATGGGCACCTTTTATCCGGCTACTCAATACTGCCCCTGCAGCCCAAACAGGTTAAGGTATCTTTACTTTTGCTCAGGATTGACAACTGGGTACTTTTTACACCACTGGTTGTGATGCACAAAAGACGCTACTGAAGTGGCCTGGCGGAAAGCACGACTTGTTCATTCTGCAGAACAGAAATGTTGGCCTGTAAGCCTCCAGGCGGGAGCTGTTGGGGATGAATGGCTTATTGGTGAGTGTTGCTTACTCATTTTAAGTATATTTGCCATTGCTAAAGGACAGATCGAAATTGACTGGGTGGTCCAAAATAGGGGAGGGTGGTGAAACTTTTTCTATTTGCTTTGGGGAGGGTTGTGTGGATTTTTGGGGGGCACAGGGGATGGTAGTGCATTTTCTCCCTTGTTTGCATTTGCTCTTCTGCTTGTATTTTCCCTATAAACAATGGCTTACTTTGATCTTTATCAAGGCACAAGGCGAGACCCAGATGCAGACACAGGAGGCAGATGGTTGGAGTCTTACTGTCACGACTTCCGCCAAAGTTGGTCCAACTCTCCTTGTTCGGGCAGCGTTCGGCGGTCGCCAACCTTCTAGCCATCGCTGATCCTCTTTTCATTTTCCTTTGGTTTTGTCTTGTCTTGTATCAGACCTGGTTTCAATCATTGTCCTTGTCGGCGATTGTTTTGTTTGTAAGCATTGTGCAAGATATATTCTGGTGTGCCACGTGTTTTGTACCCACTTGTTCTATTTTGTATATTTTGGTTGTCGGAGTTTTTGAGCACTTATTAAACTGCTCCGTTTATACCAAGTTTGATCTCTTGTGCCTGACTTCCCTGCCACCAGCACGCATCCTTACAGAATCACCGACCCAACTATGGAGTCAGCAGGAGCAGGTACCCCGGTTATTGGGGTGGACGAGCGCGTCCGGGAGCACGCAGCATTGCTTCACCTTTTTGGCACCGCAATGGACTGCGTTGTCCGGACTATGGGCCGCTGGGAGAGACAGGGAGTTCTTCCAGCGCCTCCACCAGCACAACCGGGCTCTTCTCTAAGCGCCCCTTGTCCACCTGGTTCCAGTGCGATTTGTCTCTCCCTGCCCCAGGAGTACAACGGAGAGGCTGCGAACTGCCAGGGGTTCCTGCTTCAACTGGAGCTATACCTGGCCACCGTCCACCCGGCTCCATCGGGCCGTGAGAGGGTGTCCACCCTCGTCTCTTGCCTTACCGGGAAATCCCTGGAGTGGGCCAACGCTGTGTGGAGAGAGGGATATGTGTCGTTGGACCAGTTTGAGGAGTTCACCCGCCGTTTCCGGACAGTCGTCGACTGCGAGCACCTCTTCCAACTGAGGCAGGGGACGAGGAGCGCCCAGAGGTTCGCCCTGGAGTTTCGGACCCTGGCTGCCGGCGCGGGATGGAGCGACAGGGCCCTGATCGACCATTATTGCTGCAGTTTGCGCGAGGACGTCCATCGGGAGTTGGCCTGCAGAGATACCACACTCACGATTGACCAGCTGATGGACCTGTCCATCCGTCTGGACAACCTGCTGGCTACCCGCGGACATTCTGATCGGGGTCTGTTAGTTCCATCCCCACGCACCCCTCTCCGATACCCATGGAGCTGGGAGGGGCGGTACGCAGGGAAACCGGAGTGGGTTCCAGCTCGTGCACCATCTGTGGCCACAGAGGTCACACTGCCAGTCGGTGCCGGGTTGGTTCCTCTAGGTATCAAGGCAGCAGGCAGGGCACTCTGGCGTCACCCCAGGTGAGCACCATTCTCACCCAGAGTCCTCTGTTGCACATATGTTTGTGTCTGTCACTTTTCCTGAGTTTTCCCCGCATTCCCAGCATAAGGTGCTCGTCGATTCAGGCGAAGCTGGGAATTTTTAGATTTTTTTGAGCTTTAGCCCATAGTTTAGGGATCCCCATCGTTCCCGTGGACGTGCCTTTCCCTGTTCACGCCTTAGATAGTCGACCATTAGGCCTCCCGGGTGGCACAGTGGTCTAGGGCACTGCATCGCAGTGCTAGCTGCGCCACCAGAGTCTCTGGGTTCGCGCCCAGGCTCTGTCGCAGCCGGCCGCAACCGGGAGGTCCGTGGGGCGACGCACAATTGGCATAGCGTCGTCCGGGTTAGGTAGGGTTTGGCCGGTAGGGATATCCTTGTCTCAGTATGTAATGTAAATGTAATAAAAAATGTATGCACTCTACTGTAAGTCGCTCTGGATAAGAGCGTCTGCTAAATGACTAAAATGTAAAATGTAAATTAGGGTCAGGGTTGATTAGGGAGGTCACCGCTCCTTTGGCATGGTGACGCAGGGGGATCATACAGAGATAATTAGTCTCTTCCTTATTGACTCTCCTGCGTTTCCTGTGGTGCTGGGCCTACCATGGTTAGCTTGTCATAACCCCACTGTTTCTTGGCCACAGAGGGCTCGCACGGGGTGGTTGCGAGAATGCTCAGGTAGGTGTTTAGGGGTTTCCGTTGGTGCTACTACAGTAGAGAGTCCAGACCAGGTCTCCACTGTGCGCATTCCCCCTGAATATGCCGATTTGGCTCTCGACTCAATTACCACCTCATCGACGGGGCGATTGTGCGATAGATCTCCTGGTAGACGCTGCACTTCCCAGGAGTCACGTGTATCCCCTCTCACAGGCGGAGACGGAGGGTAAGGAAACAGATGTCTCCGAATCCCTGCGTCAGGGGTACATTCGGTTCTCCACTTCACCTGCCTCCTCGAGTTTCTTTTTTGTGACTACCGGGGTCTGAATCAGATCACGGTGAGGTATAGTTACCCGCTACCGCTCATAGCCACAGCGATAGAGCCAATGCACGGGGCGTGCTTCTTCACCATACTAGATCTCAGGAGCGCTCACAACCTGGTGCGTATCCGAGAGGGAGACGAGTGCAAGACGGCTTTCAGTACCACCTCTGGGCACTATGAGTACCTCGTCATGCCGTACGGGTTGATGAATGCGCCATCAGTTTTCCAAGCCTTTGTAGATGAGATTTTCAGGGACCTGCACAGGCAGGGTGTAGTGGTGTATATTGATGACATTTTGATATACTCCGCTACACGCGCCGAGCATGTGTCCCTGGTTTGCAGAGTGCTTGGTCGCCTGTTGGAGCATGACCTGTACGTCAAAGTTGAGAAATTCATGTTTTTCCAACAGTCCGTCTACTTCCTAGGGTATCGCATTTCCACCTCAGGGGTGGAGATGGAGAGTGACCGCATTGCAGCCGTGCGTAATTGGCTGATTCCCACTACGGTGAAGGAGGTGCAGCGGTTCTTAGGGTTTGCCAACTCCTACCGGAGGTTTATCTGGGGTTTTGGTCAGGTGGCGGCTCCCATTACCTCACTGCTGAAGGGGGGCCCGGTGCACTTGCAGTGGACAGCTGAGACGGACAGGGCTTTTAGTCACCTGAGGGCTCTGTTTACCTCGGCTCCCATGCTGGCCCATCCGGATCCCTCTTTGGCATTCATGGTGTAGGTGGGCGCGTCCGAGGCTGGGATAGGAGCTGTGCTCTCTCAGCGCTCGGGTACGCCACCGAAGCTCCGCACTCTGTGCCTTCTTCTCGAAGAAGCTCAGCCCGGCGGAGCGAAACTATGATGTGGGGGACCGGGAGCTGTTGGCTGTCGTCAAGGCCTTGAAGGTGTGGAGACGTTGGCTTGACATCCTTTTCTCATCTGGACTGACCACCGTAATCTGGAGTACATCCGGGCAGCAAGGAGACTGAACCCTCGCCAGGCAAGGTGGGCCATGTTTTTCACCCGTTTTGTGTTTACCCTTTCTTACAGACCAGGCTCCCAGAACGTGAAGGCAGACGCATTGTACCGGCTGTATGACACAGAGGAGCGGCCCATGGATCCCACTCCCATACTCCCCGCCTCCTGCCTGGTGGCGCCGGTAGTGTGGGAGCTGGACACGGATATTGAGCAGGCGTTAGTGCAGAGCCCGCTCCTGTCCAGTGTCCCGCTGGGCGTTTGTACGTCACATCTGCTGTCTGTGACCAGTTGATCTATTGGGCCCACACGTCACCCTCTTCTGGTCAACAAGGGATCGGTCAACCAGTGCGCTGTTTGAGCGGGAGGTACTGGTGGCCTGCCTTGGCTAAGGACGTGAGGGTTTATGTTTCCTCCTGCTCGGTGTGCGCCCAGTGTAAGGCTCCCAGGGAACTGCCCAGAGGTAAGCTACACCCCTTACCCGTTCCACAGTGGCCTTGGTCGCACCTGTCGGTGGATTCTCTTACTGATCTTCCACTCTCACAGGGTAACACCTCGATCCTGGTCGTTGTGGATCGTTTCTCTAAGTCCTGTCGTCTCCTCCCTCTGCCCGGTCTCCCTACGGCCCTACAGACTGCGGAGACCTTGTTTATACACGTCTTCCGGCACAACGGGGTGCCTGAGGATATAGTGTCTGATCGTGGTCCCCAGTTCATGGAACATCTTGGGGTCTCGATCAGCCTTACTTCAAGTTTTCACCCCGAGAGTAATGGGCAGGTGGAGAGAGTGAACCAGGATGTGGGCAGGTTTCTATGGTCCTATTGCCAGGACCGGCCGGGGGAGTGGGGGAATTTCGTGCCCTGGGCCGAGATGGCACAGAACTCGCTCCGCCACTCCTCCACTAACATCTCTCCCTTCCAGTGTGTACTGGGGTACCAGCCGGTTCTGGCGCCTTGGCATCAGGGTCAGACCATGGTTCCTGCGGTGGACGACTGGTTCAGGCACGCGGAGGTTACATGGGAAGCCGTCCGTGTCCACCTTCAGCAGGCCGTGACGCGCCAGAAAGTTAATGCAGATCGGCACCGCAGTGAGACACCGGTGTTCGCACCGGGGGACCGGGTCTGGCTCTCGACCCGAAACCTGCCTCTCCGCCTGCCCTGCCGGAAGCTGGGTCCGCGGTTTGTGGGGCCATTTAAAGTCCTGAGGAGAGTGAACAAGGTTTGTTATAGGTTACAGCTTCCACCCGATTACCGTATTAACCCCTCGTTCCATGTGTCTCTCCTCAGGCCAGTGGTGGCTGAGGAGTCTGAGGTGCGGGAGGTTCCTCCGCCCCCTCTGGACATCGGGGGGGGGCCCGGCATACTCCGTTCGCTCCATACTGGATTCGAGGCCCCAGGCGAGGAATTATTAAGCTTTAGCCACTACAGGCCTATGATATAGAGGCAATTGTTGTTGTTTTTTCACCTTTATTTAACCAGGTAGGCAAGTTGAGAACAAGTTCCCATTTACAATTGCGACCTAGCCAAGATAATGCAAAGCAGTTCGACACATACAACAACACAGAGTTACACATGGAGTAAAACAAACATACAGTCAATAATACAGTAGAAAACTAAGTCTATATACAATGTGAGCAAATGAGGTGAGATAAGGGAGGTAAAGGCAAAAAAAGGTCATGGTGGCGAGGTATATACAATATAGCAAGTAAAACACTGGAATGGTAGATTTGTAGTGGAAGAATGTGCAAAGTGGAAATAGAAATAATGGGGTGCAAAGGAGCCAAATAAATAAATAAGTACAGTAGGGGAAGAGGTAGTTGTTTGGGCTATATTATAGATGGTCTATGTACAGGTGCAGCAATCTGTGAGCTGCTCTGACAACTGGTGCTTTAAGCTAGTGAGGGAGATAAGTGTTTCCAGTTTCAGAGATTTTTGTAGTTCGTTCCAGTCATTGGCAGCAGAGAACTGGAAGGAGAGGCGGCCAAAGGAGGAATTGGCTTTGGGGGTGACCAGAGAGGTATACCTGCTGGAGCGCGTGCTACAGGTGGGTGCTGCTATGGTGACCAGCGAGCTGAGATAAGGGTCTTGTAGAGGGTCTTACCTAGCAGGGTCTTGTAGATGACCTGGAGCCAGTGGGTTTGGCGACGAGTATGAAGCGATGGCCAGCCAACGAGACGTACAGGTTGCAGTGGTGGGTAGTATATGGGGCTTTGGTGACAAAACAGATGGCACTGTGATAGACTGCATCTAATTTATTGAGTAGAGTGTTGGAGGCTATTTTGTAAATGACATCGCCGAAGTCGAGGATCGGTAGGATGGTCAGTTTTACGAGGGTGTGTTTGGCAGCATGAGTGAAGGATGATTTGTTGCGAAATAGGGAGCCAATTCTAGATTTAACTTTGGATTGGAGATGTTTGATGTGAGTCTGGAAGGAGAGTTTACAGTCTAACTAGACACCTAGGTATTTGTAGTTGTCCACATATTCTAAGTCAGAACCGTCCAGAGTAGTGATGCTGGACGGTGGGGCAGGTGTGGGCAGCGATCGGTTGAAAAGCATGCATTTAGTTTTACTTGTATTTAAGAGCAGTTGAAGGCCATGAAAGGAGAGTTGTATGGCATTGAAGCTCATCTGGAGGGTTGTTAACACAGTGTCCAAAGAAGGGCCAGAAGTATACAGAATGGTGTCGTCTGCGTAGAGGTGGATCAGAGACTCACCAGCAGCAAGAGCGACATCATTGATGTATACAGAGAAGAGAGTCGGTCCAAGAATTGAACCCTGTGGCACCCCCATAGAGACTGCCAGAGGCCCGGACAACAGGCCCTCCGATTTGACACACTGAACTCTATCAGAGAAGTAGTTGGTGAACCAGGCAAGGCAATCTTTTGAGAAACCAAGGCTATTGAGTCTGCCGATGAGGATGTGGTGATTGACAGAGTCGAAAACCTTGGCCAGGTCAATGAATACGGCTGCACAGTATTGTTTCTTGTCGATGGCGGTTAAGATATCGTTTAGGACCTTGAGCGTGGCTAAGGTGCACCCATGACCAGCTCTGAAACCAGATTGCATAGCGGAGAAGGTGCGGTGGGATTCGAAATGGTCGGTAATCTGTTTGTTGACTTGCCTTTCGAAGACCTTAGAAAGAGGGGGATGACCGCAGCTGCTTTCCAATCTTTGGGAACCTCAGACGACACGAAAGAGAGGTTGAACAGGCTAGTAATAGGGGTTCCAACAATTTCAGCAGATAAATTTAGAAAGAGGGGCTCCAGATTGTCTAGCCCGGCTGATTTGTAGGGGTCCAGATTTTGCAGCTCTTTCAGAACATCAGCTGACTGGATTTGGGAGAAAGAGAAATGGGGAAGTATTGGGCGAGTTGCTGTGGGGGGTGCAGTGCTGTTGACCGGGGTAGGGGTAGCCAGGTGGAAAGCATGGCCAGCCGTAGAAAAATGCTTATTGAAATGTTCAATTATAGTGGATTTATTGATGGTGACAGAGTTTCCTATCCTGAGTGCAGTGGGCAGCTGGGAGGAGGTGCTCTTATTCTCCATGGACTTTACAGTGTCCCAGAACTTTTTTGAGTTTGTGTTGCAGGAAGCAAATGTCTGCTTGAAAAAGCTAGCCTTGGCTTTTCTATCTGCCTGTGTATATTGGTTTCTAACTTCCATGAAAAGTTGCATGTCATGGGGGCTGTTCGATGCTAATGCAGAATGCCACAGGATGTATTTGTGTTGGTTAACTTCTTATGGCTGGGATCCCGTTAACAGCCAGTGAAAGTGCAGGGCGCCAAATTCAAAACAACAGAAATCTCATAATTAAAATTCCTCAGACTTACAAGTATTTTACACCATTTTAAAGATAAACTTGTTGTTAATCCCACCACAGTGTCCAATTTCTACGACGAAGGCTTTACGACGAAAGCACAACATATCATTATGTTAGGTCAGCACCTATTCACAGAAAAACACAGCCATTTTTCCAGCCAGAGAGGAGTCACAAAAAGCAGAAATAGAGATAAAATGAATCACTAACCTTTGATGATCTTCATCAGATGACACTCATAGGACTTCATGTTACACAATACATGTATGTTTTGTTCGATAAAGTTCACATTTATATCCAAAAATCTTTACATTGGCGCCTTATGTTCAGTAATGTCTTGCCTCCAAAACATCCAGTGATTTTGCAGAGAGCCACATCAATTTACAGAAATACTCATAATAAACATTGCTAAAAGATACACATATTACACATGGAACTTTAGATAAACCTCTCCTTAATGCAACCGCTGTGTCACAATTAAAAAAAACTTTATGGAAAAAGCACACCATGCTATAATCTGAGTACAGCGCTCAGAGCCCGAACAAGGCATGAAGATATCCACCATGTTTTGGAGTCAACAGATTAGCAGTCAGAATAGCATTATAAATATTCACTTACCTTTGATGATCTTCATCAGAATGCACTCCCAGGAATCCAAGTTCCACAATATATGTTTGATTTGTTCCATAAAGTCCATCATTTATGTCCAAATACCTCCTTTTTGTTCGCGCGTTCAGTACACAATCCAAACTAACGACACGCGGGCAAGTCCATGCGAAAGTTCAGACAAAAAGTCCTATTACAGTTTGTAGAAACATGTCAAACGAAGTATAGAATCAATCGTTAGGATGTTTTTAACATAAATCTTCAATAATGTTCCAACCAGAGGATTCCTTTGTCTTCAGAAATGCAATGGAACGCAAGCTAACTCTCTCACGTGAACGCACGTGGTCAGCTCATGGCACTCTGCCATACCCATGACTCAAAGAGCCCTCATTCACCCCTCCTTCACAGTAGAAGCATCAGACAAGGTTCTAAAGACTGTTGACATCTAGTGGAAGCGTTAGGACGTGCAAAATGACCCATATCCCACAGTGTATTCGATAGGCGATGAGTTGAAAACCTACAAACCTCAGATTTCCCTCAGGTTTTTGCCTGCCATATGAGTTCTGTTATACTCACAGACATCATTCAAACAGTTTTAGAAACTTCAGAGTGTTTTCTATCCAATACTAATAATAATATGCATATATTAGCAACTGGGACTGAGGAGCAGGCAGTTTACTCTGGGCACCTCTGGGCACCTTTTCATCCAAGCTACTCAATACTGCCCCTGCAGCCATAAAAAGTTTTAGCCCATTTGTCAGCTCAAGCCATCTCCAGTGACCATACGCCCAGATTATCTGCAGGGAACTAGAGTGGAGACCATAAAAACATAGATACTAGTAGGGCAGAAATGTCTTACTATTAGTTACATATGAATTGTTAACCATTAATATCAAATAAATCAGGTAAATACGTAATTTTTCTATCACATTGTAGACAGCTACTAAAAATACTGATGAAAACGCTCTAGGTAGATAGTGTGGTCTACAGCTTATCATGAGATACTCTACCTCAGGCGAGCAAAACCTTGAGACTTCCTTAGATATCGTGCACCAGCTGTTGTTTACATAAATGCATAGGCCCACGTCTCGTGTCTTACTAGATGCTGCTGTTCTGTCCTGCCGAAAGAGAGTATAACCCGCCAGCTGTATGTTCTTAATGTTGTTGTTCAGCCACAACTCGGTGAAACATAAGATATTACAGTTTTTAATACCTTGTTGGTAGGATAAACGTGCTTTCAGTTTGTCCCATTTATATTCCAGCGATTCAACGTTAGCTAGCAGAACGGAGGGCAAGGGCAGATTAGCCACTCGTCGCCTGATCCTCACAAGGCACCCTGATCTCTTTCTGCAAAATCTCAGTTTCCTTCTCCAGCGAATCACGGGGATCTGGGTCTGGTCGGGTGTCTGTATTATATCCCTCTCGTCCGACTCACTGAAGAAGAACTCTTCATCCAGTTTGAGGTGAGCAATCGCAGTTCTGATGTCCAGAAGCTATTTTCGGTCGTAAGAGACTGTAGCAGCCACATTATGTACAAAACAAGCTACGAACAAAACAAAAAATAAAAATAAATAGCCTGGTTGGTTAAGAGTCGATAAGACGTTAGCCTTCCCCTCTGGCGCCGTCACAATTTTTTCAATAAATAAATAATCATTTTAAAAAGGAAAAAATACAAATAAAAGGTGCATGGCCAAGCAATCATAGTAGAGAGTACAGGAGGGTGGAGGTGTTGTTGCCTACCTTCACAACTTGGGGTCGGCCTGACAGGATGTCCAGGACACAGTTGCACAGGGCGGGGTTCAGACCCAGGGCCCTGAGCTTAGTGATGAGCTTGGAGGACACTATGGTGATGAAGGCTGAGCTGTAGTCGATGAACAGCATTTTTACATAGGTATTTCTCTTGTCCAGGTGGGATAGGGCAGTGCAATGGCTATTGCGCCCATGGATCTCTTGGGTGTCAGGTAAGGTTGAGGTGATATGGTCCTTAACTAGCCTCTCAAAGCACTTCATGATGACAGCTACGGGGCAATAGTCATTTACTTCAGTTACCTTCTCTTTCCTGGGTAGAGAAACAATTGTGGTAATCTTGAAGCAAGTGGGGAAAACATACTGGGATATGGAGAGATGGAATTTGTCCGTAAACACTCCAGCCAGCTGGTCTGCACATGTTTACGGACATATTGGCAGGGTTACATATATCAAGGAACCACCTGGAATTGTACCTTCGAGGGATAACTCTACCCCTGTATATGATTTCCAATTTCCACTACTTATTGCCTGGCCTTGCAGCATTGATGTCCATAGACTACCTATACTTGAGTTCACATTTTAGCAGAGGGCTCATTGTGCACTGAGTAGGCCTCAATAGAGAGTAGTCTGAAGGTGAGAAATGAAAGAGCACACAGGTAGACCTGGCCAGACTCACATCACCTCTTCCTCCTGGGGAATAGTGAGGCATGCTTGCCAATGAACACAAACAAACTCTCTGGTCACAGCTCTAGACTGGCCCATGGTCTCATTAGCCTGCGCCGTCTGCCGTTTACCAACAGTTCAGAGTAGAGGTCACTAAAATGTGCTGATGCAGGTAAAACTATGTGTATTTTAGTGAAATCCATAAGTGCTATATTTGTATATGCAAATATCATGGGATGATCCTTGAAATATTCTTTAATTGTTTACATTTTTGTTTACAGACCAACTCTGTTTGTAACAATGTGAATGATGTTCAAATTATGTTCTGAAGGAGATTAATCTTCTGTCATTTGTTAGAATAATATTAATAACTTCTTGCATTAGGCTATGTGCACATCTACGGATTACACATTTAATAGCCTAGTAGCCAATTTCCAGTTTAAGCTGCATGCCATAATAAACTGCAATGGTCAAGTGCACTCACACATACATAGATGGGTGGGGCAGCAATGGGTTCAGATTCCATTTCACCCATTCAAACCTCTAGACTGCACAATCTCTAGCCTACTGTAGTTCACCAGTGCGTGATTTTGCTGGACTACGTTATTCGAGAGTTGGGACGCAGAGTATCCTACTAAGAAGATATTGAAGGAAGGATTGGATCAAATGAACTCAATCTGCTTTTAACTATATTTATCCACCTGGAAAGTAGATAACTTGCCCACGGACATGGCAAAGGCATACAGTCTGTATGTAGGAATGGTAACAGGTAAGAGGCACCGTTCTGTGATTAAGTTGAACAACTCTTCAGCCTCACTTTATTTACTCCAGCATTTCCCAAACTTGGTCCTTGGGACCCCAATGGATGCACGTTTTGGTATTTGCCCTAGTACTACACAGCTGACTCAAATAATAAAAGCTTGATGATAGTTGATTATTTGAATCAGCTGTGTAGTGCTCAGGCAAAAAACTAAATGTGCACCCATTGAGGTCCCGGGAACCAAGTTTGGGAAACGCTGATTTACTCACTGTATCTAACTATAATTGCCTATAGACTGGTTATTAACTGAATTAGTACTGTTTGATTAACAAATAACATTGTATTTAATTTTATATGAATATATTTCAGGTATTATTAACATGTTCTTTCTTAACTTTACTAGTTTTCCTTTATTAAAAATATTCTGTACGTATTATAGGCCTACTGTAATGTTAAAATTGGATAGGAGGCCTGTGTGGGCTTACAGTTCCATTACAATTGGGTATATGGCTCAGGTCTCTGTTGGCCTCTTTTCACGAGAAGAGACAATACAATATTTATTTGTGCAACTCAGTGAAGTAGAAAGTTGTATAGTTTTTATAACAAAAGATATGCCAACAAAGATGAATGGACTTGTAATGAATACTCAGGGAAAAAAGGTGTAGATTCACGTGCAGAGCGTGGCAGGAATCGTGGTTACAGGCAGGCAATGGTCAAAGACAGGTAGGCAGTCAAAAAGCAAACAATACCTCACAACCATACAAACAGAAAGAACTAACCTAAATAGGGAGCTGATGAGACCAGGTGAGAAACGAACACAGGTGAAATCAATGAACAAAAATGAAAGATAGGGCTACGTTCCAGAATACAAAGAAAAAGATCACAAGGTTGACAAAGAAAAGAAAAGCAGAACCTTACAGGACTGCCCAATTTTGAAATTATTTCCCCTGTCTAGCTACTTTGATTAATCTATCTGTGCTTTAAAGGAGTCTGCAACACTGATTTTAGATACTGGAGTGTCGTGTACTGTTAACTTAATACTCCTATGTACCTGCCTATACTGTGATTGACAGCAGCAATTAGCATGCTGGTGTGTCAGATGATCAGCAAATGATCCACCACCCACCACCCCATAACCCTCTCTCTATTTACAAATAGAGTTCCCCAAATCACATGCCAAGATTACCCAAACCAATAGAATAGACTATTAATAACCACATCTGTTGTTTTTATAGATCACTTATCCCATTCACCACATTCGTATCATGGCTGGGTGTTGTTTTGAATATTATGAAAAACTGACAGTGTTGTTGGATTGAATGCAAAGACTATCTTTAGAAAGGTTATCATGGTGTTGGAAATCCCAGACACCCAAAGCGTGAGCTAGGAGGTATTACTGTCAAATTGTCAATCACATTAAGCTCCATAATCTATTGCCCTGCTCTGTGCTTTTCTTTTCAGATTCTAAAACCAATGTTGGTGGAATTGTAAGGATTTGACTTGATGTTTGTGCATTGTGTGACCAGCTCTGTTTGTTTTCTGGTTGTAGCTTTGGCCCTGTGTAAATACTCTCTGGCTGAATGGAATACAACTAAGCAGCCGGCGAACAACACTGTGTCCCTCCATCACTAAGGCAACACAAACAACTTCAAAGGTAGATTGTTTTCCCCAAAGAAACATCAACTTATGGAGGGATAATCATGCCATAAAAGTTTGTTTGAAGTTTTTTTATCATCTGACATGCACGTGTTAACGTTTTTGAGTCATTTTGACTTTAGAATTAGCCAGGTTTAGAAGAAACCTGTTGGATTTAGAAAAGTAATGTGTTTGTGACGTTTGTAAAAAGTCCTTCAAAAACATTCTTCTACTATTCTTATATGTATTCATGTTCTGTTGTTAAATTGAAGGCACTGCTTCAGGAGTACTTCATTCACAGTCATTCATTCAAACAGTTGGAATATGAAATGCTTCTCCAATCTCCACCCGGCCCTGAAGTAACAGGAGGTGGTGTCACCTACCAGCCCCAAAAGAGACCATAGTGCACATTAAAGCCTTCTTGCCACCAGTGACCATGCAGTCATTACCTCCCCTGTGAGTGTTATTGTGAAGTGTACCACCAGCTTGTTATGTGCCCTGGGTTAGGTTCCTCTGATGCTATTTAGACGTGGCCTTTATGGACGGCAGGCTGACATCATGTGTCAGTTGAAGCCACCTTAGTTGGGGCCTCCACTGTTCAGGAGTTGTCAGTTTCTGTTTGATGATAACCCTCACACCTAAAAGGGCTAATCAACAAGGTAGCAAAACTGTACTTCAAATCTATGATACTCCCCCACTTAACATACTGCTTGACTAGTTGGGCCCAAGCTTGCTGTACAACATTAAAACCTATTCAGTCTGTCTACAAACAGGCTCTCAAAGTGCTTGATAGGAAGCCCAATAGCCATCATCACTGTTACATCCTCAGAAAGCATGAGCTCCTGAGTTGGAAAGATCTTGTGCAATACACCGACGCATGTCTTGTATTCAAGATCCTAAATGGCCTGGCTCCCCCTCCACTCAGTATTTTTGTTAAACAGAAAACCCAAACATATGGCAGCAGATCCACAACGTCTGCCATGAGAGGTGACTGTATAGTTCCCTTAAGGAAAAGCACCTTTAGTAAATCCGCTTTCTCTGTGAGAGCTTCCCATGTCTGGAATACACTGCCATCAGACACACAGAACTGCACTACATATCACACTTTCACAAAAAACATGAAGACATGGCTAAAGGTCAATCAGATTTGTGAACATAATCCCTAGCTATGTATTGCTGCTTTCCATGTTGTCTGTTGCCTGTAGCTTGTGAGGTGTGGAAACACTTTGTTGCTTTTATGAATTTTGTCTTGCTGCTTTTTGTTCTATGTTGCTCTGTCTGTATGCTATGTCTTGCTTGTCCTATGTTGCTCTGCGTGTGCTCACTGCTCAATGATTGTCTATATTGTAATTGTTTTTAATAACCTGCCCAGGGACTGTGGTTGAAAATGAGCCGGCTGGCTAAAACCGGCACTTTTACTGAAACGTTGATTAATGTGCACTGTCCCTGTAAAAATAAAATAAACTCAACTTAACTACTGATCATACTATTGTATTTACCCACATGGAGAAGAAGAGTGATGCAGTTATGTTCATTTTATTACGGTGAAGTAGTTTCTGGTTCCCTCTGCCATATACCTCTTATGTTCTGTTGATCAAACAGCAGCAGCATTTCCCAGCTGCTCACTTATCCCGGTGAAGTATAGTGTGATACCTAGATCAATTTACACCTGTTGTTAATTTGTAACTAGTTCGGATACTATTCAATATGGGTCATTTTAATTTTAAAGGCATGCTCTAATGTTTCACACTACAATTGGGGCTTTCTCCCTCTATGTGATGGGAACTAAGCCTCATTATTTTACCGGCCCAAGTTCGCCATGACTTACTGGATGGGAAAAGAGGAGTATGTAATAAAACTCCAGGTATCCCTTCTCTTTACTAACAGTGGCCAAATCGATTATGTTTGAATGTTATGTTTGTGTATTTCTACACAACAACCAAATTTGGCTGAGAAGGTTGTCTTTTACTCAGTTTTCTTTTACTTTGACTGTATTTCATGACATATAATTGACACATTATCCTCAACCACACCAGTCCTGTCCTCGTTGTGACAGTCCAGTTCCTAGTCCTTCCTCAGATCATATTGCCAGGAGCTTATTTATATGACAGGTGATACTGGCCACCCTGAGTCAGATTACTAAGGGAAAACCGGAGCTTCTCACTTCAAACTCATATCTTATTCTACATCACCTTTGCAATGCAATCTTATCAGAAGGAGATTATATGGCAAAATAGTTACTCTATAATCCCCCTTACCCCCATATTTTTCTATTTGCACTCTCCATAGACTCAATAGAAACTGCAACTCAAGGCAAAAAGAGCGGCCATTTCACCAAATGTCCAAAGGAGTTAAGGCAATACTGTATCCATGGGTCGTGTCGCTTTGTAAATGAACAGAATACTCCTTCATGCAGGTAAATCATCTCACCCGACCCGACCCATGGGCCCCAATCCGTTATCTGTATATATCCATGGCAGAAGGTCTCAAGCCAAGGACATGCTGCATACTCAACAATCCCTGCAGTAAAAATGTATTAAAAACCTGCTTTATGTGTCTATTTTGATAATTGTAGCAGAATTATTACACATCATTATTACAAGTATAAAGTTCAAGTTCCTAATAGATGTCACGTTCGCTAGAATAAATATCGGACCAAGGTGCAGCGGATGTTGAGTTCCACATCATTTTAATAATAAAGTGAAACTTAGCAAAGACAAATAAACAATAAACTAACAATGACTACAGAGGTGCTACGTGCACTAACTCAAAACAATATCCCATAAACACAGGTGGGAAAAACAGCTACTTAAATGTGATCCCCAATTAGAGACAACGATTACCAGCTGCCTCTAATTGGGAATCATACAAATCACCAACATAGAAAATAAACTTAGAACACCACATAGAAATAAATAAACTAGATCACCCCCAGTCACGCCCTGACCCACTTCACCATAGAGAAACAATGGCTCTCTATGGTCAGGGCGTGACAATAGAAGTAAAACACTTTTTAAAAACTTTGTAAGACAAATCACTTGTTGACCCTAATGATTGTCCTAACCTTGTTCACTGTGACCCCCAGATTATACTTAAATCAAAACAACAAGGGAGATAAATGGTTGGTTTAACATGGTCTTAATGCATTTCATCAAGCCTCACAAGCATCATAGAATCACAATCAGCAAGACAGCTCTGATAGCTCAGCATCTGCTTGTTAACTCATAGCCCATGTACTTCAAGTTACTTCTTTGTTTTTCTTTTGGCAACAAGAGATAGAACCAGTAAACAAACTTCTTGTGCATATTTTTATCACAGTGGGTGTATGGTATGTTTGCTCTGTTTTAGATGTGAGAGAGGGTACATTGGGTCCAGGTGTGAGTATGTTAATCTGGCCTCGCGTCTAGATGACAAGAGGCAGATCATCGTAGTCTGTGTGATAGCAGTATTGGTCTTCCTCATACTGCTCATCACATTAATCTGCATCTGTGCACAGTGAGTAAAATACACATTCTTAAAGCATCAAACAGCCAGATTTTCCTTATGTTGTCAACTTCCATGTGTGTGTGTGTTTGTGTTTGTAAGAGTGAGAGGTGGACATACAGACTCATCACCTTACAGCCCGTCATACTAACCCTGGGATGGGATGTAAGGAATCTATGTGTGTCCCGTGAATGGAAAAGTAATAATGTAACGCTTGTGGCCATGTTACCTTTGGTTTTCATCGGGTTGTATGTACTGTATCTGCCCTGCTCTCCCTTCTCATTTTTACCCAAAAGCGAGACAGAGTGCTGAGCATCAGATTAACAAAAGAGTCTTCTGTGCTCAAAAATACATTAGATGCCTAACCTCTGTGATACTGGGAGAATGTATTGGTGAATAACTAAAGTGAGATTCAACACAGACGATTCCATACTCACATGATAGAATAAATATCAAACGATGCATTTTAAAATCACAAATCTACTTTCTAATGTTATTTTTCTGTCTCAGTCAACATAAACTTTGCAGACGGAAGAGGAGAAGGAAAGAGGAGACAAGGAATGGAACAGAGAAGCTTAATATGATTATGATGAACACAAATGGAATGCATGTAGCTTCATCAGATTCAGTAGAAACCTCAGACACCAATGCAGTATGACTAGGTATGTACTGTATGTATGTACAGAGGTATTTGACATTTTTCTGACTTATGACCTTTGACATTGTGTCAATACACACAGCATCTCTGCCTGTTCTAACTACAGTGGTATTGTAAAAGACAATGGAAAAACAGACGAGTCCTCTTTTGTTGCTGTTGGAAGGCTATATTCCCCAGTTGGATCAAGCCAAGCATCCCATTATAATTCAGCTCATCTGAAGAGAGGCCCTGAATGGGAGTAAAAACCTAGTGCTTGGCACTGCCTAAGCCCAACTTTGAACACATTGATATATATCAGACAGCCTATATAGCCATTTTTCTGTGTTGGCCAGGCTGGTTGCATGGTGTCTTACTGTCTGAATTTGGCTGTAACCGTCAGATCAAAGCAGAGGTGCAGCAGGTCCCTCAATGTGCCTGCCAATCTTTCTCTAAAAAAAGGGATCACGAAAACAGACCGACCTAACAAGACCCAAGGCATTATGATGGATGTGGCACTGTTAATAAAATTAGTGTCAATTCACATCTACCTGTTTTTACTCATAATAATGGTATGTTGTTAACTAGATCTGAAATGGCTGTAGGCAAAAGGATCAGCACTGCAGCAGTCACACACTGCAGTGACTGTCAGACTCCTAACAGTTGGCCTGCTATGGAGTAGCAGCCTATTTCCAGACAGGGTTATAGCACCACAAGGTGGCCACATTGTGCTGGTGCTGCTTCTTTTCATGAGGGAAGTATTTTTTGTTGTTGTAAAGGGGCGAGAGAAAAATATTTCTCTGTGCTATTACAGAAGTAGTAAAGGCCCAGTGCACTACTCTTGTGAAGAAGAAAAAAATCCAGTGCTGCAGACGGCTATATTGTTCCACTAATACAGAAGTTGTAAATGTCCCAGTGCACTACTTTTGTCAAATAAAAATATATACAGTACAAGTCAAAAGCTTGGACACACCTACTTATTCCAAGATTTCTTTATTTTTACTATTTTCTACATTGTATATAAATAGGGAAGACAGCAAAGCTATGAAACAACTCATCGAATCATGTAGTAACCAAAAAGTGTTCTAAAATCTAAATATATTATATATACAGTGGGGAGAACAAGTACTTGATACACTGCCGATTTTTACTTACAAAGCATGTAGAGGTCTGTAATTTTTATCATAGGTACACATCAACTGTGAGAGACAGAATCTAAAACGAATATCCAGAAAATCACATTGTATGATTTTTAAGTAATTAATTTGCATTTTATTGCATGAAATAAGTATTTGATACATCAGAAAAGCAGAACTTAATATTTGGTACAGAAACCTTTGTTTGCAATTACAGAGATCATACATTTCCTGTAGTTCTTGACCAGGTTTGCACACACTGCAGCAGGGATTTTGGCCCACTCCTCCATACAGACCTTCTCCAGATCCTTCAGGTTTCGGGGCTGTCGCAGGGCAATACGGACTTTCAGCTCCCTCCAAAGATTTTCTATTGGGTTCAGGTCTGGAGACTGGCTAGGCCACTCCAGGACCTTGAGATGCTTCTTACGGAGCCACTCCTTAGTTGCCCTGGCTGTGTGTTTCGGGTCGTTGTCATGCTGGAAGACCCAGCCACGACCCATCTTCAATGCTCTTACTGAGGGAAGGAGGTTGTTGGCCAAGATCTTATGATACATGGCCCCATCCATCCTCCCCTCAATACGGTGCAGTCGTCCTGTCCCCTTTGCAGAAAAGCATTCCCAAAGAATGATGTTTCTACCTCCATGCTTTACGGTTGGGATGGTGTTCTTGAGGTTGTACTCATCCTTCTTCTTCCTCCAAACACGGCGAGTGGACTTTAGTCCAAAAAGTTCTATTTTTTGTCTCATCAGACCGCATGACCTTCTCCCATTCCTCCTCTGGATCATCCAGATGGTCATTGGCAAACTTCAGACGGGCCTGGACATGCGCTGGCTAGAGCAGGGGGACCTTGCGTGCGCTGCAGGATTTTAATCCATGACGGCGTAGTGTGTTACTAATGGTTCTCTTTGAGACTGTGGTCCCAGCTCTCTTCAGGTCATTGACCAGGTCCTGCCGTGTAGTTCTGGGCTGATCCCTCACCTTCCTCATGATCATTGATGCCCCACGAGGTGAGATCTTGCATGGAGCCCCAGACCAAGGGTGATTGACCGTCATCTTGAACTTCTTCCATTTTCTAATAATTGCGCCAACAGTTGTTGCCTTCTCACCAAGCTGCTTGCCTATTGTCCTGTAGTCCATCCCAGCCTTGTACAGGTCTACAATTTTATCCCTGATGTCCTTACACAGCTCTCTGGTCTTGGCCATTGTGGAGAGGTTTGAGTCTGTTTGATCGCATGTGTGGACAGGTGTCTTTTATACAGGTAACGAGTTCAAACAGGTGCAGTTAATACAGGTAATGAGTGGAGAACAGGAGGGCTTCTTAAAGAAAAACTAACAGGTCTGTGAGAGCCGGAATTCTTACTGGTTGGTAGGTGATTAAATACTTATGTCATGCAATAAAATGCAAATTAATTACTTAAAAATAATACAATGTGATTTTCTGGATTTTTGTTTTAGATTCCGTCTCTCACAGTTGAAGTGTAACTATGATAAAAATTACAGACCTCTACATGCTTTGTAAGTAGGAAAACCTGCAAAATCGGCAGTGTATCAAATACTTGTTCTCCCCACTGTATATGAGATTCTTTAAAGTAGCCACCCTTTCCCTTGATTACTTCTTTGCACACTCTTGGCATTCTCTCAACAATATATATATATATATATATATATATATATATATATATATATATATATATATATATACACACACAATATTGAACAATCATATCCTATTTACTTTTCATACGTTCTTTGAGTGGGGCAGAAGCGATTGATGCATGCACCTGGCACCAGTAAGTTTAACTGTCTGTCCTCACCTGGCACACAGTGATGGAACAGATGTCACGTGTTGCTGCTTTTCACTTTGACACACAGACACTGAACAAACACAGGGTTAGTTTATTCGTGTGCTTGGGATGTTTGGCACGTGGGCTTGTCACAAGGTAAAAGAGGAACTGTTTGTAAAGGCTTGCACTAACCAGACTTCACATGAGTCTGTCAGATGAAGGATGTACTTTTCAGTCTGAACACCATAGAATATGTACATTTGTTTTATTTTCATTCTTCAATCACAAACATTTTAATGATACATACACTACAGGTCAAAAGTTTTAGAACACCTACTCTTTCAAGGGTTTTTCTTTATTTTTACTATTTTCCGCACATTGGCTAACCGGGCTATCTGCATTGTGTCCCGCCACCCACCACCCGCCAACCCTTCTTTTACGCTACTGCTGCTCTCTGTTCATCATATATGCAGTCATTTTAACCATATCTACATGTACATACTACCTCAATCAGCCACACTAATCGGTGTCTGTATGTAGCCTCGCTACTTTTATAGCCTCGCTACTGTATATACCCTCGCTACTGTTATTTTTCACTGTCTTTTTACTGTTCTTTTTATTTCTTTACTTACCTGTTGTTCACCTAATACCTTTTTTGCACTATTGATTAGAGCCTGTAAGTAAGCATTTCACTGTAAGGTCTACACTTGTTGTATAGGGCCCCGTGTGGCTCAGTTGGTAGAGCATGGCGCTTGCAACGCCAGGTTTGTGGGTTCGATTCCCACGGGGGGCCAGTATGAAGTATGAATGTATGTACTTGTAAGTCGCTCTGGATAAGAGCGTCTGCTAAATGACTTAAATGTAAATGTAAATGTTGAATTCGGCGCACGTGACAAATACACTTTGCTTTGATTTGATTTCTACAAGAAGAATAATAGAATAATAGTGAAGACATGAAAACTATGAAATAACACATATGGAATCATGTAGTAACCAAAAAAGTGTTAAAAAAATCCAAATATATATTATATTTGAGATTCTTCAAATAGCCACACTTTGCCTTGATGACAGCTTTGCGCACTCTTGGCATTCCCTCAACCAGTTTCATGAGGTAGTCACCTTGAATGCATTTCAATTAACAGAAATACCTTATTTAGATAAGTATTCAGACCTTTTGCTATGAGACTCAACTCGAAATTGAGCTCAGGTGCATCCTGTTTCCATTGATCATCCTTGAGATGTTTCTACAACTTGGAGTCCACTTGTGGTAAATTCAATTTATTGGACATGATTTGGAAAGGCACACACCTGTCTATATAAAGTCCCACAGTTGACAGTGCATGTCAGAACAAAAACCAAGCCATGAGGTCGAATGAATTGTCCGTAGAGGTCTGACACAGGATTGTGTCAAGGCACAGATCTGGGGAAGGGTACCAAAAGATCTCTGCAGCATTGAAAGTCCCCAAGAACACAGTGTCATCCATCATTCTTAAATGTAAGAAGTTTGGAACCACCAAGACTCTTCATAGAGCTCGCCGCCCGGCCAAACTGAGCAATTGGGTGAGAAGTGCCTTGGACAGGGAGGTGACCAAGAACCCAATGGTCACTCTGAAAGAACTCTAGAGTTCCTCTGTGGAGTTGGGAGAAACTTCCAGAAAGACAACCATATCTGCAGCACTCCACCAATCAGGCCTTTACGGTAGATTGGCCAGACAGAAGCCACTCCTCAGTAAAAGGCAAATGACAGCCCGCTTGGAGTTTGCCAAAGGCACCATAAGAATCAGATCATGAGAAACTAGATTCTCTGGTCTGACGAAACCAAGACTAAACTTTCTGGTCTGAATGCCAAGCGTCATATCTGGAGGTAACCTGGCACCATCTCTGCGGTGTAGCATGGTGGTGGCAGCATCATGCGGTGGGGATGTTTTCAGCTGCAGGGACTGGGAGACTAGTCAGGATCAAAGCAAAGATGAACAGAGCAAAGTACATAGAGCTCCTTGATGAAGACATGCTCCAGAGTGGTTTGGACCTCAGACTGGAGCGAAGGTTCACCTTCCAGCAGGAGAACAACCCTAAGCTCAACACAGGACAACACAGGAGTGGCTTTGGGACAAGTATCTGAATATCTTTGAGTGGCCCAGCAAGAGCCCGGACTTGAACCCGATCGAACATCTCTGGAGAGACCTGAAAATAGCTTTGCAGCAATGCTCCCCATCTAACCCGACTGAGCTTGAGAGGATCTGCAGAGAAGAATGGGAGAAACTTCCCAAATACAGGTGTGCCAAGCATGTAGAGTAATACCCAAGAGGACTCAATGTTATAATCGCTGCCAAAGGTGCTTCAACAAAGTACTGATTAAAGGGTCTGAATACTTATGTAAATGTAATTTTTTTAAATTAGATATAAACTGACAATCATTTCTAAAAACCTGTTTTTGCTTTGTCATTATGGGGTATTTTGTGTAGATTTATGAGGGACAAAAAACATTTAATCAAGTTCAGAATAAGTCTGTAAAATAACAAAATGTGGAAAAAGTCAAGGGGTCTGAATACTTTCCGAAGGCACTGTAGCTACTATAACTAACGCGTTAGTAAACCCGCTATAATCAGTGTACAGTCAGCAGCAAGCAGTTAGCAGTATTGCCCCAGTGGCAATAAATTAATAAAACCAAAAGCTTACCTTGACTTGGAAGAGTTCCAGTGTTGGACAGCCATAGCCAGCTAGGTAACATAGCATCCCTTTCTGTTTGACCTGGGTGTTTGAGTAGGCTAAACTAGCTAGCAGCATTCCCTTGTTAAGTATGTTTAAGTGAAAAACAATACAAAATCTCTGTCTCTTGATTCTCCTTCATTTTTTTATAAATTAATTTGTTAAACTATTGTCTTTTCTCTCTTCGAGACAACTATCCATCCTGCCATGCCTTTCTAAAATCTTCGAAAGCCAAGTTAATAAACAGATCACCAACCAGTTCGAATCCCACCGTACCTTCTCTACTATGCAATCTGGTTTCCGAGCTGGTCATGGGTGCACCTCAGCCACGCTCAAGGTCCTAAACGATATCATAACCGCCATCGATAAAAGACAGTACTGTGCAGCCGTCTTCATCGATCTGGCCAAGGCTTTCGACTCTGTCAATCACCGCATTCTTATAGGCAGACTCAATAGCCTTGGCTTCTCAAATGACTGCCTCGCCTGGTTCACCAACCTTTTTTCAGATAAAGTTCAGTGTGTCAAATCAGAGGGCCTGTTGTCCGGAACTCTGGTAGTCTCTATGGGGGTGCCACAGGGTTCAATTCTCAGACCGACTCTTTTCTCTGTATATATCAATGATGTTGCTCTTGCTGATGGGAATTCTCTGATCCACCTCTACGCAGACGACACCATTCTGTATACTTCTGGCCCTTCTTTGGACACTGTGTTAACAGACCTCCAGATGAGCTTCAATGCCATACAACTCTCCTTCCATGGCCTCCAACTGCTCTTAAATGCAAGTAAAACTAAGTGCATGCTCTTCAACCGATCACTGCCCGCACCTGCCCGCCCATCCAGCATCACTACTCTGGACGGCTCTGACTTAGAATATGTGGACAACTACAAAACATACCCTCGTAAAACTGACTATCCTACTGATCCATGACTTCGGCGATGTCATTTACAAAATAGCCTACAACACTCTACTCAGCAAATTGGATGCAGTCTATCACAATGTTATCACATCCGTTTTGTCACCAAAGCCCCATATACTACCCACCACTGCGACCTGTATGCTCTCGTTGGCTGGCCATCGCTTCATACTCGTCGCCAAACCCACTGGCTCCAGGTCATCTATAAGTCTTTGCTAGGTAAAGCCCCGCCTTATCTCAGCTCACTGGTCACCATAGCAGCACCCACCCGTAGCATGCACTCCAGCAGGTATATTTCATTGGTCACCCCCAAAGCCAATTCCTCCTATGGCCGCCTTTCCTTCCAGTTCTCTGCTGCCAATGACTAGAATGAATTGCAAAAATCAATGAAGCTGGAGACTCATATCTCCCTCACTAACTTTAAGCATCAGCTGTCAGAGTAGCTTACAGATCATTGCACCTGTACATAGCCCACCTGTAAATAGCTGTCAGGAGAATTTTCAATCCCAATGATAATAACAATCAATCAATAGCTTTGACGAATCCCCGAGGTTTGTAAGACCATGGGTTTAATAATAATTAGTCAAGACTCAGCTTATGCAAAAGGATAGTACAGTTTATTCACGAGAACGTTCTGAAGTCCACAATACAAAGACATCCATTTTATACTTGCGCACATACTTCCACACAAACAGTAGATGTCATACGCACATACATACACACGAACAGTAGGTATCCTACACACATACTGTATCACTACCCAGCCGACAAAGATTAGGGAGACCGTGAGGAGCACTCCCTGTCCTCCCCCAAGATTAGGGAGACCGTGAGAAGTACTCCCTGCTCTCTCCCAAATCTCTCAGTGGCCCCTAGCCAAGGTCGGCAGCAAATCTTGCTCAGACAGTCTGTGTTTAAGATACTATAAAGATATATTGTACAGATATATTGTTTTACCCTAATTCTGACAAACTACACACATCATTAATTATACTTTTACTGACTAAAACTACACACATCATTAATAATAACTTTATGATTCTAATCAATTTCATACAATTATATGGTTTCAGGGTGGAATATTCAAATCATAAATTTAAACATATAAATTCCATTAACAATAGCCCATCCAACTAACTCATCCCCATATTGTTATTTTTTTTATTTTTTGCTCCTTTGCACCCGTGTCTCTACTTGCACATTCATCTTCTGCACATCTTTCACTCCAGTGTTTAATTGCTAAATTGTAATTACTTCGCCACTACGGCCTATTTATTGCCTTACCCCCCTAATCTTACCTCATTTGCACACACTGTATATATACTTTCTATTGTGTTATTGACTGTATGTTTGTTTATCCATGTGTAACTCTGGATGTTGTTTGTGTCGCACTGCTTTGCTTTATCTTGGCCAGGTCGCAGTTGTAAATGAGAACTTGTTCTCAACTGGCCTACCGGGTTAAATAAAGGTGAAATAATAAAATTAAAATAAAACTACTCGCCACATTTTATGCACTAGTGCTAGCTATCTGTAGATTCATTCTCTGATCCTTTGATTCGGTGGACATGTCAGTTCATGCTGCAAGTGCTCCGATAGGTTGGAGGACGTCCTCCGGAAGTTGTCATAATTACTGTGTAAGTCTATGGAAGGGAGTGAGAACCACGCGCCTCCTAGGTTTTGTAATGAAGTCAATGTAACCAGAGGACGACAGAAACTAGCTGTCCTCTGTCTACACCATGGTGCTACCCTACAGAGTGCTGTTGAGGCTACTGTAGACCTTCATTGCAAAACGGTGTGTTTTAATCAATTAGTTGGTGATGTGAATATATTTTGTATAGTTTTATGTGAAAAGGTTAACTTTAATGCTTTACTATTTTTATGAAATTCACTGAGGATGGTCCTCCTCTTGCTTCTCCGAGGAACCTCCACTGCTACAAGCGCGTACTGATGACACAACCAGACAAGTTTACAGCCGAGGTGGTAAGAGGCAGATAACTTTTAATATTGTAAACCTTTTAAATGTACGATATAAAGATTACTTTTGTGGACAATTTGGAGCATCCGCAGGTCAGGTGTACAGCAGGCTAGATAAACCCAGTACCACACTTACTAGGTGTTAGGTGTGCTAACCTCTGTTTATTGTTTGACAATAAGTAACATGAATACCCCTAATACTTCATGTGTGTGATTCATTTTAGGTGAAAAAGATGTTCCAGTCATCTACCACGACCCAGCAGGAAACATGGACTATAAAATACCCGTTACATCATCAAACACACAAGGAGGAACAGGAGGAGTAAAGGATCTGTCAGCGTCAAATCAACGTCCATGTTAGTGTTGTCAGACAGAGGCTGGTGGTTCTACTGCCTGTTCTGTGTATTAAGTCTGCATTAATGACCCTCACTGATTCAAATTAAGTTAAATAATGGTATTAAGAGAATATTAAACAAAGAATATGAACTTTATAGCATGACACGCTTTGAATTCATTACTGCATTTATTTTCTCTCCAAAAATAATTTTGTACAAAGATATTAAAAGCTAAAAATGTTATAATAGTGTTGTATCCCAGTGTACCAAAATAGAAAATTGCACAATTCAACTATTAAGTGTAAACATAATGTAAACAAGTTGTGTTTAGTCTCAGGGTTTTGGCATCAAATATGAAACATAAATGTACATTAATTAAGTATTGCCAAAACAACATTGGAATATATGGAATATATATTATATATACAGTTGAAGTCGGAAGTTTACATACATTTAAACTCAGTTTTTCACAATTCCTGACATTTAATCCTAGTAAAGATTCCCTGTCTTAGGTCAGTTAGGATCACCACTTTATTTTAAGAATGTGAAATGTCAGAATAATAGTAGAGAGACTGATTTATTTCAGATTTTATTTCTTTCATCACATTCCCAGTCAGTCAGAAGTTTACATACACTCAATCAGTACTTGGTAGCATTGCCTTTAAATTGTTACCTTGGGTCAAACATTTCGGGTAGCCTTCCACAAGCTTCCCACAATACGTTGGGTGAATTTTGGCCCATTCCTCCTGACAGAGCTGGTGTAACTGAGTCAGGTTTCTAAGCCTCCTTGCTCGCACACGCTTTTTCAGTTCTGCCCACAATTTTTCTATGGGATTGAGGTCAGGGCTTTGTGATGGCCACTCCAATACCTTGACTTTGTTGTCCTTAAGCCATTTTGCCACAACTTTGGAAGTATGCTTGGGGTCATTGTCCATTTGGAAGACCCATTTGCGACCATACTTTAACTTCCTGACTGATGTCTTGAGATGTTGCTTCAATATATCCACATAATTTTCCTTCCTTCAATGCCATCTATTTTGTGAAGTGCACCAGTCCCTCCTGCAGCAAAGCACCCCCACAACATGATGCTGCCACTCCCGTGCTTCACGGTTGGGATAGTGTTCTTCGGCTTGCAAGCCTCCCCCTTTTTCCTCCAAACATAACGAAGGTCATTATGACCAAACAGTTCTATTTTTGTTTCATCAGACAAGAGGACATTTCTCCAAAAAGTACGATCTTTGTCCTCATGTGCAGTTGCAAACTGTAGTCTGGCTTTTTTATGGCGGTTTTGGAGCAGTGACTTCTTCCGTGCCGAGTGGCCTTTCAAGTTATGTCGATATAGGACTCGTTTTACTATGGATAGAGATACTTTTGTACCCTTTTACTCCAGCATCTTCACAAGGTCCTTTGCTGTTGTTCTGGGATTGATTAACACTTTTCGCAGTACGTTCATCTCTAGGAGACAGAACGCGTCTCCTTCCTGAGCGGTATGACGGCTGCGTGGTCCCATGGTGTTTATACTTGCGTACTGTTGTTTGTACAGATGAAGGTGGTACCTTCAGGTGCTTGGAAATTGCTCCCAAGGATGAACCAGACTTGTGGAGGTCTACAATTTTTTTTCTGAGGTTTTGGCTGATTTCTTTGGATTTTCCCATTATGTCAAGCAAAGAGGCACTGGGTTTGAAGGTAGGCCTTGAAATACATCCCCAGGTACACCTCCAATTGACTCAAATTATGTCATTTAGCCTATCAGAAGCTTCTAAAACCATGACATAATTTTCTGGAATTTTCCAAGCCGTTTAAAGGCACAGTCAATTTAGTGTATGTAAACTTCTGAACCACTGCAATTGTGATACAGTGAATTATAAGTGAAATAATTTGTCTGTAAACAATTGTTGGAAAAATTACTTGTGTCATGCACAAAGTAGATGTCCGAACCGACTTGCCAAAACTATAGTTTGTTAACAAGAAATTTGTGGAGTGGTTGAAAAACGAGTTTTAATGACTCTAACCTAAGTGTATGTAAACTTCCGACTTCAACTGATACACATATATATATACATATACATACATACACATATATACATATATATACATACATACATACATACATACATACATACATATGTGTATCAGTTGAAGTCGGAAGTATACATATACATATACATATACAGCACCAGTCAAAAGTTTGGACACACCTACTCATTCAAGGGTTTTTCTTTATATTTACTATTTCCTACATTGTAGAATAATAGTGAAGACTTCAAAACTATGAAATAACTCATACGGAATCATGTAGTAACCAAAACAGTGTTAAACAAATCAAAATATATTTTAGATTTGAGAATCTTCAAAGTAGCCACACTTTGCCTTGATGACAGCTTTGCACACTCTTGGCATTCTCTCAACCAGCTTCACCTGGAATGATTTTCCAATAGTCTTGAAGGAACGTTTGACTGGCTCTGTAGCTGAAAACAAAGTTTTTTTTAAATATATATTGAATCCTTTCACCACATTCACCTGGTTAACATTCTTTGGCAAAATCATACAGCAGTGTTTAGAGTAATAGTCAAGTGTTTCCTTCTTAGTCTAGACAGTGAATATACATCCATCTTCTCAAGTCCTCCTGTCCAGTTGGGGTCATCGGCAGGCCAGTGCCTGGGCCTCACTGAGGAGATAGAAGGCAAAGGAATAACCAGGCAGTCTGAGATGTTCTCCTGCAGCAAGAGGAGTTCCCTGGAGCGATGGAAGAGTTCGATCATCTACCATCTTCAACACCTCTCCGTTGAGTTTCACAGACCTGGAGATCACAGCACACAGATAGTCTCCTTTCTATAGTTTTTTTAGCACGGTATTGTTTACACTGACAATGTTACAAGGCAAGACAAAAGCAGAAAGAGGTAACACTTCCTTGTACAGGGATCCCGAGTGGCGCAGCGGTCTAAGGCACTGCATCTCAGTGCAAGAGGCATTGCTAAAGTCCCTGGTTCGATTCCAGACTATCACATCCGGCCATGATTGGGAGTCACATAGGGCGGCACATAATTGGCCCAGCATTGTCCGGGTTTGGCCGGGGTGGGCCGTCATTGTAAATAAGAATGTGTTCTTAACTGACTTGCCTAATTAAATAAAGGTTCAATAAAAATAAAAATTACAATAATAATAAAAAGACAGCAAAAAGGTTCAAGCAACACACTTAAGGTTAGTGGCCCCATTGATGGGAATAAAGATTAAATGGTAGCCTACTTCGAGTAGAGTCCCTCCTCGCCAGGCTGTTCAGACTGAAGAACGAAGGCCTCTACAGTGCTGTTAGAGACCATGGCAGGCACAGCGATGCTAGCAGGGCTCTTACTCAGGTTCAGAGCAAACAATGTGATTGCTCCACTTTTGTAGCTTGTACTGGAGAAGAGAGGAAGAGAAAATTGAGGGACAGGCAGGATGGTTGTCTCACAAACACAAGTTGTTGTCTCACATCTAAAAGCTGGAATGCATAATTGGTGAAACTCCCACGTCCGTTTGAGACACTACAACAAGGAAGTTACTGCAAACAGCGAACACTTACTGTCACATTGCACGTGTTATAGAACAGCAGAATGTGCTGCAATTATTTTTACCACGCTGCCTGAGGTTCCTCACCTGTTTCGTCTAATGCGGATTCCATCTTTAATACAGCTAGATTGTGAAATACCTTTTCTTGTTAGTGCAGTGTAGGTAGACCCGTACTCTTTTCGTCTTTCCCAAAATGGAAAAGGCTTCTATACTCAGCACCTCTGGTCCAACAAGCCTCTTGTACAGAACTGATAGCCAGTAATCCTGATACAAATATAAACCAGAGAATTTACTACATATAGAAAAATTGAATATTCCTAGAATAGACAAACTATTTTTTCAATTTAAAAAATACTTAATTGGATCATTGGCGTTTTTTCAGGAATTCAAAAGACATGAGGAGAATAAACAATCATTTCTCTTACAGGAAGTGGATCGAGGTTATCATCTACCAGGTGGTAAGTCCCAGATCCAATCAAAACCTGCCTGATTACAACATCTAAGCCAAGCTTTGCACCAAGGCCCAGTTTATCCAGCCACCTGTAATCATGAAAGAGTTATTTTACACCACAAATACAGTACTGCAGGTGTAGGCCACCCTGGTCCTGGAGTGCAGCAGGCACTTCATGTTTTTGATTTAACCAACCAGGAGGACCAGGTGTGTTGAATTTAGGGAATCACTGAACTGATCAATTAGCTCAGTTGGTCAGGTGTGGTGCCTAGTTGGAACAAAATCCTGCAGTACCTGCAGCATTCCAGGAACAGGGTTGCCTACCCCTGCAGTACTGTTTCAAGACACTATAAAGTTTTTGGGGACAATAATGAGATTCAGCCACATATCATCTGATCTAGAAACAATCAACCATATTCAGGCTCAATGAGAATTACATTAGATGTAATCCCTTGTAAGAAAATACTTCCCTCACACTGGATTAAGTCAATGTTGGATACATCATGGGACATGCATTTTTGTGGCATTCCTTTAAAATAATTTGGCACTTGAGACTACTATTGTAAGTCTTCGTGGAACAGGGCATGGTGGAAAGATTGATCATGAGATACAGGCTGACAGGTGACCTGTAAATTCAATGAAATCCACGTTCCCAAATAGCAGAGATTCCCTTCCATGAGAGTAGACTAACAACATAATTGACTCAACTGCTGCTAGTGCACGGAGCGTGCAAAGCTAGGCTGTCTATAGTCTCTCTTCCCACAGTGGAGCGCCATGAGTTTGGCCAGCATGAGTAGGCTGCCTGTTACAACATCCACACTCAGTCAGACTAAAATTATCACTCCGGCTCACATGGTATCAGGGTATGATTCTGAATGGGTCGATCTTTCTGTCCTCACAGACACAAACTCACATGAATCCAGCGACAAATGTGTCAGACAGCCCCTTAGCCCCGCCTCCATAGGCAGAACTAGTCTCTCCAAGCCACACCTTCTTCCCAGGGGATGCCAGATCAACGGTCTGAGGATACAAGACACAGGACAACCAGTTAATTGCCTTTACTGAAATATAAAACATACACATTTTTATTTCCTGTGAAATTGCTGTGCACTGGCATTCATCTATAAAATGAAAAATATCTTATATACTATGATTACACACGTACTTCCACATCTTTTCATTACCTTGATGACTTCATGTGTTTTCAGGGCTAAAGTGTTTAGCACCTCAGGGTCTAGGAAATCTTTTAAAGATGTGTGTCTTCCGTTGACATAGTAACTAATAAAAATACAGAGTAGTCGATTAAAGATAATTTCTTCAAATCAAAGTGACATGACAGAAACATATAGTACCAGTCCAAAATTTGGACACACCTACTCATTCAATGGTTTTTCTTTATTTTTTATACATTGTAGAATAATAGTGAATACATCAACACTATGAAATAACACACATAGAATCAAGTAGCAACCAAAACAAAAGTGTTAAACAAATCAAAATATATTTTATATTTGAGATTCTTCATAGTAGCCAACCTTTGCCTTGATGACAGCTTTGCACACTCTTGGTATTCTCTCAACTAGCTTTGAGGTAGTCACCTGGAATGCATTTCAATGAACATGTGTGCCTTGTTAACATTTACTTTGTGGAATTTATTTCCTTCTTAATAGGTTTGAGCCAATCTTTTGTGCTGTGACAAGGTAGGGGTGGTATACCGTAGATAGCCCTATTTGGTAAAAAACCAAGGCCATATTATGGCAAGAACAGCTCAAAAGAGCAAAGAGAAGCGACAGTCAAAAAAAATAAAATGTTATTTGTCACATACACATGGTTAGCAGATGTTAATGCGAGTGTAGCGAAATGCTTGTGATTCTAGTTCCGACCATGCGGTAATATCTAACAAGTAACCTAACAATTTCACAACAACTACCTTATACACACAAGTACAAAGGAATGAATAAGAATATGTACATAAAAATATATGAATGAGCGATGGCCGAACGGCATAGGCAAGATGCAGTAGATGGTATAGAGTACAGTATATGAGATTAGTAATGTAGGGTATGTAAACATTATGTAAAGTGGCATTGTTTAAAGTGGCTAGTGATACATTTATTACATACATTTTTCATTATTAAAGTGGCTAGAGACGAGTCAGTATGTTGGCAGCAGCCACTCAAAGTTAGTGATGGCTGTTTAACAGTCTGATGGCCATGAGATAGAAGTTGTTTTTCAGTCTCTCAGTCCCCGCTTTGATGCACCTGTACTGACCTCGCCTTCTGGATGATAGCGGGGTGAACAGGCAGTGGCTCGGGTGGTTGTTGTCCTTGATGATCTTTTTGGCCTTCCTGTGACATCGGGTGGTGTAGGTGTCCTGGAGGGTAGGTAGTTTGTCCCCGGTGATGCGTTGTGCAGACCTCACTGCCCTCTGGAGAGGCTTACGGTTGAGGGCGAAGCAGTTGCCGTACCAGGCGGTGATGCAGCCCGACAGGATGCTCTCGATTGTGCATCTGTAAAGGTTTGTGAGTGCTTTTGGTGACAAGCCAAATTTTTTCAGCCTCCTGAGGTTGACGAGGCGCTGCTGCGCCTTCTTCACCACGCTGTCTGTGTGGGTGGACCATTTCAGTTTGTCCGTGATGTGTACGCCGAGAAACTAAAACCTTTACACCTTCTCCACTACTGTCCCGTCGATGTGGATAGGGGGCTGCTCCCTCTACTGTTTCCTGAAGTCCACGATCATCTCCTTTGTTTTGTTGACATTGAGTGTGAGGTTATTTTCCTGACACCACACTCCGAGGGCCCTCACCTCCTCCTTGTAGGCGGTCTCGTCGTTGTTGGTAATCAAGCCTACTACTGTAGTGTCATCTGCAAACTTGATGATTGAGTTGAAGGCGTGCATGGCCACGCAGTCATGGGTGAACAGGGAGTACAGGAGAGTGCTGAGAACACACCCTTGTGGGGCCCCAGTGTTGAGGATCAGCGGGGTGGAGATGTTGGTACCTACCCTCACCACCAGGCGGCGTCCCGTCAGGAAGTCCAGGACCCAATTGCACAGTGCGGGGTCGAGAACCAGGGTCTCGAGCTTAATGACGAGTTTGGAGGGTACTATGGTGTTAAATGCTGAGCTGTAGTCGATGAACAGCATTCTCACATAGGTATTCCGCTTGTCCAGATGGGATAGGGCAGTGTGATTGCATCGTCTGTGGACCTATTGGGGCGGTAAGAAAATTGGAGTGGGTCTAGGGTGTCAGGTAGGGTGGAGGTGATATGGTCCTTGACTAGTCTCTCAAAGCACTTCATGATGACGGAAGTGAGTGCTACGGGGCGATAGTCATTTAGCTCAGTTACCTTTGCTTTCATGTGAACAGGAACAATGGTGGCCCTCTTGAAGCATGTGGGAACAGCAGACTGGGATAAGGATTGATTGAATATGTCAATCATTACTTTAAGACATGAAGGTCAGTCAATACGGAACAGCTCAAGAACTTTGAACGTTTCTTCAAGTGCAGTCGCAAAAACCATCAAGCGCTATGATGAAACTGTCTCTTATGAGGACCGCCACAGGAAAGTTCATTAGAGTAAACAGACTCAGAAATTGCAGCCTAAATAAATGCTTCAGAGTTCAAGTAACAGATATATCTCTACATCAACTGTTCAGAGAAGACCACATTATTCAGGCCTTCGTGGTCGAATTCCTGCAACAACAAAAAACACTACTAAAGGACACCAATAAGAAGAAGATACTTTTTGGGTCCAAGAAACATGAACAATGGACATTAGACTGGTGGAAATCTGTCCTTTGGTCTGATGAGTCCATATTTGAGAATGTTGGTTCCAACCACCGTGTCTTTGTGAAACGCAGAGTAGGTAACGGATGATCTCCGCATGTGTGGTTCCCACCGTGAAGCATGGAGGTGATGGCGTGATGGTGCTTTGCTGGTGACACTGACACTGTGATTTATTTTGAATTCAAGACACTTAACAAGCATGGCTCCTACAGCATTCTGCAGCGGTACGCCATCCCATCTGGTTTGCGCTTAATGGGACTATCATTTGTTTTTCAACAGGACAATGACCCAACACACATCCAGGCTGTGTAAGGGCTATTTGACCAAGGAGGAGAGTGATGGAGTGCTGCATCGGATGACCTGGTCTCCACAATCAACCGACCTCAACTCAATTGAGAAGGTTTGGGATGAGTTGGACCGCAGAGTGAAGGAAAAGCAGCCAACAAGTGCTCAGCATATGTGGGAACTCCATCAAGACTGTTGGAACAGCATTCCAGGTGAAGCTGGTTTAAAGAATGCCAAGAGTGTGCAAAGCTGTCATCAAGGCAAAGGGTGGCTACTTTGAAGAGTCTCAAATATATTTTGATTTGTTTAACACTTTTTTGGTTACTACATGATTCCATGTGTTATTTTATAGTTTTGATGTCTTCACTATTATTCTATGATGTAGAAAATAGTAATCATAAAGAAAAACCCTTGAATAAGTAGGTGTGTTCAAAGTTTTGACTGGTGCTGTATATGTATCATTAAAATGTCTGGAATTAAACAATGAAAAAAAACTTTACATATTCTATGGTGTTCAGACTGAAAAGTACATCCCTCATCTGACAGACTCATGTGAAGTCTGGTTAGTGCAAGCCTTTACAAACAGTTCCTCTTTCCCATTGTGACAAGCCCACGTGCCCAACCTTCCAAGCACACGAATAAACTAACCCTGTGTTTGTTCAGTGTCTGTGTGTCAAAGTGAAAAGCAGCAACACGTGACATCTGTTCCATCACTGTGTGCCAGGTGAGGACAGACAGTTAAACTTACTGGTGCCAGGTGCATGCGTCAATTGCTTCTGCCCCACTTTCCAAGAACCTATGAAAAGTAAATAGGATATGATTGTTCAATATTTTTTATATATAGCTCTGGAAAAAATTAAGAGACCACTGCAAAAGTATCAGTTTCTCTGTTTTTATTATTTATAGGTATGTGTTTGGGTAAAATTAACATTTATGTTTTATTCTATAAACTAGTTACATCATTTCTCCCAAATAAAAATAGTCATTTAGCGCATTGCTGTTATTTTGACCAGATGCCATTTTCTGCAAATAAATGCTCTAAATGACAATATTTCTATTCGGAATTTGGGAGAAATGTTGTCAGTAGTTTATAGAATAAAACAAAAAATAATAATTGAACCCAAACAAATACTGATAAATAGTAAAACCAGAGAAACTGATAATTTTGATATATCAGCCAAAAGTTTGAACACACCTACTTATTCAAGTTTTTTTTTTTTAAATGTTTTACTATTTTCTACATTGTAGAATAATAGTGAAGACATAAAAACTATGAAATAACACATATGGAAACATGTAGAAACCAAAAAAAGTGTTAAACAAATCAAAATCTATTTTATATTTGAGATTCTTCAAAGTAGCCACCCTTTGCTTTGATGACAGCTTGGCACACGCTTGGCATTCTCTCAAACAGCTTCACCTGGAATGCTATTTCAACAGTCTTGAAGGAGTTCACAAATATGCTGAGCACTTGTTGGCTGCTTTCCTTCACTCTGCGGTACAATTCATTCCAAACCATCTCAATTGGGTTGAGGTCGGGTGTTTGTGGAGGCTAGTTCATCTGATGCAGCACTCCATCACTCTCCTTCTTGGTCAAATAGCCTTTACAAAGCCTGGAGGTGTGTTGGGTCATTGTCCTGTTGAAAAACAAATAGTCCCACTAAGCGCAAACCAGGTGGAATGGCGTATCGCTGCAGAATGATGTGGGAGCCATGCTGGTTAAGTATGCCTTGAATTAGAAATAAATCACAAACAGTGTCACCCGCAAAGCACCATCACACCTCCTCCTGCATGCTTCACAGTGGGAACCACACATGCAGAGATCATCCGTTCACATACTCTGCATCACAAAGACACGGCGGTTGGAACCAAAAATATCAAATTTGGACTCATCAGACCAAAGGACAGATTTCCACCGGTCTAATGTCCATTGCTCGTGTTTCTTGGCCCAAGCAAGTCTTCTTCTTATTGGGTTCCTCAAGTTGTGGTTTCTTTGCAGCAATTTTACCATTGAGGCCTGATTCACGCAGTCTTCTCTGAAGAGTTGATGTTGAGATCTGTCTCTTACTTGAACTCTGTGAAGCATTTATTTGGGCTGCAATTTGAGGTGCAGTTAACTCTAATGAACTTGTTCTCTGCAGCAGAGGTAACTCTGGGTCTTCCTTTCCTGTGGTGGTCCTTATGAGAGCCAGTTTCATCATAGCGCTTCATGGTTTTTGCGACTGCACTTGAAGAAACTTTCAAAGTTCTTGAAATTGTCCGGATTGACTGACCTTCATGTCTTAAAGTAAGGATGGACTGTTGTTTCTCTTTGCTTATTTGAGCTGTTTTCGCCATAATATGGACTTGATCTTTTACCAAAAAAAGCTATCTTCTGTATACCACCCCTACGTGCTCAAAACAACTGATTGGCACAAACACATTAAGGAAAGAAATTCCACAAATCAAATTTTAACAAAGGGATTCCAGGTGACTACCTCATGAAACTGGTTGAGAGAATGCCAAGAGTGTGCAAAGCTGTCATCAAGGCAAAGGGTGGCTACTTTGAAGAATCTCAAATATAACATATATTTTGATTTGTTTAACACTTTTTAGGTTACTACATGATTCCATATGTGTTATTTCATAGTTTTGATGTCTTCACTATTATTCTACAATGTAGAAAATAGTAAAAATAAAGAAAAACCTTGGAATGAGTAGGTGTGTCCAAACTTGACTGATACTGTATATATAAATAAATAAAATTCCACATGATTGGTGGTTGTGTGAGAATAATATAATGACCCAACATTAACCAGCCCTGAGACCACTGGAGACACACTGGAGGGGTGATAGTTTGTCCCATACATTGTGAAAAAAATAAAGGAGTTTTCCCAATAGGGAAAAGAGACTGGAAATGTTTGATATACTTTGTGCCGTTGAGATGAGAAATTAATGAGTTGGTGTTATTATTAACAGTTTAGGTTTGAACCACAGTCTTGGGTATAGACATGCAGTAGCCAGAGGAAAATGAGAGAAGCAGTAATACAACTCTGACCTTATTGTATAATAAGGCTGTGAAAAGACAGAAAACGCCCATAAACTGGACAAACCAGTCTAAATCAAGTGGCCTATTATTCAGAGATTAGTCTCCTACTGCATTGGCAGTGATATTCAACCATGAATATAGACAGGTATGCACGTCAAGTCGTAATTCAATTGTAGAACATCCTTTTAATTAATAATAATTCACACTTTCTTTGCCTTAGTTTTCCAATTAGCAACGACTTTTTCATGTTTGGGAAAATATGTTTCTTACTTTGACCAGGGAGACTTCCAATACTATTGCTTTAGCTAGTACACCAGCATGTCAAATATGACTATATTGGGGCTACCTTATGTATAGGCTACATAAAAGGGACAAACTCTCACCCCTCCAGTAAGTCTCTCCGGTGGTCTCGGGGTTGGCTAATGTCCGGTCCATAGAGTCCAGTGTCATGGTAAAGTTTGGATTCCCGCAGAATCCTGCGGAGTTGAATGAAGTCTTGGCCCAGCTGGTATCCGTTCACCCGGATCCCTGCCTTCTTCTCATAACTGTTGGGCTCTGATATGAATGGAGACAGGATTTTAGAGGACCAGAATGGACATAAGTCAGACTTTTTGATGTTATCCTTGAGGAGTTGTAATATGTGTTGCCATTGCATTAGTGTGAAGCTGACAAACTCAGCAAAAAAAGAAACGTGCCTTTTCAGGACCCTGTCTTTCAAAGATAATTCGTAAAAATCCAAATAACTTCACAGATCCTCATTGTAAAGGGTTTAAACACTGCTTCCCATGCTTGCTCAATGAACCATGAACAATTAATGAACATGCACCTGCGGAACGGTCGTTAAGACACTAACAGCTTACAGACGGTATGCAATTAAGGTCACAGTTATGAAAACTTAGGACACTAAAGAGGCCTTTCTACTGACTCTGAAAAACACCAAAAGAAAAATGCCCAGGGTCCCTGCTTATCTGCGTGAACGTGCCTTAGGCATGCTGCAAGGAGGCATGAGGACTGCAGATGTGGCCAGGGCAATAAATTGCAATGTCCGTACTGTGAGACGCCTAAGACAGCGCTACAGGGAGACAGGACGGACAGGTGATCGTCCTCGCAGTGGCAGACCACGTGTAACAACACCTGCACAGGATTGGTACATCACACCTGCAGGACAGGTACATGATGGCAACAACAACTGCCCGAGTTACACCAGGAACGCACAATCCCTCCATCAGTGCTCAGACTGTCCGCAATAGGCTGAGAGAGGCTGGACTCAGGGCTTGTAGGCCTGTTGTAAGGCAGGTCCTCACCAGACATCCCCGGCAACAATGTCGCCTATGGGTACAAACCCACAGTCGCTGGACCAGACAGGACTGGCAAAAAGTGCTCTTCACTGACGAGTCACAGTTTTGTGTCACCAGGGGTGATGGTCGGATTCGCGTTTATCGAAGGAATGAGCGTTACACAAGGCCTGTACTCCGGAGTGGGATTGATTTGGAGGTGGAGTGTCTGTCATGGCCTGGGGCGGTGTGTCACAGCATCATCGGACTGAGCTTGTTGTCATTGCAGGCAATCTCAACGCTGTGCATTATACAGGGAAGACATCCCCCTCCCTCATGTGGTACCCTCCTGCAGGCTCATCCTGACATGACCCTCCAGCATGACAATGCCACCAGCCATACTGCTCGTTCTGCACATGGTTTCCTGCAAGACAGGAATGTCAGTGTCCTGCCATGGCCAACGAAGAGCCTGGATCTCAATCCCATTGAGTACGTCTGGGACCTGTTGGATCGGAAGGTGAGGGCTAGGGCCATTCCCCCCAGAAATGTCCGGGAACTTGCAGTTGCCTTGGTGGAAGGGTGGGGTAACATCTCACAGCAAGAACTGGCAAATCTGGTGCAGTCCATGAGGAGGAGATGCACTGCAGTACTTAATGCAGCTGGTGGCCACACCAATACTGAGTGTTACTTTTGATTTTGACCCCCCTTTGTTCAGGGACACATTAATCCATTTCTGTTAGTCACATGTCTGTGGAACTTGTTCAGTTTATGTCTCAGTTGTTGAATCTTGTTATGTTCATACAAATATTTATACATTAAGTTTGCTGAAAATAAAACGCAGTTGACAGTGAGAGGACGTACATTTTTTTGCTTCGTTTATTTAATTGTTTAGTCAATTCAATCAATGATTGTTACCATTGCCCAGCTCCCAGGCCATGCTGTACTGTTTGGATTCACAGTACTGTATGAGGGTCCTGGCATTGCTGCTGTCCCAGGAGTTGCCAGTGGTCCTGAGCAGCTCATTGAGCCCAAAGATGAGGTCTAATCCAGAGCAGTTTGTAAAAGAGTACAGTAGATCCACTGCATACTCTGCCAGGGAAAAAACAAATATTTTAAATGTTGTTTTCTTCTTCTTTCAGACTATTTGCTCAAGGGAAAATGGGTGGTTAGCTAAACAAAAGAGTCAGTCTATTGTGAGCTAGACTGATGCTGCCTGCATGACAACCATCGCTCATACAGTACCTGTGAACTTTAAACTCTGGTACTTCCTCTGCAAGTCCTCTTTCTGGAGAAGTACTTCATGTAGAGCCCATTCCTGCTTCAGCCTCTCCTCCAGTATTGGGGGCAGCTCCAGCCTTTCACAGAGATCATCTGACAGCAGAATAGAAAGCAGGAATCAGAAACCAAGTGGCTGTGAGTCACTCAGAAACTGATGACCTAAGATTTACCTCAAACACATGATATTGTTTGAAATCTGCCTGGTCTACTGTGTGCATTCAAGCTGACTCTGTGTGAATCAACATACTGTTCCTTCTCAGTGCCATTAATGCAAAACAGGAATTGTGCTGTGGAAGTGAGTGACCACAATCAAACCACACACACATCACAAGAGCTGCTGGTGAAATATATGAAACGACTCTCTGTGGTAATATGACTAGTAAGAGGTTGAAATGTGTGACAATGTATGCCATATTTACCTGCATCAAAAACAGAGTTTTTGTGATACTCATTTGAATGTAAAAATGCAGGGTTGAAGGTCATGAAATCTTGTCTTGTCCCTCCAAATCTTAGAAATGCTGGGGATAAAGCTTTAGCCAATGTCCTCAGCTTTGGAGACCTGGTGGATTTAGTTCAGAATTTATGCAGTTTTGGAAGATTAAATTGAGCTGGGGTGTATTCATTAGTCAGATTTCAATGCAAAATGTTCTCCATTGCAAAACGTTTACTTCAAATGGAAACTTCAAAAGTTTATCTTGGACACATTCAGCTTGTTCTGTTTGGTGGTTCCTAGAGTAAACTGTTTTGTGTTGCAAAACGTTTTGCCCCTGGGGTGTAATCATTAGTCCAAACAGTTGTTTTGCAACTAAAACAAGTTTCTGTTGGAAATTCAGGTAGGTCTCTCCCAATTTCTTTCCATTTGTTTCTGTTTAAAAAACGTTTTACAACATTATAGGCGTAATGAATATGCTAGACGTCTCTCTGAACTATGTTTCTCCAGGGAGAAAATATTTATAGGACCTGACTGAGTCTAATCTAGTGGTAGTCTGCTGGTTTAAAAAAAATAGACTGAAGGCAATCGTTTTATAAAACAAATAGATGTAAATTGTGCTAAACGTAGTAATACTCACGCTAAAAGGTACATGAACTTCTCTTCAGCGACGAGACTCGCATCTATGGCCACAGACAAAAAACGTTCGTTCACTCTCTTGAGTACTCGAGAGAGGTCTACATTCAGATTTACAGACTCAAAATTCACCTCATCCCTCGCAGACCTGACACTTGTTCCGACATAATATCCATGAGATAGAATAGATATCACTAATGCCAAGATTAATATGCCTGACATGATAAGGCTAGACGGACACAGTTAAAATATTACATTACCGCAGTGTATTCAATATAAGACAATTGTAACCCAAATCTACTGATGCTCTCTATATTCCCTCACTATCCCAATAAATGCGTCGATATGTGTAAATCCATCATCGTCATTAGTGAATTCGTATGAAGTTATGCTCAGACTCAATTGTGGAGAGAAAACTGAGTTTCCTGGTTCGCAAAATACCTTGGTCTATGGAGGGTGATCAGTGTCAGTTTGAAAATGCAATGCAAAATAAGAACGTGAAAATGATAAATGCATTTGTTTTTCTTAACAGTGCGCATGATTCATGCCACAATGAAATGTCAATGTTAAAATAAAAATCTAAAATGGCTTATTGAAAATTCTATATTAGAATAGTAAACAGAAAATGAAAGGCAAATTGTTATCGGTGCACTACACAGATATCACTGCGCCATTTCCTGTATGCAAAAATTCAAATTTTCAGTTTGTGACACAACAAGCAAGTATAATGTAGAGAATCCTTGTACCATCTAAACCTCTGTGAACTATATCTAACCATTTCACAACATATACCCAATATACACAAATCTAAAGTAAAGGAATTAAGAATATATAAATATTTGGACAAGCAATGTCAGAGCGGCATAGACTAAGATACAGTAGAAATGTATAAAATGCAGTATATCCATATGAGATGAGTAATGCAAGATATGTAAACATTATTTCCGTTTATTAAAGTGGCCAATGATTTCAAGTCTCTGTACATAGGCAGCAGCCTCTCTGGGCTAGTGATGGCTATTTAAACAGTCTGATGGCCATGAGATAGAAGCTGTTTTTCAGTCTCTTGGTCCCCGCTTTGATGCACCTGTACTGACCTCGCTTCTGGATGATAGCGGGGTGAACAGGCAGTGGCTCGGGTGGTTGTTGTCCTGATGATCTTTTTGGCCTTCCTGTGACATCGGGTGCTGTAGATGTTCTGGAGGACAGGTAGTTTGCCCCCGGTGTTGCGTTGTGCAAACCGCACCACCCTCTGGAGAGCCTTGCAGTTGTGGGTCGTGCAGTTGCCATACCAGGTGGTGATACAGCCTGGGAGGATGCTCTCAATTGTGCATCTGTAAAAGTTTGTGAGGGTTTTAGCTGACAAACCAAATTTCTTCAGCCTCCGGTTGAAGAGGCGCTGTTGCTCCTTTTTCACCACACTATCTGTGTGGGTGGACCATTTCAGTTTGTCAGTGATGTGTACTCCGATGAACTTAACTTTCCACCTTCTCCACTGCTGTCCCATCGATGTGGATAGGGGGGTGCTCCCTCTGCCGTTTCCTTAAGTCCATGATCATCTCCTTTGTTTTGTTGACATTGAGTGAGAGGTTGTTTTCCAGGCACCACACTCCCAGAGCCCTCACCTCCTCCCTGTAGGCTGTCTTGTCATCGTTGGTAATCAAGCCTACTACTGCTGTGTCGTCTGCAAACTTAATAGAACATATCTACCGCTTCTTAGACTTGCTTTCACTGAGAATGACAGATCTATAACTCACATTTCTCTGAATTTTGTCAGGTCGCCCAAAAAGTTTCATACTGCAGCGTTAACAGAAAACGGTGAATGCAAAAGTGCAAAGTGGCTGTTTTCCAACTGGCCTATTTAGCATTCTCTTTTCATTTTCAAAGTGTATGCAAATATTGATTACTGGAGGTGTACACCAGGAGAGAGAAACAACACCACCATGCAGTGACGCATCCTAGCCATGATTTTAGACAGGGTTTGAACCTGGTGTCTTGTAAATCAGAACATATTAACCTGCTAAGCCATAGCCTAGGCAATTTAGCTTGGGGAGCCAATGAAATTTGTCTGGTCTCAGGCAATTACATGTGCGTGTCATCGGAACCTGCAAGTAAGTAGGGGCGGTCTCAATACACTGTAGGCTGCCTACTTTCCTATAAGGGAGCACTATTAATGCCCCGGGTGAAGCGGATTAACTCTGATGCATTCGTTTTAGAATCAAGATGCTTCCCAGACGTAGTGCCCCGCTTTAGCCAACGGCAGTCGGCTCAAAACAAAAGTGACGTAGGTTAAGCACGTGGAGTAATGAGTAGAATTCTGTGTTCACATGAAAAAGTGATTGCTTTTGTTAAAAAGCTTTTATCTTCATTTCCAATGAAAACTAGCACTAGAAGAACTCCCTATATGTCCGACTACTCACTGATCTTGGGTCAAGCACGTGGGAGCCTGTAGATAAATTATGGCAACGCTGTAATAGAATGTAATATTTCCCATCCCATCACTGGTGATCATTGATCACTGAGCTTGAATTCTTTCATGGTTTTGATGCACTGTTTCACATGAGCATCTTATTCATCTCTATGGGATGGAATTATTACTCTATTTTGAAGAAATCTACCACATTATCACAAAAAAATAGAGATTCACATTATGTTTTAATAGCACTCCGATAAACAATATGTTACACCAAACAATATTAACACACCAGGCCAAAAAAAAGTAATGTTTACTAAATAAATCCACCCCAGCAACATATTTACAAAGAGGGGAGATCAAGAGGCATCATTAACAAGTCATCCACCTCCTCCTGAAGTGCATCGGCTTTCTCATTCAGCAGCATCTGAAACAAAGGAAGACCACAAAAAAGCACAATGATTACAGAGTAAATGCTCAACACGTCTCATCACAATCCCATTTTCTACGATATTCAATGTTTTTATTTATTCTGTATGGATTTAGGATGTAAACAGCGCAATTGTGTGTGTGTGTGTGTGTGTGTGTGTGTGCGTGCTAAGCATTTGACAACAGTCATACTTTTGCAGAAGCAACAATCTGATTGGAGAACCTCTTCAAGAAACAAGCCAAAGTCTTGACAAGAACGTTTGGGTCAGCATTGGCCAGATGAGCCAGTGTCTTATATCCAGCGTTGTACAGCTGCTTGGCTCTTCCCTGTCAAAAGCAGATAAAGGGTTACAGCATGCAAAATACTACTGGAACAATGCCTGAATAACTTGGCTAGGACAATTGCTCTTATAATTGGATACCTAAGATGTGGATATGTTTTTGTGGGCCTTTTGTTGACAGGTAAGTAGGACATTGTCACCATTTTGAGGATGGTATAATGCCAATAAAATGAATAGAGATTTTTTTTAAAGTCTGACCTCCATGACTCCCGCTACCTCCATGAGAGGGATGAGCTCGGCCTGGACACAGTAGGTTAGCCTGCGGGTCAGCTCAGTCAGGAGAGCATTGAAGGGCCAGAACTCCTCCAGCTCCTGATAACAGAGAGAGGACACAGTGAGATCAGTGGGGTCAAAATGGAAGGCAAAGAAAAGAAAAAACTTAAGAGCTATTCTTAGTACTGAGAAGTGTTTGCAGTAACCCCAAGCTCTGTTACACTGAAGTGAAATCTCAATGTTCTTATGATAATCATGCATACGATATGGATCCATTTTCAAAGTGCCTCTATGAAAACACTGACACGAGGGACAAATAGTTATATTTAGCTTGCCTGGTCCCAAATGACATTAACTGAGTATACCAAACATCAGAATGGCGCCGGAGGGCATGACTGCCGTTTTACAGGCTCCTAACCAATTGTGCTATTTTGCCTGTTTTTTCGTGTTGTTTGTAACTTATTTTGTATATAAATGTTTCTGCCACCGTCTCTTATGACCGAAAAGAGCTTCTGGATATCAGAACAGCGACTACTCACATCGAACTGGAGAAAGATTTTTTCTTTAATGAGTCAGACGCGAAGGATTTACTGCTGATACCAGACCAGGCCCAAATTCATTGTTCGCAAAAAGAAGAGATGCCGATACAGAGGACGCAGATCCGGGTGCTTTGTGAGAATTTGGCGGCAAGTGGGTAATCCGCCTCTACCACCTGTCCTATTGGCCGCAGTGCAAATATTGGAGAATAAAATGGAGGAGCACCGTTCGAGACTATCCTACCAACAGGACATTTCACCGAGTTGTGGCTGAATGACGTCATAGATAATCTACAGTTGGATGGGTTTTCTGTGCATCGGCAAGACAGAACAGCTACCTCCAGTAAGACAAGGGGTGGTGGTCTGTCTATTTGTCAATAACAGTTGGTGCGCAAAATCTAATATTAAAAGAAGTCTCAAGGTTTTGCTTGCCTGAGGTAAGATTATCTCATGATAAGCTGTAGACCACACTAAATACCAAGAGAGTTCATCTAGATTTTTCGTAGCTGTCCATTTACCATCAAACCAATGCTGGCACTAAGACTGCATTCAACAAGATGCAAGCACGCCGACGAACCATCAAATAGGCAAAGCGTCAATACAGGACTAAGATTGAATCCTACAACACCGAGTCTGACGCTCATCGGATGTGGCAGGGCTTGCAAACTAAAAAAAACTCAGCACTGTCAACTGTGTTTATTTTCAACAAACTTAATGTGTAAATATTTGTATGAACATAACAAGATTCAACAACTGAGACAAACTGAACAAGTTCCACAGACATGTGACTAACAGAAATGGATTAATGTGTCCCTGAACAAAGGGGGAGGTCAAAATCAAAAGTAACACTCAGTATTGGTGTGGCCACCAGCTGCATTAAGTACTGCACCAGATTTGCCAGTTCTTGCTGTGAGATGTTACCCCACTCTTCCATCAAGGCACCTGCAAGTTCCCGGACATTTCTGGGGGGGGGGGGGGGGGATGGCCCTAGCCCTCATCTTCCGATCCGAAAGGTCCCAGACGTGCTCAATGGGATTGAGATCCGGGCTCTTCGCTGGCCATGGCAGGCCACTGACATTCCTGTCTTGCAGGAAATCACGCACAGGACGAGCAGTATGGCTGGTGGCAGTCATGCTGGAGGGTCATGTCAGGATGAGCCTGCAGGAAGGGTACCACATGAGGGAGGAGGATGTCTTCCCTGTAACGCACTGTGTTGAGATTGCCTGCAATGACAACAAGCTCAGTCCGATGATGCTGTGACACAACGCCCCAGACCATGACAGACCCTCCACCTCCAAATCAATCCCACTCCGGAGTACAGGCCTTGTGTAACGCTCATTCCTTCGATAAACGCGAATCCGACCATCACCCCTGGTGACACAAAACTGTGACTCGTCAGTGAAGAGCACTTTTTGCCAGTCCTGTCTGGTCCAGCAACTGTGGGTTTGTACCCATAGGCGACATTGTTGCCGGGGATGTCTGGTGAGGACCTGCCTTTACAACAGGCCTACAAGCCCTGAGTCCAGCCTCTCTCAGCCTATTGCGGACAGTCTGAGCACTGATGGAGGGATTGTGCGTTCCTGGTGTAACTCGGGCAGTTGTTGTTGCCATCATGTACCTGTCCTGCAGGTGTGATGTTCAGATGTACCAATCCTGTGCAGGTGTTGCTACACGTGGTCTGCCACTGCGAGGACGATCAGCTGTCCGTCCTGTCTACCTGTAGCGCTGTCTTAGGCGTCTCACAGTACGGACATTGCAATTTATTGCCCTGGCCACATCTGAAGTCCTCATGCCTCCTTGCAGCATGCCTAAGGCACGTTCACGTAGATGAGCAAGGACCATGGGCATCTTTCTTTTGGTGTTTTTCTGAGTCACTGGAAAGGCCTCTTCAGTGTCTTAAGTTTTCATAACTGTGACCTTAATTGCATACCGTCTGTAAGCTGTTAGTGTCTTAACGACATTTCCACAGGTGCATGTTAATTAATTGTTTAAGGTTCATTGAACAAGATTTGGAAACAGTGTTTAAACCCTTTACAATGAACATATGTGAAGTTATTTGGATTTTTATGAATTATCATTGAAAGGCAGGGTCCTGAAAAAAGGGATGTTACTTTTTTTGCTGAGTTTATTACAGACTACAAAAGGAAGCCCAGCTGCGAGCTGCTCAGTGACACGAATCTACCAGACAAGCTAAATTGCTTCTATGCACGCTTCGATGCAAGCAAAATTGAAGCATGCATTAGAGCACCAGCTGTTCCGGACGAATGTGTGATCATGCTCTCCATAGCTCATGTGAGTAAGACCTTTAAACAGGTCAACATTCACAAGGATGCAGGGCCAGACGGATTACCAGGACGTGTACCCAGTGCATGCGCTGACCAACTGGCAAGGTTTGTCACTGATATATTCAACCTGTCCCTGTCTGAGTCTGTTATACCTACAGTTGAAGTCAGAAGTTTACATACACCTTAGCCAAATACATTTAAACTTAGTTTTTCACAATTCCTGACTTTTAATCCTAGTAAAAATTCCCTGTCTTAGGTCAGTTAGGATCACCACTTTATTTTAAGAATGTGAAATGTCAGAATAATAGTAGAAAGCTTGAATTTCTTTCATCACATTCCCAGTGGGTCAGAAGTTTACATACACTCAATTAGTATTTGGTAACATTGCCTTTAAATGATGACCTGTAAACCTAGGGAAATATTACACTATTGTTATAACAGCATTTAAGATATCGAATATTCTTACCATCACATTCTGGCCAGCAGCCTTTCTAGCAACGAAACTCAGGCACTCCAACTGCTGCTCACTTTTTTTGCTCTGCAGCGGACAACTTTGTGAACTGGAATTTATGAGCAAAAACAAAAAAAAGATTTTACACAATAATTGTTATTCTAAACACTAGGGCTGTTACAATACCAGATATTCAGCGGTGTTGTGGCAAGGAAACAAAACATGAAGCGGACCAAATTTCCTGAGGAAAACAGTCCTAATGTTGGAAACAAGCTGGCTTATGTTGTTGTCACCCAGAATCAAAAGTTTATTTTCCAAGCTATAGCACACAAGATTTTACATACAGTAGGTTATGAAACCAACGAGTTTAGACTGCTTTGTGTTTTCCTTTGCGGTTTAAAATCAGGTATCGTAGTTTCGCCATACTGGTATCGTAAAAAGCCTACTAAATACTGCAGAAGAGAAACAATGACACAAAACAACATGTATTTCATTATTTCATAGATATTGTCAAACACAGCCAAAAATGCATAAAAAAAAAAAAATGTATGAGGTATTTTACCTACCAATCTCCATCTAATGTAGAAAACCAAGAAGCACATTGAAAAAATATATACACTACTGTTGAAAAGTGTGGGGTCACTTAGAAATGTCCTCGTTTTGAAAGAAAAGCAAATATTTTGTCCATTATAATAACATCAAATTGATCAGAAATACAGTGTGGACATTGTTAATGTTGTAAATGACTATTGTAGCTGGAAACGGCTGATTTTTTATGGAATATCTACATTGGCGTACAGAGGCCCATTCTCAGCAACCATCACTCCTGTGTTCCAATGGCACGTTGTGTTAGCTAATCCAAGTGTATCATTTTAAAAGGCTAATTGATCATTAGAAAACCCTTTTGCAATTACTTTAGCACAGCTGAAAACAGTTGTTCTGATTAATTAAAGAAGCAATAAAACTGGCCTTCTTTAGACTAGTTGAGTATCTGGAGCATCAGCATTTGTGGGTTCGATTACAGGCTCAAAATGGCCAGAAACAAATACCTTTCTTCTGAAACTCGTCAGTCTATTCTTGTTCTGAGAAATGAAGGCTATTCCATGTGAGAACTTGCCAAGAAACTTTAGATCTTGTACAACGCTGTGTACTACTCCCTTCACAGGACAGAGCAAACTGGCACTAACCAGAATAGAAAGAGGAGTGGGAGGCCCCGTTGCACAACTGAGCAAGAGGACAAGTACATTAGAGTGTCTAGTTTGAGAAACAGACACCTCACAAGTCCTCAACTGGCAGCTTCATTAAATAGTACCCGCAAAACACCCGTCTCAACGTCAACAGTGAAGAGGCAACTCAGGGATGCTGGCCTTCTTGGCAGAGTTCCTCTGTCTAGTGTCTGTGTTCTTTTACCCATCTGAATCTTTTCTTTTTATTGGCCAGTCTGAGATATGGCTTTTTCTTTGCAACTCAGCTTAGAAGGGCAGCATCCCGGAGTCGCCTCTTCACTGTTGACGTTGAGACTGGTGTTTTGCGGGTACTATTTAATGTACGAATATCCTACCAACAGAACATCAAAAACTGTAATATCCTAGGTGTCACGGAATCTTGTCTGAATGACGACATGGATATTCAGCTAGCGGGATACACGCTGCACCGGCAAGATAGAACAGCACACTCCGGTAAGAGGGGGGGGGGTCTGTGCATATTTGTAAACAACAGCTGGTGCATGAAATCTAAGGAAGTCTCTAGATTTTGCTCGCCTGAAGTAGAGTATATTGTGATAAATTGCAGGCCACACTACTTGCCAAGAGTTTTCAGCTATACTTTTCGTGGCTGTTTATTTACCACCACAGACAGATGCTGGCACTAAGACCAAACTCAGTCAGCTGTATAAGGAAATAAGCTAACAGGAAACCACTCACCCAATGGCGGCACTCCTAGTGGCCGGAGACTTTAATGCAGGGAAACTTAAATCAGTTCTACCAAATTTCCATCAACATGTTAAATGTGCAACCAGAGGGAAAAAATTCTAGATCACCTGTACTCCACACACAGAGACGCGTACAAAGCTCTCCCTCGCCCTCCATTTGGTAAATCCGACAACAACTCTATCCTCCTGATTCCTGTTTACAAGCAAAAATTAAAGCTGGAAGCACCAGTGACTCGGTCTATAAAAAAGTGGTCAGATGAAGCAGATGCTAAACTACAGGACTGTTTTTTTTTTTTATCACAGACTGGAACATGTTCCGGGATTCTTCTGATTAAAGAGTACACCACATTAGTCACATTAAAGGCATTAAAGAGTATACCACATCAGTCACTGGCTTTATCAATAGGTGCATTGAGGACGTCGTCCCCACAGTGACCGTACGTACATACCCCAACCAGAAGCCATGGATTACAGGCAACATTCACACTGAGCTAAAGGGTAGAGCTGCCGCTTTCACGGTGCGGGACTCTAACCCGGAAGCTTACAAGAAATCCTGCTATGCCCTGCGACGAACCATCAAACAGGCAAAGCGTCAATACAGGGCTAAGATTGAATCATACTACACCTGCTCCGACGCTCGTCTTATGTGGCAGGGCTTGCAAACTATTACAGACTACAAAGGGAAGCACAGCCGCGAGCTGCCCAGTGACACGAGCCTACCAGACGAGCTAAATCACACCTATGCTCGCTTTGAGGCAAGCAACACTGAGGCATGCATGAGAGCATCAGCTGTTCCAGGCGACTGTGTGATCACGCTCTCCGTAGCCGACGTGAGTAAGACCTTTAAACAGGTCAACATACACAAGGCTGTGGGGCCAGACAGATTACCAGGACATATGCTGACCAACTGGCAGGTGTCTTCACTGACATTTTCAACATGTCCCTGATTAAGTCTGTAATACCAACATGTTTCAAGCAGACCACCATAGTCCCTGTGCCCAAGAACAAAGGTAACCTGCCTAAATGACTACAGACCCGTAGCACTCACATCTGTAGCCATGAAGTTCTTTGAAAGGTTGGTAATGGCTCACATCAACACTATTACTCCAGAAACCCTAGACCCACTCCAATTTGCATACCGCCCAAACAGATCCACAGATGATGCAATCTCTATTGCACTCCACACTGCCCTTTCCCACATAGAAAAAAGAACACTTATGTGAGAATGCTAATCATTGACTGTTGTTTTATTTCTTTATCTACCTATTGTTCACCTAATACATTTTTTGCACTATTGGTTAGAGCCTGTAAGTAAGCATTTCACTGTAAGGTCCTGTTGTACTCGGCACACGTGACAAATAAACTTTGATTTGATTTCTCACATGGAATAGCCTTCATTTCTAAGAACAAGAATAGACTGACAAGTTTCAGAAGAAAGTCCTTTGTTTCTGGCCATTTTGAGCCAGTAATCGAACCCACAAATGCTGACTCTCCAGATACTCAACTAGTCTAAAGAAGGCCAGTTTTATTTCTTCTTTAAAATCAGAACAACAGTTTTCAGCTGTGCTCACAATTGCAAAAGGGTTTTCTAATGATCAATTACCTTTAAAATTTATAAACTTGGATTAGCTAACACAACGTGCCATTGGAACACAGGAGTGATGGTTGCTGATAATGGACCTCTGTACGCCTATGTAGATATTCCATAATTTGGAAATCTGCCGTTTCCAGCTTCAATAATCATTTACAACATTAACAATGTCTACACTGTATTTCTGATACATTTTGTTATTTTATTGGACCAAAAATGCTTTTCTTTCAAAAATAAGGACATTTCTAAGTGACCCCACACTTTTGAACGGTAGCGTATATATTATTATAAATAAAGAATTAAGAAGCACATAAAGGCTCTAACCTGTCTGAAGTAGATCATCCAATCAGGCCTGCACTGGGAGACCATGTCATAGGGTGTTACCAGGTAGACCAGGTGAAGGAAACTATCCAGCATCAGGCTCTCCAGGCCTTTAGACAGGTCTCTATACAGGACCCCAGAGTAGGTCAGATCCACTGAGCCTGAGGAGGAGAGGGCAGACACACTTAAGACTGTAGGATTGATTCATAGAAAAAACATGTCTCTGTAACAGGATTGAAATGGATTCCTAAGCATGAAACACACCGAGAAGCTCACTGTCAATAGACTGGTGATAGGTACTTATCACACTGGGAGGCCGTTCCTTCTCTCACTAAAACAAAAGAGGTACCTGCTGCTTGCCGAGTGAAGAAAATATAATTTCTACTTGTACAATCGCAATGCTCGTCAGTGGCCAACAACTTGACTTTGAGCTAAAACAAAAGCATGAAACCCCATGTGTGGGAGCAAATAGCAGTGACAACAAAAAGGAAAAAGAGGGCATTTTCTCCATACATCCATGGATGAGCCAGTCACACTTCATATGCGATGTAGGCTATGGGATGGTAGCTAGCTAAATGCACAGACGCAATGCATGCAACACTAAATACTTCCTCCAAGCTAGCTAACCAATGTAGCTTGTATTGATATTATAATTATTTAAAAACAGCTGTGGCCATCTGGCTAGTATCAACAAGGGCTTTCTACAAAATAGCAAGATTAGCACAGCTAGCTAGCTAGCTAACAATGTCCTGGTATGGGAATAGAAATGGAATTAACACCAGCTCTGGAGTGTTTGAGAGTAGTTCACCTTTGTAAGTAGCTCTTGCTAGCTTGGTGACCTGCAGAGTCCTATCCTGTGGCTCTGTGGACACAGTGACAAGGCCTTTCTCTTTCAACAGCTCAACACACTCCTGTGTCACCTCCCACAGGCTCCTGTCCAAGCACACCTGTTTCTTCTGGACAGACAACAACGTACCATCCATGAAGTCTATGACCTGCTCTAAGCTGTTCGTGATCTGAAGGGAGACAAAGAAAACAAACACAAAAACCATATAATCAATTCATTAATTAAGACCAAGTTCTTTGCTAAAAAGATACATTTAAAAAGGAAACTGGATTTTTCTGGAATTCACTTATGGATATTCTTCAAGACTGATAGGATGAGACTCAGAACACCCTTTACGTTATCATGCATTAGGTTGCTTTTACAGATCTCCATTGGTGCGGACACAAGCTTTTTGACCTGAAAATACAAAAAGGTGGACAGGAACAATGCATTAGATGAGTCTGTCAGAACATGCAAACATAAGGACCTGATGTAGTACTACATGCACATGTTTACAGTTGTTGCTCTTTACCATGACTTTGTCCTTGTCCTGTAGGATGAGGATGCTCTCTCTGTGAGTGTCTATCCCGGCCCGTCTAGCCCTCCCCACCATCTGCTTGTACTGGCTCCTCTTCAGGAAGTCTACTGCCATGTATGGAGAACGCAGAATCACCCTGGTTCAAACACACAATGATGGATCCAATTAAGTCTATAAGAACTGTCATTATCTAACACAGAGATGCAACTTATGTTATGACATGTCGCATGTGAGAACAGCTGTTCCTAGTAGCCTTAGTAGCAATAAAGTAGTCTGAGACAGGTTAGCTTCTTTGCTTTGGCTTACCTCCGAGTAGGTAGGTTGATCCCTGCAGCCAGCGTGGAGGTGCAGGTGAGGAGACAGAGAACCCCAGCAGAGTAAACCTCTTTCACCAGCTTCCTCTCCTCACTGGTCAACCCACTGTGGTGATAGGCCAGGCCGTACGGCACTGTCTTCTTGAGCACCGGACACAGGGAGCCGTTCCCACTACTCCTTAGCTCCCCCAGCAACACAGCCTTCTCTGCCTGCTTGCACTGGATAAAGTCCCTGGAGAATTGAAGAAGAAGTGGCATGTTGGATCAATCACAATCTACACAATCACAGCCACTGGACAGGCTTACCATTATTTGGAATACAGAGGGGAGGGATACAAAGATATGTCTCTTACTTTTTCAGGTATTTGCAGATCATCTCAGCCATGTTCTCACAATTTTTCTTGGTGGGACAGAAGACAATGCACGACTGGCTTGGAATGACCTCAGTTACCAAGGGAACAATATGATCCTGATCGATCTTCTGCATTGCACTGGAGTACTGGAAAACAGAAGGATTAGTCAGGTGTTAAGACTTCAAATACAATGTGTCAGCCTTCAACAGCCGACTGCCTGGTACTAGAGACAAGTATATATTTCATTACAAACCGGGTAGTTAGAGCCCTGAATGATGATTGGCTGAAAGCCGTGGTATATCAGATTGCTAACTCATTCTCCTCTTTATACAGCTGTCCTTATCATATCCTCACGTTTACTGCATTGATATCATAGTCTAACATCTTTCAACGGGTAAGACAAAGCATTTATTTTTACTGCTCTAATTATGTTTGTAACCAGTTTATAATAGTAATAAGGCACCTCGGTGTTTGTGGTATATTACCAATATACCACGGCTAAGGGCTGTAACCAGGCACTCCGTGTCATAAGAACAGCCATTAGCCGTAGTATATTGGCCATATACCACACCCCCCTCAGGCCATATAAAATATGACTCTTCAAAATAAAATGGATGAACATACCTTAAAGTTTAGGAGCCGAGAGAACCTGAAGCAATCCTCCTCTTTTGGGTCCACCTCATATATGCTGTCCTTCAGTTTAACATACTCCTTCAGCTCGACCTGAAACAGACACCATGGCTATCAGTGGCCTACAATCATAGAGACAAAGCAGTGCACAACCCGCAGTCTAACTTGTATCCATTTTAAGTAAGGTTTCAAAGAATATATATGTTGGTGATTTTCATGTTGCATGTAGACTCTCACAAACAAGAAGTAGGCATACCACAGAGGATAAAATGGCATTGCGTATATCAAGCCTATGGTTAGGAAATTACAAACCGGTCTGAAGTCATTAGTGTAGTTATCTGCGCTCAGAAACCCCTGAAGATCTTGGATATTGCCCAGAGTAGCACTCATTCCAATGATCTGAGTTGACTCTGTGTAAAGAGAAAATACATTTTTCAAAAGATCTCCAATATCCATGAACATGATAAGAGTAAGAATAGCAGTCACAATTACTGCTGACATAGAGCACTTTGGCTAGTCATCTCAATGATAGCTCCTCTGCTACCATCACCCAACATGTGGAGCTAATAAAAACAGGAATAATTAGACACTACTGTACAATATAATTGATTGCATCAAATACACAATGCATCAGAGGATTCATTTTTTGTGTTTAGTGAGTGGATATTCTATATTTGCCAATGATAATGTCTTAGATGTTTATGTAATAAGATATTTGCATACCTCGTCAACAACCACCAGCCCCACATTGTCCAGTCTGTTGGCCTCTATGAGGGAGTTGACCAGGCTGTGGGCCTTCTCAATGGTGGCGATGTACAGGGACCTCTTTCCCCTTCTCTTCACTGTAGGGAACCTGCCCTTACTGCCAGCATACTCCTCCACCATGAAGTCCAGCTCCAGGCCAAAACTGGCCAACCCTTGAACCTTGAAATGCATGCAATACAGCACTCAGATTTTCCATTGACATGAGTTTTGTGACAATTTCCTAACCCAAATGTGACCTTGAATACTAAAATGTTGGATTATAATCCCTGTGTAGCTGGATGAAATGGGAATTATAGATAATTTGTAAACATAATATAATGACCACAATACCTTCTCCTGCACTAGAGATATGTATTGCAGAATGAAAATGGCATCCCTCTTTCTGCATAGAAGCTCTTTGAGGATGAGAATCTCAGCCACCAGTCTTCCCACCTCTGGTGGGCAGAGAGTAGATGAGGTTTCTCCTCTGCTGAACTGAGTCCAGGTTTAGACAGTTCTTCTGCCATTCTGAAATAGAAGAGAGCATTGATTATGATCCTCTGTAATATGAAGCAGGGCAAGAAATCCAATTACTCAAGACAACCACACACTTTTAAAACATGGTAAAACATGGTAAAATTGACACAGAACTATAGTGAGGACATGCAATTAGACAGGGAAAAGGGGTCGAAAGCTATTCACCATATAAATCTTTGATTCCTTGAGATTACATATCAGCGCCTTCACGTTGGTGGGAAGACCGAAGAAAGGCCCAAGGTCCATTTTCTCCATGGAGACAGATTCCATAGCCTGCATGGCAACACTGATCTCCTCTGTAACTACGGCCTCCTTCTGCATTGCAGTCCGTGAGACACTAGAAGGAGCTGCTGCATTAACCAGCATGGCTCTCTTCAGATGATCTGACATGCTCTTCCTCGCCTTGGGGACCACACCTGCATTGTGCCTCTCATTTCCATCTTCAGTGCTGACAGACTCAGGACGTCTCGTAGGCATGGACGTTTTGTCCCCATCTGGACAGCAGATCCGCTCTGCTGTTTGGAGAGTCCTGTTGAAAGGCGAGTTGTGAGCTTTGCATGTCTCTGAAAAAGTCATTACTTCAGGATTGAGTCTGTCATTGAGTCATCACGTGATTTTTTCAGATAGTTGTCGGTTGAAGACTTCAGTGAGGTGAAGTCAGGGTACTCATGCTGCAGAACCACAGGGCATTGGTAGCTGGTTGCATGGTCAATGTCATACCATCTCATGTTCTGCTCCTCTCTATCCAGCTTGGCCAGGAAAGAACTGTCACCCACATTGCTGTCATAGTCCCCAAATAAATCCTCAGTGTCACTACAGTACTGCAAAAGAAATGTAAAACTGTTAATACATGTGTAACGCATTACTAGACAATATATGATCAGACCACAAACAGTGTACTGTACGATTGTTATGTTAGCTACCCACCTCACTGAACTTTGCATCCATAGATTGGCCCATAGCCCTGGGATGCTCCATTTCGCCTGTGCTGTTGTCAGGACATTGTCGTCCAGAAGCACTGGGTCTTTTCCTTACGGGCGTGAGATGACTTCTGAGCCCATCTCTGGACCTCTTCCTCGAGGACACTCGTTTTACTTTAATCTCGGCACTCATTGTCAAACCTGACTCTGTCTGACACCTAGCCTAAGCATATCAGTCATGTTGGCATGCTAGTTAAGTAAGTAACGTTGCATTCAATACAAACATGGTGGCTGACAGGTTGAGGTCCCCAATTACTTGGTAAATTAGTCAACTTGGGTGAGTGAGTTAACAAACTAGCTTTAAAAAATGTTTTACTAACTAACGTTGATTAACGTTAGATAACGAAATGTTAGCCAGAAAACTCTACGTCTTTCGTTACTTTACGTTAACTGAACGTAGCTAAATTAAATTGTTAGACACGGTTAAAGCTTAGCTTACTACCAAACGACTCAAAAAAGTACTGTATATACAGAGGAGAACTTATTTAAATTAGTTAAATGGCTACGGTACAGAGAATGCAATTTTAAACGGTTAGTGCTATCATGGATCCTTGGGGCGTCCATACCCGATTTTTAAACCCTATTCTACCCCAACCCGAAACCCTTACCTTAACCGTTTTAAATGTCAACTTCAATTGGGTGACGTTAGAGTTGGATCCGTTTAGATTTGTCTAATGCTTTACTAGTAAACATGAGTTTATTTAACGGATTAGCCCATCTGAGACGAGTAAATATATCAATCTAACTTCAAATTGAGTCCAGTGGAGTAAACAGACTGTATTTATTACGACCTATTGACAGTGATACAATTAGTTCATATTTGCAGTAACGTATTTTTATATTTTATATTCATTATATTTGTTATAAGGAATTATTAAGATGTGTTATATGGAAATTTAACAAACTATCACTTTGAAAATCCATTCATTTTGGGAAGAACTACTGATCATGCACCAACATTTAAACTTGAACCGGATGTGACGTCAATGTTGTTTTCTTCACAACAGCAGGTCACAAATGCTCGCTGTCCGAAGCGTTCGATCTTTAATTAAACATTTCGCGGCTTGGAGGCACATATAAGAATGCAGTTTTATTATTGTGTATACATTTCATTGCTAGGGATAAAAGCACAATCATACTGACGTTTGTAATGATTAAGATAACCTAGTATTAGCTAGCCAAATGGCTAACCTCTAACTGTAGCTATGCCATCCATTGTTAGCTAACGTTAACTAGCCACATGTGTCCTATAAACTAGCTAACTATCCAGCATCCTACCCGTTCACTTACAGCTACATTAGGGTCGGACATAATTCCCGTGTAGATTAAGAAACCACAGAGCCAGTGCTGTAATATTTGGGATGAGACTATTCGGAGTACAACGCATTTGTCATCCCTGGATTGATGTACATTCTCAAACCATATATTTTGCCAGTTCCGCGGTGTCTTAATCTATACAGGAATGCTGTCCGACCCTATGCAAAACAAACGGGTCGGATCCGCTGGCCAATAAACTAGCTAGCTGGCCAGAGTAAACTCTATATTTGATGTAAGCTAATGTCCTCTTTACTTTTTTTCGCAGAACAATGTCTCAGAAGTATCCCAGGCTCGTCTAATGTAGTCCAGAAGAAGGATGAAATTGTGAACGATTTAATATGCATATGTAACGTTACTATTAGCTAGCTATCCATCTAGTAAGAGTGCACAAAGAAAAACTATATGGATGGAATAATTGGATTTCGGATGACATTTGAAAATGCAAATATAACTTGATTCTTAGGTACTCTTAGTACTCAAGGAGTGACATTCCACATGACGAACATTACTGTTTTAAACAGGATTTGATCTATGGCAACTACATTGTTGGATGGATTCACATAAACATGTACATAAAGTTATCTCCCCAGCCATTATGGATGGAGAATCCATATGAACAACCACAGAAGGGCTGCATTCTGTGACATCAGTGGACTTCCAAGAATGTTCAGGTCTGTCAGACTACAGTACCTAATACTGTACTGATGAGCAGAGATGCAATTGAGCAATGTTTAATTATAAAATGCATACATTTCCTCCAAACTTCTTTCCAATAGCTGCTGTCCCTGTTTATAAACCGCCACACAGGAAGAATTTACAGTAGGCACGTAACATGTGAGAACTTGGTCAGATTAAGCTAAACATGTTCATATCACATCACCAGGCTGTCATGCCATATTAACAAGGTGTTTATTCCTTTCCAGGTCTGTGGTAAGAAACAGGGAGATTTCCAAAGCCATAAAGTTCATTCTATGGGTAAGTCATCAAATCACTAATTTTATTGACTAGTCTTGGGACAGAATATCATATGATCCAATACTCTTGGGTGAGCAGCATTAAGCCTTGAGGTTGCTCTGTGATAGTTTATCTTTGTAAATGTCAATGCACCATCTATCACAACTTACCAGAGGGTACAGATGACATTGTGTGCTACAGACCTGTCTATGGCTCAAAATGACCATGTTTTGATCATTTAGACCTTTTTGTAATAAATACTGATAATATTTTCCTCCGCAGGATTCATGTCTGGACCCACATTATGAAAGATCCAAACACTTTCGACAACCAGCACTTGGAGTAACTGTCAGCCTGTCTTGGGGAACTAGTGTAGGATAGATACTGTAATAATTGTATTAAAATAATTCTTAATGTGGAATATTGCTTGTTAATCTAGTCTTTGAGCTGATATGCTTGGGTTGAGCCATGAAACCAATAATCGTAACTCACTACACGTGAAAATAATTTAATGCAATTATGTACAAGTTCAATAACAGCTTGAATATTTAAAAAAATGTTGATAAACACTAAAGTTATTATAATCAAGAATTTGGACAGTCACTTCTAAATAAAACATGTTGCCCCTAAAAATAAGCTAAGTGAAGGCATCCCTGCAAACATATCAAGTTTTCAGTTATTGATAGAGGACTGTTACAGGGGAATGTCACAGAATTTCCTATAATCCATAAACAGTGACCATTCTTGAGTGGTCCATTGGGTCCTCAGAAGACCGGGGAGTTGGATATATCTAAATTATTTCCGTTCTGATTGGGTGGGATCAAATCCTCCTCGGTCTCTGACCCACTGACTGACAAAGACTCCTCAGTCTCCTCCAGCATGCCTTTCCTCCTCTTGGGCACCTCAGATGATTCACGAAGGGGACGTTTTCTCCAGGATGTACCTCCGCCTCTCCCAAGCCTCCCCTTCCGGGCTTTAGGGAGTGTATGACTCAGGATCAAAGGCAGTGTTGTGGCGATGTCTATGCCATGGTCAGTCCTGCAGCAGAACTCAGGCAATGGAAACCCCTGGAAGTTTAGAGCCTGCGTTTGGAGTAGAGATTCCCCAGGAAATAGTGTTTTGATGACCTCGCAGAGCAGCACATTCTCCTGGGGCTGTGCCGGGGTGGAGGCTCCATCTGCTGAGACTGGAAACACAAACGTAAATAAAATGTTTAATACACACAAGAATAAATCAAGACTGATTCATCAATAGAAACAAAGGTTATACTTTCTCTCAGCTCTTGTTTCCCATCATTGACCATCCTTCTTAGATCAGAAACGTCTGCAAGCAGCTTCTCGACCAATCGTTCACTCTCCTCCACTTTCTTACATGCCATCTGTGAAAAGAAATAAACAAATCCCAGGTGACACCATGTTTACCAATGGTTGTACTGTACAGTCTTTTGTACATGTTTTTTTTACATTTCTCTTGCCATCAATTCAAATTACCTTCAGTTCACCCTGCAAGGAGTTGTTCATGTCATTAATCTCATCCACCTCATGCAGAGATCCATCGGAGGAGAAGAATTTAGATCTACACAGGACAAAAAGTGTAAGACTAGTCATACAGGTACCAGACAAACACACATATTACATTTTTCAAAGTCAATAGTGCCCAGTGCTGAGGCCCAGTAGTAGTACCTGTGTTTCCTAACAGCATGGTTGTAGTTGACTGATGAACAAGATGCAGAGAGTCTCCAGTAGTCCTGCTCTTCCAACAAACCCAGGTTGCTGACCAAGACAGGAACACTGCAATACTGACTAATAATAATAACATTTAAAAAAGGGATTTCTTGAAAGGTGCTTTAAATCCAAGGACTGTACAGCAAGAGTAAAAAACAAAAACAAGGATAAAACTACAGTGTACAAGACATTAGGAATACCTGATGATGCCATTTTATTTGTATTTAACTAGGCAAGTAATTTAAGAACAAATTCTTATTTACAAGGAAGGCCAAAACCCTCCCCTAACCCGGACGATGCTGGGCCAATTGTGCGCAGCCCTATGTAGCTCCCGATAACGGCCGGTTGTGACAGCCTGGGAACGAACCAGGGTCTGTAGTGATGCCTCTAGCACTGCTGTGCCACCCAGGAGGCAAATAGACTGACCAGGTGAAAGCCATGATCCGTTATTGATGGCACTTGTTAAATCCACTTCTATCAGTGTAGATGAAGGGGAGGAGACACGTTAAAGATGGATTTTTTTTTGCCTTGAGACAATTGAGAAATGGATTGTGTATGTGTGCCATTCAGAGGGTGAATGGGCAAGACACAAGATTGAAGTGCCTTTGAACAGGGTATGGTAGTTTGTGCCAGTCGCAACAGTTTGAGTGTCAAGAACTGCAACACTGCTGGGTTTTCCTCACAACAATTTCCAGTGTGTATTAAGAATATTCCATCACCCAAAGGACATCCAGCCAACTATGTGAAGCATTGGAATCAACATGGGCCAGCATCTGTGGAACGCTTGACACCTTGTAGAGTCCATGCCCCGACTAATTGAGGTTGTTCCCGAGAGCAAAGGGGGTGCAACTCAATATTAGGAAGGTGTTCCAAATGTTTTGTACTCGGCGTAGAATACATTTTATTTTTTTAACTGCTTAAGCTAGAGCTGAGTAAGGGCTGAGCTAAGCAGAAAACCATACTGAACAGATCGGTTTTTAGTGAAGGCAGTGACAGACTACTCACAGTGCAACACCGTTTGATTCAAAACAGCGTGAAGGCCATCAAAATGTGAATGTACTGACCTGCCATGTGATCTGTAGACTGCATACTCCAGTTTGTGAGTGGAGCCTGATGTTGTGATCTCACTGGGTGTCAGTAGCAGAAAGATCAGCTCGTGATTCGAGAGTGCTCTCTTCAGGTTCTCGTGGACTACTTGCTCTCTGAAGGTAATTTGTTGATCTGTGTTTCTCCGCTGTTTATACCAACCAATCACATTCTCCTGGATAGGAAAGTCAAATAGAAGAAAGAGGGTGAATAAAAGTGTGCTTTGTTTGCTATCAAACAAGATAGGAAAGAAACGCAAACAACTTGCCTAATGGCACAGGATCCTTTACTTCCTGGACTTAGTTGCAATACCACCATCTGTGACATCAATATTAACACGCTATCTTCTTCCACTTACCTCCTTATAGTTGGATAAAATGTGCATTATTTCATCCTGGTTCACCTCCCCTATTCTATTATAGAAGCTAAGGGAGGTGGAGAGAAATAGATTTGTTTAAGTGACATGCTTCCAGAAATAATCTATGATAGTAAGTGATATACTGTTGAAATAGTTACACACACAGCTGAATCACAATTTTAAGAAACCTTTAGTCACTGCAGTTTACCTATTGAGCTTGCGACATGATATGTGTTTCTGAATGTCTGGAACAGAAAGCAGGGTGAGACAGTCAGTACACACCAAGATTATGTTATAAAATGTAGGTACACAGCTGATGACTCACTTATTGTATGCTCAAACTGTATGTTGTCGATTTGAGAGTCAGTGATGTTGCTTCGCTCTTCAGCTTTGGTCTCCCCGAGAATGAGACCTTCCTGCAAAATGTTATGAGGTAACGTTACATACATGTGTACGGTCAGTTTAATAAAATAACTAGTATCTGAATGAGTAAGCTATTTGGTCAGACGTATCTGTTGTGGTGTTAGCCAACTAGCTAACGTAGCTAGTTAGCTAGCGATCTAGCCAACTACTTACCACATCAGAATCACTGTTCAAGTGCTGAAACATCAATGAACCAAGAACAAATCCGGAGACGCGAATATAAGAGTTTGAATCCTCCATGCTTCTTTTTGTCAGAAAGACAACATCAAAAGTGTTACCACACAAACATAAGGAGTAACCCAGACACGTCACAGGGGCTATAAAGCTGAAGCATCCGTTTAGAACGTTTTCTCGCCACCAAATATGGTAGTGAGAGGAAGTTCAGTCGCGGGTAGCGGGAGAGGATGTAACTACGTGAAACTGGACTGACATTCTGCTAATTTTATCATCGATGAAACATCTGATCTCCAATACATTGTTCTGTTCCCAAAACGAAAATATGTTACGAACACAGTGCACTAAGTTGAATAGACTTGACGCTTTGCCAAAGTTTTAAAAATGGCGTTGTTTAGAAGGAGTGCAATGTCGAATTGCGTTAATGCACACGCGCATTTCATAGAGAAGACGTTCCCTAACTGAAATATGCAAATATATGCCAATAGGATCTCGCTAGCTCGTGCTTAGCTTTGCCCACCTCCTTGCTTGTTCTGCCCACTATGCTTAATTTCCTTCCACTGTAAACGTCACAGATAAACTATCTCGGGTTAGTTATAAATATATTTGGTGTTACGATTGCGTAAAAACAGCGCTACCTGCAATGGCAGGCGCATCACTTTTTCTGCGCAGCTGAATATGCACGAAAGCTGAACTTTTTTCGAGCAACTCGCCAGTGCGGGGAGTAGTTTTATTATTTCCACTAGTTACCACAGCCATAAAGTCAAAATGGCTATATCGTAAAAATTCATGTAAAAAAATGCTTTTGGTCTTAATTTATGGTTAGGGTTAGGCATAAGGTTAGCTGTTTGGTTAATGTTAGAGTTCGGTTTAAAATCACTTTTTTAGGAAGATACAGTGGTGTAAATTACTTAAGTAAAAACACTTGAAAGTACTACCTAAGTCGTTTTTTTTGTGTATCTGTACTTAAGTTTACTATTTATGTTTGACTACTTTTACTTTTACATTACTACATTCCTAAATACAAGTATGCAGTTTTTACTCCATACATTTTCCATTACACCCAAAAGTACATTTTGAATGGTTAGCAGGACAGGACAATTGTCTAATTCACACACGTATCAACAACCCTGGTCAACCCTACTGCCTCTGATCTGGCGGACTCACTAACACAAATGCTTAGTTTGTAAATTATGTGTTGGAGAGTGCTCCTGGCTATGCGTAAATTTAAAAAAAAAGAAAAAAAAGAAATCTATGCCATCTGGTTTGCTTTATATAAGGAATTTGAAATGTATTTATACTTTTACTTAAGTATATTTTAGCAATGACATTTACTTTTAATACTTAAGTATATTTAAAACCAAATACTTTTAGACTTTTACGCAAGTATTATTTTACTGGGTGACTTTCAATGTTACTTGAGTTATTTTCTATTAAGGTATCTTTACTTTTACTCAAGTATGAAAATGGGGTATTTTCTTCACCACTGAGAAGATGCATTGTCTTGTAGAAATAGGCGCGGTTTATGACTTTGTGAATGTGGTAACTAGTGACGTCCTGGTTTTATTTTTACAGCAGATCTTGTGCACTGTCCTGTTGCTGACTACACTGTTGGGTTGCAACCTGCAACCACTACCGCTACAGCGAGGTACAGAAGAATGGAAAACTCGCTAAAACAACGAAGAGGTCTTCAGATTACTATTTCTCTTTAATACATTTGGAAACATTTCATGTTCTGCAGTCAAACTCGGATATGGTAGACTCAATAATGTAAGCTATTTCTAGTGGTTCTCTTCTCGGCTATTTCGGCTATTTCGGTGTTCATATCCCGTTTCAGATCCTGTTTACCTAGCTAACTTTACATAGCTAACTACCTAGCTAGGCCCAAGTCAAAAATATGAATTCAGTCTCCTCTATTATAACAACAAAATATAATGCTTATTTGGAATGAATAGCTAATAAACGTTATGTCTCTCTTCTGTAGATAACTTGAACCCTATGTGCCATACCAGTGGATGACAGATCTCTGTGAGGTAGGGATGGATGACCTGTGGAGTGTAACGACTTTGTTGCTGCAGGTGTGGTTCTCCGTGATGATTGGGCTCATCATGATACCTGCTATGTTTGGCCTCTCCCTGGGGGTCACTTCGGTCTACATTCAGATTCTGGTCAAGATATTGGAGGTAACTGCTGGAGGTTCTGGAAGAGCTCAAATTCTGAAATTTCGGGATAGCTCACTATTTCTTATTTTATTCTGAAACATTTTATTGAAGCAGAACTTCATATAGCATTTAATAAAGAACTGTTATTCTGTTTGCGAACAGATGATTTATGAAAAGATACATATTTTTTGTATAAATGCATTAATCGGATATTAATGGATTTATATTCACTACTATATGTAGGATTTTGTGCTCTGTATACTGTATTCATGTTGCCCCCTGATCCCTTAGAACAGACGGACATAGTTAATGTTCAATGCGGGAAACGCGGGGCAGTTGGGCAAGATGCAGTATGTAGAAAGCATTGTGTGTGAGGTCAGCTGAAAATAACTTTGTTCTTTGGGCAGTGGGCCACCCTGCGGATCCAGAGAGGACACAGGGATCGACCCACTTTGCCAGTGCCTGCTCCGCTACCCAATGGTGAGTGACATTACACTCAGTACCCATCGATGAATGAGTTCATGCTGAGGTCTGGAGGGACCCTGTTTGTGTAACTTATTGTGGATGACTATCAAACTGTAGCCTAATCTTTATTTTATTCATTAACTTTTGTACTAAGCAATTGTTTTCTATTGTTCCTTCACTATGCTGAATGATACCATTTGAATCAATACTCTTTAGTTTGTATTTGCCCCTAACTGAAATGTGAATAGCCTTGTGATAATTATTAGACTAATTACACAGTAATAAGGTAATTATACATCCAGTAAGTTGAGTTGAGTTCTGATGGTCTATAGGAGGAGTATATGAATTCAGCAGAACTGCATTTCCAACATCCCATTGGAATATGGAGTCCTTGGTTCTGCTCTTAGAGCATATTGTTCTGTAGTATGAAGGGTTGAATTCAGCTCTTATCTGGAAGGAGTAGAGTAGACCCTGTACATGTGACTGTGTGTCGGTGTGGTGGCATATGATTGGTCAGCTTATGATTGGTCAGCTCAGCTGATGTGGGGTTGCGGAGTGGTCATCACGAGCTTCTATACCCACAATATCATAAATAAAGTCTGCCCATTTCTACAATTTATCTTCTTAAAAGTATATTTTAAAAGTAACCCTAACCTTAACCACACCGCTAACCTTACGCCTAACCCTAACCTTAAATTAAGACCAAAAAGCATTTTTTTGTAGCCAAGTTTTACTTTGTGGCTATGGAATCTGACTTTGGGGATATGGAAGCTAGTGGAAACCGTGCAGAGTGGAGCAGCCGTGTCCCACTCTGATGATGCAATAGAGGATTGCATAACTTCAAGCAGAAAACTGAATCTGTGTGTAGCTTAACCCTCAACCCATGCTGTGAAATACTGTATGCCCCCTTCATCTTCTCTTCCTGGAAATATACTGTACAACGTTTGAAAGACGTCACATCACCGTCTTCAGTGGAGCTATGTTGAGTTAAATTTGCTATTTATTAGACATGTATATCATATTCTATTTTGAACTGCCTTGAAGATTCCAGAAGATCGGATTTATACTGGGGACTTTTTGTGGTGTCTCTATAAGTTGTCTATCTGCAATCCTACCTTATGTTGTTGAATTAACACTCAATCATCTTTTGATCACAGAAACATTGGTATTCTAAATCAGGGTTGACAGGAAACTTAAAAAAGGACAGTTTTTTTGTATGGAAGGACAACAAGGTAAAGTCAATGCAATGTTATTATGCAATAAGATTTAGCAAACCATTCAGCAGCAGAGATGACAAAACCCACCATGCTTTTGTCTAAAACTCTTCTTCTGTGAACATAATACTGAAGCATATATAACTGTATAATCATGACACAAGCAAATTGTTAACCAGTAAGTTATTAGAAAAGTATTCACGTTTTACTGGAACGGTAAAATACAGTACATCAATGCTGAGTACAGAGAAAAGAAATGCAAGCTCAGTGCTCTCAGTGGTACCTGGTACAGATAGGCTAGGCCACAACAGTCCCCCCATCGCATTCCTCATCTGCATTTCCTTCTCTGGGATCTCTTTATACCAATAGAGGAAGATCATAGATAGATACAGTGCCTTAATTAGTAGGTGTATATTTTACTCTTTACATACAATCCTTCTTATACATCCCTCACTCTACAGGCGTATCCATCATATTTAATGTCCTACATCTGAAAATCTCTGACTATGCTACCCACTGAGTGATTTATCTGTGCTGTTCCTCTCTTCTCTTCCCAGGACTCATCCAGAGGGAGGGTGGCTCTATGGAACACGAGATGGGGGAGCTGCGTCGGTATCGTACCCAGTCCATATCGAGGGGAGAGTTTGCGCTGAGCGACTCATTCTACTTCTACAGAAAGGGCCTGGAGAGCATCGTGGATGACCAAGTGACTCAGCGCTTCTCCTCTGAGGAGCTGGTCTCCTGGAACCTCCTGACCCGCACCAACCACAACTTTCACTACATCAGCCTGCGCCTCACCGTCATCTGGGGCCTGGGCGTGATCATACGTTACTGCGTGCTTTTCCCTCTCAGGTGGGTCTGACCACACCTCCCCTTAACTCTATCCATCTCAGACCAATCAACAGTCCATTTGTTCAGTTCAGGTTCTGTCAACTGATGTGGATTTATTGGATAGAGTGCAATTATTACTAATAATATTATTATTATTAAACACAATTTTAATGTTATTTTATTTTTTACATTTGTTTTGATCGTTCTTTCAGGATAACCCTGGCAATCATAGGGTTGAGCTGGCTGGTGATCGGGACAAGTTTGGTGGGGTTTCTACCTAACAGGAGGTAACGATGTACACAACAAAGGTTTTAAAGAATGTTTTAGAACTTTCATAAACTGTGGTGATAGGAACATTGAATGTTTCTATCTCTTATAACAGCTAGCTAGCTCGAGAGTTGATATACAGCTTGAGAGAATAGAATTTCCCTGGCTGTTACCGAACATTGCTCTTGTGTTCTAGAGTGAAGAACTGGCTCAGTGAGTTAGTCCATCTGATGTGCTACAGGATCTGTGCCAGAGGCCTCTCTGCCACCATCCAATACCACAACAAGTTAGTATACAGCCCAACCTACCTAAAATAAACATTTGGGAAGTAATATTAGTATCAATGTTTTCAATGTCATGATGTCATTGAAATAAATACTTATTTTTCACAGAAATAATAAACCACAAAAAGGAGGAATATGCGTAGCAAACCACACCTCACCTATTGACATTGTCATTTTGGCCAATGATGGATGCTACGCTATGGTGGGTAACATGAACATGGCTGTGTCAACATATCACTGATTTTTGATATCGTATACATCACTTTTGGTTCTCAGCAGACTAGAGTTGTCATGCTCACTGTGTCCGGGTTTATTCCCAGGTGGGTCAAAGTCACAGTGGGCTGATGGGGGTCATCCAGAGATCAATGGTGAGGTCCTGCCCCCATGTGTGGTTTGAGAGGTCGGAGATGAGAGACCGACATGCTGTTACCAGTAGGTGAGACAGCAAGTAAATGGGAAAAGATGGCAGGAGACGCATTTAGTATGTCTTTTTCATCTATACATTTACTCAGTTGTCTTCTGTGAAGTGAATAAATCGCTTGCCAATGTCGATTTATTGCTTGTATAACGATATACATTACCATTACTGCCACTCAATCATCTCATACATTGTATTGTTTTCATCGTGATTAGTTTTGTCCTGGTTATTAATCTCCCTCCATCCTCTTCTAGATTGAGGGCTCATGTTGCAGCGAAGAGCAATCTACCCATTTTGATTTTCCCAGAGGGTAAGTCTCTATACTTAATTGTAGTCTTTATACTTTATTGTAGTCCTTATACTATGATTTTATTGTAGTCTTTATATTAGGTGTCTCGTCCACCTTTATCTGCTGTCTGGAAGGTGTAGTTGGGGTCAATTCCATTTAATTTCAGTCAATCCATAAAGTCAACTCGTATACAATTTTTATGATAAAATGTCAGTCTACTTCCTGAATTGACTTGAATTGAAATGCAATTGACTCCAATGCTCCTGGAAGTTTGTGGTTGTGGTGGTCTCGTGACCTTTTTATCTCCTGCAGGAACCTGCATCAACAACACATCGGTCATGATGTTCAAGAAGGGAAGCTTTGAGATTGGAGGGACAATATACCCAGTTGCAATCAAGGTACTCTGCAGTCTTCAGTAAATTGTCCATTGTCTGAATCTCTGAAATGCCTCTCTTGTGTTCTAACCCTGGCTCTGTCATCAATCAGCAGTTACTGTATGACATTAAACATTGTTACATATTGACCTTCACTCGTTATGTGTTGACTTTGTCGGCTATTGTTTTATTTCATTTCCATGTAAAAGCCTTTTGATCAGTGGAGGCTGAAGGGAGAACAGCTCATAATATTGTCCGGAACGGAGCAAATGGAATGGCATCAAACACCTGGAAACCATTCCACTAATTCCGCTTCAGTCATTCACCACGAGCCCATTCTCCCCAATTAAGGTGCCACCAACCTCCTGTGCTTTTGATTAATATACATTTGGATCTCCTTCCCTGTTAGTATGACCCACGCTTTGGAGATGCCTTCTGGAACAGTGCCAAGTACAACATGGTGAGCTACCTACTGAGAATGATGACCAGCTGGGCCATCGTGGTCAATGTGTGGTACCTGCCCCCAATGACCAGACAGGTAGGGTGTCACAGTCTATATACGGTATTACTGCTACTCCCTCCCATGACCAACCTGTCAGACCTTATGTTGTGTTTTATTCCCAAACCTTCATAGAGTGCACACTCCTCTTACCCCCAGGACCATAGACTCCTCTTTATATATATATTTTTTAAATCATATCCTTCTTCATTACCGCTTTGAATAGGAAGGGGAAGATGCTACCAAGTTTGCCAACCGAGTGAAGTCTGCTATCGCACATCAGGGAGGGCTGTTGGACATGGCGTGGTAAGGAAGCCCTCAGCAAACTTTCTTTTTCACTGCTTTATTCTCACTAAAGATCCCTTAAAACATGTCATTCTATCATAATAGAGTTCTCTGATCAAAAGAAAATGTGCTGGGAACTAGAGGTCGACCGATTAATCGGAATGGCCGATTAATTAGGGCCGATTTCAAGTTTTCATAACAATCGAAAATCTGTATTTTTGGTCGCCGATTTAATTTATTTTTATATATATATACCTTTATGTAAATAGGCAAGTCAGTTAAGAACACATTCTTATTTTCAATGACGACCTAGGAACGAACGGTGGGTTAATTGCCTTGTTCAGGGGCAGAACGACAGATTTTCACCTTGTCAGCTCGGGGGACCCAATCTTGCAACCTTACAGTTAACTAGTCCAACGCAATAACGACCTGCCTCTCTCTCGTTGCACTCCATAAGTTACGGGAATGCAGTAAGCCAAGGTAAGTTGCTAGCTAGCATTAAACTTATCTTATAAAAAACAATCAATCATAACCACTAGTTAACTACACATGGATGATGATATTACTAGATATTATCTAGCGTGTCCTGCGTTGCATATAATCTGACTGAGCATACAAGTATCTAAGTATCTGACTGAGCGGTGGTAGGCAGAAGCAGGAGTGTAAACATTCATTCAAACAGCACTTTCGTGCGTTTTGCCAGCAGCTCTTCGTTGTGCGTCAAGCATTGCGCTGTTTATGACTTCAAGCCTATCAACTCCCGAGATGAGGCTGGTGTAACCGAAGTGAAATGGCTAGCTAGTTAGCGCGCGCTAATAGTGTTTCAAACGTCACTCGCTCTGAGCCTTCTAGTAGTTGTTCCCCTTGCTCTGCATGGGTAACACTGCTTCGATGGTGGCTGTTTTCGTTGTGTTGCTGGTTCGAGCCCAGGGAGGAGCGAGGAGAGGGACGGAAGCTATACTGTTACACTTGCAATACTAAAGTACCTATAAGAACATCCAATAGTCAAAGGTTAATGAAATACAAATGGTATAGAGGGAAATAGTCCTATAATTCCTATAATAACTACAACCTAAAACTTCCTACCTGGGAATATTGAAGACTCGTGTTAAAAGGAACCACCAGTTTTCATATGTTCTCATGTTCTGAGCAAGGAACTGAAACGTTAGCTTTCTTACATAGCACATATTGCACTTTTACTTTCTTCTCCAACACTTTGTTTTTGCATTATTTAAACCAAATTGAACATGTTTCATTATTTACTTGAGGCTAAATTGATTTTATTGATGTATTATATTAAGTTAAAATAAGTGTTCATTCAGTATTGTTGTAATTGTCATTATTACAAACCAAAATAAAAAAATCGGCTGATTAATCGGTATCGGCTTTATTGGTCCTCCAATAATCGGTATCGGCGTTGAAAAATCATAATCGGTCGACCTCTACTGTTAATCATACTGTTCTATAATAATGTGTTACTAGTTACAAGCTGGAGACTCTTACCTCCCTCACTAGCTTTAAGCACCAGCTGTCAGAACAGCTCACAGATCACTGCACCTGTACATAGCTCATCTACAAATAGCCCATCTAATCTACCTCATCCCCCATACTGTATTTATTTATTTATCTTGCTCCTTTGCACCCCAGTATCTCAACTTGCACATTCATCCTCTGCAAATCCTACCATTCCAGTGTTTAATTGCTATATTGTAATTACTTTGCCACCATGGCCTATTTATTGCCTTACCTCTCTTATCCTACCTCATTTGCACATGCTGTATATAGATTTTCCTATTGTATTATTGATTGTATGTTTGTTTATTCCATGTGTAACTCTGTGTTGTTGTATGTGTCGAACTGCTTTGCTTTATCTTGGCCAGGTCGCAGTTGCAAATGAGAACTTGTTCTCAACTAGCCTACCTGGTTAAATAAAGGTGAAATAAAAAATAAAATAAACAAGTAGGCCGCAGCTAAAGTCTGAATTGCAGTACACAGCACATGAAAGTAAACATATCTCGAGGTGCTTAAAAAGCTAAACAAACGTCAATAAAAAAAAAATGAATGACATGAGTATAGGTCTAGACTACAATGTTCTGAGTAGGCTACTTCAATGTTCTGAGTAAGCTACTTCAATGTTCTGAGTAGCGTACTTCAAGTTCTGGGTAGGCTACTTCAAACCTCCAACAGATGGAGCGACAGTCAATAGCACAAGGCTTGAACAGAGGGAGGTGCATGTGGTCAACAGGGAGAGCTGAGCAGCCAAATCAGGTCGTCCGGGGGCAGGTACCTGAAGCTGGGTGTCTTGCCTTCCGCGTCTTCTCCGTGCTGTAGGACACTGCCGTTGGTTTTTTATCTTCCCATGCACTCACTCAGGATACAGTATACTCAACTTTGAAGGAATGCTCTTGAGCAATGAATTCCTCACTGCCAACTCAGCACTGCATTGTAGTCTTGGATCAAGGAGACCGTAGAAACATCCCAATGTAGGCCGACCGAATTCAAGTCAAAATAGCTGAAAAGCTGTTTTGCCGTTCATTCTCGGGCAGGAAAACAAGTAAGATTTAATCCAGACTAAATCTATATTCATTTGGCTATTCAAAAACAAAAATAAAAAAAACATACATTTATGAAATATTTACTAAATATACAGGATCTCTCTGCCAAGGCTGCCAAAAGGGCGCCATGGCAACTGTAGAATGTCTGTCTCTCTACAGGGATGGGAGCTTGAAGAGAGACAAGGTGAAAGAAGAATTTAAAGAGCATCAACAGAAGATGTACAGCAGTATGGTTGTGGGAAAGAAAGCTAGAACCTCACAAGAGCCTCACACAGAGAGCACCAAGAGTTAATGACATTGGAATTAACACTGGACAATCTCTGACAGTGGGCGATAACTTCAAAGTATTTTACAAACTACAATGCATACGGACTGGAGTAATTCCAAATCAATGGCCTTTGTTATTGAATACGGATTCATTATTATTGTGTGGTATCAGACTCTGATACGCAACATATAGTGTATCAGTTTTTAATGCATGAAATGCCTCTTTTTTTAAAGAATTGTTTTATAGAAACATAAACATATCAAACTTAACTGCAAGTAGTACTAATCTGTATGATATTAAATGATCTCTGATAATGTTACAGTAATACTACGTTTTCAGATTGCACTTAACTTAACATTATTCAAGAATGTGTTTACGTTGACACAGAGTTTGTACTGGTATTAGTATTCATTTGTGCAATTTTCCTTCTTATGTTACGTTATGCTCCTTACAATGCAACTCCTTACCCTAAATAGCCCCCTACAATATACACTGAGTGTACAAAACATTAAGGACATCTGCTCTTTCCATGACTTAGACTGAACAGGTGAATCCAGGTGAAAACTATGATCCCTTATTGATGTCACTTGTTAAATCCACTTCAAGCAGTGTAGATGAAGTGAAGAAGACAGGTTAAAGAAGCATTTTTAATCCTTGAGACAATTGAGACATGGAATGTGTATGTATGCCATTCAAAGGGTGAATGGGCAAGACAAAATATTTAAGTGCCTTTGAACAGGGTATGGTAGTAGGTGCCAGGTGCACCGGTTTGTGTCAAGAACTATGACGCTGCTGGGTTTTTCAACAGTTTCCCGTGTGTATTAAGAATGGTCCACCACCATAGGGACATCCAGCTAACTTGACACAACTGTGGGAAGCATTGGAGTCAACATGGGCCAGCATCCCTGTGGAACGCTTTTGACATCCTGTAGAGTCCATGCCCCGACAAATTGAGGCTGTTCTGAGGGCAAAAGGGGTGGAGTGGGGGGGACACAACTCAATAATAGGAAGGTGTCCATAATGTTTCTTCACTCAGTGTATACTGTTCACCCATGGTCATGTTTGAAGGTGTTTTGATCAAAGTCCAAAACAAAGACTGGGGGTTTATTGTTAATTATTTACATAATTTAAATGTTATGAAATCTACATTTTGGCCTGGTCCAGAAACAACCACTTGCCCTGCTCTAACCCTTAGCCACTTATGCAGATCTGAGAGGGTAGATGTATAAAGAATATGGAGATGCCTATTTGACATTTCCATGTTAGTCATTTAGCAGATGCTCTTATCCAGAGCGACTTACAGGAGCAGTTAAGGTTAAGTGCCTTGCTCAAGCGCACATCGACAGATTTTTCACATATTCGGCTCGGTTACTGGCCAAACGCTTTTAATCGCTGAGCTACCTGCTGCCTACAGAGGCTAATTAGAGGTTGTCTCTGGACCTATACTGAACAAAAATATAAACGCAACATGTAAAGTGTTTATACAGTGTTTCATGAGCTGAAATAAAATATTCCAGAAATATTCCATAAATACATGAAGCTTATTTCTCTCAAATTTTGTGCACATATTTGTTTACATTCCCGTTAGTGAGCATTTCTGCTGACAGTTGTGGCATATCAAGAAGCTGATTAATCAGCATTATCATTATACAGGTGCACCTTGTGCTGGGGACAATAAAAGGCCACTCTAAAATGTGTAGTTTTGTCAACCAACACAATGCCACAGATGTATGAAGTTTTTAAGGAGCATGCAATTGGCACACCGACTGCAGGAATGTTCACCTGAGCTGTTGCCAGATAATGTAATGTTAATTTCTCTACCATAAGCCGTCTCTAACGTCATTTTAGAGAATTTGGCAGTACGTCCAACCGGCCTCACAACTACAGACCACATATATGGAGTCTTGTGGGTAAGCGGTTTGCTGATGTCACGTTGTGAACAGAGTGCCCCATCGTGGCGGTGAGGTTATGGTATGGGCAGGCATAAGCTACAGACAATGAACACAATTGCATTTTATCAATGACAATTTGAATGCACAGTGATACCGTGACAAGATCCTAAGGCCCATTGTTGTGCCATTCATCCGCCACCATCACCTCATGTTTCAGCGTTGTAATGCACAGCCTTATGTCGCAAGGATCTGTACACAATTCCTAGAAGCTGAAACCTTCCCAGTTCTTTCATTGCCTGCATACTCACCAGACATGTCACCCATTGAGCATGTTTGGGATGCTCTGGATCGATGCGTACGACAGCGTGTTCCAGTTCCCGCCAATATCCAGCAACTTCGCACCGCCATTGAAGAGGAATGGGACAACATTCAACAGGCCACAATTAACAGCCTGATCAACTCTATGCAAAGGAGATGTGTCGCGCTGCACTGACTGGTTTTCTGATCCACACTCCTACTTTTTAAAAAAGATATCTGTGACCAACAGATGCATATCTATATTTTCCAATCATATGAAATCCATAGATTAGTGCCTAATGAACTTATTTAAATTGACTGATTTCATTATATGAATTGTAACTCAGTGAAATTGTTCAAATTGTTGCATGTTACATTTGTAATTTTGTTTAGTAGTTTTCAAATTCTGCTTGTACTGTCGTAAATGAAACACTAGGAGTCAGTGTTTGCAAACAAATAACAATCATGTCACCAACTTACGGTCAACGATCAGACGGATCCACTCACACAAAAATATCTCACTACCTTGACTAAATATCAACACCTCATTTACAATCCAAAAGTTTCAATATAAGAAAGAAAGATATGCTATTAAGTTGAATAGTATGGGGTGTGGGGATAATGTTAGACGGTGGCTGATTAAAACTAGTTTACCATAAAGCTTTGGTTTTACTCATACAAAACACAAACAAACTATATTTGATTTAATTTATTTAAATGTATTTAAATTTATACAAATGTTATATAATGATGACCTAAATATTTACTAAATAAGCTGAGGTCTTGGTGTGTAAAAGTAATACATTGCTGTTCTGTTACTTTGTGAAAGGATGATGGGAATGGTGGTTGACCGCGTGATAATATTACTTATTTTACTAATAGCCTGATACATATAACAATATGACACCTATCATCTAACCAGGTTCACTTTTTTGGGACAAGGTTTCTTGTCTGTGAGAACCTGTATGTGCCCTGTGAGTGAGTTAGGGAGGGGGGAAGAGAGAGTGAGGGGGTTAGATGATCCCAAATAAAAAGGCTGTACAGATAAAAGTGGGTAAGACATTTTTACTGTGCCGGTGCTTTAATAAAGAAAGCAGATACTGTGAAATAGCATGGAGTTATTCTTCCGCACACAGCGAGCTGGAGCCAGCTTAAATTTCACAGCCTCTCCTCCGTCGCAGACCCACACCGAGACCATCTCCCTGCACGGCTCAAGCACCCGGCTATAATAACAATCCCACAACTTAAATTGCTTGAACAGAAATGTTTGTTCTCTTCTAACAGGATTGTGAATTATTAATCGGATCTAAAGACGATTTTATAACCTGATTGTTGAGATGGGACTCTTGGCAAGTGATGCTGCACCACACCATTTACTGTGATGAATGTGTGTGCACATCTTTATATCCAAATTAATGTGATTCGGATAGATTTTGAAGGGACATCATATAGAAAGCATGGGAGTGACCCATGCAGGACCTATATGATTGTAGACTCCATACAACTGCCCAATATGTCTTAATATGTTGATTAGATTTTCTCCATTTCATTTTTACTTTGAAGTGATCTATACAAATGTAATGCAGGTACACTCAGTAAATATGAATACATTGTCAAATTGAATCATTTCCTCCAGAGAATGTAGTTCATGGAGGACATCATTTTAAATCGAAGTTTGTCTGGAACTGAGCATCTTGACCAGTCAGGAGGTTAAATGACTCAAGCTCTGTCTAAGACCTGACATTAGTTAGAGCATAATGTCTTTAAAAACATTCTTCTGCCATCCCTTCTATGCTTCGAGTGGAACTCCTACGCGAATGTAGGGCTATTTTATGTTGAAGAACAATGTGACTCACAGAGAGAAATCAATATAGAGGCATTTGTATTTGTATTTATTATGGATCCCCATTAGTTCCTGCCAAGGCAGCAACCTACTCTTACTGGGTTCCAGCAAAATTAAGGCAGTTATACTGTACAATTTCAAAAACATTACAATACATTTATTACAGAATTCACAACACCGAGAGTAATATCTGGAAAGACTATTCATTCTAGACCCATGATGCACCTCAATGAAAATAGTATTCTTTTTTTTAATCTCTGCCCACCCTAATGTTATTGCATTAAATTCATCACAAACTCCCCCTTAGTGCATTTTGGGTTTAGTCATAAGATGACAGTCGGATACATGGATGGGCAGAGTATTCTGATGAGCTGGAGTGTGTGTCCTACCTCCAGCAGTCATCCGTCGCTTAAATCCCACTTCTTCAGACTGTGTTTCTGACTGAGAGAGATCAGTAATTATTCATCAACAAGACAATTTATTGTTTGCTTATTGTGTGATTTGACTTCATTCTTCATAAGAAGAAGAAGTAAATTACAATGTATTCAATACCTGCTTTATTCCATCGCATACTTAATCAGACTGATAGTTATCAAATATGATATGTTTTGGGGAAAAGTCATTGTATTTATTATTTTTGTTGCACAGCACCAGTGAAAACCTGACTATTTATAAAAATAAAAAAAAGAGATTCCTGCTACAATTGGAATGAAGGATGTCTGTCTGTCTGGCCGATAAATAATACAATGTGACAATCCTTCAGTGTTGTGGACAGTGTGTCTGCTGTTCCTAGGCATGGCTTAGACTGGACCCTAGCTCCAGTCACAGGGTGAGCGTGATGCTGTGACATGTCACATTATAGCCAGGACCAAATCAGGCTGAACACAGGTCAAAGCAAGCCTGTCACATACATACAGACAGTATTTCCAGGGTTTTTGGTTCTTAACAAACAGCACAAAACATAAAGTGTGAAAAAAAAACATCTTCAACAAAGTTGTGCAAAGTTTCAAGGATTTCCATCTCCAGATGTTTTTAGTGTGTTAATGTGTGTGTGTTCATTCCCTCTATACAGTGACTTGGTGGCCAGTAGGGGGAATATATGATTTGCCTACACTAATGAAACAGGCTATAATTGGTCCACATTGATCTATTTGATTGAGCTGCAATGGAGTCTGAAGTTGTTCAAGTGGAAAGCTGATTGATTTGTGGTTAAATTCAAGATCATTTAGTTTGGGAAATAATTATGTTCTTATCTAGTTATCTTCAGATGCTGGAAGGTATCGTTTTGACTAGATTGTATGGTTGACTTGAAGGAATGTTCTCCTTTTCCCTCCACTATTTGCAAATCTATTGGTGAAAATGGCATAAAGGAATATTATTTTGCATAAGATAACTTGTATAGTAATTTAGCAGATGCTCTTGTTCAGAGCAACTTACAGTAGCGAGTGCATACATTTTCATACTTTTTTCATACTGGTCCCCCGTGGGAATCAATCCCACATCCCTGGCATTGCAAGACTCATGCTCTACCAACTGAGCCACACAGGACCACAATGTAGCCATGTTATATGAGGAAAAGGTGTTGCCTTATAACAATATCATAACCATGAATATAACATTTTAATACATCTAACAGTGAAGCAAAGTTTTGTTGTGCCCAGTAATTTTCATCATAATCCTAAAACACAGTTTAGAGAGTCCACAGATTTTTTTCCCTCATTTTGACAAAAAATAAATAAATGCATTGTGTTGGGGGGAAACAGAAAATGGTGAGGTACATGACAAATGTCCTTTGGTGAGGTACATGAAGGTGTGTAATTGCAGACTACACTTTGCCCTCAGCCCTGTGCCTCAAAAGGTATTTCTTCTATTATTGACAGAGTTGGAGCTGGGCTGGCAGTGGCTCCCTGCGTCCACCCCCCTCCCTCTGATTGCTTTTGTTTCCAGGTCACCTCCTATCTATTGCAGCAACTTTTCCAATTTCTTAGGACTTGTTATATGAGGATAAAAGACATGGCCACTAGTTGCTGAAGGCAGACTGAGACCACTCTCTGGAAATGTACATAAACCTATAACGAAACAATACCCCAAAAAACGGATTCAACACTCCTCACTTTCATGCTCACTGAGCAATGGAGATGATCTAATCTAAGAATGGGATTCAATGAAACTCACTGTGGTGCAAGTTCATCAAATAAATAATCGAATAAAAAATGTTGTACATTAATATACAATTATCTTTAGCCTTGATGATTAATTGCATTAAACTTATGAAAGTATGTTTTGTACAAATCAAAGGAGGGGGGGAAATGATGGATGAGGAGGAAGGGTATGATGAATGAAGAAAGCAACAGAACTAAATTGAAAGTGTACTCATCCATTCTCTCTTTCACAACTAATGATAAATTGAGCATGTCACATTGAACAATACATGTTCAGGTTTTAACATCGTCTCCTCCATAGAGCAGTAATGTGGACTGACGGCAAGGCAAGCAGGTAGCTCAATCTGACGGAACTCTTCACACTTCTCAGATGGTTTTCCCATTGCAGGCAGGGCGTAGAGTAAGAGAAACGCTACTTGGCATTGATTTGCAGGGAATATTTGAGTGCCTTTGATGAACGTCATATCCTTTGTGTACGCACAAGAGTTATGGCCTGTGGGAGACCAGTATTCAGAAGTAGATTTAGACCTGATTCAGGATCTGATCCTTAACTACATTTAATTCATCAACATGAATAATATGTATTCATATACAGGTAACTGCCAAAATGATAGAAACACTTGAGTAAATGAGGGAAACAAAGTATATTGAAAGCAGATGCTTCCACACAGGTGTGGTTCCTGAGTTAATTACGTCACATCATGCTTATCATTTATAAAACTGCTGGGCAGAATTAGTTTGTCTACCATGGCTAGGATGACAATGCCCCATCCACAGGGCATGAATGGTCACTGAATGGTTTGATGAGCATGAAAACGATGTAAACCACATGCCATGGCGGTCTCAGTCATCAGATCTCAACCCAATTGAGCACATGGGAGATTCTGGAGCAGCAAGTGAGACAGCGTTTTCCAACACCGTCAACAAAACACCAAATTATGGAATGGTGTCACATTTCCCCAATAGAGTTACAGACACCTGTAGAATCTATGCCAAGGTCCATTGAAGTGTTCTGGCTTGTGGTGGCCCAACACCCTATTAAAGACATGCTCTGGAACTTTGGCGACTCTTCCCTAATGTGAGCCAGCCCCTAAGAATTTGAATTCAACCAATGAGCTTCAGCCCCTTGCAATTTGAGTAACAGCTAGCAAGATGCAAATCATGCACACACAGCAAAGTGAGAGAGAGAGGGCAATGACGTGGTGCACATCTCCTCACATATGTGAAGTTGTACACAATTTACGGGGACCACTTTTGGCTCGTGAGCTCTTTCAAAACTACTGGCTAAAAAGTATGTAATGGTACTGTCACGTTCCTGACCTGTTTTCTGTTGTTTGGTTGTGTTTATTGGTCAGGACGTGAGTTTTGGGTGGGCAGTCTATGTTTTCTGTTTCTATGTTGGTTTTGGGTTGCCTGGTATGGCTCTCAATTAGAGGCAGGTGTTTGACGTTTCCTCTAATTGAGAGTCATATTAAGGTAGGTTGTTCTTACTGTTTGTTTGTGGGTGATTGTCTCCTGTGTCAGTGTCTGTATGTTACGCCACACGGGACTGTTCCGGTTTTTGTTAGTTTGTTCGTTTTATGTAGTCTGTTTTCCTGGTTCATGCGTTCTTCACGTTGTATGTAAGTTCGTGTCCAGGTCTGTCTACATTCGTTTATTTGTTTTGTAATTATTCAAGTGTTCGTCGTGTTCTTCAGTTTTGTTTATTAAATCATTATGTATTCACAACCCGCTGCAGTTTGGTCGAATCACTTCTACAGTACCTGTAACGGGCTTCCTCCTCCTCTTCATACGAAGAGGAGGAGGAAGCCCGTTACAGATACTGTAGAATCTCTTTAAGACACTGTATGTTGGTGTTTACTTTATTAAGGTAGTTACCTATATCTCTAATGTAAACAAGTAGCATATACTGTGTACTTATTCACTTGATTTATGCAATTCCCATTTCCTGTGGAGATTTTGTATTTGTGTGTGTAACTTTCTCTTTCCAGGCTTTTCACAGAAGTCTCAACCTTTCACTTTGTCTTCCCAGAAAAGTTGAAACAAGTCAAAAGAACTGGGTGCTGCCATATTGTTTGCTTTGCTTTGTTAAAAAACTAACTAATTGACACACAGCCAAAGTTACAGATGATCAAATTCCTATTAAGATTGCATCTGGCTTGGCTCCAGGCGACAGCCTATATTGTAAATAATATTGCCATCTGTGAGATGGTGACAGCTGGGAAATTAAGAAGACACGACGAGGATGGAATTAATATGGAGAAAATAAGGATGGTTTCTTGGGATCTCTATAAACATGCAGTAATGCAACTTAAATTACATTACTCTTAGTTATTAATTTTCAAATAAACACAATTTAATAATCATTTGCTAACCATACACATTGCTGCATAGTATGGATATCTCTGCTACAGATAACAAATGAACAAAAGCTATGTCAAGGCTTAGTCCCCAAAAATGAAAATGTTAATCTTTCCATCCCAGCAAATGTGTGAATAACATTTCCCCCTGCTTTAAACAATTATTATAGTCACAGTAAATACATATTTTATTGAGCATATACAGTAGTAAAAGCAGGGATGGACTGACATACCGGACCATTTTTCTCTTTGAGGCCCCCACACCGGACCATTTTTTCCGTGACGCCTCCATTGTTTGTACGATAATTATAATTTTTGAAGAAAAAACAAACAATTAGACAGGCCCATTGGGCAAAAAATGGACCAGCCCATCCAGTTGCGTGAAGCAGTTTCGTGGGGCCCCGCACAAGGATCGAGCAAGCCCCCAGCTCGTGCTAGGGTGTGTACTATGCCAGTGAGCCCATCTGCCATTTATGGCCAGTCCGCCCCTGAGTAAAAGTCCAAACTAACATTTCCCATCATTCCTACAGAATGTGACCTAACATACTGTATGTAGCCTATCCTGATCATAAGGAATCTCTCATAATAGGTCTCTTAGACATTTGGGGGATTCATCTCCATTTTTTTCTCTAGCAGTACCATAATCCACAAATCCACTGCTGTAATTTCATTCTCTAAAGCAGCTCTGCAAATATCAGTTAATCGGAGCATTTTGCAACTTCTAAGCGAAATGTATACTTTTTAATTTATCTGCCTGGGATGGCCCGAGGCCCCAGGACAATGTTGATGGATGATATTTTAATGCTGATGAATGTTATTTGTACTGAACATGGGAAACTATAAATGTTACTTCATTGGCAATGATCGTGCCCTATGCATAAAAGTGTGGCGGGTGTGCGTTGCTCATGAATAATTGCCTTTAGCAGCAGATGTTACTTTGCAGAAACCAATTCCTCGGATAAGATTTGCAAAGATTAATTGTCTACAGCTGTTTCATGGCCCGGTGCAATCTTAATACATTTATGATAAGTTTAAAAGCTCACTAGAGGCAATGGAGGCTCCCATGTGAGACTGCAGAGAGAAAAGGCTGCTTTATTCCTGCATCTGGATTCATATCCTCTGTCATATTCATCATTAGCCTTTATGCAAGCCGATCCAAGGCGCTGTGGGTCATTATTGTGCAAGGTGCAACAGTGTCCTCCCCCTTCCCCCTCTTTTTTATTTCTTTATCCTTCCTCTCTTTCTCACTCATCATCCCATCATATTTCTATTTTTTGTGAGCGAATTATTCAAATTTGTGCAAATGAGTTGTTTCCATTTTTCTCCTCTCCGAGTGGAAATTGAAAGTGACCTGGAGTGACCCACATCTATTACTGGTTCTAAATTGCAGGGGATGTGCCGTCCGTATCACTCTAATGGCACAGGGCTGCGCCAGAGATTCGTTAACGACTGAGATATGACCCTTCCCATGAATAGCACCTGCAGTAGTTAGGAACAATCAGAGTGTTATGGCCCATACTCCAGGCTTTATAAAGCACTATTTGAATATTCCACAGAGAACCCCGGCAATCATGTTCACTATGCCAATCGTGTGTCAGGGGTCGCACTCAACAGGACAGTCATTTAAAAAGGAGAGTTTTAAAGAATCATTTCATGTTTAAAAGTTCTTGACACAACCAGCAGGAACACAGATTGTCTGTGGATTTCATTTGCTCTGTGTTTAACCCTGTGCAGCTAGTACCTCTAAGTCATTGTGTGCTTTTCATTCCACATTAGCTCATATAATAGCATGGCAGGGTTTTCTCTCCCAGATGACACAGCTGCCAATAGATTGTCTGCATCCATTATTTATATGTGAATCCTCAAAACACTGTGACCTGTGAGTTTCATTACTCTCCTGCACTGTGACCTGTGAGTTACATTACTCTCCTGCACTGTGACCTGTGAGTTACATTACTCTCCTGCACTGTGACCTGTGAGTTTCATTACTCTCCTGCACTGTGACCTGTGAGTTACGTTACTCTCCTGCACTGTGACCTGTGAGTTACGTTACTCTCCTGCACTGTGACCTGTGAGTTACATTACTCTCCTGCACTGTGACCTGTGAGTTACGTTACTCTCCTGCACTGTGACCTGTGAGTTACGTTACTCTCCTGCACTGTGACCTGTGAGTTACATTACTCTCCTACACTGTGCCACTATCCACATGTTTATTTATGCCACAGATATAATTCTCTTGATTTCTCTTGATTTCCTCAAAATTATATAACCTCACCTGTACTATACCATATCTCACCTATAGTGTTATTGCATAATGTGCACATTTTGTCACTGTCTGTAGATAATGTATCACAGTCGTGGTTCAGTTAAATCTAGGGCCTATTGTTGATGACCATTTTCAAATAAGAAATGTTTTTACAGGTGTACAACAGTTTGAAATGTAATTGAGGCTTATGTCTAAAGCCCTTTTACCTAACCAAAGAGCCAGTGTGTTTCCAACCTATCAACCCAATGCAGATATTTCAGGTGAGGACATTGTAATGACCCGGATGTTGTTCATGCGAGAGTAATCAGTGTGTGTTAGAGGCTATGTGTAACCTGTAGCGTCTGTCTGTGATGATCTTTGTTAATGCCCTCACCTTCCCCTATAGCACATTTAAGTGCAATAAAAGCCAGCTTAGTATTAATTGACAGGTAATGTCCCGACTTCCACCGAAGGTGGCTCCCCTGCCTGTTTGGGCGGTACTCGGCGGTCGTCATCGGCGGTCTACTAGCCGCCACCGATCCCTTTTTCCTTTTCTGTTAGTTTAGTCTTATTAGTTGCACCTGTTCCTTTTTGTGTTTCTTGATTTTGGTCTATTTAAGCCTGTTAGGCCCGCTTAGGTTTGTGCGGGATTATTTTGTGTTCTCTGTCGATTGTGGATGTGTTTTGTTCTCTGGATCGTTTGCCCTGTGTTCTGGGTTGGTCAGTGTGTATGCACCCTGTGTTTGGCGTGACCGTTTTTTCCGGATAATTAAATTATACAAATCATGGAACCCTCTGCTCTGCGCCTGACTCCTACCTTCCACTCCTAGTAACCCGTGACAGGTAAGCCATGAATAACGCTGGCTAACCTTGGGTATTGCTTCATTTCCACACCAGCTCCTACATCGAACATTACTTAATATACTGCAATAAAACTAAACCTTCAGTTCATACATTTGCATGATTTATATGTGGAATATTAAATTAATTTAGCGTAATAAATATTCAACAACATGAAAACGATGTAGCTGCATAATGTTAATTTATTCTAATATGATGATGGCCATGGGACTTAATTAGTAATTAGCAGTGGTGGAAAGTATTGTCATGCTTGTCATACTTGATTGAAAGTAAAGTTACCTTAATAGAAAATTACTCAAGTAAAAGTGAGTCATCCAGTAAAATACTACTTGAGTAAAAGTCTAAAAGTATTTGTTCTTAAATATACTTAGGTATCAAAAGTAAAAGTATAAATAATTTCAAATTAATCATATTAAGCAAAGCAGACGGCACAATTTTCTTGTTTTTAAAATGTATCGATAGTCAGGGGCACACTGTAACTCTCAGACATAATTTACAAATGAAGCATTTGTGTTTAGTGAGTCCACCAGATCAGAGGCGAAAGGGATGACCAGGGTTGTTCTCTTGATTAGTATGTGAATGTGTCACGATCGTGTGGTGGATTGACGGACCAAAACGCAGCTTTAGGAAAATAAGCCATCTCCTTTTTATTTACGAAGAAGGCAAACGAAACAAAAACACTTAAACACTAAACAAAACAAGAAAACGATCGTGAAGCTAAAACAACGATGTGCACACACTGGCTACAAACGTATCACATAGACAACTACTCACAACAAATGAAAGCCTATGGCTACCCTAAATAAGGCTCCCAATCAGAGACAACCGAAATCAGCTGTCTCTAATTGGGAACTCATTCAGGTAACCATAGACTCTCCTAGACAACTAAACATACATAGACAACGCTAGACACATGTACTCAACACAAACCCATATACTACACCAACAACCCCATTACCATAGAAACACCCAAAACCAACAAAACACAAACATTCCCCATGTCACACCCTGACCTAACTAAAATAATAAAGAAAACAAAAAATACTAAGGCCAGGGCGTGACATAACCCCCCCCTTAAGGTGCGAACTCCGGGCGCACCATAAACCAGTCTAGGGGAGGGTCTGGGTGGGCTTCCATCCACGGTGGCGGCTCCGGCTCTGGTCGTGGTCCCCACGTCACCACAGTCCCTAACCGCCTCCTTAGCTTCCTCCAAAAGACCCCCCTCCACATTAACCACACTGCATTAAGGGGCAGTTCCGTACTAAGGGGCAGTACCAGGGTAAGGGGCAGTACCAGGGTCAGGGGCAGCTCCGAACAAAGGGCCAGTACCAGGGTAAGGGGCAGTACCAGGGTAAGGGGCAGTACCAGGGTAAGGGGCAGTACCAGGGTAATGGGCAGCACCAGGCTGAGGGACTGCAGCACCGGACTGAGGGACTGCAGCTCCGGACTGAGGGACGGCCCATGGCTGGCTGACGGATCTGGCTGCTCATGGCTGGCTGACGGATCTGGCTGCTCATGGCTAGCTGACGGATCTGGCTGCTCATGGCTAGCTGACGGATCTGGCTGCTCATGGCTAGCTGACGGATCTGGCTGCTCATGGCTAGCTGACGGATCTGGCTGCTCATGGCTAGCTGACGGATCTGGCTGCTCATGGCTAGCTGACGGATCTGGCTGCTCATGGCTGGCTGACGGATCTGGCTGCTCATGGCTGGCTGACGGATCTGGCTGCTCATGGCTGGCTGACGGATCTGGCTGCTCATGGCTGGCTGACGGATCTGGCTGCTCATGGCTGGCTGACGGATCTGGCTGCTCATGGCTGGCTGACGGATCTGGCTGCTCATGGCTGGCTGACGGATCTGGCTGCTCATGGCTGGCTGACGGATCTGGCTGCTCATGGCTGGCTGACGGATCTGGCTGCTCATGGCTGGCTGACGGATCTGGCTGCTCATGGCTGGCTGACGGATCTGGCTGCTCATGGCTGGCTGACGGATCTGGCTGCTCATGGCTGGCTGGCGGCTCTGGCTGCTCATGGCTGGCTGGCGGCTCTGGCTGCTCATGGCTGGCTGGCGGCTCTGGCTGCTCATGGCGGGCTGGCGGCTCTGGCTGCTCATGGCGGGCTGGCGGCTCTGGCAGATCCTGTCTGGTTGGCGGCTCTGGCAGATCCTGTCTGGCGGGCGGCTCTAGCGGCTCCTGTCTGGCGGGCGGCTCTAGCGGCTCCTGTCTGGCGGGCGGCTCTAGCGGCTCCTGTCTGGCGGGCGGCTCTGTAGGCTCATGGCAGACGGGCGGCTTTGCAGGCTCATGGCAGACGGGCGGCTTTGCAGGCTCATGGCAGACGGATGGCTCAGACGGCGCTGGGGAGACGGATGGCTCAGATGGCGCTGGGGAGACGGATGGCTCAGATGGCGCTGGGGAGACGGATGGCTCAGATGGCGCTGGGGAGACGGGCAGTTCAGGCATCGCTGTGCAGACGGCAGACTCCTGCCGGCTGAGGCGCACTGTAGGCCTGGTGCGTGGTGCCGGGACTGGTGGCACCGGGCTGGGGACACGCATCTCAGGGCTAGTGCGGGGAGCAGCAACAGGACGCACAGGACTCTGGGGACACACAGGAGGCTTGGTGCGTGGTTTAGGCACTGGTGGTAAAGGGCTGGAGACACGCACCATATAGCTAGTGCGTGGAGGAGGCACTGGTGGTACTGGGTTGGGGCGGGGAGGTGGCGCCGGAAATACCGGACCGTGCAGGCGTACTGGCTCCCTTGAGCGCCGAGCCTGCCCAACCCTACTTGGTTGCATGCTCCCCGTCGCCTGACCAGTGCGGGGAGGTGGAATAACCCGCACCGGCCTATGTAGGCGAACCGGGGACACCATGCGTAAGGCTGGTGCCATGTACGCCGGCCCGAGGAGACGCACTGGTGACCAGATGCGTTGGGCCGGCTTCATGACATACGGCTCAACGCTCAGTCTAGCCCGGCCGATATGTGGAGCTGAAATGTACCGAACCGGGCTATGCACGCGTACAGGAGACACCGTGCGCTCTACTGCGTAACACGGTGTCTGCCCGTACTCTCGCTCTCCACGGTAAGTACAGGGAGTAGGCGCAGGTTTCCTACCTGACTTCGCCACACTCCCTTTAAGGCCCCCCCCAAGAAATTTTTGGGTTGTACTCACGGGCTTCCAGCCTTGTCTCCGTGCTGCCTCCTCATATCGCCTCCTCTCGGCTTTAGCTGCCTCCAGCTCTTCACGAGGACGGCGATGTTCTCCCGGTTGTGCCCACGGCCCCTTACCATCCAGTATCTCCTCCCATGTCCACGAATCCTGTGTAGGTGGGTCCTGTTGCCGCTTTCCATGCCGCTTGGTCCTGTAATGGTGAGTAGTTCTGTCACGATCGTGTGGTGGATTGACGGACCAAAACGCAGCTTTAGGAAAATAAGCCATCTCCTTTTTATTTACGAAGAAGGCAAACGAAACAAAAACACTTAAACACTAAACAAAACAAGAAAACGATCGTGAAGCTAAAACAACGATGTGCACACACTGGCTACAAACGTATCACATAGACAACTACTCACAACAAATGAAAGCCTATGGCTACCCTAAATAAGGCTCCCAATCAGAGACAACCGAAATCAGCTGTCTCTAATTGGGAACTCATTCAGGTAACCATAGACTCTCCTAGACAACTAAACATACATAGACAACGCTAGACACATGTACTCAACACAAACCCATATACTACACCAACAACCCCATTACCATAGAAACACCCAAAACCAACAAAACACAAACATTCCCCATGTCACACCCTGACCTAACTAAAATAATAAAGAAAACAAAAAATACTAAGGCCAGGGCGTGACAGAATGGACCATTTTCCTGTCCTGCTAAGCATTCAAAATGTAACAAGTACTTTTGGGTGTCAGGGAAATGTATGGAGTGAAAAGTACATTATTTTCTTTAGGAATGTAGTGAAGTTAAAAGTTGTCAAAAGTTGTAAAGTACAGATACCTCAAAAAACGGCATACAGTAAGTAGTACTTTAAGGTATATTTTTACTTAAGTACTTTACACCACTGGTAATTGGTTCCTCTTTCTTTCTCCGCTTTCTGTTCATTATCTAAAATAATTAACTCAATGAATGTAATATTTGCCTCTACCTTTTATTATGTTTGCAAGTAAGTAGAACCTGGTGTATGTGCTGAGGATGGATGAAGGTGCTTTACAGTAACTGATGTGTAACATCACGGTAGAGGGCATCATCACCATAATGTGTACACAACAAAGGGTGTGCCGACATGGCCATACTCGTATTCATAAATAGAAAAAACTAAAGTGGTGGCAGGTACCCTAGTGGTTAGAGAGTTGGACTTGTAACCGAAAGGTTGCTAGATCAAATCCCAGAACTGACAAGGTAAAAATCTGTTGTTCTGCCCCTGAACAAGGCAGTTAACCCACTGTTCCTAGGCCATCATTGAAAATAGGAATTTGTTCTTAACTGACTTGCCTTGTTAAATAAAGGTAAAATGACATTCTAAAAAATGTAATATGCCTAAGTAGATGTTAGCTAAATTCCTCCCTGCACATTCTCACTGCAAAAAAAAACCCTTCAGATTAGGAGCAGCGTGCAGAGGGGTGTCTGTGTGTGTGTCCTGAATTTGTAGTGGGCAACCAAGTTTGCTGGCACTCAGTCAGAATGCTCATCAGCATTTCATAATTTTTCCATACCCTTGCCCCGCTTGTTAGATATTATACACATTGATAGCAAACGTCCTCGCCATGTGATTTATCATAATAGCAGACAGCAGCAATCTAAATGATCAGACCGAAAATATGCAAAGAAAACTGATCGGGTGAAATTATTAAACGAGTGGACGGAGAGATACAGATTCAATATATCCATTCAGAACAGCAGAATCAAAGTACAGCCCACCCTTCTCTTTACAGACATTCAAACTAGCCAGTTGATTTATTTAGACCATGTAGAACCTCGCACATGACTGACTGATTGACTGACATGAGAAAGATGCATGCTGGCACCTGATTTTTTTTTTCTTTCCGATCATAAATAATAATACAAAAATACTTGGATTATAATCGTATCCAGAAAATTGTCCATATCCTGTTACGATACTCGTTTTGTCTGACTACTCGGCACATCCCTATACACAAAATGTTTAACCATTTGGTTGCCATTGAGCAAAGCAAGGATGACCAGGGACCTGGAGAATACTAACCCTTTGGTCCTCTACCAGTGATGCCTTGGATAGTTTGACCAGGGACATGGAGAATACTAACCCTTTGGTCCTCTACCAGTGATGCCTTGGATAGTTTGACCAGGGACATGGAGAATACTAACCCTTTGGTCCTCTACCAGTAATGCCTTGGATGGTTTGGCCACCCAAAAGGGGAAAAAAAGAAACAATGTATTATTCCTCTGAGGTGTTGACTATCCTCTCTGTCCTGAGAGAACACAGCTTTCCCAGGTCCCTGTAGTATACAGTTTACCTTCCACTCAACCCCTCTCCTCTCCTCTAATAGATTTATATGAAAAGAGCAAAGTGGGGGCGATGCCACCAGCGTTACGGTGACCCCATACATCACGCCTCGTGTGAGCACATATTAAGTGCTTTTCTCATCCTCGCACCCATTAAAAGTAAATAATCTGCAAAGAATGAGGCATTTGTTAAGGAGGCATCCAATTCCTTTTATACGCCGGGAAGGTGAGCAGGCAGAGGAGGAAGGGAGGCACAGGGGAATGATGATGTTAACTGTTCCAGGGAGAGGATACGCATTCATGTCCAGATCTACTCTGGCTTCTTTCACTGCTATTCATATACTGTAGGTAGAGGACCAAAGGGTTAGTATTCTCCAGGTCCCTGGTCAAACCATCCAAGGCATTATTGGTAGAGGACCAAAGGGTTAGTATTCTCCAGGTCCCTGGCCAAACCATCCAAGGCATTATTGGTAGAGGACCAAAGGGTTAGTATTCTCCAGGTTCCTGGCCAAACCATCCAAGGCATTATTGGTAGAGGACCAAAGGGTTAGTATTCTCCAGGTCCCTGGCCAAACCATCCAAGGCATTATTGGTAGAGGACCAAAGGGTTAGTATTCTCCAGGTCCCTGGCCAATGCATGTGTTTCGTCAGTTGTGGTCACATTCTTGAGAAGGGATTTTTGTGAGAACCAAAAATATCTAAAAGGGGACATTTATTTGCAATTTGCTAATAATATTAACATTAAATAGCTGAATATTATCAACAAGACATCATAGAGGCATTAATACTATCTTATTAATGACTAGGTTCACCTAAACCCTTTATAACTACTTGCCCCACTGCTTCCATTCATTCATCTCTGAACTCTTAACGATCAAAAGTATTAATTCCCACAGTATTCTATTATTAATATCCTGAACAGAGATAAAAGTAATATTAACATAAAGACATAGTCATTACTTTATCCCTGTCACCATTTGTCTTATTTAAATATCAAAAGATAACACTTTATAACAAGAAAAAAAAGACATTAAATTTATTACATTTTTTGTGCCAAATAATCAAAATAATGTTTTGCAGAGAGCTAATCAAAACTTGTAAAGTTCTTTTATAAATCTTCTGAAAGATATGGATCATTTATACCATGAATGTTTTGAAGTCATCTAATTTCTCTTTAGTCCAACCTGAGTGGGCAGAGAAAGCATCCTTAAAACAGTCATCACAGCTGATTTGATCCAATATGAATATGTACAGCAATAAAACGTGTTTTTGCATGAAATCAACAATTTAATTTGTCAACATTTCAATTTTTAATCTGACACTTAATTTAGTCATATTTTACAACAAATTACATTTGTTGGAGCTTCTGATACATAAAGGTCAAATATTATAATGTCTTTGAGGTCCCACGGGTAGCTACGTCAAATTAGAAAATAATACAATTTATTTTATCTTTCTGTTTTAGTTCAGATTTAATTGAGAAAATACTATTGTTTCCTTAGCTGTGTTTGTGTGGAAAGACAACTAGTAAAAATCCAATTTCTTCAACACAATGCCATCTGAGAGGGAAAAAGCTACCAGTAACACACTCACTCTCAGACTTTGATCAGAGCCTTGGCAAAGATGTAAATCTTGTTCTGCTGTATTCTTCAGCTTTAATGTCTAACACACACACAGACTCTCTGTATTGTATGCGCTTTGCGGTTTCCTTATAAATTCGTCTCTCTACAGAAACATTTTTGACAATGTATTTTGCTACACTGTCTGCCCTAATCTTGACTGTCTTTATTATAAATTGCAGGGTTGAGGTCAATTGACGTAATCATTTAATTAGGAACATCTGCTTAAAGAGTTAACTGTTGATTGCTGATTTTGGAATATTAATGTTTTTCCTTTTTATTCTCAAAATCCACATTTTGAGTCTGAAATCGAAAAGGCATACAGACAGACTCCAGACAGTGTACTGTACGCTTTATGAGAAGTGTACTGTACTCTCACAGAGGGGACCTCAACTGGATTGAGAGGCATTTTGGCTGGCTGGTTGGCTGACTGGTTCTCTAGCTGGCTGTCTGACTCGTTGTCTGTATGACTTGCTGGTTGCTCGTCTCTCTGACTGGTTGGTTGTCTGGCTGACTGGTGGGTTGTCTAGCTGGATGACTGGCTGGTTGTCTGGTTTTTGTTGTGTGTAGAGTGAGCTGAACAGTGTTTCATAAGCAGGGGGACTAGAGGGTACTGGGTGGGTGCTACACTTGCTGATGGGGAGAGTGAGGATGAATCACTAGATAAGGGATGGGCATCTTTCAAAAAATCTGAACTCAATGTGAGGGGCCTCAGTGGCTCGCAGGTCTGCGTACCCACATCCATGACCACACATGCAGTCAGTTGCTTCAGTTCTACGTATTTTGCCATGGAGTTTCGAGAAGGTTTTGTAATTTTAAAGCAAGTTTGCTTCAATTCTACACATGTTGGAATTGGGAACAGAGAAGATTTTTCCATTTTATAACTCAGTTCATGCAATTCTACAAATTTTGCCATAAGGTGGAGAGAAATATGTGCAGCTTTTAATATTATATCTGAGTGTGAGTGACTAACAAAATCAATGTGGGCCCCCCGGTTGGTAATTCCACCATGATTACTACAAGTTTAGAAAGCTGGCTAGACAAATTTACCCATCAAAAAAAATTTACTGACATGGGCGAGTCACTGACGTAACAAGAGAAACTGCTGATGCACAAACAAATTTCAAAATTGCACCTTGTGTATTCTACTATTCTAACTGTCAACAATAAGTTGAAACCCTGAGTTCCAAAAATGATACACTTTATTTTCTTTAAAAAAATATATATATTTGTCCGCGGGCCTACAAAAGGGCCGCCAGTTGCCCATCCCTGCACAAGATCATGTGCCGAGCCATGCACTCAGAAAATGAGAATAGAGGCCTCAGCCAACACCACCTTCAATGAAAGGAAGGTGAAAGCCAATGAAACATTACAAGTGCAGAGTAGACTGACTAAACAGCTAAACATATATATTTTTTTAACGGGGTTACTCTCTGGACCCCAGGAGGAGAGCAGGTAGTCTTTAGTTAAGATGATCCCATATCCAACAGCAATTTATAGTCTATTGACTGGAGACAGTGTCTTTTCAGATGTACGGAAATTATCTTACATTTCAGATGAGATGCTTTGCTTGACACCGGATTTTCGGGCCACGGCAAGAGCAAATACTGTATCACATTAGATGTCCGGGAGAGGGAGAGATTATATCACAGTGAGATTCTTGTCTGGACAGACACTGGCTCATATCCGCCCATCTCCAAAACACAATTTGCACCCACCCTCGCTTGCGCTCACACACACACGCGTGCGTGCGCACACACATAAACACAAAATACCACTTGAAGCCAGACAATCCCACTGATTGGTAGGAGAAACAATGCCCTTTGTGACACCTATCATATTGTTAAGGGCCGCTGAGACTTTATGCTCAAGTTGCGTTTCTCATTACCTCTCAGGCAGAGCTGTTTTGACAGGGGGATCCTTGACTGCCACTCAAGTCTATCAATGTCAGGAAAGGGCTTAGCGGCATACCCATATATTTGGATTAAATAGTCAGAGTTATTACGCCGAATGTTATTGACCTTTTAAGATACGACTTTAATAGCTTTTATTTCCCCTCTCTGTCTGTTTGCTTCTGAAACATGAGAGGCTACAGTGCTTATGAAGTCCCTCTCTGTCTGTTTGCTTCTGAAACATGAGAGGCTACAGTGCTTATGAAGTCCCTCTCTGTCTGTTTGCTTCTGAAACATGAGAGGCTACAGTGCTTATGAAGTCCCTCTCTGTCTGTTTGCTTCTGAAACATGAGAGGCTACAGTGCTTATGAAGTCCCTCTCTGTCTGTTTGCTTCTGAAACATGAGAGGCTACAGTGCTTATGAAGTCCCTCTCTGGGTTTTGTTGGAATTGGACTCAAATGCTGTAGATCCCCTCTTCCTTGTGGCTCATTCCAAGGGCTTTGTTGCTGAAAAAGGAGAAATGAAACCGCACCACAGTGGGAAAGAGGAACCGGCGATCAGGATTACACGACAGGCTACTCATTTTCCAGTAGTTAGCCAAGCTAGACAAAGCCTGGCTAGGACCACATCAATGGGTTTTCAATATTGTGCAGTTGAGCCATCTATAAAATAAATATTCAAATTGAAAGTGGTCAACCTCTTTGATCAGGAAAAATATGATTTTAATTCAGTACAACGCTACACCATGAATTCATTGGATTCAAATTAACTTTGTTGCACTGTGGTTTGTTTTGCATTCCTAAAAGGGTGTGTGTGCGTGTGCATTTGTTTGCGTATGAGAGAGAAAAGGTTCTGTGAGGTTAATATCCTGCCCTGTCAGAACTTACATTTTTCATTTCAGGTGTGTTTATCTTAAGTGGATGGTTCTGGAGGATGACTAATATGGGATGGTGATAGTCGCTGTGAACCAAAACACAGAGTACACTATGTGATTTATCATGGCTAACATGAGCTATGTACTATTTCATATAGCCTCTCACTACATCACAGTAAAAGATAGATAAACAAAAACTTTCTCTGAAGTTATTCTGTTCTCAAACTACTCTTACTCCTACAGACTGTTGTTTGATATAATATTTCACAACTGTTAGACTGTTTAAAACTATTTGGTCCCAACGACATGTATCCCTTTTTCACTATCATTTTACAATCACTTCACCTGTGTTCCATACATTCGCCATTTCACCATCTGTCCATCTGTCCATAGCAGAACAATAATATTCACTTGTCTGTCTCTTTTCCACCATTTTACCTGTCCTGACTTCTGTCAAAGCCTGTCCTGTTATTCACTGTCACCAGCCATCAGCTTTTTACAATATCAGGCCCAGGGAAGTCGCAGCTCTTTGTACAAGCACCTACAGTAATTGAATTTGCTGCAGAAATAGTGAGCTGGAAAATGTCATTTTCTCTGTATGAGGGGAGGCAGGAGCAGGTGGGTCATAGCCCCTCCTTCTTAACTTATCTATCCTCTCTTCCATGTCCCACTCTCTCTCCTTTCTCACATATACCCATCCCACTCCATCCTACTCTCTCTCAAAATCTCCTCTGTCCTCCCACTCCATCCTACTCTCTCCCAAAACTTCCTCTGTCATCCCAATCCATTCTACTCCCTCCCAAAACCTCCTCTGTCATCCGCAGGTAACCTAGTGGTTAGAGTGTTGGACCAGTAACTGGAAGGCTGCCGGATCAAATCCCCGAGCTGACAAGGTAAAAATCTGTCGTTCTGCCCCTGAGCAAGGCAGTTAACCCACTGTTCCTTTGGTGCCGAAGACATGGATGTCAATTATGGCAGCCCCCCGCACCTCTCTGATTCAGAGGGGTTGTGTTTAATGCAGAAGACACATTTCAGTTGAATACATTCACTTGGACAACTCAAAATCAAAACTAATTTTATTTGTCACATACACATGGTTAGCAGATGTTAATGCGAGTGTAGCGAAATGCTTGTGCTTCTAGTTCCGACAGTGCAGTAATAACCAACGAGTAATCTAACCTAACAATTTCACAACTACTACCTTATGCACACAGTGTAAAGGAATGAAAGAATATGTACATAAAAATATATGAATGAGTGATGGTACAGAACGGCATAGGCAAGATGCAGTAGATGGTATCGAGTACAGTATATACATATGAGATGAGTAATGTAGTGTGTCACGCCCTGACCTTAGAGAATCCTTTTATGTCTCTATTATGGTTTGGTCAGGGCGTGAGTTGGGGTGGGCATTCTATGTTTTGTGTTCTATGTTTTCTATTTCTGTGTGTTTGGCCGGGTGTGGTTCTCAATCAGAGGCAGCTGTCTATCGTTGTCTCTGATTGAGAACCATACTTAGGTATCCTTTTCCCACCTGGGTAGTTGTTTTCTGTTTTGTGTTGCTGCACCTGACAGGACTGTTTCGTTTTCGTTCATTCTCTTTGTTATTTTGTTTAGTGTTCTGTTTAAATAAAAATAACATGATCACTTACCACGCTGCGCTTTGGTCCACACCTAATTCAACAGACGATCGTTACAGTAGGGTATGTAAACATTATATGAAGTGGCATTGTTTAAAGTGGCTCGTGATACATTTTTCATAATTTTTACATTATTAAAGTGGCTGGAGTTGAGTCAGTATGTTGGCAGCAGCCACTCAATCTTAGTGGTGGCTGTTTAACAGTCTGATGGCCTTGAGATAGAAGCTGTTTTTCACTCTCTCGGTCCCTGTGATGCACCTGTACTGACCTCGCCTTCTGGATGATAGCGGGGTGAACAGGCAGTGGCTCGGGTGGTTGTTGTCCTTGATGATCTTTATGGCCTTCCTGTGACATCGGGTGGTGTAGGTGTCCTGGAGGGCAGGTAGTTTGCCCCCGGTGATGCGTTGTGCAGACCTCACTACCCTCTGGAGAGCCTTACGGTTGTGGGTGGAGCAGTTGTCGTACCAGGCGGTGATACAGCCCGACAGGATGCTCTCGATTGTGCATCTGCAGAAGTTTGTGAGTTCTTTTGGTGACAAGCCGAATTTCTTCAGCCTCCTGAGGTTGAAGAGGCGCTGCTGCGCCTTCTTCACCACGCTGTCTGTGTGGGTGGACCAATTCCGAGGAACTTAAAACTTACTACCCTCTCCACTACTGTCCCGTCGATGTGGATAGGAGGGTGCTCCTTCTGCTGTTTCCTGAAGTCCACGATCATCTCCTTTGTTTTGTTGACGTTGAGTGTGAGGTTATTTTCCTGACACCACACTCCGAGGGCCCTCACCTCCTCCCTGTAGGCCGTCTCGTCGTTGTTGGTAATCAAGCCTAGCACTGTAGTGTCGTCTGCAAACTTGATGATTGAGTTGGAGGCGACGATGGCCATGCAGTCGTGGGTGAACAGGGAGTACAGGAGAGGGCTCAGAACGCACCCTTGTGGGGCCCCAGTGTTGAGGATCAGCGGGGTTGAGATGTTGTTACTGACTAGGTATCTCCATTTCTCTCCCAAAACTCCCTCTGTCCTCACACTACATCCTACTCTCTTCCAAAACCTTCTCTGCCATTCTACTCTTTCCCAAAACCCACTCCATCCTACTCTCCTTTCTTCTTCCAACCTCTCTGTCCTCTTGCCTGCCCCCTCTCTGCCTCTCCCATCCCTCCGAACCCCTCTTCCCTGATATAGAAACCTCTCTGGCAATTTTCACCCAAATACATTCCACAAACAATAGTTTAAAGAATGAGCATTAACAGGGTTGATCACACGAAATGGCCCTTTTAATTTACATCGGGATTCTATGGATCACAGGGGGCGTAGATTAAAGCGTTCAATGAAGCCAGTGATGAGGTATTAACCAGCTAGAGCCCCTCGGGTGCCTGAGGGAGCAGGAGGCTGGCCAGAGCTCTGCCTGCTGTGTACAGTTATTCCCCTGTAATGAAGTGCCTCTATGCGGCGGCACGGAGCAGAGGCAGGAAAAATAGATTGAAGATGATGAGCTCTTCAAAGTCATTTCTCGCTCTCTCATTCCACCTCATGCCCGGCCTGCTCCTCTTGTCCCGAGCTCTCGTCTCCCCAAAATGCCTGGGATTTACTTAGCTAGCTGAACAGACCGATGCAATTTTTATGACCTTATTGCTTTTTTTACCCTGGTAATAGTTTTGAATCAATTTATCAATCTGCAGGAACCATCAGGCATGTTGCCCTCAAAGATCAAGTCCAGGTCATTCCATCAATGCACTCAGGTGCACTGAGATGGAAAGGGAAAGGGGGAAAAATGTTCCTCCCCCACAGACCCCCATCTCTGGTGTCGCCCATATGAGAATGTGCTTCAAAAGGCTTAGCAAACATGCTCTTACCAGTTTAACCCCTCATCCCAAACCCCCACAATCATGCTGTCTTTAAAATCAGTTGGAGGTGAGGTCGGGAGCACTGGGATTTCTTAATATCTGTAGCCTGGGACTGGAAAATAACAAAATAAGGGACCTTCCCACTCCTTCTACTCTGACAAAGAGCATCTCTTTCAATTCTGTTTTTGTATAAATGGGGTTTACCGTGATACTACTAGAATCGCACAAGATAATATTGATTTAAATTCATTCCCATAAATATAGAGGAATTTGAGCACTTTCATTCAATTAGGATGAATTGTCTGAGGGACTGGCTACTGGACACCAAATAGTGGTAGCTCAATAATGTGATAATTGCAACTTGCTTTGTTTTGCATTACTCTAGATTCATTCTCCCTCCCACTGCTTCCAAGATACACTGATATGTTACCTGTAACTATGATATCATGTCTACTATTTTGCTTAACAATATTTTAATGATATTTTAAGTTAAAAAAAATGTAAATACAATTGTTTTTTTGGCAATACATTCAGAGTCAGAGTTTTTGCTAATTCATTTGGTTGTCCGCACATCTTATGTCAACTGCGTCTACGAACATTAACTAGCACATGATGCATATTTATATTTGAAATATTTTATAACTGCTGCAATATGTCCTGCATAAACAAAAACTGTGTGAGCATGTGTGAAACTGTAGCTATATCATGCATGTCTCTGTTCCCTCTACAAGTTCTAGAAGTGTGTTCATACATTGTTGTGTCTGTGGTATGTCTCCATGTGCGTACGTGTGTCCCTGTTTCTCTCTCAGAACCTGTGGAGGACCCTGAGCCACACAGACTGTACTGGGAGAGGCTTCTCAGTCGGGGCGCTCTATATTTAGCCTATCCTTTGAAAGCCATCTGCCCTCCCTGTATCCCTGTCCTTTTGCCTCCCTCACAAAGGACCCATACATCTCAGACCTTCTAGGCAAATCACACACTAATGAGCCTCTTTAAGGCTCTTTGAATTTCTAATGAATAACACTGTGCAGGAAAATAAACACATTGCTATTGATCATGCCACAAAGATTTAGACTAATTTAATAAGTGGACCAGAGCTTGGCTGGGGCTTTGACTGGCCTGTTGTCTGGGCACCCTGTTCCTCGCTCCTCAGCCACACCACGGGGTGCTGCTGTCTCTGTTGTTAATGTACTGATCTGATCATCAGGCTAGATGGTTAGAGACCAAACCCCACTGTTCAGGAAGACTCTCTTTGTGGGAATTGTGATGTATAGCTACAGTATACTATAATGTAGACAAAATAAACCTGCAAGATGAAATGTTTTCTGTGGCATAATTTCTGCTCTGTATTATCATGGGGTAGCGAGGGGTTGGTGTCCCACCCTCTTGAACTGATCTAATACCGATATATATGTATACAGTAACTTAGCTCCCGAGTGGCGCAGTGATCTAAGGCACTGCATTTCAGTGTAAGAGGTGTCACTACAGTCCCTGGTTTGAATCCAGGCTGTGTCACATCTGGCCGTGATTGGGAGTTCCATAGGGCGGCGCACAATTTGCCCAGCGTCATCTGGGTTTGGCCGGGGTAGGCTGTCATTGTAAATAAGAATTTGTTCTTAACTGACTTGCCTAGGTAAATAAAGGTAAAATATATGATCTTGGATACAGTTACCTTTTTGTTTTCTATTGACTGGTGGGCAGTTTGGTATCAAAGGTTGTGAGATACAGTATGATCCTCATTAGCTAGGCCACTGAATTCATCTGGTCCTGAGCTGCTTCCTGAGCTGCATTCTGTAAAACCAAAGGAGCCCAACCACCTTGTGGTCCCTATTAATTCTCTCCTAATATATTGAAATATTATGCAACATGTTTAAGTCATAGATGAGAAAGGTGGAGGCAGGTGATTGATTATTTGATGACACTTGCTGGTAGTTTTTAACTCATCCTTTTAAGGCAGTGGTTCTGGGCCACTGGGGTATTGGGCAGAGGACAGTGGTCATTATGTAGGGCAAAGCCTGATGAATATTGAAAATGTATCTTACATGCAACTGTGCCAAGGATGCTCATAGTAGACCCTGTAGTGGTGAATACTGGAGCTACCAGACATGTAGTTGTAGAGCTGTTTATATTGAAAAATTAAGTAGGCTAGATTTCCAACGGCAACAATCTATTGATAGCGATCAGTTATCAATATATATTTTTCTTGTTACTCCATAGTTACATTTAGACAATTGTATACCATCTCAATTGACTGATAAACATTCTGTATACCTCAGCATGTTATCCACAGTTCATATGATGCAACACGTGAAGGAGTGGAATCACTTGTTTACTGAAGTGGTCATATAATTGAATGTCATCTAGTAAATATGGACCGGCCCTTTGAGGTCCAGTGACTTTGTTGATGGGCTACAGTACATTACAGTATGTCTGATGAGGAGGCTAGTGATGATTGGGTCGGCATCCAAAGCCCTCTTCCTGACCTACACCATTCCCAGAAAGAGGCCCTGTTCTCTGGCCAATATTAGACTAATCGCCCCTCTCTCTCTCTCTTCTTGGAGGTCAGCCTTAAAAAGAGCATTAAGCGAGGAGCTAATGGAATTCAGGGTATAATAATAAAGGGATATGGTGAGACAATTCTATTAACAAGATATAAATCATGTTGAGTGTGAGGTAAGTGTTTTTTAATTGATTGATGGAAACAGAAATCCATAGGTTTTCTGAAGACTAACAGTCATTTACCATAACCTGCACAGTAAAAGAGGCAAAAAGGGAGCAATAAGGAAATTACAGTGTGCTGGGGATAAATTATTCAGAAAAGATAATCATTTTGTGCTGACATTACTAATGTGAAGAAGCATTTCATCTCCCTCCTGTGGAATGGAATAGGGACCGAGGTGAAGGTTTTCATAAAGATGACAACTGCATCCTGAACACTGCTACATGATTATCCACAGAATTAGTACCTTTCTGCTGTAATCAACAGAGTTTGCAGGGATGGAGGAAAAGTGGATTCCCCAAAACAAACACATACTGTAGACCTACATACATATCCCTTCCATGTTCAGATAAAGTGTTTTAATTAGTATCATTAGTACAGTTGTTGAGAAGTGTACGTTTAGAGTTGACTGACAAGGAGACTAATGTTAAGGCAGCAATAATGATAACATGCAAGTCAACAGAAAGAACAGATCTGTCTGAACATCGACACCAGCCATCTTGAATCTTGAATCAACAGATGTCCAATATGTTCAATCACCGACACCTAGACACTTTCATTGGAATAACACGAGTCACACATACACACACAATTGTGAACACCAAAATACCTCATAAACCAATATGTGGTGTCAGCCCAGACCCGTTGTTTCAGTGCACATTATTTGCAGGTCTTCATGTTCCCCTCCTCTCTCTCCCCCTATATTTTACCATGCTCCTTTTCAGAGGGTGAATTAACAAAGGAACAACACTGGTTGCTCAGAATGACAAGAGAAAGCAGCCCCCTGATAACCATCAAGTGGAACAAATTACAAGTGTTACAAAATAAGAAGACAAAGGGGGGTGGTGGGGAGTTGTAGTGTAAGTTAACAAGGTTGTGATCAATAGCAGACAGCAGGACCCTGTCTGTCTGTGCCTGCCTGCCTAGTGTTATCTCCCCTTCATGTTCATTACATTCAGCCTCTTGTTCCCTCAGCCCAGATGCTGACATTGATCGACAGCTCCTATTAAGAGCCTTTCCCTTGCAGCTGGCAAGAGCAGATACATGAAATCAAACAGTTATTGCTTGTCATTGGGCCTGGCAAGTAAAATATGGCCACTAAATAGTTGTTGCCATCAGATGCGGTTTGATACAAGGTTTTAATTTGGGAGACTGCTCCATTACACTGATGCAATTGACACCAGCCTTTTGTTTGGGGGCGATATGATTGTGTACATGATCCCTGGGTTTTGATAGGCTGTTTCCTCAGGGGCTTTGTTTTGCTTTTTATATGTTTTTCTGCCAGTCAGAATACGCTCCCTGCCTGAACAGGGGATGTTATCACCGTCCTTCTTCTCCTCTTCCCCTCCTCTTTCAGCCCTCTGTCCTTGTCCCCTTATCAGGAGGTGTCTCGGTGTAGCAACCCTAAGCTCTCGCCTGGCTACAAGATAAGACATTCCTTACGAGCAGTAGGTATGGTGACACAACAATAGCCGAGGTTGTCAGGCTCAAATTACAGCTCTCGTCTCTTCCTGTGCCAGGACAATATCTAACCTCCCCTTCTTTGAATTACAACCGTGAAATGGGCCCTAAACGCTCATCTAATAAGGATGTATTAGTAACACCCCCCTGCTGTCACACAAACACACACTCCCCCCTAAGACTCTATGCTGAACACGATCACCGTGGCGACGTCAGGACAGGAACAGGACAGCTGTGTGAGGACGGGCAGCGGGTGGTGTGGGTGGTGTCCTGTTCCCTGCTTTGTGTGCTGCATATTAAAAGTTTAATGGAGGCAATTAAATGTGTGCTTACTGGCGAGGAGTTGGCAGAATAGATGTACAATTGAATTAGTAGTTATGATGGGCCACATTTCAAGATTAAGTAAATGCAATTACCTCTGACGTTGTCTCTCTCCTCCCAAAAGGTTAGGCTGCACCATGTGACTTAATTACCCTTGTCACATACACTTTTCCACTGATGTCATTTCACAGCAGCTAGAAGGAAGTGTGGCTAAAGTAGAGAGGCTGGCCTGTCTCCTCTGTTATGTGTGGAGAGTGAAGAGAGCCATTGATATTCCTCTCTGGGCCTTTTTTACATGTGATGCATTGAAGCTGACTCATCCCAATAATAAGAGCTTTGCAAAGACACCTCTGCAGAGAGATTCCTGGGCTTGTCTCTGGCTTTGCAGGTTAACTAAATTACATTATGGGGATAATGCTAAGTTATAGTATTGGACGTACACTGGGACTAGACAGGGCAATATGACGCTGGATGGTCCACATAGTGTCAGACTTCAAATCAATTCAAATTTTATTGGTCACATACACATGGTTAGCAGATGTTAATGTGAGTGAAGCGAAATGTTTGTGCTTCTAGTCCGACAATGCAGTAATATCTAAAAAGTAATCTAACAAATTCACAACGACTAACTTATACACACAAATGTAAGGGGATGGAATAAGAATATGTACATTTAAATATATGGATGCACGATGGCCGTGCGGCATAGGCAAGATGCAATAGATGGTATAAAATACAGTATATTAAGTTGAAGTCAGAAGTTTACATACACTTAGGTTGGCGTCATTAAAACTCGTTTTTCAATCACTCCACAAATTTCTTGTTAACAAACTATAGTTTTGGCAAGTCGGTTAGGACATCTACTTTGTGCATCACACAAGTAATTTTTCCAACAATTGTTTACATAAGGATTATTTCACTTATAATTCACTGTATCACAATTCCAGTGGGTCAGAAGTTTACATACATTAAGTTGACTGTGCCTTCAAACAGCTTGAAAAATTTCAGCAAATGATGTCATGGCTTGAGAAGCCTCTGATAGGCTAATTGACATCATTTGAGTCAATTGGAGGTGTACCAGTGGATGTATTTTAGGGCCTACCTTCAAACTCAGCTATTCTTTCCTTGACATCATGGGAAAATCAAAAGAAATCAGCCAAGACCTCAGAAAAAATATATAGACGTCCACAAGTCTGGTTCATCCTTGGGAGCAATTTCCAAATGCCTGTAGGTACCACGTTCATCTGTACAGACAACAGTACGCAAGTATAAACACCATGGGACCACGCAGCCGTCATACCGCTCAGGAAAGAGACGCGTTCTGTCTCCTAGAGATGAGCGTACTTTGGTTCGAAAAGTGCAAATCAATCCCAGAACAACAGCAAAGGACCTTGTGAAGATGCTGGAGGAAACAGGTACAAAAGTATCTATATCCACAGTAAAATTAGTCCTATATTGACATAACCTGAAAGGCCGCCCAGCAAGGAAGAAGTCACTGCTCCAAAACCGCCTTAAAAAAGCCAGACTACGGTTTGCAACAGCACATGGGGACAAAGATCGTACTTTTTGGAGAAATATCTTCTGGTCTGATGAAACCAAAATAGAAGTGTTTGGCCATAATGACTATCATTATGTTTGGAGGAAAAAGGGGGAGGCTTGCAAACCGAAGAAAACCATCCAAACCGTGAAGCACGGGGGTGGCAGCATCAAGTTGTGGGGGTACCTTGCTGCAGGAGGGAATGGTGCCCTTCACAAAATTATGTAGATATATTGAAGCAACATCTCAAGACATCAGTCAGGAAGTTTAAAGCTTGATCGCAAATGGGTCTTCCAAATGGACAATGACCCCAAGCATACTTCCAAAGTTGTGGCAAAATGGCTTAAGGACAACAAAGTCAAGGTATTGGAGTGGCCATCACAAAGCCCTGACCTCAAACCAATAGAAAATTTTTGGGCAGAACTGAAAAAGCGTGTGCGAGCAAGGAGGCCTACAAACCTGACTCAGTTACACCAGCTCTGTCAGGAGGAATGGGCCAACATTCACCCAACTTATTGTGGGAAGCTTGTGGAAGGCTACACGAAACGTTTGACCCAAGTTAAACCATTTAAAGGCAATGTTACCAAGTACTGATTGAGTGTATGTAAATTTCTGACCCACTGGGAATGTGATGAAAGAAATAAAATCTGAAATAAATCATTCTCTCTACTATTATTCTGAGATTTCACGTTCTTAAAATAAAGTGGTGATCCTAACTGACCTGACAGGGAATTTTTACTAGGATTAAATGTCAGGAATTGTGAAAAACTGAGTTTAAATGTATTTGGCTGAGGTGTATTAAAACTTCCGACTTCAACTGTACATATAAGATGAGTAATGTAGGATATGTAAACATTATTAAAGTGGCATTATTTAAAGTGACTAGTGATACCATTATTAAATCAATTTATTAAAGTGGCCAGTGATTTGAGTCTGTATGTTGGCAGCAGCCTCTCTATGTTAGTGATGGCTGTTTAACTTCTTTGGGATAGGGGGCAGCATTTTCACGTTTGGATGAAAAGCGTGCCCAGAGTAAACTGCCTGCTACTTCGGCCCAGTTGCTAATATATGCATACTATTAGTAGATTTGGATATAAAACACTCTGAAGTTTCTAAAACTGTTTGAATGATGTCTGTGAGTATAACAGAACTCATATGACAGGCAAACCTGAGAAAAATCCAACCAGGAAGTGGGAAATCTGAGGTTTGTAGTTTTTCAACTCATCGCCTATCGAATATACAGTGTCTATGGGGTCATATTGCACTTCCTAAGGCTTCCACTAGATGTCAACAGGCTTTAGATCCTTGTTTGATGCTTATACTGTAAAGGAGGGGGGAATGGGAGCTGAATGAGTCAGAGGTCTGCCAGAGTGGCATGAGCTGACCACGCACGTTCACGTGAGAGCGACCTGCGTTCCATTGCAATTCTAAAGACAAAGGAATTCACCGGTTGGAACATTATTAAAGATTTATGTTAAAAACATCCTAAAGATTGATTCTATACATCGTTTGACATGTTTCTACGGACTGTAACGGAACTTTTTGACTTTTCGCCTGGACCTAGTGATCGCGCGTCATGAATTTGGATTTGTGAACTCAAGTTGCGAACAACAAGGAGGTGTTTGGACATAAATGATGGACTTTATCGAACTAAACAAACATTTATTGTGGAACTGGTATTCCTGGGAGTGCATTCTGATGAAGATCATCAAAGGTAAGTGAATATTTATAATGCTATTTCTGACTTCTGTTGATTCTGCAACATGGCGGGTATATGTTTGGCTTGTTTTGGTCTCTGAACGCCGTACTCAGATTATTGCATGGTTTGCTTTTTCTGTAAAGTTTTTTTGAATTATGACAAAGCGGTTGCATTAAGGAGAAGAATATCTATAATTCTATGCATAATACTTGTATCTTTTATCAAAGTTTATTATGAGTATTTCTGTAAATTGATGTGGCTCTGTGCAAATTCACGGGATGTTTTGGAGGCAAAGCCAAATGTAAACTGAGGTTTTTGGATATAAATATGAACTTGATCGAACAAAACATACATGTATTGTGTAACATGTTGTCCCGGGAGTGTCATCTGATGAAGAATATCAAAGGTTAGTGATTAATTTGATCTATCTTTCTGCGTTTTGTGACTCCCCTCTTTGGTTGGAAAATGGCTGTATGCTTTCTGTGACTAGCTGCTGATCTAACATTATGATATGCTGTGCTTTCACCGAAAAGCCTTTTTGAAATCGGACACTGTGGTTGGATTAACGAGAAGTTTATCTTTAAAATGGTGCCTAATACTTTTATGTTTGAGAACTTTGAATTATGAGATTTCTGTTGATTGAATTTGGCGCCCTGCAATTTCAATGGCTGTTGGCGAGGGGTTCCGCTAGTTCCCAGACAGGTTAACTTCTCTGCGCTACGGATCCCTTTTACCGGATCACTTTCCTAAACAACCGCTGAATTGCAGGGCGCAAAATATTACTAAAAATATTTATAATCATGCAATCACAAGTGAAATATACCAAAACACAGTTTAGCTTGTTGTTAATCCACCTATCGTGTCAGATTTTGAAAATATGCTTTACAGAGAAAGAAATCCAAGCTTTTGTGAGTGTATCAATCAATGCTAGAACAGCTAGCCCCAAAATAGCATGGTCAGAAAAGCAATAAAATTAATCGCTTACCTTTGATAATCTTCGGATGTTTGCACTCACGAGACTCCCAGTTACACAACAAATGTTCTTTTTGTTCGATAAATATTACTTTTATAACAAAATAACGCCATTTGGGTTGCGCGTTATGTTCAGAAAACCAAAGCCTCGTTCCGTTCGCCGAAAATTCCAAAAAGTATCCGTAATGGTCGTAGAAACATGTCAAATGTTTTTTATAATCAATCCTTAGGTTGTTTTTAACAAACATAATCGATAATATTTCAACCGGACCGTAACCTACTCAATAAGAGAGAAAAAGAAAATGGAGAGCTACCCTCTCTTGCACAGGAACTAATCTGAGGACACCTGACTACGTTTGAAAAATCTCGCTAATTTTTCAAAATAAAAGCCTGAAACTATGTTTAAAGCCTGGTTACAGCCTGAGGAAGCCATTGGAAAAGGAATCTGGTTGATACTCTTTAAATGGAAGAAAGACGGGCCAGGAAACACAGATCATTTATTTTTTTAATCACTTCCGGGTTAGATTTTCTCAGGTTTTTGCCTGCAGAATCAGTTTTGTTATACTCACAGATAATATTTTGACAGTTTTGGAAACTTTGGAGTGTTTTCTATCCTAATCTGTAAATTATATGCATATTCTACAATCTGGAGCTGAGAAATAGTCCCTTTACCTTGGGAACGTTATTTTAAAAAAAAATAATAATAATAATCTGACCCCTAGCGTCAAGAGGTTAACAGTCTGATGGCGTTGAGATAGAAGCTGTTTTTCAGTCTCTCGGTCCCAGCTTTGATGCACTTGTACTGACCTCGCCTTCTGGATGATAACGGGGTGAACAGGCAGTGGCTCGGTAGGTTGTTGTCCTTGATGATCTTTTTGGCCTTCCTGTGACATCGGGTGCTGTAGGTGTCCTGGAGGGCTGGTAGTTTGCCCCCGGTGATGCGTTGTGCAGACCACACTACCCTCTGGAGAGCTTTGCGATTGAGGGCGGTGCAGTTGCCGTGCCAGGCGGTGGTACAGCCCGACAGGATGCTCTCGATTGTGCATCTGTAACGGTTTGGGAGGGTTTTCGGTGACAAGCCAAATTTCTTCAGCCTCTTGAGGTTGAAGAGGCTCTGTTGCGCCTTTTTCACCACGCTTTCTGTGTGGGTGGACCATTTCAGTTTGGCCGTAATGTGTACGCCGAGTAACTTAAAACTTTCCACATTCTCCACTACTGTCCCGTCGATGTGGATAGGGGGGTGCTACCACTGCTGTCCACGATCATCTCCTGTGTTTTGGTGACGTTGAGTAAGAGGTTATTTTCCTTACACCACACTCCGAGGGCCCTCACCTCACCCCCTGTAGGATGTCTCGTCGTTGTTGGTAATCAAGCCTACCACTGTAGAGTCGTCTGCAAACTTAATGATTGAGTTGGAGGCGTGCATGGCCACACAGTCATAGGTGAACAGGGAGTACAGGAGAGGGCTAAGAACTCACCCTTGTGGGGCAACACTGTTGAGGATCAGCGGGGTGGAAATTTTGTTTCCTACCTTCACCACCTGGGGGCGACCCGTCAGAAAGTCCAGGACCAAGTGGCACAGGGCAGGGTCGAGACCCAGGGTCCCAAGCTTAATGATACGTTTGGAGGGTACTATGGTGTTGAATGCTGAGCTGTAGTCGATGAACAGCATTCTTACATAGGTATTCCTCTTGTCCAGATGGGATATGGCAGTGTGCAGTGTGATGGCGATTGCATCGTCTGTGGACCTATTGGGGTGGTAAGCAAATTGGAGTGGGTCTAGGCTATCAGGTAGCGTGGAGGTGATATGATCCTTGACTAGTCTCTCAAAGCTCTTCACGATGACAGAAGTGAGTGCTACGGGGCGGTAGTCATTTAGTTCAGTTACCTTAGCTTTCTTGGGAACAGGAACAATGGTGGTCATCTTGAAGCATGTGGGGACAGCAGACTGGGATAAGGTTTGATTGAATATGTCCGTAAACACACTAGCCAACTGGTCTGCGCATGCCCTGAGGACGCGGCTAGGGAGGCCGTCTGGGCAGGCAGCCTTGCGAGGGTTAACACGTTTAAATGTTTTACTCACGTTGGCCATGTTGAAGGAGAGCCCACAGTCTTTGGTAGCAGGCCATGTCGGTGGAACTGTATTGTCCTCAAAGCGCACAAAGAAGTTGTTTAATTTGTTTGGGAGCGAGACATCGATGTCCGCGACGGGGCTGGTTTTCTTGTCATCCATGATTATCTGCAGATCCTGCCACATACGTCTCGTGTTTGAGGCGTTGAATTGTGACTCTACTTTGTCTCTATACTGACGCTTTGCTTGTTTGATTGCCTTGTGGAGGGAATAGCTACACTGTTTGTATTTGCTCATGTTTCCAGTCGCCTTACCATGATTAAATGGAGTGGTTCGCGCTTTCAGTTTTGTGTGAATGGTGCCATCAATCCACGGTTTCTGGTTAGGTAAGGTTTTAATAGTCACAATGGGTACAACATCTCCAATGCACTTCCTAATAAACTCACTCACAGAGTCAGCGTATACGTCGATGTTATTGTCTGAGGCTACCCGGAACATATCCCAGTCCACGTGATTGAAGCAATCTTGATGCGTGGAATCCAATTGGTCAGAGTAGTGTTGGATAGACCTAAGCATGGGTGCAACCTGTTTTAGTTTCTGCCTATAAGAGGGGAGCAACAAGATGGAGTCATGGTCAGATTTGCCAAAGGGAGGGCGGGGCAGGGCCTTGTATGCATCGCGGAAATTAGAGTAGCAGTGGTCCAATGTTTTGTTCGAGCGGGTGCAACAATCAATGTGCTGGTAGAATTTGTGTAACCTTGTTCTCAAATTAGCTTTGTTAAAATCCCCAGCTACAATAAATGCAGCCTCAGGGTATATGGTTTCCAGTTTACATAGAGTCCAGTGAAGTTCTTTCCGGGCCGTTGAGGTATCTGCTTGGGGGGATATACACGGCTGTGACTATAATTGAAGAGAATTCTCTTGGAACATAATGCGGTCAGCATTTCATTGTAAGGTATTCTAAGTCAGGTGAACAAAAGGACTTGAGTTCCTGTATGTTGTTATGATTACACCATGAGTCGTTAATCATGATGCATACACCACCGCCCTTCTTCTTACCAGAGAGATGTTTGATTCTGTCGGCACCACGCATGAAGAAACCCGGTGGGTGTATCGACTCTGACAACATATCCCGAGTGAGCCATATTTCTGTGAAACAGAATGTTAAAATCTTTGATGTCTCTCTGGAAGACAACTCGTGCCCTAATTTCATCACCTTGTTGTCTAGAGACTGGACATTGGCGAGTAGTATGCTCGGAAGTGGTAGATGGTGTGCTCGCCTTCTATGTCTGACCAGGAGGCCGCTCCGTTTGCCTCTCCTGCAGCGACAACGTTGTTTTGGGTCGACCTCTGGGATTAGAACCAATGTCCAGGGTGGAGATTTGAACAAAGGATCCGCTTCGGGAAAGTCGTATTCCTGGTTGTAATGTTGGTAAGTTGACGTCGCTCTTATATCCAGTAGTTCTTCCCGGCTGTATGTAATAACACTTAAGATTTTCTGGGCAAACAATGTAAGAAATAATACATTAAAACTAATTTCTACATAGTTTCCTAAGGACGTGAAGCGAGGTGACCATCTCTGTCGGCGCCATCTTGCAAGGAAACACCAAGGAAAATGGCCCTGAAAAAAGTGTATATGGAACTTTTTACGGCTTACTTTGGCCTTGGTTGTGGAGAGTAAAAATTATTCCAGATTGCATCTCTTTCGTCCGTTCCACAGAAGCCCACTGATCATTAGATCTCAATATGACTGTTTGACAGAGTGGGAAATATATAAAGTGATGATGAACTTTGTGAGTAACAGTTTGTAATTTTCTCTCTGAGAGGTCTGAGGTCACTCTCCAGAGTACTGAAGCAATACATCAAAGCAATTCTCTAACTCCCAGGCCGTTGACAGCGATAAGTGACCCTTGTATCAATACAAAATCGAAACCTATATGAAGCTGCCTCATATGATCTCTCTCTCAAAAGTATTTTTTTCTCCCTCACAGAGCAGTTTACATGGCCTCCCTCCCTCTCCCTTTCCCTCATCTTCACTCCCTCAGAAACAGTTGATTAGTACTGAGCTCTTAGGCATCGTCATTTGCCAGTGATAGAAGCTCAGCAGCCAGTGTGAATCTGGTGTCCTTGCAGATTTAGTGGTCACTTCCCTCAACTTTGGCCATTAACCTGAGTACAGCAGGCAGTTGGCCCCCCTCTGAGCACCATGGGCACATTTATTACCCAGGGACACTCTAATGGATCCCAGTTAAGGTGTGTTAACAATTTTTCTATCGATTAATAGAAGGAGAATGATAGCCAGACTAACTTAGCCCAGACGATTTAGTGGCTTTTAAGGTAGTAGCGATGAATATAATGCTTTCGAAAGAGCTTCTGGACGTTATATATATGACACCTGCTACATTAAGCTACATTAAGGTTTAATACATCTTCATTACTGGCACTTTGCCCAACCCCTTCAAGGTTGAAATAGAGATCCAGCTTTCATTAGACTACCCATCATCACTCTATGGAGAGATATTAAATAATAATGTAATTATTGAAACAGTTCTGCCTTAGATCTTATTGTTAATCGATGTATTAAATATTAAACATTTCCATAACAGGAGTTTGAGCCGCTCCCACCAGGACGATGCAGGAAAATGCTGCTGCAGCATCAGGCTAATCTAGGCTCTCTCTCTCTTCCTGTAATTAGGCAAAGTAGAGGATGATGACAAACCCTGACCCCTGGCCTGCTACTTCTGGCTGCTACTCCCTGGGAGAACCAGAGAGGAAAGAGCTGTAAAGTAGCTGTTGAATCAGAGGTACTAGAACTCATGTAGAAGCACATTTCAATTGGTCATTTTAGACTTACCTTATAAGACTCAGCATCCCTGCTACTGTAGTTATTTTGAATGGTCACTGTGTTAGCCTCAGTTTGGAGTGCCTGAAAATGTACAGTGACTACAATTTATGGGAATGGCTAATAAATTAATTCACACATCCAGTCTACCTTTTGATAATGTGTTGAAGAGGCAATGAAAATCATGTAACATTTGTATCATGTCATCCCTAAAGCATGCAAGCATCATTATTTGACTCTGTGTTGACATTTGTACTCGTCTTTCATAAGAATTATAGATTTGCAAATATGTGTTCAACCTCAAACAAACACTCAATTCTATATGGACAGAGGGCAAGAAACTCTCAGAGAGAAGAGCTAAAGAGAAAATCCACCCCAGAACATTAAAAGTAGCAGACCAAACCATGTTGGATGAGAGAGTAGTTTTGGCTGCCGCACACGACGCAGCAAAAATAAACGGCACAGTGAGCTTACATCAGACTGGCTTGTGCGGGGGTGTTCAGCGGTGCCCTGTGTGTAGAGCGAAAACAGCCTGACCTACAGGAGGCCTGGGACCGGCCCAGCCGCCCAGATATTCAACCCCAGAGCACTATTGCTTTTCCCGGCAAAGCACCAAAAAGTTCCATGTTTGGTTTGCAAATCTTTTGATGAGAGTGTCTCCTTCAATTATTTTTTTGTCTCACAAAGTCAGACCAATGAGTATTATTATGTGGTGGTAGATGTTTGATTAACTCACCTGTCTATTATTGGCCAGTTTATTTGGCTTTGGAGTATTTTTGTTGCGGTGAGGGGATGGGGGGAGAAAAGTCACAAACATGCCAAAAATGTGAAGAGAAAGTTTTAAAATGCCACTACTGACTATGATGGGTTGGAGCAATTATAGAAGGAATAGCATTTCATTCATTTATTGTTCAATGTCACATTAGCAATCTGCAACGTTTCGGAATCGTTGCCAATAGAGGCTGCTCTGGGCAGATGGGCAGGCCCGTAAGAAGGATCCATTGCCACATAAATTCCCTGTTGCCACCAAAAGAGAAAGGAGAAACAACACTAACAGTGGTTTATGGCTGGGCTAGGATGATGCCAAAAGCAACAGTTCATACTTTTTCCCCCAATCAGACATGTGAGTGATCGATATAGATGTTCTCTCATTCCCATTATTAAACAGAGGAAATAGATGGTATGTGGTATGCATGATCATGATACAAAAAACACTGGTCAAAGGTATATCTTAACAATTCAGATGATTACATTACTGAGGAACTAGGTGGGTAGGTATATTGGATTGTTAATTTTGCTGTTGTATTGCTGTTGTCTCTCAACCATGAGCATCCAAATTCTAATGTTCAATGCTTGACTAGATTAAAAAGCCAACATTTTTTGTAAAGCTTTTTACATTTATTTTTTTTTTTTTTTATTTTTTACTGACCCCCATTCTTACCCCTCACCTGTCAGAATATTAGATTGCATTTTAATATCCAAAATAGCCTTTGTTTGAGTTTAAATGTGAATGTTTGTATTTCCACATAATTTGTGTATGTAAATGGTTGCTAGAGTCCTGGCAAACAGAAGTTGAGGAGGCCACATTCAGATCTGCAGCACCTACTTATTTAAACAGAGGCCTGTTGATTCCTGGGTCTCGCCTGTTTTCTTTCCAGAGGCACCTTGCTGCATTGCTGAAGTTGTGGTCCTGTGTGTGGTAGGTCCAGCATGTCCCATTATCTATAGACCCATGAGGACACTTTGAAGGTATGGCCAAGTTAGCGTTTGTTTTTGGGCGAGAAGTCCAGCTATGAGAACCCTATGATAGAGAGGCAATGAGGATTTACTTTTATGGTGGTATGGTATGCTTTCTTATAGCTCATAGCTTAGCTTAAACTACACTTGAATCATTTTGTTATTTTACAACTAGAAACTCATAATTCATACCTGTTTAAATTGAAGTATAATGTTTTGGGGGAAAAGATACTCCTTAGCCACATAAACAAATGCACATTGATGTAATAATAATAATGTCACAGTGAATAGCTGACATGCACCACCTTAAAAAACAAACCATTTAAATTGTTTTGTTCAAACGCTATATATCCATTTTCAGAAATATTGGTTAATTGGCTTAATTGTTAAAAGAAATGATGAAAGAGATTGGTGTGTTTCTTCAGTGTCTAATTATGGCATGGGGTTGTTCAATGACAGTATTTGTTTAAAATCAATTGATTGTTTCATTTCAGAGAGACAAATAATCATGATTTTTGCTAAATGTGGTATATATCCTCCTCACTCTCAGAGAAATACATATTACAGACAAATATACAGGATTCGATCATTACATTACAGCCATAACATTTATATACAGTGTTTTGTTAAAAAACAAAAACATTTTCATGCATATCTAAAATCTGTGGAAAAAACATCTGAGAACAGTAATATTTTACACACACAGGAAGGTGCCCATAAGCAATCATTTCTGATGAAAAAACACAGATGTACATTTTTTGTGTGGATATAGCATTTTGGAAATAAACTCTTCAATTATAGGTTATCCTGATCCCTTTGTTTTCAACAGTGAGATGCTGTGAAAAGCAATCGTTCAACCACAAGTAGCATAATATTATCCAGACCGTTGTCAGACCCCAGCCCAGCAGCATAGCGGCAGCAGCCAGGCACCATAACAAGTGTATCTATTGCAAGCAGACATTTACAGAGACTGCGCTTCATTCACTGTCCTCAATCTTCACAATTGACTTGTCATGTATTTTCCAGCTAATTAGGTCTTTTAAAATGGGGGCTATGTAAAGCCTGCATTGATCAGAGCATGCTGCTAAATTGACCGTAAATGCTGCCATTCAATCAGGGACAATTACCTCCCTATAGCAAGAATTAGGATTCATTAATGATACTTATTGTAAACAGGAGAGTGACAGAAGGGCGACATGTATGTATTCATGTGAGATATCAGCAACCTGTTTCACAGCGGTAAGGTTGACCTTTTCTTCATGCTCACAGGCTGAGTTAAATAGAGAGAGGTCAAGGGTGAGAGTGCAATGAGAGGGTGTGGGTGGGGCAAAGGCTTCCATACATTTGTTTTTCTTTATCTGCCTTTTCCCCTATGCTAGACACATCTGGTATTTAGAACATCCTCCACATTATTTAAGCAATCAGGCTCGTGGATTATCGTAAATAACACTTGGTTAAGTTCTTAGGCATGACTCCAAGCCTAAGAATATAATTCCAGCCTTAATTTGGAACACTAGAACTCTGGCTTACCCTTTGACTTTTGACTACCTCAGCTCTCCCATGTCTACCTCAGCTCTCCTCCGTCCTACCTCTCCTCTGTCCTACCTCAGCTCTCCTCTGTCCTACCTCTCCCCTGTCTAGCTCAGCTCTCCCTGTCCTACCTCAGCTCTCCTCCATCCTACCCTAGCTCTCCTCTGTCCTACCTCAGCCCTCCTCTGTCCTACCTCAGCCCTCCTCTGTCCTACCTCAGCCCTCCTCTGTCCTACCTCAGCCCTCCTCTGACATACCTCAGCCCTCCTCTGACATACCTCAGCCCTCCTCTGACATACCTCAGCTCTCCTCTGACGTACCTCAGCTTTTATGGTTTTGATCGAAGTAATTTTGATGAGGAGGTAGTGGTACCTTGTCTACATGGTGCAACTCATTTGCTAATTGATCAGGTCTCATGACTGAGAATCCCCATTGCCAATTCACAGTTCTATGTCTTCGGGGAGATGTCTTCTATCACACTGTCTCTCTATCTTACATCAGATATTTATAGACTTCAGTCACACAGAGACTGAGAACAGAACAGAGCTCCTCAGAAGGAACCAAATCCTTCATCGTAATTCCCTCTGGGAGTCCCATCCTGTTGCTGAAATGTCTTCTGTCAGTGCCTCTAAAGGTGAGCAATAACAAATCTCCAGCCTACTGGCCAGTGAATTAAGCCTTCAGGCAGTATAGACAGCCAGGCGGAGAAAGGAGGAGAATGTAGGCTCTAGCTGAACAGGTAACTCAGGGTAGTCCCAAAACCCCATTCTCTGTCTCTCTCTCCATCACCAGACAGACCGATCCCCAATCGACAGAGACAAACCCTGTGACAGCAGCAGGAGGAGGAGAAGGGTGCAGCAGCAAAGCCCCACGCTCTCCAGGAGGACTCCTCTGGAGCCTGTCTGATAGTTGTCACTAGTTTCATAAGGGGGCTCTACTTGATTAGGGAGAGTGGATTTTAATCGCGAAAAAACTAGAGAAGCCACACGTAATCAGGGACCATATGCACAGAGGACAGAGCAGATTTGAGGTAGGACAGAGCAGATTTGAGGTAGGACAGGGGAGAGCTGAGGTAGGACGGGGGAGAGCTGAGGTAGGACGGGGGAGAGCTGAGGTAGGACGGGGAGAGATGGGGTAGGACGGGGGAGAGATGAGGTAGGACGGAGCAGATTTGAGGTAGGACAGAGCAGATTTGAGGTAGGACAGAGCAGATTTGAGGTAGGACAGAGCAGATTTGAGGTAGGACAGGGGAGAGCTGAGGTAGGTCGGGGAGAGCTGAGGTAGGTCGGGGGAGAGATGAGGTAGGACAGAGCAGATTTGAGGTAGGTCGGGGGAGAGCTGAGGTAGGTCGGGGGAGAGCTGAGGTAGGACGGGGGAGAGATGAGGTAGGACGGGGGAGAGATGGGGTAGGACGGGGGAGAGCTGAGGTAGGACGGAGGAGAGCTGAGGTAGGACGGAGGAGAGCTGAGGTAGGACGGAGGAGAGCTGAGGTAGGACGGAGGCAAGCTGAGGTAGACAGGGGACAAGTAGACAGGGGGAGAGCTGAGGTAGACATGGGGAGAGCTGAGGTAGACACGGGGAGAGCTGAGGTAGACACGGGGAGAGCTGAGGTAGACACGGGGAGAGCTGAGGTAGACACGGGGAGAGCTGAGGTAGACACGGGGAGAGCTGAGGTAGACACGGGGAGAGCTGAGGTAGACACGGGGAGAGCTGAGGTAGACACGGGGAGAGCTGAGGTAGACACGGGGAGAGCTGAGGTAGACACGGGGAGAGCTGAGGTAGACACGGGGAGAGCTGAGGTAGACACGGGGAGAGGTAGGACAGAGGAGAGCTGAGGTAGGACAGGAGGTAGTTGAAGTATGACAGAGGAGAGGTAGGACAGAGGAGAGCTGAGGTAGGACAGAGGAGAGCTGAGGTAGGACAGAGGAGAGCTGAGGTAGGACAGAGGAGAGCTGAGGTAGCAGGAATTATCCACTTTTTGGTGTAGAGCAATTCATTTACTTTGAAATATTGATAATGGCAATTATATTATCAGAGAGGAATGGGTACCATACATTGATACTCATTCCTGCAGCCTCAGAGGTACAGTAAGACAACTAATTGCCTACCCCTGTCTACCTCAGCCTATATGGGTCATTCTACAGAAACGGGACAGATTGGGCATTGGAAAAAATGCAAATGTAATCCTATTTTTCCCAAACTTTCAGTGCACGTCTTCCAACAATGTCATGTAGACATACAGTTGAAGTCGGAAGTTTACATACACTTAGGTTGGAGTCATTAAAACTCGTTTTTCAAACACTCCACTGTCACGTTCCTGACCTGTTTTTCCTTTTTCTTGTATTTATTTGGTTGGTCAGGGCGTGAGTTGGGGTGGGTTGTCCATGTGTTATTTTTCTATGTCGGGTTGTTTGTGTTTGGCCGGGTATGATTCTCAATCAGAGGCAGCTGTAAATCGTTGTCCCTGATTGAGAATCATACTTAGGCAGCCGGGGTTCACGTGTGTGTTTGTGGGTGGTTGTATCTCGTGTCTGTGCCACACGGGACTGTTTGTCGGTTCGTTTCTCTTTTGTCATTTTGTTTCGTTAGTGTTCCGTTTATTTGGTTAATAAATAATCATGGACACAAACCACTCCGCATATTGGTCTGATCCTTCTCGCCTCTCCTCCTCGTCCGAGGAGGAGGATTACGACGACCGTTACATCTACAAAAATTTTGCTAACAAACTATAGTTTTGGCAAGTCGGTTAGGACATCTCCTTTGCGCATGACACAAGTTATTTTTCCAACAATTGTTTACAGACAAATTATTTCACTTATAATTCACTGAATCACAATTGCAGTGGGTCAGGAGTTTACATACATTAAGTTGACTGGGCCTTTAAACAGCTTGGAAAATTCCAGCAAATGATGTCATGGCTTTAGAAGCTTCTGATAGGCTAATTGACATCATTTGAGTCAATTGGAGGTGTACCAGTGGATGTATTTTAGGGCCTACCTTCAAAACAAGTGCCTCTTTGCTTGGCAACATGGAAAAATCTAAAGAAATCAGCCAAGACCTCAGGAAAAAAAATGTAGAACTCCACAAGTCTTGTTCATCCTTGGGAGCAATTTCCAAATGCCTGTAGGTACCACGTTCATCTGTACGAGCAATAGTACGCAAGTATAAACACCATGGGACCACGCAACCGTCATATTGCTCAGGAAGGAAACGTGTTCTGTCTCCTAGAGATGAATGTACTTTGGTGTGAAAAGTCCAAATCAATCCCAGAACAACAGCAAAGGACCTTGTGAAGATGCTGGAGGAAACAGCTACAAAAGTATCTATATCCACAGTAAAATGTGTCCTATATCGACATAACCTGAAAGGCTGCTCAGCAAGGAAGAAACCACTGCTCCAAAACCGCCTTTAAAAAGCCAGACTATGGTTTGCAACTGCACAGGGGGACAAAGATCGTACTTTTTGGAGAAATGTCCTATGGTCTGATGAAACAAAAATAGAACTGTTTGGTCATAATGACCATCGTTATGTGCGGAGGAAAAAGGGGGAGGCTTGCAAACCAAAGAACACCATCCCAACCGTGAAGCACGGGAGTGGCAGCATCATGTTGTGGGGGTGCTTTGCTGCAGGAGGGACTGGTGCCCTTCACAAAATAGATGGCATCATGAGAGATGAAAATGATGTGGATATTGAAGCAACATCTCAAGACATCAGTCAGGAAGTTAAAGCTTGGTCGCAAATGGGTCTTCCAAATGGACAATGACCTCAAGCATACTTCCAAAGTTGTGGCAAAATGGCTTAAGGACAACAAAGTCAAGGTATTGGAGTGGCCATCACAAAGCCCTGACCTCAATTCTATAGAAAATTTGTGGGCAGAACTGAAAAAGCGTGTGCGAGCAAGGAGGCCTAGAAACCTGACTCAGTTACACCAGCTCTGTCAGGAGGAATGGGCCAACATTCACCCAACTTTGTGGGAAGGCTACCCGAAACGTTTGACCCAAGTTAAACAATTTAAAGGCAATGCTACCAAATACTAATTGAGTGTATGTAAACTTCTGACCCACTGGGAATGTGATGAAATAAGTAAAAGCTGAAATAAATCATTCTCTCTACTATTATTCTGACATTTCACATTCTTAAAATAAAGTGGTGATCCTAACGGACCTAGACAGGGATTTTTACTCGGATTAAAATAGAGTCTGTTTCTGACCGTTTGAGCAGACACATGCACATTTGTGGCCTGCTGGAGGTCATTTTGCAGGGCTCTGGTAGTGCTCCTCCTTGCACAAAGGCGGAGGTAGCGGTCCTGCTGCTGGATTGTTGCCCTCCTACGGCCTCCTCCACATCTCCTGATGTACTGGCCTGTCTCCTGGTAGCGCCTCCATGCTCTGGACACTACGCTGACAGACACAGCAAACCTTCTTGCCACAGCTCGCATTGATGTGCCATCCTGGATGAACTGCACTACCTGAGCCACTTGTGTGGGTTGTAGACTCCGTCTCATGCTACCACTAGAGTGAAAGCACCGCCAGCATTCAAAAGTGACCAAAACATCAGCCAGGAAGCATAGGAACTGAGAAGTGGTCTGTGGTCACCACCTGCAGAACCATTCCTTTATTGGGGGTGTCTTGCTAATTGCCTATAATTTCCACCTTTTGTCTATTCCATTTGCACAACAGCATGTGAAATTTATTGTCAATCAGTGTTGCTTCCTAAGTGGACAGTTTGATTTCACAGAAGTGCGAATGACTTGGAGTTACATTGTGTTGTTTAAGTGTTACCTTTAATTTTTTGAGCAGTGTATATTGAATTCTGCTTATATAATCACGCTATACCACAATAAATATAAAGTTCAAATGCTGAGACTCAGAGATCATTGAGTGCTTTTGACATCTGTAGTCTATCTCTGCTGCACTGTATCAGCACAATAGACAGTGCCCTACAGCTAGGCCATTTGGGTAATGAATATATGCTACAAGATAGCTAGGTGAATTGCCCTATTACAAACAGCTGTAAATGCAGCCGAACACGAAGCTGTTTTACTAAAAGAATGTAAACTAAATGCCGAAAGTAGTAGCCTAGTTATTCAAGCATGCAAAGAAAAATGCTGAATAGCAGTTTGACTTACAATACCGACACAACTGCCTAGTAAACTAGTAAACAAAATATCAGATCAATAAAGGCATAACACAATCTATATTTAGGTTAGTTACAGTGGCTTGCGAAAGTATTCACCCCCTTGGCATTTTTCCTATTTTGTTGCCTTACAACCTGGAATTAAAATAGATTTTTTTTTTTGGGGGGGGGGGGGGGGGGGGGTTGTATCATTTGATTTACACAACATGCCTACCACTTTGAAGATGCAGAATATTTTTTATTTTGAAACAAACAAGAAATAGGACAAAAAACAGAACTTGAGCCTGCATAACTATTCACCCCCCCAAAGTCAATACTTTGTAGAGCCACCTTTTGCAGCAATTACAGCTGCAAGTCTCTTGGGGTATGTCTCTATAAGCTTGGCACATCTAGCCACTGGGATTTTTGCCCATTCTTCAAGGCAAAACTGCTCCAGCTCCTTCAAGTTGGATGAGTTCCGCTGGTGTACAGCAATTTTTTAAATATTTTTTATATTCCTAGGCAAGTCAGTTAAGAACAAGTTCTTATTTTCAATGACGGCCTAGGAACAGTGGGTTAACTGCCTTGTTCAGGGGCAGAACGACAGATTTTTACATTGTCAGCTCAGGGATGCAATCTTGCAACCTTTCGGCTACTAGTCCAACACTCTAACCACTAGGCTACCTGCCACCCCAATATTTATGTCATACCACAGATTCTCAATTGGATTGAGGTCTGGGCTTTGACTAGGCCATTCCAAGACATATCAATGTTTCCCCTTAAACCACTTGAGTGTTGCTTTAGCAGTATGCTTAGGGTTATTTAGCAGTATGCTTAGGGCTTAGGGCCAGTCTCAAATCTCTTGAAGACTGAAACAGGTTTCCCTCAAGAATTTCCCTGTATTTAGCGCCATCCGTCATTCCCTCAATTCTGACCAGTTTCTCAGGCAATGCAGATGAAAACATTGCCACAGCATGATGCTGCAACCACCATGCTTCACTGTGGGGATGGTGTTCTCGGGGTGATGAGAGGTGTTGGGTTTGCACCAGACATAGCGTTTTCCTTGATGGCCAAAAAATTCAATTTTAGTCTCATCTGACCAGAGTACCTTCTTCCAAATGTTTGGGGAGTCACCCACATGCCTTCTGGCGAACACCAAACGTATTTTGCTTATTTTTTTCTTTAAGCAATGGCTTTTTTCTTGCCACTCTTCCGTAAAGCCCAGCTCTGTGGAGTGTACGGCTTAAAGTGGTCCTATGGACAGATACTCCAATCTCCGCTGTGGAGCTTTGCAGCTCCTTCAAGGTTATCTTTGGTCTCTTTGTTCCCTCTCTGATTAATACCCTCCTTGCCTGGTCCGTGAGTTTTAGTGGGCGGCCCTCTCTTGGCAGGTTTGTTTTGGTGCCATATTCTTTCCATTTTTTTTATAACGGATTTAATGGTGCTCCGTGGGATATTCAAAGTTTCTGATATTTTTTTATAACCCAACCCTGATCTGTACTTCTACACAACTTTGTCCCTGACCTGTTTGGAGAGCTCCTTGGTCTTCATGGTGCCGCTTGCTTGGTAGTGCCTTTTGCTTAGTGGTGTTGCAGACTCGTGGGCCTTTCAGAACAGGTATATATATAATGAGATCATGTGACACTTAGATTGCACACAGGTGGACTTTATTTCACTAATTATGTGACTTCTGAAGGTAATTGGTTGCACCAGATCTTATTTAGGGGCTTCATAGCAAAGGGGTGAATACATATGCACGCACCACTTTTCTGTTTTTTATTTTATCGAATTTTTTGGAGAAAAAAAAAAACAATTCATTTCACTTCACCAATTTGGACTATGTTGTGTATGCCCATTACATGAAATACAAATACAAATCAATTTAAATTACAAGTTGTAATACCCCAAAATAGGAAAAACCCCAAGGGGGATGAATACTTTTGCAAGGTACTGTACATTAACAGTAAACAAATGCAGTAAACAAAAGGTGAATGGAGATCCAAATAACCAAAACAGCCTACAGCCTACTACAGAGATGCAGCCATGCACAATTGTCAAATAAATAGGCTTATAGGCCCACATCAGCAATACATTGTGAAATGTCACAATACACTTTTGTCAATCAAATTTAACCCACACAATCATGGAAGCAATGCCAGCCTACCATAAACACATTTCAATACTTACAGTTCAATATACAGCCATGAAAACCAATAGGCTACCAAGAAAACCATAATGGCATCTGCAGTAACCGAGTGTTCCAGCCATTCTCTTCCTATTAACCAATTGCCATTAAATTAACGTTTTGGACAGAACCTGCGGTTAGGATAGGATTCTAGCCTATTCTGAGTTGGCTCCTCTGTTTCAAGATCATCAGGAAAAGTCGGAAATGGAGGCAGCTGTGGAGCCATTATCCTGGCGACATTGGTGGAAGGGTGGGTAGGCTCTGCACACGGAGCTAGTTAGAGCTCGGCAGCATCATCGCTGCTGGGCTTGGCGGCGGCCTCTGTGGTTTGATGTTACTGCTGATGCTCATTGCTCTCCTTCTCCTATGTCTGGGTACTTTGGCGAAACCAATTTCTGATATCCATCGTGGCAGATTAGCTGGTTTGAGCTAGCTAAATACGCAAACACTAACGCAAACACTAATGCTTTTTACAGATAGCTAGCTAAGAGTGAAGCAGCTTCAACGGTACATTTTACCCCGCCCTTATAATTCTAAATAAAATATTACAGGCGGCGTATCACATTATTCACTTAGCCTACCACAGAGATAAGCGTTTTTTCCCGCTTTTTATGGAAACACAAAGGATTCATACCTCACCGCCCAGTGGCTTTCCGTAGCCCCCTTACACACCTCGCGGTGCGCCCTGTCCATTGTGCTGACACAGCACAACGGAGATACAGATGTTTTTTGCGCCATCCTTTCACTCAATCGTTTTACCTTTTTTCGCAATTTTTATATATGGACATAAAACAAAAACTGAAGGGAATAATGTTTGAACTCCCCCTCAAGCCCCCTCGTGGAACTGGGCCCAACTTTACCTCTGCAATGTGTTGAGGAAAAAGTCCCACTGTTCCCTGCAGCTGCGTCGATGAGCTCTCCACAGAGAGGAAGAGGCGAAGCGAGAAGTTTCAATTGCGCCAAAATCTGTCCAAAATATGCCCAATGTGTTTCTATGAGCTTATTTGGACCTAAGCTTCTCACCTTCCTTCCCACCTTTGGGACAACGACTCCCATTGTTAGGGCGTCATTATCTCATCATTATATACAGACCTCTGCTCTCCATAAAGCCAGCCAGCCATACAAAAAGCATTCCCTCCCGCTCCCAGATGTCCACAATGGTCCTACAGTCAGCATTCATTTGCCTTTTAGTCGAGATTGGAATGGTTTTAATAGCCTATTTTAAATGGTTGGTGTTGAGCTAGGGCAAGGTTTCCCAAACTCCGTCCTGGAGCCCCCCTGGGTGCACGTTTTGTTTTTTCCCCCTAGCACTACACAGCTGATTGAAATAATCAAAGCTTTATGATGAGTTGGTTATCTGAATCAGCTGTGTAGTGCTAGGGCAAAAAAACTAAACGTGCACCCATGGCAGAGGAGGCTGGTGGGAGGAGCTGTAGGAGGACAGGCTCATTGTAATGGCTGGAATGGAATAAATGAAACCGTATCAAACACATCAAACATATGGAAACCACGTTTGACTCGATTCCATTTATTCCATTTCAGCCATTACAATAATCCCGTCGTCCTATAGCTCCTCACACCAACTTCTTCTAACCCAGGAGGCTCCAGCCTGCTCTGACCCAGTGTGGGCCCCAGGACCGAGTTTGGGAAACCATGAGCTAGGGTATGGTGACTGCCATACCTAATTCATGCCCCTGCAAGAGTCCATGGGCCCTTTCTTAAATTGTAAGAAACTCAAGTATCCTTGAGTTAACTTGAGTACAGTACAACACAGTACAGTAGGATTCAGTACAGTACAGCACAGCACATCCCAGAAGAGTACTTTAGAGTACGGTAGAGTACAGTGCAGTACAGTAGAGCACAGTACAGAAGATTACAGTATATTACAGTACAGTACAGTATAGCACATTATAGGCATCTATGTTTTGTCCAAATACTGTAGATAGCTCTTGGAGGGTTGGTGCCCCCCATGCTGGCTATCCATCTCCATACTATACACTTTTTCCTGAAGTGTGCACTTGTCCACTACCCACATGGTGGTTCTCTGTAGCTCAGTTGGTAGAGCATGGCACATTCAACTTTAAAATGCAGATAGCCACAATGGCGCTGCCCGTGCTGTCACAGACGCCATAATGGCACTGATACAAAGATGATACCTCTAATTTTCTGTCATGGACAAAGGAACTCAAAGGGTGTGATGATATTTTTTTCTTTTCTTTTTTTTTTCTTGGGGGGGTGGATCAGCTTAATATTGCGGAAAGAATGTTGCTTCCAATGTAATTGTCTGCATCATTTCCAATCCCCCATATTTTTTGGGGTAAATATATATATCCATTCACGTATGCATACATATACACATATATACATACACATACCTACATAGACATACATACTTTTTTTTTAAAGTATACCTTTATTATTATTCCCCGCAAACCCTACCACCGATCCCCCAATTGGAGTAAACTGATAAACATTTCTGTTTTTACCTTCAATTTATACATCTTAAACACATTTTACAGACACAGTCTACTTTATAATAGTTCTCTCTTGTTTGTTCTTAGTCCTTCCTCTATTTCTGTTGTCCATCGAGTTTGATTTCCACTTGTAACTGTGCTATTTCACAATAGCTCCGCACCTATACACATTTCACAGATCCCGTATGCCCTACATTGTTTATCTTGTTATTAGTCCCACCCTTCAGCTCCACTCAACCTTTCCCATCTATCTTCCAACATCATCCATTTCGGATTTTTATTTGCCATATATTTTTCAACTGTGCTGTGATGCTTCACAAAAGATTTGAATCTGTGTGTGATGATATTAATTAATAATGAATTAATCATGCGAATCATTCCTGACTATTTGCACATTCATATCAAAAAGGAAGGTGGATCCTTTTGAATATGAAAGTGGCCGAAAAAGAGATTTGGCTCATTCATCTATATGGTCCAAATCAGGATGATCCAGACTTCTTCGAAAACATTTATACCAATTTATTGAACTTACAGGTAACACATGATCTAATCATTATGTTAAGAGACTATAACACAGTGTTAAGTACCTCAATGGACCCTAAAGGTAATCACTCAACAAGATATCATAATCGTGTACTCAAGGAAATCACAAATATTATGGACACATTAGAAATAGTGGATAATTGGAGACTAAAAAACCCCGACCTAGTGAGATATACATGGAGGAGACTTAATCAAGCTAGTCGTCTTGACTACTTTCTTGTCTCTCTTGCATCAAAGGTTAAAAAAGTTTTAATAGGAGACAGAATGCGACCGGATCATCATCTAATTGGCATTCACATAACTCTTATAGATTTTCCATGTGGACGGGGATATTGGAAATTTAATCAAAGTCTACTGGAGGACGACTTATTTTTAACTAAGACAAAATAATTTATAACTGAATTTTTCCAGTATAATATAGGTTCAGCAAATCCCCTTATTGTTTGGGATACCTTTAAATGTATCTTCAGGGGTCATTCAATTCAATATTCATCAATAATAAAAAGCAGTTTCTGGCTAAAGAGACACGACTAACAAGGGAAATCCATGAACTAATAGTACAGGTAGATAGCAATAAAAACGATACTACAGAGATACAAAATAAGAGGAAAAACAAAAATAACTTGAGGAACTTATTCAAGAACGATCTAATGTAATCTATTACAAAAGTAAAGCAAACCGGATGGAATATGGATAAAAATGCACAAAATTCTTCCTGAATCTCAAATACAGGAACGCTAACAAAAAGAATTTGCAGAAACTCGTTACTGAAGACGGAGTCATCTATGATTCTCCGAATGATATTTTAAAAGAAGAAGCTAATTATTTTAGGCAGATGTTCTCTTTTCCGTCTCATCTGAAGGGAATGAATGGGAATCTGTTGGATGTCTGGTATGATGTAGTTGTTGAGCGGCTTCACTGCAAGTATTTTGTATGTTTCGAATATTCAATAAATATATATATATTTTAAAGATGTTACCTCTATATATCTCTATGGTCTGAATTGTTTTGGTTGTGACGGTTTCGGTTTGAACAATTTTGACTTATTTTGGACTTCAAAGAATCCCCATAGCTATCATACCCATATCAAAATTGTCTGCACTGTCAAGGGAACTGGAGTCCTTGGTTAGTAGGCAGCTAAAGGCCTACTTCCAAGAAAACAACATTTTAAATGGAATGCAATCAGGTTTTAGGTCTGGCCACAGCACTGTTTCAGCAACATTGAAGGTTTTAAATGACATCCACTGTGCTCTTGATAAGAAGTTACATTGTGTGTCCGTCTTTATTGATTTTTCTAAGGCTTTTTACCGGTCATGCTCTAGATTGGTTTATAAATTATCTATCAAATCGTACACAATGTGTGTGTCTTTAGGACAGCTGTTTTTAGTCAACTTTCGTGTTTTTAACGTAATATGTAATTGTTTTACTGCATGTGTGTTTAGAGTTTCGCTTAATGTTATGTTAGTGTATGTAAGTTGTTTTGTCAGAAACATTGTTCCCCCTGCTGCTATTGGACCAGGTCTCTCTTGGAAAAGAGATGTTATCTCAATGAGAATAACCTGTAGAAATAAAGGTAAAATAAATTGAACATTTAAAAAAAATCTTTCATTTGGTCAATAGTACATCCCAGCAAACATATATTTTAGTCCCAAAACTGTACTTTATAAAGTTGACATATTAGATGTTCGGTACTGACACTTCTTAAAATACATGAAGATTACATTTTCTTGCCCACACATTTTCTCCAAAAATGTTTGCAAACAGACTACTCAACATGAGTCCATGCTGGAGAGGGGTGTAATCCAATCTCCTGGTGATATTTGTAGGGGTGTGGCTTAAGGCACATAAATTCTCTCCAAATGGTACATGAGGTCACCAAACCCATATTTCTGCTCATTGATTAATGAGTCCCTTTAAGACCACTCCACATTATTGATAAAAAAGGTTTTACTCGTATTTTTATTTTTTTCGTTGCTCTTATCCGTTAATATTTTGTATGCTTATGGATTTCAGTTTGTATTGACTGCTGTATTAGTGTAATAAAAACATATTGAAAATTTGAACTTGAAATTCTAGTCTTTTTATGTGTGTGTGTGTGTGTGTGTGTGTGTGTGTGTGTGTGTGTGTGTGTGTGTGTGTGTGTGTGTGTGTGTGTGTGTGTGTGTGTGTGTGTGTTTCAGTAGTGACATCAAAAGGTGGGACAGCATTTTTTATACAAAGATGTTTAAAAATAAACAAAGCTACTGATTAGATCAGTATCTTTCAACGTAATAATAGAATAACTAAAGATGATCTATTGAAATAATAGTGTTAAAAAATTACAAAAATCATTAATTGCTTTATTTTTTAAGTATAGGAGTCAGGGTTTGGGACAGCCAAATGAATTTAACAAGATGCCCTGGATTGATGTAAATAAATGTCCTAAGTATGGAGACTACTAAACTATTGTTTTTTTGCATATATCATTTTTGGAGTGGGACTGCAATTGGCACCACTTCTGTAGAATCACCCATATAGCAACAGTATGGTTTTACTCAGCTGACTCAGAAACACAATGGCAGGCATCTCCAACCCTGTTCTTTGAGACCCTGTTCAATCCCAGTTGTAACTAACCTGGTTCAGCTTATCAACCAGCTAATTATTAGAATCAGGTGTGCTATATTAGGGTTGGAGTGAAAATCTACAGGACGGTAGCTCTCCAGGAACAGGGTTGGAGACCCCTGTACTATGTCAATACACTCAATGAAGCAAATAAAATGAAAATCCTCAGCATTGTATCCTCATTAGAACAAAAAACTTGCCATGATCCACCCCGTGGAATACTGGAGAAATATGTTTGAAAACTGTGACTGAATTGAAAAACCAACTTTTCTGGTTGAAAACGACATAAGCAGCATCAATTTGAGTCAAACATTTATTCTAGTGTCAAGATTGACTACAGCGTGTAAATATGAATATTTGGGTCATAAAGTCAGTCTCGTCATGATATTTGAGAGATAATTAGGAAAAAAGGGTATGTTATGGTATTATGGACACTTAACAGCTTTCCTTGGGTTGGATTTATTTAAATCCTGCCACATGCCCACCTGCCCACAGCTGGCAGCACCCAAGTAATCATCAATTTGGAGCGCAGCTGCACACAGTCCTATCATAATGCCCAACACGTGGGTGTGAAACGCACGCTGACCAAGGTAAATTTGATTTGACTTTGGATAACCTTATGGGGTTTAGTAAGGGACCATCAGTAAATTACACAATATACATGCGATAATATTTCTAAATCTCCAATTTTCAATGACTTAAAATCCTCAAACCAACTAACTACAAACTGTAGAAATTCATATACAACTATTGAAATTATTTAATGAGAGAACTAAAAGATGTGCAACATGACAATATTGTCCCATTTACTGTTGAAGTCGGAAGTTTACATACACCTTAGCCAAACACATTTAAACTCAGTTTTTCACAATTCCTTACATTTAATCCGAGTAAAAATTCCCCGTCTTCTTTATTTTAAGAATGTGAAATGTCAGAATAATAGTAGAGAGAATGATTTATTTCAGCTTTTATTTCTTTCATCACATTCCCAGTCGGTCAGAAGTTTACATACAGTCAATTAGTATTTGGTAGCATTGCCTTTAAATTGTTTAACTTGGGTCAAACGTTTCGGGTAGCCTTCCACAAGCTTCCCGCAATAAGTTGGGTGGATTTTGGCCCATTCCTCCTGACAGAGCTGGTGTAACTGAGTCACTTCCTGACTGATGTATTGAGAGGTTGCTTCAATATATCCACATCATTTTCATCCCTCATGATTCCGTCTATTTTGTGAAGTGTACCAGTCCCCCCTGCAGCAAAGCACTCCCACAACATGATGCTGCCACCCCCGTGCTTCACGGTTGGGATGGTGTTCTTCAGCTTGCAAGCCTCCCCATTTTTCCTCCAAACATAACAATGGTCATTATGGCCAAACAGTTCTATTTTTGTTTCATCAGACCAGAGGACATTTCTCCGAAAAGTACAATCTTTGTCCCCATGTGCAGTTGCAAACCGTAGTCTGGCTTTTTTATGGCGGTTTTGGAGCAGTGGCTTCTTCCTTGCTGAGCGGCCTTTCAGGTTATGTTGATATAGGACTCATTTTACTGTGGATATATATACTTTTGTACCTGTTTCCTCCAGCATCTTCACAAGGTCCTTTGCTGTTGTTCTGGGATTGATTTGCACTTTTCGCACCAAAGTACATTCATCTCTAAGAGACAGAACACGTCTCCTTCCTGAGCGGTATGACGGTTGCGTGGTCCCATGGTGTTTATACTTGCGTACTATTGGTTGTACAGATGAACGTGGTACCTTCAGGCATTTGGAAATTGCTCCCAAGGATGAACCAGACTTGTGGAGGTCTACAATTTATTTTTCTGAGGTCTTGGCTGATTTCTTTTGAGTTTCCCATAATGTCAAGCAAAGAGGCACTGGGTTTGAAGGTAGGCCTTGAAATACATCCACAGGTACACCGCCAATTGACTCAAATTACGTCATTTAGCCTATCAGAAGCTTCTAAAACCATGACATAATTTTCTGGAATTTTCCAAGCTGTTTAAAGGCACAGTCAACTTAGTGTATGTAAACATCTGACCCACTGGAATTGTGATACAGTGAATTATAAGTGAAATAATCTGTCTGTAAACAATTGTTGGAAAAATTACTTGTTACATGCACAAAGTAGATGTCCTAACCGACTTGCCAAAACTATAGTTTGTTAACAAGAAATTTGTGGAGTGGTTGAAAAATGAGTTTTAATGACTCCAACCTAAGTGTATGTAAACTTCCGACTTCAACTGTACATTGTGTAATTTCTTGACAGTCCCTAACTGGCCCCACAGGCTATTCAAAGTCAAGCCAGCTTTTCCACGATCGCACACCGGTGGACTGAAACTAATTGGCAAAATAATTTGGCAAGCTAGCTTGCTAGCTAGTCTAGGCTACTTCCAGACACAAGACCCTGTTAGACTCTTTCAAGTTCTCAAAATCTCGAAGGGTGAGTGATTTTAACTGTGTACTGTTTTGGTAGTGTGAATGTTTGCAATGCCTCCCAAGTGCGAACACACACACACAAGAGACCCCCACACCAAAGCACACCTCAAAGACCCAAATCTCGTTCTCAGATGCATTTCCCAATGAGGAGTACTGAAACTGAGGCTAAATCAGTCAGTTCAGCCCCCCTTTAATATACATCTAAAATATTTGTATTTTCAGTCATTTGTTGTGGATGCCTTGTACACATACAGTAGGTATATACAGTACATTACTTATGCAACATCACTTGAAATATTTTTATATTCTGCATGCAACAATCAATTAGTTATTTCTCATTCCACCCTGATTAATGATATGCCTCCTCATCTGCCTTGGCGGAAGTTTGATCCCATTTTCAGGTGAGAATGGCAAATTAATTGATCCGTTTTTTTCCTCCTATGTTAGAAGGACACTCTCCCAGTGTGACAGCGGCCACTGAAGGATGTCCTGATTGGCTGACACTGCACTTTTGCCTGCCATTGCCAAGCCGATCGTTGCCAGGGTGTGAGAGGTCTGGTTGCCGTGTAGGCAGTTGATGAAGAACAGTAATCAATAGAGTGAGGAATGATGAAGAAATGAGAGATGGAGACTGACAGGCTGCAGAAATGTGTGTGTCACTTTTGCAGTGACAAACTAAATGCTAACAAAGTAATCAATAATTAAAATGAAATCTTAAAGAGAAGAAATTTAACAAAACAAAATACACTTAATTTTGATAACTATTTCAATTAGAGATTGGAGACTCAATTTATATAGTAATTGTATTAATCGTATAAAAACGTTACCAAAGAAGAATGCCTAAGCTATGATGAGTTCTTTGAAAGTAAGCCTTACCAAATCTGTCCCAATCGTAACAAAATTATTTTGTTTTCATAAAAGTAGGTTTGAACGTCGCAATATTAATTCGGTAGCTTTGTTTTGCGGTTCGTTCAAGTAGTGCTATACAGAAGATAAAAAAGGCAATATATTGTTAAATCTTTCCTGAGACAATAATAACTGGGCTATGGAGGCAGGGCAATGATTGCTGAATATATGGAATTCTAAACTGCTCTTTGGTTGGTTTCCAGGAGAACATGGTTTATTTGTCTTCATATTGTGAGTCTCTGTTTATGTTCTGTCTCTGGAGAAACCACATGTTCTGAGAAATGACCCCAACCCACAGAAATACACCAAATATTAAGTTCTGAAGCACTTTCCATTTCATGAAAATGTTACTGTACTGGTCTGCCACTGTAGTTAGTCTAACCCACTTTGAAAACCTGCCCATTAATCTTGAATTATTTATGTGATAGAACAGCGGAGCTTTCTTCTTCTCTGGTCTGTTCTGTCTAGTGTTGCAAAGCTACTGGTAATTTACCAAAGTTACTGTAATATTTGGCAGTCTATGGAATTTTTTTTAATGAATAGTTGAATAACTTTAAAAATATATATATTAAAGTTTATTCTGTGTTCATATTGTCCATGAGTTTCTAGTGGATAGACCATATGGTTCAAAAGAAAATAGCCTAATTAATGAAAAGCATCTAATCAACAATGGCATTATTTTCAATTATACGCAATTCTTGCAACTTCATTCTATTTCCACCAATTTGGCACCAAAACATTGGCAACAAAGACATAGTAAAATAAATACACGTTTGTAAAGAAAATCATGTCAAACACCAATGTTATTCACTAAGTTTAGGGTATATATTCTGGTTAATTTTTTACAGCTGTGTGATTCTATTTTTATTTTTAAAGTAATCTTATTTGTCTGTAATTATCTTTGGCCACACAGAGGGCCAGAGATAATTACAAACACCTGTGATAATCTGAAGTACCCAAACGATCCACTTGTGATGTCTTGTGATAAATTACATAAAATCCTTGAATGTTATCAACATTCTCGTAGTTTACTGGGAAACGTAGAAAGTTTCCAGTAATATACCCTCCCTTTGCAACTCTAGGTCTGTCCATCTTCTTCTCTCTGAAGGGGTGTGTTTGGACTGTGGATAGGTAATACAGAGGGTTATGCTATAGAACCAAAGGACAGGTTTCGAATACACCTTGTTGAAAATTATATCATGTCACATTATTAAACTGTATAATATAATTTAATGTCCAATTATATTGTTTTGAATGTAGACTTCACATAGGCACATATCCTGAGGATCACTGAGATGCATGTGGTGGTGAATGCAGACATTCCGAAACGTGAAAACTGTGCAGAATATAAGAGGAATATGGGTCAAGAGCACCATGCTGCAATTGAGACACCCTCACTACAGTTTGCACCTTTTCCACTATTTCCAGGCCAATTGATTTATTTCACATTATTAATGAACTTTGCTGCAGCTCCACTTGTCAGGCTTGTCTTGTGGGGGTCAATAACGAGAGGAAACTTGATGTTAGTGGATCCGGCTTAAGTGATTCTGTCGCGCTAACGATTCAATATATCAGGACAAATGTCAACCCCTTTTAATATGTTGATTCACCGTGCCTCATCTGCATAAGCGCTGGGCTTGGCGAGATCCCGAGCTCGCCTCAGCCAGGCCAGGAGATGTATAATGGCAGGCTGAGAATTCCTCCAGCTTTCGGTAAATATTTGATTAAACAGGTATAGACAGCTGAATGGGATAGACGGCTAGTACAGAATAAATAAACCTACTTCCTGATGGGTCTCTGAATGCCACTCTTTGAGATCGGTCTGGGATACTGAATTTGACCCCTTTGTTGAGAATTGGTTCAATGTCCCAGGTGATGTACATTGTTTATATATAAAGTGCGTGTATAAAGTGCATGTATAAAATAACATGAATAAATCGTATCCAATCTAATCACTGTATCCATATTATGCAGCGCTGAATAACTTGCAAGATATTGAAAACTCTTAGGAATGTGTTTTCAACAAATGCACCTGCTGTTCTGATTTCAAGGTAGTCTCATCCACATTTAGATACATTTTAGAAGCCCAAGGCAGAACATCTTCAATCCACATTGTTCATGATGTCAGAAAAGGAAATAGACCTCTTCCTGGGATCGTCATTGTGTGTAACTGTTATAAACCAAAGTGCTATGACTGAAGAGATCATGACAAGTCATAAACTAGCTATAAATGTTGATTGATGTGTGTTTTCGTACCAAACTATAAGCTCTCTTGGTGTCCCTGTCCTTTATAGATTTTATAACGAAATTAAATCTAAGAAGCAAGTCTTTCTGCAAAAATTGACTGATGGGAGACTGATGACTAAGATAGGTAGTGTACTGGTATGTTGTAATTTTAAATGTACATTTTAGTCATTTAGCAGGCGCTCTTATCCAGAGCAACTTACAGTTAGTGCATTCATCTTAAGATAGCTGGTGGGACAACCACAAATCACAGGCTTCGTAATTACACTTTTCTCGAGGTGAGGAGGGGGATTATCTAAGATAGGGGTGGGAGGGCCAAAGGACCAGAAGTGGCAGAACAGAGTGCTCAGGTTGGGGTGTAGGGTTTGAGGATAGCCTGAAGGTAGGGAGGGGCAGTTCCTCTTGCTGCTCTGTAATGGGGAGGTATAGGGTTTGTATTCATGTGTGAGCAGCAGGCAGGGTGGGGGAGGCATGTAAACACTTAGGGTGACTAAACTGCTGGCTCTAGTTTTCTGGCCCGTAGGAGAAATCAGTACGATGGATCGGTAGAGAGAGATTTAGTTGCAGGTGGCAGAGGTCGGTGGATTGTGTATTCTGTGCAGTCAATAATAAAGTTAGGACTTATGCCTGCTGAAAGTTAATGAGCAATCACAAGGACCTTGGAAAGTAATTTGCATCTGGGGATCAGCTTCTCACTTTGGCTGGAAAAGGGCCCAGGGGACTTGGAATCATCTCCATACTGCAGTGGCTGAAGAACAGGGAAAAATACTAATCCTCACCGGCGAACACATTGTTCTAACAACAGATATGTTGGACAGTTACTCGTTGTTCTAACAAGGGGTAAAATGAACAATTACTGTACATTACTTCTCAGTATGTAAAACTACTGATTTTGTCACGACTTCCGCCGAAGTAGGTCCCTCTCCTTGTTCAGGCGGCGTTCGGCGGTCAAAGTCACCGGCCTTCTAGCCATCGCTGATCCTCTTTTCATTTTCCTTTGGTTTTGTCTTGTCTTGTATCACACCTGGTTCCAATCCCATTCATTACATGTTGTGTATTTAACCCTCTGTTCCCCCTCATTGTCATTGTCGGTGATTGTTTGTTTGTAAGCATTGTGCAAGATATGTTCTGGTGTGCGACGGGTTTTGTACTCAGTTGTATTATTTTGTATATTTTGGTTTTCTGATTTTTTGATCACTTATTAAACTGCTCCGTTTATACCAAGTTCGATCTCCTGCGCCTGACTTCCCTGCCACCAGCACGCATCCTTACAGAATCACCGACCCCACCATGGAGTCAGCAGGAGCAGGTACCCCGGTTATAAGGGATGAACGAGCACGTCCGGGAGCACGCAGCAATGCTTCATTATCTTGGCACCATGGACCGCTGGGAGATGGACCGCTGGGAGAGACAGGGAGTTCTTCCAGCGCCTCCACCAGCACAACCGGGATCTTCTCTGAGCGCCCCTTTTCCACCTGGTTCCAGTGGGATTCGTCTCTCCCTGTCCCAGGAGTACGACGGAGAGGCTGCGAACTGCCAGGGGTTCCTGCTTCAACTGGAGCTATACCTGGCCACGTCCACCCGGCTCCATCGGGCCGTGAGAGGGTGTCCGCCCTCGTCTCGTGCCTCACCGGGAAAGCCCTGGAGTGGGCCAACGCCGTGTGGAGAGAGAGAGATGCGGCGTTGGACCAGTTTGAGGAGTTCACCCGCTGTTTCCGGGCAGTCTTTGACCTCCCGCTCGAGGGTAGAGCAGTGAGCGCCTCTTCCATCTGAGGCAGGAGACGAGGAGCGTCCAGGAGTTCACCCTGGAGTTTACGACCCTGGCTGCCAGAAGCGGGATGGAGCGACAGGGCCCTGATCGACCATTACTGCTGCAGTCTGCGCGAGGACGTCCATCGGGTGTTGGCCTGCAGAGACACCACCCTCACGTTCGACCAGCTGGTGGACTTGTCCATCCAGCTGGACAACCTGCTGGCTACCCGCGGACGTTCTGATCGGGGTCTGGTGGTTCCATCCTCCCGCACCCCCTGTCCGATACCCATGGAGCTGGGAGTGGCGGTGCGCATCATCTGTGGCCGCAGAGGTCACACTGCCGGTCGGTGCCGGGTTGGTTCCTCTGGGGATCGAGGCAGCAGGCAGGGCGCTCTGGCGTCACCCCAGGTGAGCCGGGCACCATTCTCACCCAGAGCCCTCTGTTGCACATATGTCTGTGTTTGTCACTTTCCCTGAGTTTTCCACGCATTCCCAGCATAGGGCGCTCGTCGATTCAGGCGCGGCTGGGAATTTTATTGATAGAGCTTTAGCCCATAGTTTAGGGATCCCCATCGTTCCCGTGGATGTACCTTTCCCCGTTCACGCCTTAGATAGTCGACCATTAGGGTCAGGGTTGATTAGGGAGGTCACCGCTCCTTTGGGCATGGTGACGCAGGGAGGTCATACAGAGATAATTAGTATCTTCCTTATTGACTCTCCTGCGTTTCCTGTGGTGCTGGGACCTACCCTGGTTAGCTTGTCATAACCCCACTGTTTCTTGGCCACAGAGGGCTCTCACGGGGTGGTCACAACAGTGCTCAGGTAGGTGTTATGGGGTTTCCGTTGGTGCTACTATGGTGGAGAGTCCAAACCAGGTCTCCACCGTGTGCATTCACCCTGAATATGCCGATTTGGCTCTCGCCTTCTCTAAAAAGAAAGCGACTCAATTACCACCTCATCGACGGGGCGATTGTGCGATAGATCTCCTGGTAGATGCTGCACTTTCCAGGAGTCACGTGTATCCCCTCTCACAGGCGGAGACGGAGGCTATGGAAACATATGTCTCTGAATCCCTGTGTCAGGGGTACATTCGGTCCTCCACTTCACCCGCCTCATCAAGTTTTTTTTGTGAAGAAGAAGGAGGGAGGTCTGAGCCCGTGTTTTGACTATCGGGGTCTGAATCAGATCACTGTGAGGTATAGTTACCCGCTACCGCTCATAGCCACAGCGATAGAGTCAATGCACGGGGCGCGCTTCTTCACCAAACTAGATCTCAGGAGCGCTTACAACCTGGTGCGTATCCGAGAGGGAGACGAGAGGAAGACTGCTTTCAGTACCACCTCTGGGCACTACGAGTACCTCGTCATGCCGTATGTGTTGATGAATGCGCCATCAGTCTTCCAAGCCTTTGTAGACGAGATTTTCAGGGACCTGCACGGGCAGGGTGTAGTGGTGTATATTGATGACATTTTGATATACTCCGCTACACGCGCCGAGCATATGGCCCTGGTGCGCAGAGTGCTTGGTCGCCTGTTGGAGCATGACGTGTACGTCAAGGCTGAGAAATGCCTGTTCTTCCAACAGTCCGTCTCCTTCCTAGGGTATCGCATTTCCACCTCAGGGGTGGAGATGGAGAGTGACCACATTGCAGCCGTGCGTAATTGGCCGACTCCCACCACGGTAAAGAAGGTGCAGTGGTTCTTAGGGTTTGCCAACTACTACCGGAGGTTTATCCAGGATGAAGGGGGGCCCGGTACGCTTGCAGTGGTCAGCTGAGGCGGACAGGGCTTTTAGTCACCTGAGGGCTCTGTTTACCTCGGCTCCCGTGTTGGCCCATCCGGATCCCTCTTTGGCGTTCATAGTGGAGGTGGACGCGTCCGAGGCTGGGATAGGAGCGGTGCTCTCTCAGTGCTCGGGTACCCGTTCTACAGTAGCCTTGGTCGCACCTGTCGGTGGATTTTCTTACTGATCTTCCACTCTCACAGGGTAACACCGTGATCCTGGTTGTTGTGGATCATTTCTCTAAGACCTGTCATCTCCTCCCTCTGCCCGGTCTCCCTACGGCCCTACAGACTGCAGAGGCCTTATTTACACACGTCTTCTGGCACTACGGGGTGCCTGAGGATATAGTGTCTGATCGAGGTCCCCAGTTCACATCTAGGATCTGGAAGGCGTTCATGGAACGTCTGGGGGTCTCGATCAGCCTTACTTCAGGGTTTCACCCCGAGAGTCATGGGCAGGTGGATAGAGTGTACCAGGATGTGGGCAGGTTTCTATGGTCCTATTGCCAGGACCGGCCGGGGGAGTGGGGGGATTTCGTGCCCTGGGCCAAGATGACACAGAACTCGCTCCGCCACTCCTCCACTAACATCTCTCCCTTCCAGTGCGTACTGGGGTACCAGCCAGTTCTGGCGTCTTGGCATCAGGGTCAGGCCGAGGTTCCTGCGGTGGACGACTGGTTCAGGCGCGCGGAGGAGACATGGGAAGCCGTCCGTGTCCACCTTCGGCAGGCCGTGACACGCCAGAAGGTTAATGCAGATCGCCACCGCAGTGAGACCCTGGTGTTCGCACCGGGGGACCGGGTCTGGCTCTCGACCCGAAACCTGCCCCTCCGCCTGCCCTGCCGGAAGCTGGGTCTGCGGTTTGTGGGGCCATTTAAAGTCCTGAGGAGAGTGAACGAGGATTGTTATAGGCTACATCTTCCACCCGATTACCGTATTAACCCCTCGTTCCATGAGTCTGAGGTGCGGGAGGTTCCTCCATACTCCGTTCGCTCCATACTGGATTCGAGGCGCCGGGCGAAGGGCCTTCAATTTCTCATGGAGTGGGAGGGGTATGGTCCGGAGGAGAGGTGCTGGGTTCCGATCGAGGGCGTGTTGGACCCATCTTTGCTGCAGGAGTTCAACCGTCTTCGTCCGGATCGCCCTGCGCCTCGCCCTCCGGGTCGTCCCCGAGGCCGGTGTCAGCTTCTCACTTTGGCTGGAAAAGGGCCCAGGCGACTTGGAATCATCTCCTTACTGCAGTGGCTGAAGAACAGGGAAAAATACTAATCCTCACCGGTGAACACATTGTTCTAACAACAGATATGTTGGACAGTTACTCGTTGTTCCTACAAGGGGTAAAATGAACAATTACTGTACATTACTTCTCAATACAAATTTAGAACAAGTATGTAAAACTACTGATTTTGTCACGACTTCCACCGAAGTAGGTCCCTCTCCTTGTTCGGGCGGCATTCGGCGGTTGAAGTCACCGACCTTCTAGCCATCGCTGATCCTCTTTTCATTTTCCTTTGGTTTTGTCTTGTCTTGTATCACGCCTGGTTCCAATCCGATTCATTACATGTTGTGTATTTAACCCTCTGTTCCCCCGCATTGTCCTTGTCGGTGATTGTTTGTTTGTAAGCATTGTGCAAGATATGTTCTGGTGTGCGACGGGTTTTGTACCCAGTTGTATTATTTTGTATATTTTGGTTTTCTGATTTTTTGATCACTTATTAAACTGCTCCGTTTATTCCAAGTTCGATCTCTTGCGCCTGACTTCCCTGCCACCAGCATGCACCCTTACAGATTTGGACTTTCATTTAGTTTACATTTATTTTACATTTAACCGAGGGTATATTTACATTTTTTATCCCCCCCCCCCAAAAAAATGTGAAATGTTTCCACGTAGCAATTTTAGCATATTATACAGTAATTCTTGGGAAATAGTTATAAGAATCACTGTTTAAACATACCTTTTTTCACTTTCCTTTTGTTCTATATTAAATGAAAACTATCTTACCAGCTTGGGTAAACTGAGCCTTGTGAATCTCACTATGTTCCCTGTTTTGTTCTTGTCTTTGTTCTGCCATCAGAGTGGCTGCTGAGGCGGAACTCCAGTCAGGAAGAGGTAGAGAAGTCCATCAGAATGTTCAGCGCGTCCTTGAAGTCAACAACCATGGGCGTGCATGCATGGGAGATTTACTTTCTCACAAGTTCACAGTCGGCCACACCACACTGGCCATGTAATCATCCAACCTCACTGCTTCCACATCCACGGCTATGAAGCTGTAATCTGTCTGTCCAGCAGCTCAGCTCGCCATGGGTCAGTGATGGGATGCTGCTCCATGTTTCGGGTCATTGTGGCGGGGGGGGACTATGGCCATGCAGGTATGTATGCTGAGCCCCTCGTATAATATCATGCTCCCCCTGGGTATCTGTCTGTAGCAGTGACAGGTCCTACACACATAGTACACAGTAGCCACAGACTGATCGCTGTCTCAACTGAATTAAACACAATGCTAACAAATTAAGTTGTTCATCATATTCTTATCTCCTCAACTTGACACAGCACAGTAAAAGTATTGTTATAAATTATTAAACTAAAACATTTACAGATAGTTGGTTGCAATCAAATCATTTCACAATCAGATAAATTCATTGTTAGGTGACTATCAAAAATGAATGTCCAGACCACTACTACCAAAAAGTTAGAATCTCATTCCCTGGTCTCTGAATAACTTTGCGTTGCAGGGTTCCTTGGAGGGTTCTTGGGTGCAAAATTGAAGCATATAGTTAAAGTAGGCAGGGGGAAACACATTTCATTACTTTGCTTGGTGACATTTTTTCCCGACATTACAAAGCAGTAATGGGAGATCTGGGGCAGAAACAGATTGCTCCACTACTCACATCCAACAGGCCTCATTTTAACGCACCTTACTGCTTTGTTACAGTCAAGTATGAGGGTCTTTTTCCTCCTCCTATTTTTAATATATCTTTATAGTGAGAGTAGATGCTACACTGTTCTGACAAGAGACAAATGTTTCATTCAAATGTTGCTTTCGCATATTGTGAAAAAAGTAATGAATTCCAACGCCACAGCAGACCCGGTTCACTGTGTCAACGCCTGAGACGTGGAACCGCCGCTGCACAGCAGCAAAATTAAATTTAATGTTCCATTCGCCACGGGAAAGGTGCATAAATCAAGGCTTTTGATTTGCATGGACTGTGGTGAACAACCACATCCCATGCAAAAATAAACCAGGGCTGCAATATGATGTCAGGGAAAGAACAATGCAATCTCAGGCTTCCTAATAAAAGTAAGCAAGAGGCTGGGGGCGTTTAATTTGGACTTGTATTATGTTGCTCTGATGTCAAGTATATTATTAAAAACCCAGCTTCCACCCTCCTCTTTTCATTTAAGAAAGGAAAGCCTTTTCAAAAAATATATATTTCCTGCTGTGTTTTAATACCGACACAGTAAACAAGACAAATGAAAGTTTTGTCAGATGAAGAAAGCCATATGGAATGTATTTATATCAGAAACAAACAGGTACTACTTTATTTTATTGAACAGAACAGAACAAGTCATTCCTGTACAGGGTGTAGCCTAATAAAATCACTAGCTTGTACATAAAATCATAAAAACTTCAATGGTGATTACCTTTAATTTCACCTTAAATACTTTACAATATATTGCAGGCATAGTAGTTGTTCTGGTAGTTGTGCTTCAGACTCAAATGGACTGCATCCATTTTTATTGATCTATCTCAATGGGAAATTAGTACAACTATTCCTTCAGAAAAAATACAATTGCGCAAATAGCTTTGAATGGCTTTGACTTCTCTTTGTCCTGGGGTTGAGGAGGGAGGCAGTGGAGGCCAATGCAGGAGGAGAAGATAAGCATTAGAGTACAATGAGATGATATTACTGTCAGAGAGCTTCAATAGCCGAAGCTTCAGAGCTTAAACTCTAATAATGTTAGTTGAGGAGGCTGCTCGATTGGGGATTCACTTTCCAATCCCCGCTGTAGCAAATGTTATTCAATTGGTCTGAATACCTTTCTGTTTATTTAATAATCATCAGTACAAGGACAGAATACTGACCGAGGATCGGGGAGCAAGACAGGCAGGAAAGAGAATACAGTAAACTATGTGGTGCTCAGCAATTTCCTATTAATGAGCCAACAGCTGCCTTGAATTTGATCTTGTGTCATGCCTTCCCTCTCCCAAAGCCACCACATGCATATAAACACACACACATGAACTCAAGCACACACACAGACACACATAAGCCCATCATTGATGTTTCCTCCTCCAGTAAGATAATGGGTAATTCAAAATAGGTCTCATTGGAAATCAGGCACACACATACACACACATACAAGCACATAGGTCTGAAGTCCCATTAGGACTCAGCCTGATCGATACCCAGTGAATTAGAGTGCTGCTGATCAGATTAACTCCCCATTCTTTTATACCATCCCTTATTTAGGATGCATAATGAGAAAATATCCCACTTTCTTTTTCTGTACTCCTTCCAAATGAAATATAGACATCCTGGTTTGTATTTACTTGGCATTAAATTAATCTTGCCTGGGAATTCCAGTATACTGTTTAAAAGACCTGAACACTCTACCTTATATGTTTCCACTAATATTTTTCTCTTTGAAGATCCCAGGGTTTAACTCTATGCATTGATAGGCCTTAACTCTTCATTCACAGTACAGGTGTCAGCCCTATAAATAGACATACAATACATGGTATCCTCCTCCGATCCCTGAGAATTCTCCTCAGAACCATGACCTCTGGCCTGTGACCTATGAACCCTGAAAGAAGAAGGGCTGGGATCATGCAGGTTCTTGAAATGATTTGGATCTACTCTAAATCAGTTTTTTCCCCTCTCTGTTTTAATACCAGAGGAGAGGAGGAGGAGAGGAAGAGGAGGAGAGGTAGAGGAAGAGGAGGAGGAGAGGTAGAGGAAAGGTAGATGAGTTGTAGTCGAGAGTTAGAGGAGAGTAGAGGAGAGGAGAGATAGAGGAGAGGAGAGAAGTTGAGAGGTAGAGGAGATGTAGAGGAAAGGTTGTGAAGGGGAGGAGAGGTAGAGGAGAGGTAGAGGAGAGGAAGAGGTAGAGGAGAGGTAGAGGAGAGGAAGCGGAGAGGCAGAGAAGAGGTAGAGGAGATGTTGGGGAGAGGAGAGGGAGGGAGAGGAGAAGAGGAGAGGTAGATAAGAGAAAAAGTATCTAGAACCAAAAAAGGGTTATTCAGCTGTCCCCATAGGAGAACCCTTTGAAGAATCCCTTTTTGTTCCAGGTAGAACCCTTTAGGTTCTAGGTATGAACCCTTTTGTGTTCTCTGTGGAAAGGGTTCTACATGGAACAAATACGGGTTATCCTATGGGGACAGCTGCAGAACCCTTTTCAACCCCTTTTTTCTAAGAGTATGGAGGAGAGGTAGAGGAAAGGAAGACAAGAGGGAGAGGAGAGGAGAGGAGAGGAGAGGAGAGGAGAGGAGAGGAGAGGAGAGGAGAGGAGAGGAGAGATACAGGAGTGTTGAAGGAGAGGAGAGGTACAGGAGTGTTGAAGGAGAGCAGAGGTACAGGAGTGTTGAAGGAGAGCAGAGGTACAGGAGTGTTGAAGGAGAGGAGAGGTACAGGAGTGTTGAAGGAGAGCAGAGGTACAGGAGTGTTGAAGGAGAGGAAAGGTACAGGAGTGTTGAAGGAGAGGAGAGGTACAGGAGTGTTGAAGGAGAGGAGAGGTACAGGAGTGTTGAAGGAGAGGAGAGGTACAGGAGTGTTGAAGGAGAGCAGAGGTACAGGAGTGTTGAAGGAGAGCAGAGGTACAGGAGTGTTGAAGGAGAGCAGAGGTACAGGAGTGTTGAAGGAGAGGAGAGGTACAGGAGTGTTGAAGGAGAGGAGAGGTACAGGAGTGTTGAAGGAGAGCAGAGGTACAGGAGTGTTGAAGGAGAGGAGAGGTACAGGAGTGTTGAAGGAGAGGAGAGGTACAGGAGTGTTGAAGGAGAGGAGAGGTACAGGAGTGTTGAAGGAGAGGAGAGGTACAGGAGTGTTGAAGGAGAGGAGAGGTACAGGAGTGTTGAAGGAGAGGAGAGGTACAGGAGTGTTGAAGGAGAGGAGAGGTACAGGAGTGTTGAAGGAGAGGAGAGGTACAGGAGTGTTGAAGGAGAGGAGAGGTACAGGAGTGTTGAAGGAGAGGTACAGGAGTGTTGAAGGAGAGGCATGAGGGGAGAGACAGGAGTGTTGAAGGAGAGGCATGAGGGGAGGTACAGGAGTGTTGAAGGAGAGGCATGAGGGGAGGTACAGGAGTGTTGAAGGAGAGGCATGAGGGGAGAGACAGGAGTGTTGAAGGAGAGGCATGAGGGGAGAGACAGGAGTGTTGAAGGAGAGGCATGAGGGGAGGTACAGGAGTGTTGAAGGAGAGGCATGAGGGGAGAGACAGGAGTGTTGAAGGAGAGGCATGAGGGGAGAGACAGGAGTGTTGAAGGAGAGGCATGAGGGGAGGTACAGGAGTGTTGAAGGAGAGGCATGAGGGGAGAGACAGGAGTGTTGAAGGAGAGGCATGAGGGGAGAGACAGGATGTAGAAGAGCACACCAAGTCCTCCCAAGGCATGATGGGATTAGTGGCCTGGCTATAGAGCGATATTGCAGCAGCCCCAGATAGAGAGGTCCCTGTAGTTAACCTGTCTAGCCCCGGGGTGCCGCTAGCGGCACACCCCCCCCACCCCCACTGAAAAGGCAGAGCCGCGAAATTAAAAAAAAATTTTTTTTTTTTAAATATTTAACTTTCACACATTAAAGTCCAATACAGCTAATGAAAGACACAGATCTTGTGAATCCAGCCAACATGTCCGATTTTTAAAATGTTTTACAGGGAAGACACAATATGTAAAGATGTAAATCTATTAGCTAAACACATTAGCATAATCCACCATTTTTTCTTTGTCCACCAACACCAGTAGCTATCACCAATTCGGCTAAACTAAGATATTGATAGCCACCAACCAAGAAAAAACCTCCTCAGATGACAGTCTGATAACATATTTATGGTATAGGATAGGTTTTGTTAGAAAAATGTGCATATTTCAGGTAGATGTCATAGTTTACAATTGCACCCACCGTCACAAATGGACTAGAATAATTACAATGAGCAACGTGTTTACCTAACTACTAATCATGAAACATTTCGTAAAAATACACAGCATACACTAATCGAAAGACACCGATCCTGTGAATACAGACAATATTTCAGATTTTCTAAGTGTCTTACAGCGAAAACACAATAAATCGTTATATTAGCATAGCACATGTGCAAACATTACCCCAGCATTGATTCTAGCCAAAGAGAGCGATAACGTAATCATCGCCAAAATATATTAATTTTTTCACTAACCTTCTCAGAATTCTTCAGATGACACTCCTGTAACATCACATTACAACATACATATACAGTTTGTTTGAAAATGTGCATATTTAGCCACCAAAATCATGGTTAGACAATGAGAAAAGTAGCCCAGCTGGTCAGAAAATGTTTGTGCGCCATATTAGACAGTGATCTAATCGTATACATAAATACTCATAAACGTGACTAAAAAATATAGGGTGGACAGCGATTGATAGACAATTTAATTCTTAATACAATCGCGGAATTACATTTTTTAAATTATCCTTACTTTTCAATACAGTTTGCGCCAAGCGAAGCTAAGTCAAAAAAAATGGCGTCCTAAGCCACTAACATTTTTCGACAGAAACACAATTTATCATAATAAATTGTTCCTACTTTGAGCTGTTCTTCCATCAGAATCTTGGTCAAAGAATCCTTTCTTGGGTCTAATCGTCTTTTGGTCGAAAGCTGTCCTCTTGCCATGCAGAAATGCACATTGCGTTCGGCATGAACTGGAACGGTGCCCAGAGATTCACAATGGCTCAGAAATAAATGTCCCAAAATCGCACTAAACGGATATAAATTGCTATAAAACGCTTTAAATTAACTACCTTATGATGTTTTTAACTCCTATAACGAGTAAAAATATGACCGGAGAAATATAACTGGCTACACTAATGCTTGGAAAAACAGTAGGTCGGTGTCCTCCGCGCGCATGACGCACCAAGAAAAGAGTTCCTACCTACAGGGTTTTTTCATTTATAGTGGCTGTGATTGGGCAATCGATACCATTCAAAGCGTCATCACGTAAAGGCATCCAGGGGAAGACGTAAGCAGTGTCCGTATACTCATAGGAATAACAGTGGCCTTAAAACTGACTCCAGAACAGGGGCCAAAATGTGTGAAATCTGACTCCATGTCAGGGAAATTGCTGTAGAATGAGTTATGTTCCACTTAGAGACAAAATTTCAACGCCTATAGAAACTATAGACTGTTTCCTATCCAATAATAATAATAATATATTATTATTGTACGATCAAGAATTTTGTAGGAAGCCGTTTCAAAAATTACACGATTTCCATAAATAGTGACAACAGCACCCCCTATCCTTAACAGGTTTAAAGAGATTATAAACAATGAAGATAATCTAAAGAAAAGTCGACTCCACGGCCATGATGAAAAGTCTGCATCTTTTTTTAACAAATTCCTAGAAAGGCATTTTATTGTAAAAGACTACAGTAGCCCGGCAGCGTGTACAGGTTATCACGCTCTCACCCTCTGATCCCCTGCTGCACACCTCCACTCCGCAAACTTAATAAAACAGATCAGGGATGATAGGCTTTTATATTAAAAGCCATATATTCTGATTAATTTTACTTTTTCCTAAAGTTGATATTCCAGGCAAAAGACAAAGAGGAAGAAAGAGGGGACAAAAGATCCTGTGTGTAAAGAAACAGAGAGGGTTTGGTCTGTGGTAACCTGTTATTATCAGTTCAATTGGAAATAAAAATGTTATGATCAGAACATTGATTCAATGTTTATCTAGACGTACTCAGACAACAACACTGTGGAGGTATTTCCGGCTACTTTGAGCTTGTCTAAAAACCCTCAGCACTATTGTCAGATGGCTTTTGCCTGAGTTAAAGCTTGCAGCTGCTTCTCTGATGATGTGTCCACAGTTAATGGCAAACTCTTAATTTGGGATGAACAGCAATCAAAGTGAATAATTTACACTGTTGTTTTTATGGCTCAGCGGAGAACCATGTTTTTGGGTCACGTTTATGAGGGATGGAGGGAAGGAGGAAGTTCCAGGCATTGTGAAACTGGGAGGCCATCTGTGCCTTTCTCTGCTCTGCGAAATAATAACTGTTAATGGCCATATGTCTCCACACACACGAACAGGCCTGCTACACTGTGACCGATCACACTGCATACACATGAACAGGATCTACAAACACACAACATCATTTTTTTTGTCATTTACACAGTGGTTCCCAAACTATGGGGTGAGCCCGAGGGGTCAGCAGTCCGGCTTTCAACTTACTCTTGAAAGTTGTAATAGTAGAGTGCACAAGGTGGAATTTAGAAATTGGGCATCATCAGTTTTCCTCTTGTCATGTCAGTCATTGCATACCTTAGAGAGCTATTTATAACTTTTCATAAATATCTAGATCAACTATCCCGTCAGCTAACGTTTTTTAGCTAGGTTTTTTTAGCCCATAGATTTTGTAGTAATGTTCAATTCACTCAAATATCACATGAATACACATTAGACACACACACACACACACACACACACACACACACACACACACACACACACACACACACACACACACTCACACATTCTGCTCAGGGATTTTGTAATTGCAGTTGTAACAGATAACATACAGTACATTCAGAAAGTATTCAGACCCCTTGACTTTTTCCACATTTTGTTACGTTACAGCCTTATTCTAAAATGTATTTTATAATTGTTTTCCCTCATCAATCTACACACAATACCCATAATGACAAAGCAAAAACTGTTTTTTAAAAACATTTTTGCAAATGTATAAAAAATGTAAAACTGAAATATCACATGTACATAAAGTACCAGTCAAAAGCTTGGACACACCTACTCATTCGAGGATTTTTCTTTAATTTTATTATTTAATACGTTGTAGAATAATAGTGAAGAGTTCAAAACTATGAAATAACACATATGGAATCATGTTATAACCAAAACAGTGTTAAACAAATCAAAACATAATTTATATTTTAGATTCTTCAAAGTAACCACCCTCTACCTTGATGACAGCTTTGCACACTCTTGGCATTCTCTCAACCAGCTTCATGAGGTAGTCACCTGGAATGCATTTCAATTAACATGTGTGCCTTGTTAACTTCTACTGCCTCAGAAACCCGGATCCGGGAGCACCCCCCACCCCCCACACACTGTTTAGCATAGCTAGCATAGCTTCACAAGTAGATAGTAGCATCTAAATATCATTAAATCACAAGTCCAAGACACCAGATGAAAGATACAGATCTTGTGAATAAAGCCACCATTTCCGATTTTTAAAATGTTTTACAGGGAAGACACAATATGTAAAGATGTACATCTATTACCTAAAAACACATTAGCATAATCCACCATCTTTTATTTGTCCACCAACACCAGTAGCCATCACCAATTCGGCTAAACTAAGATATTTATAGCCCCTAACCAACAAAAAAACTCATTAGATGACAGTCTGATAACATATTTATGGTATGGGATAGGTTTTGTTAGAAAAATGTGCATATTTCAGGTAGCTGCCATAGGTTACAATTGCACCCACCGTCACAAATGGACTAGAATAATTACAATGAGCAACGTGTTTACCTAACTACTAATCATCAAACATTTCGTAAAAATACACAGCATACACTAATCGAAAGACACAGATCCTGTGAATACAGACAATATTTCAGATTTTCTAAGTGTCTTACAGCGAAAACACAATAAATCGTTATATTAGCATAGCACATAGCACATAGCAGCCCAGCATTGATTCTAGCCAAAGTGAGCGATAAAAGTCAACATCGCCAAAAGATATTAATTTTTTCACTAACCTTCTCAGAATTCTTCCGATGACACTCCTGTAACATCATTTTACAATATACATATACAGTTTGTTCGAAAAGGTGCATATTTAGCCATACAAAACCGTGGTTACACAATGAAAATAGTAGCAAAACAAGCCTGAAAATGTCGGTCGCCATCTTTCAGAGTGATCTAGTTTAATTAATAGCTAATCATATACTTGACTAAAAAATACAGGGTTTACAGGAATCGAAAGACAAATTAGTTCTTAATGCAACCGCTGATTTACATTTTTAAAATTATCCTTACTTTTCAATACAGGGTTCGCCAAGTGAAGCTATACCAAACAAAATGGCGAAATATGCGTTTAAAATATTTCGACAGAAACACGATTTATCATATTAAATATTGCTTACTTTGAGCTGTTCTTCCATCAGATTCTTGGGCAATGTATCCTTTCTATGTTATAAACGTCTTTTGGTCGATAGATGTCCTCTGTCCTTCGAAATGTCCACCACCAACGACCGACATCCCAAAACGTGTCCAAACTTTCAGAGTGCACGACAAATAAATTCCTCAGAATCGCACTAAACGGATATAAATTGCTATAAAACGGTTCAAATTAACTACATTATGATGTTTTTAACACCTAGAACGAGTAAAAACATGACCGGAGAAATATTGCTGGTTAGAAAACGATTTGGAACGAGGCAGGTCCGATGTCCTTGACGCTTCAGGCGCACGACGAGAAAGGGCGGTCTCTATACATTTTGGTCTTTTATAATGGCTGTGAAAATCCCATCGATTCCATTGAAAGCGTGATGACGTACAGACACCCAGAGGAAGACGTAGGCAGTGTCGGTTTCTTCATAGCATTCACTGTCGCCTTAAAAACAGACCCCAGATCAGAGGTAAAAAAATTTGAAATCTGAACCCTGTCATGAAAAGTGCTGTAGAAATTGTTCTGTACAACTCAGAGACAAAATTTCAACTTCTATAGAAACGAAGGTGTTTTCTATCCAATAATAACAATAATATGCATATTGTACGATCAAGAATTTAGCACGAGGCAGTTTAATTTGGAGACACAAATATGCTAATGCGGAACAGCACCCCCTATAGTTCCAAGAGGTTAAAGGTCATTTGTGGAATTTCTTTCCTTCTTAATACGTTTGAGCCAATCAGTTGTGTTGTGACAAGGTGGGGGGCATTCCTCATGAAGCTGGTTGAGAGAATGCCAAGAGTGTGCAAAGGGTGTCTAAGGGTGGCTACTTTGAAGAATCTATAAAAAGTTTAACACTTTTTTGGTTACTACATGATTCCAAATGTGTTATTTCATAGTTTTGATGTCTTCACTATTATTCTACAATGTAGAAAATAGTACAAAAAATAAAGAAAAACCCTTGAATGAGTAGGTATGTCCAAACTTTTGACTGGTACTGTAAGTATTCAGACCCTTTACTCAGTACGTTGTTGAAGCACCTTTGGCAGCGATTGCAGTCTTGAGTCTTCTTGGGTATGACACTACAAGTTTGGCGCATCTGTATTTGCAGAGTTTCTTCCATTCTTCTCTGCAGATCCAGATTTCCTCTAGACGTGACGCTTGGTATTCAGGCCAAAGAGTTCAATCTTGGTTTCATCAAACCAGAGATTCTTGTTCCTTATGGTCTGAGAGTCCTTTCGGTGCCTTTTGGCAAACTGCAAGTGGACTGTCGTGCCTTCTACTGAGGTGTGGCTTCTGTCTGGCCACTCTATCATAAAGGCCTGACTGGTGGAGTGCTGCATTGCTGCATAGAAGGTTGTCCTTCTGGAAGGTTCTCCCATCTCCACAGAGGAACTCTAGAGCTCTGTCAGAGTGACCATCGGGTTCTTGGTCACCTCCCTGACCAAGGGCCTTCTCTGCCGATTGCTCAGTTTGGCCGGGCTGCCAGCTCTAATAATTATGTAAATAAGGTATTTCTGTTTTTATTTTTAATCAATTTGCAAACATTTCTAAAAATCTGTTTTCAGAAGCTGGTAGCCTAGTGGTTAGAGCGTTGGGCCAGTAACCAAAAGGTTCCTGGATCTAATCCCCAAGCTGACAAGGTAAAAATCTGTCGTTCTGACCCTGAGCAAGGCAGTTAACCCACTGTTCCCCGGTCGCCGAAGACGTGTATGCCGATTAAGGCAGCCCCCCGCACCTCTCTGATTCAGAAGGGTTGGGTTAAATGCAGAAGACATATTTCAGTTGAAGACATTCAGTTGTACAGCTGACTAGGTACCCCCCTTTCACTTAGTCATTATGGGGTGTTGTGTATATATTGATGAGGGGAAACATAAATGTAATCCATTTTAGAATGAGGCTGTAACATAACAAAATGTTGAAAAAGTCAAGGCGTCTGAATACTTTCCGAATGCACTGTATGTGTGCGTCTGCATGTTACTGTGAGTGTGTGTGTTGGCGCGTGTCTGGGAGCATGTGTGTAGGGCAAATTCAGGACAAGGAGGACTGTGAGAAAAATACACAACCTTATACACCAGCGATTCAAATCAATTCCAATGCAGAGCCATAAGAAATTCCTTTACCAATGAGCCTGAGGACCTCGTCAAGTCATAGAGGGAAAAGTGCACAGAAGGACAGAGGGGAGAAGAAATAAGCAGGCGCTGAAAAAACTTCCCTGGATTTGCAACTTGCAAATAAAAAAGCAAAGCAATCAATCATGTTGGAAGACTCTCATTCCTGGCTAGCTCTTCTGGGGAGCAACGGAATGAAATCAGACAAGACTAGAATATGCAAAGTAGCTCGCTCTTTCAGGGGGGGCTGTGTGTCGAAGGGATTTGTGGGGGATGGGGGTCACTAAAAAAGACAAATGAGCATTCCAGGAGAAGACATGGAGGCCTGTTAAAAGTTTACTGTCACAAACACTAATTAATCACCCACCCAGCCAGTGGCTATTAATCATATATTAATGAGATAGTCTCTTTACTTTGGCCTGTCCAGGCCTCCCCTCAGCCCCGTGTCCCCTGGAAGCCACATTGGGCAGAAAGCATCCAAGACTTGCTCCAGACAGACATTTGCATTGAAAGGAAAAGCAAATAGCGAGGACATTTAAACTGTCCATTTTTCAGCCTGTAGTTCAGGAGACATTCAATCACACAGAAAGCCTTGTGGAGATGTTCTATGTCTCCTTTAGAGGAGAGAATGAAACACAGAATAAAGGAATTCTACATAGGGATATATTGTGTGTTAATTTTATATTTAATCCATTTATTTATTTTTTGTTGAAAATGTGAAAGTGACAAGTCTGAAATGGACTTGACAGATTATTTAGAGTGAAGACTTTTTGATTGGTGCATTTTCACCTTAAAATACATTTAGTGATGCCAAATAAAACCTCATGCTTGAATCAACCTTGGTATTCCCATTGCTTTCAAGATATTGATTGGGCTGCTACATTAATAGAGTGCTTTGAACATATGTTGCCATTCTGGTGTAGTTATTTGATTTCTTTCAGCCAGCTGGAGCTTGGTTCACTTCACAGAAATGTGTAATGTGCATATGTGTCACGACTCCCGCCGAAGTTGGCTCACCGGCCTACTAGCCGCCACCGATCCCTTTTCCCTTTTCTGTTAGTTTTGTCTTATTAGTTGCACTTGATTCCTACCAACACACCTAGTCAGCCGTGACAATATGAGGACGTTTCTATTTGCCAGAGAAAAGCAAATGGTTATAAATACCATGTAATAGCTTATGTTTCAGTTTTTGTCATTATCATTTCCCCTCTAAATCATGATTGAAAAATAATAACAAAATCAGTTATCATAGTATGTCGGCCTAGTGCCTACTGTTTTTACAGTTATGTGCAGTCATTCTCATATTTTATTTGACAGAGGGGAAAAGGATAGACAGTGCCTTTGGAAAGTATTCAGACACCTTGACCTTTTCCACATTTTGTTACGTTACAGCCTTATTCTAAAATGGATTAAATAAAAATATATATATTAGCAATCGACACACAATACCCCATAATGACAAAGTGAAAAGAAAAACTTTTTTTTTTGCAAATGTATTAAATCTAAAAAACAGAAATACCTTATTTCCATAAGTATTTAGAACCTTTGCTATGAGACTCGAAATTAAGCTCATGTGCATTCTGTTTCCATTGATCATCCTTGAGATGTTTCCACAACTTCATTGGAGTTCACCTGTGGTAAATTCAATTGATTGGACATGATTTGGAAAGGCACACATCTGTCTATATGAGGTCCCACAGTTGACAGTGCATATCAGAGCAAAAACCAAGCCATGAGGTTGAAGGAATTGTCCGAGGAGCTCCAAGACAGGATTGTGTCGTGGCACAGATCTGGGGAAGGTTACCAAAAAAAATTTGCGGCATTGAAGGTCCCCAAGAACACAGCGGCCTCCATCATTCTTAAATGGAAGAAGTTTGGAACCACCAAGACACTTCCTAGAGCTTGCCAACCGGCCAAAATGAGCAATCGGCTGAGAAGGGCCTTGGTCAGAAAGGTGACCAAGAACCCGATGGTCACTCTGAATATTTCAGAGGGACAACCATCTCTGCAGCACTCTACCAATCAGGCCTTTATGGTAGAGTGGCCAGACAGAAGCCACTCCTCACTAAAAATCACATGACAGCCCACTTGGAGTTTGCCAAAAGTCACCTAAAGATTCTCTGGTCTGATGAAACCAAGATTGAACTCTTTGGTCTGAATGCCAAGGGTCACGTCTGGAGGAAACCTGGCACCATCCCTACGGTGAAGCATGGTGTTGGCAGCATCATGCTCTGGGGATGTTTTTCAGCAATAGGGACTGGGAGACTCGTAAGGATTGAGGCAAAGATGAATGGAGCAAAGTACAGAGAGATCCTTGATGAAAACCTGCTCCAGAGCGCTCAGGACCTCAGACTGGGGTGAAGGTTCACCTTCCAACAGGACATCGACCCTAAGCACACAGCCAAGACAAGGCAGGAGTAGCTTTGGGACAAGTCTCTGAATGTCCTTGAGTGGCCTAGCCAGAGCCTGGACTTGAACCCGATCGAACATGTCTGTTAATACGTGAAAATAGCTGTGCAGCAATGCTCCACATCCAACTTGACAGAGCTTGAGAGGATCTGCAGATAGGAATGGGAGAAACCCGCCAAATACAGGTGTGCCAAGCTTGTAGGATCATACCCAAGATGACTCAAGGCTGTAATCACTGCCAAAGGTGCTTCAAAAAAGTACTGAGTAAAGGGTCTGAATACTTATGTAAATGTTATATTTCCATTTTCTTTTCTAATAAATTAGCAAAAAGTTCTAAAAACCTGTTTTTGCTTAGCCATTATGCGGTATTGTGTGTAGATTGATAAGGGGGAAAAACGATTTAATACATTTAAGAATAAGGCTGTTATGTAACAAAATGTGGAAAAAGTCAAGGGGTCTGAATACTTTCCGAATGCATTGTTGGTATGATGTACCGTGTAAATATTCCAATGAAGATTTAATTGAATTGAGCCCTTAGCTAATCTTCAACAGTGAGGGGAGGGTGCCAGCAGCAGCCATATTGTTTTCATTCCCATGGAGATTAATAACCTGAGTCCACTGGCTGATTTAGATGCTGTGGGAAATTGCATCCTACCCTGTTGTCTGCCAGTGTCCCTCATGATATTATCTTCGATTGTGTAGAATAAAATATGGTTGGGTTCTGAAAGGCACAAATTAGTCTGGGACAATGCCCCTGACATCCCTAAGCAAGAACTCCAGACCATTGAGGCAGTAGGCTGGTATGAGGGGGGTTGATATACTAGGTGTTAGGAGGGGGTTGTTTTACAGTAGCCTACCTGATGATGCATTCATTTAATAGGCCTGATTTAAATATTGTTTCAGTTTTTTAATAAATATCTCAAGTTGTGATTTTTGGGGAAAACAAGTTTACAGTTATTAGATGTAGACTCAATTGGTAAAGTGTCCCCTCCCTTTTCATAACCCAAGGATTCACACAATAAATCATGTATACATCAGAAAGAGGAGGAGAGGCATGTCTTAACAGTAGAACATGGACTGGGAGAAGGCCTGTCTTCAGAGTGGTGCTGTCTGTGGTTGTAATTGATGCATCATTTACCAGCCAGGCTGCTAAGGCACTAACAGTTATGAGGCTGCCTGCTTTGCTGTAATTACCCAGACTAAAGAACTAGCTAGGTGATTCATGTGTGGCTCTCCAGGCCCAACGTACTTAGCTCTGTTTTGGGTGATTACAATGAAAAAGCCATTATCTGCCTGTTGTGCTTGTAGATATATAGAAGAGTAAATGTTGTTGATCAAATGGAGTTAAACAGGGGCGGACTAGGACAAGAATTTGGCCCTGGCATTTTATCCACACCTGCCCACATCACTGCGGCTCCGCCAACTCATTTTCCCCTGGTGTCACTGGTGCCATAACTTTGTTGGTGGCACCGGCCTATGATTTGGTCAGACAAATCATGAGTAATCATCTTATCTTTCACGCTTGAGTTCCAAATATCTCTAACAGTCACCCCGGGTTGTATTTTTTTTGAGCGTGATGTCAGAATGCACTCACTGTTCAAAAATGTGATTGCTACACAACAGGACAGTTAACCCGCGCTGCCCTCAAGCCAAGACACACACTGCCTGCTAATTATTTATAGGCTATATTTCATCTTGTCAATTTGAAATTATTTTCGAACAACAGTTTGAATTGAGGTGTGTTCCACTTCCTCATTAATTCACTTTACTGAACCAGACAAACTTTTCTCTTTGATGAGAGCCCAAGCACCTCCCCATTGTTTCCCCAGATCAAGTATGCAGACATTTGCGCAGTCTAGCACAAACATTTTCCCCCTGGCACATTTTATGGCTGGTGCTCACATTGCCTTCATTGTTGTTTTCCTTACAAATAATAACTTGGACATGTGTGCATTCCTATCATAGTAAGTGCCTTATTTTCTGTATATCGTGTTGTTGTTTCTACTGTAGCATACCGTATATATGTATGTAGGTAGCCTAGCGGTTAAGAGCATTTGGTCAGTAACCGAAAGGTCGCTGGTTCGAATCCCTAAGCGAGCAAGGTGATATATCTGTCGATGTGCCCTTGAACAAGGCACTTAACCCTAATTGCTCCGTTAAGTTGCTCTGAACAATGTTGGTAAAATGTTTTATTCATATGTTTTTAAGTCCTGGTGGCAAATAATGCATTCCGATTATTGTAAAATATTTTTTTGAAGGATGTACTGATTATGATGAGCTAATGCTATTTTCCAGCTATGTGTGGTGCCATGCTTGTTGACACTATACAATGCATTCTGGGTGTCAAGTAAACATCTGTCAGAACAAAGAAGATATAACAAAATGAGGTGAGGGATGGTTCACTCATCTTTTCAGTAAACTTTCGGAAGTGAATGAAAGGAAGCATGGGCACAACCTTCACTGGGGAAATTGCATTTTTCGGGTAGGCTGTTTGGAGTCTTTATCTAACTGGATAAAATAAAAATAAAATATATATGTCCCCCCCACTTCTATAACCAAAGTTGCGCCCCTGACGGGAAGTGAATGATGGTAGACGACACACACACCCCCCCCCCCCCCTCCCCTTCAACATGCATACTACAAACAGACCAAACTCATCTTTTCTCCTTTTCTTATCTTTGGTTGACCCAAAAAGCACAAACTACCCTTTGTCGAATTGCTTTACATTTTTTGAAAATGTTTTACTCAATTATTTAGATCAATGCTGAGCTCATCCGTGATGTGATGAATTGTAAATAGGAAATTCTAGTACCTAATTCATATGATGGTTTCTGTCAGCTGAGAGTTAGCTAAATATGAGCGCTTGTGTTAATCAATCTTTCCTCAGTTAGCGCTAGTACTAATGTAGCCTACATTTTCTGGTTTGGATGATTGTGTTATGCTGTCGCTACTTCTGTGAATGTCTGAACATTGCATCCAAAAATAAACTGATCACATTCAGGACATAACGTTGTAAGGACTGTGTTCGTGCAAAAGGTTTCTGTGAAAAAAACAGTGTTGCCAGCTCAAACGCTGACTGTTGTGTCAATTGAAACTGGACATTCTAAATAAGTGTTCTAATCACACCGGTTTGAGAATATGCTGCAGGGGCCACTGTAGAATGATCACACCCATGTGTTGGTAAGCGTCAAAGGGTTAAAAGTTATTCAAAGTGCTTTATTAAGAAGTGCAATAAATAGTCTACTGAGGTATTCATGAAAAAATGTTAATCTAACACTTCCAAGCAGGAATGCATGATTCAAGATATTTGGGTTGACAATTAGACTGTAGTTGCTTTATTTTATTGTAAAAATGAAGGTGACCAGTGTAGCTGCGGGGAAGAAATGGCATGGATGGAACTATATTAGACTATCAAATTTTACTATAGTACTTTCAAATACTTTTATTAATTATAACACAGAAATCGATTACCCCTCCACAGTTTTCTTAATCTTTGCCTATCTAATAATTGTACAATCACCAAAGTTTGGTAGTCTATGCTGTTAGATGCACTTTCTAGCCATGGGCATGGTTGTTCATGTGGCTGTTACAATGTATCACTGATCAACCGGTCTTACAAAAGGTGTGCAGTGAGTTTGTTGCATGAATGGACATCATTTTTTACATGCAAATCTGATTGGCTACAGCCTCAATTTAACTTCAGTGTTGCTTTTTTATCTCCTAAGGGCTAATCGGGGACAATTTTGAGGATAGCTCTAGCCGGGGATGTCTGGTCACCCTAGTCAAAATAGGACTCCAGAATTTCCAGCTTTTTTTCTGAACGAGATGAATTATTGTTCATACATCTTTATGTGCACTAATTAATTTGAGGTTCAATGCCTAAAGAAGTGGAAAAACAAAAAAATATGAATTAGATTGCTAACTCTAATTGCTAGTAGCCATGTATTCATCCAACACCAAATGTAATGTCCTACAAAAACTTTACTGTTGTAGGCTACTACCCATGCGACCTATAGGCATATTCCCTCACGCACGTCGCTCCATATCTCAAAGCCATATCAAATATGTTGGTTGTAAAATAGTTGCTATTGAGCTGAATATTGAACGTTGAGAAAGAAATTATACCTACAGAAAGTGGAGGCCCTCCTCTATTTGACCGGGACAAGGGGACAAAGCTTCCAAAACTGTGTTTTTCCCGCAATTGCATTTTGAAATGTTATGCGATCAGAACGCATTTTTCGCTCAAGCTGATGGGGGCTAGGAGAGTGGCTTACTCATCACAGCAGCAGGCCCCAGCAAGGGCAGAGGCACGGGGGCAGAGCAGACACTTTCATTACTGGAATCAGGAGGACAATGCACTTTATTTAGCAGCCACAAAAATAGGACGTTTTGAGTGAGGTGACAATGACAATGTGCTCTTTCTAAGTTTGTAGGCACATTTTGAGTTTTTTCCAATCCGTGATTTTGGTCCTTGCCCACTGATCAGCCAAGCTCATTATACACTGAGTGTGCAAAAAACTACGAACATCTCCCTAATTTTGAGTTGTACCCCCTTTTGCCCTCAGAACAGCCTCAATTCATCAGGGCATGGACTACAAGGTGTCGAAAGCATTCCACAGGGATGCTGGCCCATGTTGACTCCAATGCTTCTCACAGTTGTGTCAAGTTGGCTGGATGTCCTTTGGGTGGTGGACCATTCTTGATACACACTGGAAAAACCCAGCAGCGTTGAAGTTCTTGACACACTCGAACCGGTGCTCCTGGCACCTACTACCATAGCCTGTACAAAGGCACTTAAATCTTTTGTCTTGCCCATTCACCCTCTGAATGGCACACATACACAACCCATGTCTCAATTATCTCAAGGCTTAAAATTCCTTCTTTAACCTGTCTCCTCCCCTTCATCTACACTGACGTAAGTGGATTTAACAGGTGACATCAATAAGGGATCATAGCTTTCACCTGGATTCACCTGGTCAGTCTATCTCATGGAAAGAGTAACTGTTCCTAATGTTTTGTACACCCAGTGTAGCTTAGTATACCAGAGAAATCTTTGGGAAAAAAATCTTCGAAAAGGCCTGTTGGCCGCTGGCCATGTCACCTTTCTCATTGTTCAATTTTTATGTAAAAAATAATAATAACTTGTGAAAATTTAGACCAGCATACCCAACAACAAAATTGTCCAGCTCATCTGACTTCTGACAGATTTACCAGATGGCCAATCTGCCCCTGAGTTGAAACACTCCTGGTTATTGTTCACCCTACCACCAAAAACGCCTCACTTTCCACAGGATGAATGTTTCCCTGCAGCTCTCTCATACTGTGAGGTTGTATAGACCTACTATACGAATAAGGTCAACATATTGGTTTGTCTTTACCAGATAACCTAGGCAATATAGGGCAACTTTCCGCTATTGGTGTTAGCCATCTCAAACAAGTAATTAATCAATCTGTTCATAAACATTCAAATCAATAGATTTGATAACAAATGCCACACAACAAATCCATTAGAACTGGCTGAGGCCTGGGCTGAGATGCTAGTTAGGACTTGGCTTCATCCGGGTGGTTTTTTATGACAGGCAGGCCAGGGCATCAGGGCAGGGCATGTGTCCTGTCCTCCCAGGGATGGATGGGGATGTGAGGGACACGCACGCACAGCTGACCTGTGTGATTCCTCTGCAAAAATCTTAATCGCATGTTGGACATTTAAAAACTGTGCATTAAAGAGCGGAAGTGTCAATGCATGCTGATGGAGAGAGCTGCACTTTTTTCCCGGCCTTATGCAGCTCAGCCAGGGGGCCAGCCAGCCTACACGCTCTGTCTGTCCTACACAAACTAATAATGGAGGGAAGGGCCCAGCCTCTGCACTCTGGACAACTTGCACCATACACTAGTACATTATGTCCTTGGGATTGAGGAAAGCTTTGAGATATGATGGGCCTTTCAATATCAAAGGGTTCGATTTTGGGTGGACAAAACAAGTGTAATGCCAATTTGAGTATTTTGACTAATAATAAAATCATATAATTGTGTATGATTACCTACAGGGTTATGATGTGTGTGATAATGAATGGAAGATCTGCTCATCTACAGATGTAGGATCTTCATTTGAGCCAATTTTCTACAGCAGGAAAATAATCCTGCAGCAATAGGGCATGTGAATGATTTATGGACATTTTTGTAGAGGTTGATATATTTTTCGTAAGGGAAAATCAAGTCTGAAATTTCAAAGCGGTAATTAAACTTCAGAAGCATTTTTAAACCTTAAATACACTGCAAGTTTTACATTTCCTGCATTGCAGGAATATTCTCCTGAAACAGGGTGATCAAATGAAGATCCTACACCTGTACACATTTCTGCGGACAGTATGCTTGAAGTCGTAATCAATGTCTCTGAAGATCAACAGTGGGTCTGTTAATCTACTGTTTTGTGTGTGTCCTAGTTTTCATATCCCAACAAGTACTTTGTGACTCATTAATAAAATGGAGCTAAATTAACTATGTGCACACTTCACACCTCCCAGATCATCAGTTTCAGACAAAACAGGAAATGAGGTGTGAGGTAATAATTATGTAGTTCAGAGAATTTAAAGACACAGTCTGTACTGTACCTGTAATTTGATGGGACTATGAGCTCAATGAATATGGACCTATGCACTCAAACCTAACTCTTCTAATATTTCCAACCCAGGGACCAAGAGTCCTGCTCCGTTTGGGCTCAAATGTTGAGGATTTTCCACAAGCAGTAATATCTGTTATTACTGTTATCGTCTAGAGAAAATACGAATGCCTCACTCTTGTTCACTGCAGTTCATGATCCTTAGATGTTTGGTGTGTAAAGAGTTAATGAAGACAGTACTGGTAATGGTCTGAAACCATGGCTCCCCTGGTGGACACCTGCTGTTTAATCGCCTTTTAAACATGCGTTGGAGCAGCACAAACACACACACACATACACAAACATACACACACACACACACACACACACACACACACACACACACACACACACACACACACACACACACACACACACACACACACACACACACACACACACACACACACACACACAACACACAGGGAGTTTTGTGTAGGAACAACACACAGCCTGTTGAGACTGGGTTTGTCTTCTGGCCAACATCTTGTGTAGCTAGAAACCCTCAAGATGGCCTACGCATTGAGGGAGAACAGAGAGATGTGTAGCTAGAAACCTTCAAGATACCCGGCATGTCACACAGACTCTGATGTATCTGTTCTATCTTCTGTGAAGAGCTGATGTGAAAGAGCTGATGTGAAGAGCTGATGTGAAAGAGCTGATGTGGAAGTGCTGATGTGAAAGAGCTGATGTGGAAGTGCTGATGTGAAAGAGCTGATGTGAAAGAGCTGATGTGAAAGAGCTGATGTGAAGAGCTGATGTGAAAGAGCTGATGTGACCACTATGAGTAAAACACTCATGCTCTGTCTGACCTTTCTCGTCTCTCCTGTCTGTCCCTCAATGATATTTGCAGAACATATAGTTAATAATACCCTTCCAATAAAGGGATAAGTGATTGGCCAAAATAAAAAATGAATCGTAGACATTATGATCCTAATGGGGCGGCAGGTAGCTGGATCGAATCCCCGATTTGACAAGGTACAAATCAGTCATTCTGCCCCTGAGCAAGGCAGTTAACCCACTGTTCCCCGGGCGCCGGTGACGTGGATGTCGATTAAGGCAGCCCCCCGCACCGCTCTGATTCAGAGGGGTTGGGTTAAATGCAGATGACACATTTCAGTTGAAAGCATTCAGTTGTACAACTGACTAGATATCTCCCTTTCCCCTTTCCCTAAACAACCACTCAGGACAGCCATTGGCATAATTATGGGTGCATGTAGAACCAGAGGTCAAAACAGAATCCCATTTCCATCAATGACCTCCAGACTGTGACACTTGTATCTGTAACAACGGCCCCTGTGATGACATAATAAACATGTGACCCTGTGGCCAGGTTTGTCAATAGAAGTGTCCTTTAACAGAAAATACACTCTAATTGGTTTGCCTCTCCCATGGTGGTTGGAGCCCTGCCTTTAATTGCCCACCAAAAGGAAGTGGAGAGTGCGTCGGAGTGTTTCACATCCCTGTGTAGGTCCGAGCCTGTGGGTACACTCATGTCCTTCAGTGCATTACCCAGGGATCACCTGGAGAAGGGTGACACAGATAGAGCTCCCTCATATGCCCCATGGGGTGTCTGATAGCGTAAAAGTAAGGTAGCCATGGGAGACCCGTTGACCTCGGGACATGTGTGATGGAGTGGGGGTTGGGGGTAGAGGACGCTGGGCTGGGATGAAAAGAGCAGGGTAATATATGGGGAGGAGAAAGGACAGTCATCTCTGCACTCCTCCTGTCATGTCTAGCCATCGTGTCCGATTTCAAAAAGGCTTAACAGCGAAAGCACACCATTCGATTATGTTAGGTCAGCGCCTAGTCACAGAAAAACATACATCGATTTTCCAGCCATAGAGAGGAGTCACAAAAAGCAGAAATAGAGATAAAATGAATCACTAACCTTTGATGATCTTCATCAGATGGCACTCATAGGACTTCATATTACACAATACATGTATGTTTTGTTCGATAAAGTTCAAATTCCGGTGAAATTGCAGAGTGTCACGCCCTGACCTTAGAGATCCTTTTTATGTCTCTATTTTGGTTTGGTCAGGGCGTGAGTTGGGGTGGGCATTCTATGTTTTGTGTTCTATGTTTTTTATTTCTGTGTGTTTGGCCGGGTGTGGTTCTCAGTCAGAGGCAGCTGTCTATCGTTGTCTTTGATTGAGAACCATGCTTAGGTAGCCTTTTCCCACCTGTGTTTTGTGGGTAGTTGTTTTCTGTCTTTGTGTCTATACCAGACAGGACTGTTTCGTTTCGTTCATTCTCTTTGTTATTTTTGTTTAGTGTTCTGTTTTAATAAATTAACATAAACACTTACCACGCTGCGCTTTGGTCCGATAATTCCTCATCTTCAGACGACGAACGTTACAGAGAGCCACATCAATTTACAGAAATACTCATCATAAACTTTGATAAAAGATACAAGTGTTATGCATAGAATTAAATATATACTTCTCCTTAACCTGTTTGGGATAGGGGGCAGCATTTTCACGTTTGGATGAAAAGTGAGTACCCAGAGTAAACTGCCTGCTACTCAGGCCCAGTTGCTAATATATGCATATTACTAGTAGATATGGATAGAAAACACTCTGAAGTTTCTAAAACTGTTTGAATGATGTCTGTGAGTATAACAGAACTCAGGCAGTTTACTCTGGGCGTGCTTTTCATCCGAACGTCAAAATGCTGCCCCCTATCCCAAACAGGTTTTAATCAAGGACAATGCTTCAAAAGAACACACTGCCTGCCGCTGCACACACAGCCCAATTTTGTTATGTGTGTGTGCGAGAAGATATGTGTGGATATCTATCTAAGCTCATTTGTGCATCTACTTGAGCATGTGCATAGCTGTGTGTGTTTGGTGGTGAGCTGGTGCGTCAGTTCAATGTATGTGTTTGAGTGAGTGTTTGTACATGTGATAGTGTATGTCTGTCAGTTTGTTTATATGGGAACCAGCCAGGCCAGGGCTCGCTGTTCTGGGGGAATAGCAGAAAAAGCAAGGCCCCCTGCGCCTGCAGCAGGAAGGAATGACTTGGTCAGCTCAGCGTTCAGCGCAGGCATGTTTGTGGACAGCCCAGAGGAAACTTGTGTATGTGTGGTAATGTCAGCGCTAATGTTATGATTGGTTGGGTAGAGGACCTTTGATGACACGCTTAATGAGAGGTCTTAGGGAGCATCCCAGCGGGGAGAGGGGAGACCTCCCACATCAAACACTCTCTCTCTCACACACCCCTCGTCTCATTCCACACACAGCTCCCCGTTCCCTCTCCTTTCCCTCCTTCCACTGGAAAAATCAGATACATTCTTAAAGCCCTTCACTCCTCTCCTTCCCTTGTGTGGCTTGTGGAATTTCCATTTTCAGTGCAGATTATACAAAATTCAGAACTAATTCCTGCAAGGGAAAATACAAGGTAAAAAGCAGAGTTGATGCATTGCATTAAAACCACACATTTTGTCCTGTCGGCTGTTTAAAAATCTGTCTGTGTGTTTATGGTTTGTGATGAGAGCGAGAGCCTGACTGTGTTCCTCTTGAGGAGCAGCTCGTTTCTGAGACGGCTAATCTCTACTGAGGGATCCAAAAAAGAGGGGGAGTCAAGAAGCTCACGAGATGAGAGATGAGGACAATATGAGGAGCCTGCTAAACAGACACTCAGATTAGCTACAACCCGAGCCCGTGGATTAACACACGAAGACACACACATCCTTAAGACACTGGTTCACCTAGCTACAGTATCATGTTGCACTATAACACAGATGTAAGTGGTATGTCACTGTATTAACATACATCATGCTATTCACAGATACATACAAATGCCTGACTGACTGCACCACCCCAAACTCAGCTATCCACATTGAGAGAGATATCAGAGCCTTTCTTTCTGTGTGTCATAATCTCCCCTCTCTTCTCTGAGAAGTTTACTCAGCTTGGGAATTACATCTTACAGATGGCTGCTCTGCTTTGCTCAGGGAATGGGCTAATGTCACAAGGGGAAAATATTATTGCAGGACTGACCTCTGTTTGAAAGTGTTCCCAGTGAGTGTTTTCTGTGACCCCCTGAGATATCAACGTCCTCATCAAAGATCTGATACTGCTGTAACTGGACTGGAAATACTGACTTCACTCTGGAGGGAAAATGATGCAAACAAATGGCAGTTCCTGTGGCCTCCCAGCCTACTGTACACTGTAGATGACACTTGGTAGCTGCATTGATAACCCCATCTAGCCCTTCACTGGCATTATGCACAGGTCTTGGTGTTGTGTGTGTATTTTAAAGGCCTTTGGAGGATGAAGGTACAGCTTCAAATGGGTACAATGTGAAATGAGTATTGAAATGTTTTTCTCTCTATTTATTTTCTAGATTATTTTCTATACTTGTTATTATAAAATCAATCAATCATTTGACCTGTACGATTTGCCTCGTTCGGTCATTTTGTTTTTGGAGCACTGAAACATAGACATTTTCTGGATGCGTAAGAGATGAGCCTGTTTTCTCAGAGAGGAAAAGGCCTTGTGGTGTTTTCTTTAGACCACACTCTAGTGATGAACATACTGTACATCCATAAATTAACATCAAAGGGTGTCTGTGGTCAGGGAAATGCTTGTGAAGTATATTTGAAGACCAGCGTGACTTCTTCACTCAATCTCCGCCCCCTATCAGCTGCTGCTGAGGAAGAGGAGGGGAGGAAGTTGAGGATGAGGAGGAGGGATTTGTTTCTTTCAAAGAACTCTGATAGTTGTTTCATCGTGTAACATGATGTGATTTTATTATCACATCTCTCCCTGAATGAGCCAACATTACATCTACTGTAGCCTACAGAAAACATCAGGTCAACAGTTAATGTCAATGTATTGCTGGGGCTATTATTGTTACATAGTTAGCCCATAGTTACTGAAAATGTCATGAGGGATGATAAATAGTATGATTCTATGGAGTGTGTAAACCATTGTACCAAACAGAAAATTCCATTGATTCTAGATAAGCATATAGTTAGAGTGAATAGATTCCTCCCCTCTTGTGATATTAATCTAATGGACAGCTCCTCACCTCACTCCCAGGAAATAGCTGTCATTATTGGAATGGCTAATGTGGGAAAGATGGCATGTCAATCGTCATCAGTGGAAGACAGCCACCATACAGCGTTGACCTGGTGGGAACAGTCACAGACAAAGTCGCGGGATTTGACCTTTCAATAGGGTCACAGAGCCAAACCAGGGAAAAGACCCCGATTCTGACCACAGGAGTTAAGAATGTCAACACATAGGCCATATAGATATTTTGTTTTATTTGATTTCCATGGATCTGGGCCTTATATCATGCAATCATGTATACCTGTTATATGCTGTTATCTCATGACTTTCTGGGTATAAAGATAATTGCCATGGAGACCTGTGTGTCAGCTGGCATCTTCACAGAACAATGGAGGTTGGTGAGAGAGGTTGTTGTTGTGGCTCCTACTGTAACGGTCCTGACCTGTTTTATGTTGTTTTTTATGTGTTTATGGTCAGGGCATGTGTTTTGGGTGGGCAGTCTATGTTATCTGTTTCTATGTTGGTTTTGGGTTGCCTGGTATGGCTCTTGATTAGAGGCAGGTGTTTTGCGTTTTCCTCTAATTAAGAGTCATATTTAGGTAGGGCGTTCTCACTGTTTGTTTGTGGGTGATTGTCTCCTGTGTCCGTGTAATGTATGTACCATACGGGACTGTTTGGCTGTTCGTATCGTTTTCGTTTCGATGTCGTCTGTTTCCTGTCCGTGAGTTTACGTGTAGTTATGTAAGTTTATGTTCAGGTTTCGTCAACGTCGTTTTCTTGTTTTGTTATTTCGTAAGTGTATTTGTTTTCGTGTTGCCATCATCGTCGTGTAAATAAAAGTATGGCATATTTCCCTGAAGCTGCATTTTGGTCTGATGATCCTTCTCTCCTCACCTCGCCCGAGGATGAGGAGAAAGACAGCCCTAACACCTACCTGATTACAGATCAACCAGCTAAATGATAGCTCATGAACTGACCTATTTGTTACCAGGAAACTACTGTGATCTATGAACATGACCAAATATTAAAAGGAACTAATATCTCATATGTGACAGAGGTTAAATTAGTTGACTGGTTGAACTTGGCCTTTGAGTGATAAACTGCCTGACATTTTTTCATTGATAAATCTATTTGTATTATGTATAATTTATATTGCAAGTATTATTTTGTGTTTTAATTACATATTCATTATTATACATTGGATAGTGGTCGGCTTGGTATCCTTATAGCAGTGTAGGGCAATAGCGACAAACCGAAGCACTACAGAAAAGTCATACTTTTGCTTGAAGATAATCTTAACGAAATCCAGCTCATAAAGCCTATGGTGATAAATGATTCTCACGAGAACTCACTTTTCCTCCACGTCGACCGAGTCATAGATGCAATTCCGTTCTGCATCGATGGAGGGCTGTATGCACTCTATTCCCTCATCGCGGCGTCAGCCAAAATGTATCTTGAATGATACTGTAGGTGGTGTACGTCATGTTTTATCAGAAATATCACCATTATCTAGCAAAGAGGTAAAACACAAGCCGCAATAGAAGTTATCATAAATGATGGAACAATCATTGTCACAATCACATCATCATTAGCTTATAGAAAAAAATCCCAATTATATGTATAATCAGTATAATTGTATGCCTGTGTTTAGAAAGCATTCATTCATTATAATTATAGGCCTATGTTTTATTGACAAAAAAGCCCATAATTATGTTTTTTGTGTTGTGTTTTCTGGTACGTCCAATTATATTCATTCACAGCTGCTGTTCACATGACGAGAAAGTGTGGGCATAATACCTTAGATGCAGACATACCGTATTAGATGTGGAATTTCACTGATTCATATTTCTTGATTCCAGACTCATGATAAATTATTTCTAGACAAATTATGTTGTGACAAAAATCAATTATTATTTTAATAGACAATTCTCATGTAAATTAACGTTATCTTTCTCTTCTCACAATTTGACATTATATTGAATTAATACTTTTCAATAATCCCTGTTGCACGTTATTCGATCATTTCTGTGCCAAAACTAACATACACACAATTCGATGTATTAAATCCATTTTTATTTCTTGAAATAAATCAATGTTAAGACCCTGGTCAAAATGCAAATTAGATGAGCAGACTGTGGGATAAGGCTAGTAATGAGTTGAATATGTTAACTGCAGTGCCAGATTGATCGTTTGTGACAAAAATTGTAGTAGGCCTATTCGTTGTACAAAAAATCCAAATCGTATTCGGTTATTTGTATATAGCCCGGAAAATGTCCGCTAATGCCGGAGAGACAGTAAACAGTAAACTGAATTGCAACACGAATTGTGGGTTTTCTCCTCATCTCTTATTTCTAGAGCTTTGGATACTCACGCAAAACACGACAGCATTAAATTATGCCACTGTGATGGAGCTGTTATACACCTTGTAATTGAGGAGTGGATGATCTCACAAGAGAGTCGAAAGAAGAATTTCTCCAGAGAATGTCTATGCCCCATAGGTGGCGGTCTTACAGGTTAGATCAGGGCTCTCCAACCCAGTTCCTGGAGAGCTACAGTCCTGTAGGTTTTTACTCCAACTCTAATCTAGCAAACATTCATCTAATTATTAGCTGGTTACGTACAGGAGGGTAGCTCTCCAGGAACAGGGTTGGAGAGCCCTGGGTTAGATAGCAATATAGATTTGTATGAGACTCAGCCTGAAATTGATAGTCCTCAATTTATTTTAAATAGCCAACGTTTTAAAAAACGAATAATGATTATGAATTTAAAAAAATAAATGTAGGTAAAAAGTCATCAAGATTTTCAGGCTGAAATATGTTTCAATTTACTGTGAATCATTTGCAAGTAAATGCTGTCAGTTGCTATGAGGTTGGTGTTTAAAAAGCAATGTAAGCAACTAAGTGAAAATCTTATACTTTTTTTCAATCATCTGGACAGTAATCTAAAATGTGGAGTCTATTAGTAAAACAACATGTAGCCTTTAGAATCATTTGTATTTTATTTTCAGTATAATCTTCATGGGGAATAAGTTGTGTAAAGGTACATGCTCTTGGAGAGCATTAGGACTTGTCTTGTAAAAGACCCTGAGGGCTTCTGCCTGTTAAAGTGTATTTCTATTCTCCTTATGCCCCTGCGTTCAAATGATTTAACACACATGCATGCCTGGCTCATCCCCTTGGTTAACTAAACGGTTAACAGTTTCTGGCCTAATTGATTTTCTCCTCCCTGGCTCCTTCTTTGTGAGATGGAACTGTATGTAAGTCATATTTCAGCAAATTTGATAAATCAATTAAGGTCAAGAAGACATATATGATTTTAAGGGTCTGGATGGAATGAGGTTTTGGTACAATTTGTTAAATGTTTAAGCTGATGATATTAGAGTCAATCCATCAAGCGGGTTGGAGGCGTTCTGCTCAGGTCTATGTGTGAGTAAGGAGGGTGTGTGTGTGTGTAAGGAGGGTGTGTGTGTGAGTGGGGTATGTATGGGTAAGGAGGGTGTGTGTGTGTGTGTGTGCGGGGTATGTGTGGGTAAGGAGGGTGTGTGTGTGTGGGCAGGGTATGTGTGGGTAAGGAGGGTGTGTGTGTGGGCGGGGTATGTGTGGGTAAGGAGGGTGTGTGTGTGTGGGTAGGGTATGTGTGGGTAAGGAGAGAGTGTGGGTGTGGGCGGGGTATGTGTGGGTAAGGAGGGTGTGTGTGTGGGCGGGGTATGTGTGGGTAAGGAGGGTGTGTGTGTGTGGGCAGGGTATGTGTGGGTAAGGAGAGTGTGTGTGTGGGCGGGGTATGTATGGGTAAGGAGGGTGTGTGTGTGTGGGCGGGGTATGTTAAGGTAAGGAGGGTGTGTGTGTGGGCGGGGTATGTGTGGGTAAGGAGGGTGTGTGTGTGTGTGTGTGGGCGGGGTATGTGTGGGTAAGGAGGGTGTGTGTGTGGGTAAGGAGAGATGTGTGTGGGCGGGGTATGTTAGGGTAAGGAGGGTGTGTGTGTGGGCAGGGTATGTGTGGGTAAGGAGGGTGTGTGTGTGGGCGGGGTATATGTGGGTAAGGAAGGTGTGTGTGGGCGGGGTATGTGTGGGTAAGGAGGGTGTGTGTGTGTGGGGGGGTATGTGTGGGTAAGGAGGGTGTGTGTGTGGGCAGGGTATGTGTGGGTAAGGAGGGTGTGTGTGTGGGCGGGGTATATGTGGGTAAGGAGGGTGTGTGTGTGTGGGCAGGGTATGTTAGGGTAAGGAGGGTGTGTGTGTCGGCGGGCTATGTTAGGTTAAGGAGGGTGTGTGTGTGTGGGCAGGGTATCTGTGGGTAAGGAGGGTGTGTGTGTGGGCGGGGAATATGTGGTTAAGGAGCGTGTGTGTGTGGGCAGGGTATGTTAGGGTAAGGAGGGTAGGTGTGTGGGCGGGGTATTATAGGGTAAGGAGGGTGTGTGTGTGTGTGTGTGGGCAGGGTATGTGTGGGTAAGGAGGGTGTGTGTGTGGGCGGGGTATATGTGGGTAAGGAGGGTGCGTGTGGGCAGGGTATGTTATGGTAAGGAGGGTGTGTGTGTGGGTGGGGTATGATTGGGTAAGGAGGGTGTGTGTGTGGGCAGGGTATGTTAGGGTAAGGAGGGTGTGTGTGTGTGTGTGTAGGCAGGGTATGTGTGGGTAAGGAGGGTGTGTGTGTGTGTGTGGGCAGGGTATGTGTGGGTAAGGAGGGTGTGTGTGTGGGCGGGGTATATGTGGGTAAGGAGGGTGTGTGTGTGTGTGTGGGCAGGGTATGTGTGGGTAAGGAGTGTGTGTGTGTGGGCGGGGTATATGTGGGTAAGGAGGGTGTGTGTGTGTGTGGGCAGGGTATGTGTGGGTAAGGAGTGTGTGTGTGGGCGGGGTATATGTGGGTAAGGAGGGTGTGTGTGGGCAGGGTATGTGTGGATAAAGAGGGTGTGTGTGTGTGTGGGCAGGGTATGTATGGGTAAGGAGGGGGTGTGTGTGTGGGCAGGGTATGAATGGGTAAGGATGGTGTGTTTGGTGTGTGTGTGGGGTGTGTGGTGTGTGTAGGGGGGGTGGGAGCAGCTGGTCTGTCGTGGATTGACTTAACCTCTGTCACTTTGATGGCCTTTGTGTTTCCACTAGTCCAAAGGCGAAGCAGATGTCCCTGTACCCCCCTGACACCCCTCTAACAGGGACACACTCTCACAGGGAGTGGGGACACATCTATACACATCTATATCTATACACACACACACACTTACCCCCCTACTCACATTCACACAAACACATCCTCCAACATGTACACAGTGTCTGAGGGTTATATAACGAAATTAGATGCACCGAATGGGAGATGTAAGGCACACACACACACACATAGATTCTCACAAGGATAGACCAGCAGAATGAGTAAGGGCCATCGATGTAGCCTTTTAAATGAAGTCTTGGTCTCCGAAGCTCCCAGACATTGTATGTTATTTATTTGGCTGAATTAAGACTGTGTAATGAATACCCCCCACCCCCTGGTCTCTTTCTCTGCCACTTTACCCGCCACTCCACCCCTCTCCATCCCTCAGTAAAAGGGAATTCACTCTGTACTGAATGTTATCCAGTCATGAAATGAGACTGCCCAAACAGGAAGTCCAAACAGCCTGCCTTTCCCTCTCCGTCTCCCTCTCCGTCTCCATCTCTCTCTCTCTCTCTTGCTCTTGCTCTCTCTTGCTCTCTCTTGCTCTTGCTCTCTCTTGCTCTCTCTCTCTCTCTCTCTTGCTCTCTCTCTCTCTCTCTTGCTCTCTCTCTCTTGCGCTCTCTCTCTCTCTTGCAACCTCTCTCTCTCTTGCGCTCTCTCTCTCTCTTGCGACCTCTCTCTCTCTTGCGCTCTCTCGCTCGCTCTCTCTCTTGCACTCTCTCTCTCTTGTTCTCTCTCTCTCGCTCATGCTCTCTCTCTCTCTTGCGCTCTCTCTCTCTTTTGCGCTCTCTCTCTCTCTCTTGCTCTCTCTCTCTCTCCCTCTCCCTTTCCCCTCCCCTCCCTCTCCCTCTCCCTCTCCCTCTCCCTCTCCCTCTGCCTCTCCCTCTGCCTCTGCCTCTCCCTCTGCCTCTGCCTCTCCCTCTCCCTCTCCTCTCCCTCTCCCTCTCCCTCTCCCTCCCTCTCCCTGTATAGTGTTGTGATTCAGCATTTGACTGAAATGTTTTTGATAGCCCTCTAGAGTTGCTCCACCAATAGCTTGGCTTGGTGTGTATTTTCCCTGTTTCCTTCCCCTTCGAGAGAGAAAGGCCATTGTGTACACAGCCAGGCAATCATTTTTATTGGTTTCGGCAATTTGTGAGTGTCCAAGGCAGAATCATTTAGATTTATAATTTATGCTCCATTAAAATATATGGGTCGGATTAGGGCCACATGTCAGCTGTGTCTGAAACTCTGAATACAATATAATATTTTCAAGATGAATCTTTCTGTGTTGTAGACAAACAATGGCAAATGTTTTCCTAATGGCATTTGGCATAATTTCAAGCGTGTGAGAAAGCAGTTATCATCCAATGTGCACCTCATTAGCCGCTCAAACAATTTGAAAATATTGAAATGAACACATTTGACTTGACCAATCCTACATGTATTAGATATTAGTTTGTTGACCATTTTCCCATCTTGGGATTGCTGTAGATATTCTCCTCTGGCAAAACAAGACACAAATGAAATGCTATTGAGTTTCATTTTGTGACACGCGGTAAACATTATTTTGCTGAGTGCAGAACATGAATAGAAACATGTGCAGATGCAGTGTAGAAGAATTCCATCTGATCTCTGTGTTCCTCAGTCAGCATCCCTTTAGCTTTATACACTGCATTGATAGCAGATCACACAGTATATTATACCCAGCTGTCTCAATACTCCAAATAACTAGTTCCCAGAACATGAACTGCTGAACCCCTGACGGGTTACTTTACCTGCCTGTGAAGCTCTGGTCCTATTGGGTGAAGCAAGTCCTCTTGGGTGGTCCCTCCATTCAAAGGCTCAGGGTGAGGGAGGGCCAGGGGGAGGGAGGGCCAGGGGGAGGGAGGGCCATGGAGAGGGAGGGAGGGCCATGACCGGTTCATAGAGACAATAAAGAGAAGACAGGGGGGATTCTTTAAGCAAATTAGCCATACATTAAAGACATTTGTATGTCCACCTTCACATTTCTCTCTACCTCCTCCTTCTCTCTCTCTCGTACTCTCTCATACTCTCTCTCTCTCTCGTACTCTCTCTCTCTCGTTCTCTAGTACTCAATTCAATTTCAATATAAGGGCTTTATTTGCATGGGAAACGTATGTTTACAATGCCAAAACAACTGAAATAGATAATATACAAAAGTGAAATAATCAATAAAAAATTAACAGTAAACATTACGCTTCCAAAAGTTCCAAAAAATAAAGACATTTCAAATGTCATATTATGTATATATACAGTGTTGTAATGATGTGCAAATAGTTAAAGTCTCTCTCGTACTCTCTCTCTCTCGTACTCAATTTCAATTTAAGGGGCTTTATTGGCATGGGAAAAATATGTTTATATTGCCAAAGCAAGTGAATAGATAATAAACAAAAGTGAAATAAACAATAAAAAATTAACAGTAAAGATTACACTTACAAAAGTTCCAAAATAATAAAGTAATTTCAAATGTCATATTATGTCTATATACAGTGTTGTAATGATGTACAAATAGCTAAAGTACAAAAGGGAAAATAAATAAACATAAATATAGATTGTATTGACAATGGTGTTTGTTCTCCACTGGTTGCCCTTTTCTTGTGGCAACAGGTCACAAATCTTGCTGCTGTGGTTGCCCACTGTGGTATTTCACCCAATAGATATAGGAGTTTATCAAAATGGAATTTGTTTTCAAATTCTTTGTGGGTTTGTGTAATCTGAGGGAAATATGTGTCTCTAATATGGTCATACATTTGGCAGGTTAGGAAGTGCAGCTCAGTTTCCACATCATTTTGTGGGTAGTGTGCATATAGCCTGTCTTCTCTTGAGAGCCAGGTCTACCTTTGACGGCCTTTCTCAATAGCAAGGCTATGCTCACTGAGTCTGTACATACTCAAAAATGGCCTTAATTTTGGGTCAGTCATGGTGGTCAGGTATTCTGCCTCTGTGTACTCTCTGTTTAGGGCCAAATAGCATTCTGGTCTGTTTAAAATATATATATATATATTTCCAATGTGTCAAGTAATTATCTTTTTGTTTTGTCATGATTTGGTTGGGTCTAATTGCGTTGCTGTCCTTGGGCTCTGTGGGGTCTGTTTGTGTTTGTGAACAAAGCCTCAGGACCAGCTTGCTTAAGGGGCTCTTCTCCAGGCTCATTTCTCTGTAGGTGACGGCTTTGTTATGGAAGGTTTGGGAATCCTTCCTTTAAGGTGGTTGTAGAATTTAATGTCTCTTTTCTGGATTTTGATAATTAGCTGGTATTGGCCTAATTCTCCTCTGCATGCATTATTTGGTGTTTTATGTTGTAAACAGAGGATATTTTTGCAGAATTCTGCATGCAGAGTCTAAATTTGGTGTTCGTCCCATTTAGTGAATTCTTGGTTGGTGAGCGGACCCCAGACCTCACAACCATAAAGGGCAATGTATTCTATAACTGATTCAAGTATTTTTTGCCAGATCCCTAATTGGTATGTCGAATTTTATGTTCCTTTTGATGGCATGGAAGGCCCTTCTTGCCTTGTCTCTCAGATCGTTCACAGCTTTGTGGAAGTTACTTGTGGCGCTGATGTTTAGGCCAAGGTATGTATAGTTTTTTGTGTGCTCTAGGGCAACAGTGTCTTGGTGGAATTTGTATTCGTGGTCCTGACAACTGGACCTTTTTTGGAACACCATTATTTTAGTCTTACTAAGATTTACTGTCAGGGCCCAGGTCTGACAGAATCTGTGCAGAAGATTTACAGCGGCAAGAAAAAGTATGTGAACCCTTTGGAACCTGGATTTCTGCATAAATTGTACATCAAATGTGATCTGATCTTCATCTAAGTCACAACAATAGACAACCATAGTGTGCTTAAACTAATAACACACAAAGTATTGTATTTTTCTTGCCTGTATTGAATACATAATTTAAACATTCACAGTGTAGGTTTGAAAAAGTATGTGAACCCCAAAGCTAATGACTTTTCCAAAAGCTAATTGGAGTCAGGAGTTAGCTAACCTAACTCGCACCACACCATACCCCTGTCTGCACATTATGCCCTGAATCTATTCTACCACGCCGAGAAATCTGCTCCTTTTATTCTCTGTCCCCAACGCACTAGACGACCAGTTTTGATAGCCTTTAGCCATACCCTCATCCTACTCCTCCTCTGTTCCTCGAGTGATGTGGAGGTTAACCCAGGCCCTACGTGTCCCCAGGCACTCTCACTTGTTGACTTCTGTAATCGAAAAGCCTTGGTTTCATGCATGTTAACATCAGAAGCCTCCTCCCTAAGTTTGTTTTACTCACTGCTTTAGCACACTCCGCCAACCCTGATGTCCTTGCCGTGTCTGAATCCTGGCTTAGGAAGGCCAACACAAATTCTGAGATCTCCATACCCAACTACAACATTTTCCGTCAAGATAGAACTGACAAAGGGGGAGAAGTTGCAATCTACTGCAGAGATAGCTTGCAAAGTTCTGTCATACTTTCCAGGTCTATGCCCAAACAGTTCGAGCTTCTATTTTATAAAATTAATCTCTCCAGAAATAAGTCTCTCACTATTGCCGCATGTTATAGACCCCCCTCAGCTCCCACCTGTATCCTGGACACCATATGTGAATTGATTGCCCCTCATCTATCTTCAGAGTTCGTACTGTTATGTGACCTAAACTGGGATATGCTTAACACCCCGGCAGTCCTACAATCTAAGCTAAATGCCCTCAATCTCATACAAATCATCAAGGAACCTACCAGGTACAACCCTAAATCCGTAAACATGGGCACCATCATAGATATTATCCTGACCAACTTGCCCTCCAAATACATCTCTGCTGTTTTCAACCAGGATCTCAGCGATCACTGCCTCATTGCCTGCCTCCGCTATGGGTCCGCGGTCAAACGACCACCCCTCATCACTGTCAAACGCTCCCTAAAACACTTTCCAATCGACCTGGCCCCCCCCGCAGCTACTTGCCCGAGCCTCCCCAGCTTCTCCTTCACCCAAATCCAGATAGCAGATGTTCTGAAAGAGCTGCAAAACCTGGACCAGTACAAATCAGCTGGGCTAGACAATCTGGACCTTCTCTTTCTAAAATTATCCGCCGCTGTTGTTGCAACCCCTATTACCAGTCTGTTCAACCTCTCTTTCGTATCGTCCGAGATCCCTAAAAATTGGAAAGCTGCCGCGGTCATCCCCCTCTTCAAAGGGGGTGACACTCTAGACACTCTAAACTGTGTTAGACCTATATCCATCCTGCCCTGCCTCTCTTCAAAGTCTTCGAAAGCCAAGTTAATAAACAGATCACTGACCATTTCGAATTCCACCGTACCTTCTCCGCTGTGCAATCTGGTTTCTGAGCTGGTCATGGGTGCACCTTTGATACGCTCAAGGTCCTAAACGATATCATAACCGCCATCGACAAGAGACAGTACTGTGCAGTCGTCTTCATCAACCTGGCCAAGGCTTTCGACTCTGTCAATCACCGAATTCTTATCGGCAGACTCAATAGCCTTGGTTTCTCAAATGACTGCCTGGCCTGATTCACCAACTACTTCACAGACAGAATTCAGTGTGTCAAATCCGAGGGCCTGTTGTCCGGACCTCTGGCAGTCTCTATGGGGGTGCCACAGGGTTCAATTCTTGGGCTGGCTCTTTTCTCTGTATATATCACTGATGTCACTCTTGCTGCGAGTGATTCCCTGATACACTTCTACGCAGACGACACCATTCTGTATACTTCTGGCCCTTCTTTGTGTTAACTAACCTCTAAACGAGCTTCAATGCCATACAACACTCCTTCCGTGGCCTCCAACTGCTCTTAAATGCTAGTAAAACCAAATGCAGGCTTTTCAACCGTTCGCTGCCCGCACCCGCCCGCCCGACTAGCATCACTACCCTGGACGGTTCTGACCTAGAATATGTGGACAACTACAAATACCTAGGTGTATGGCTAGACTGTAAACTCTCCTTCCAGACTCATATTAAACATCTCCAATCCAAAATCAAATCTAGAATCGGCCTTCTATTTCGCAACAAAGCCACCTTCACTCACGCCGCCAAACTTACCCTAGTAAAACTGACTATCCTACCGATCCTCAACTTCGGCGATGTCATCTACAAAATAGCTTCCAATAGTCTACTCAGCAAACTGAATGCAGTGTATCACAGTGCCATCCATTTTGGTACCAAATCCTCTTATACCACCCACCACTGTGACCTGTATGCTCTAGTCGGCTGGCCCTCGCTACATATTTGTCACCAGACCCACTGGCTCCAGGTCATCTATAAGTCTATGCTAGGTAAAGCTCCACCTTATCTCAACTCACGGGTCACGATAACAACACCCACCTGTAGCACACGCTCCAGCAGGTATATCCCACTGGTCACCCCCAAAGCCAACACCTCCTTTGGCCGCCTTTCCTTCCAGTTCTCTGCTGCCAGTGACTGGAACGAATTGCAAAAATCTCTGAAGCTGGAGACATATTTCCCTCACTAACTTTAAACATCAGCTATCTGAGCAGCTAAACGATCGCTTCAGCTGTACATAGTCCATCTGTAAATAGCCAACCCAATCTACCTACCTCATCCCCATATTGTTTTTATTTACTTTTCTGCTCTTTTGCACACCAGTATCTCTACTTGCACATCATCATCTTCTCATTTATCACTCCAGTGTTAATATGCTAAATTGTGAATAACTTCGCTACTATGGCCTATTTATTGTCTTACCTCCTCACGCCATTTGCACACACTGTATATAGACTTTTTCTATTGTGTTATTGACTGTACGCTTGTTTATTCCATGTGTAACTCTGTATTGTTGTTTGTGTCGTACTGCTTTGCTTTATTTTGGCCAGGTCACAGTTGTAAATGAGAACTTGTTCTCAACTAGCTTACCTGGTTAAATAAAGGTGAAATAAAAGGAGTCCAATCAATGAGATGAGATTGGAGATGTTGGTTAGAGTTGCCTTGTCCAATAAAAAACACTCACAAAATTTGAGTTTGCTATTCACAAGAAGCATTGCCTGATGTGAATCATGCCTCCAAAAAAAGAGATCACAGAAGACCTAAGATTAAGAATTGTTGACTTCCGTAAATCTGGAAAGGGTTACAAAAGTATCTCTAAAAGCATTGATGTTCATCAGTCCACAGTAAGACAAATTGTATATAAATGTAGAAAGTTCAGCACTGTTGCTACTCTCCCTAGGACTGGCCGTCCTGCAAAGATGACCGCAAGAGCACAGCACAGAATGCTCAATGAGGTTAAGAAGAATCCTAGCGTGTCAGCTAAATACTTACAGACATCTCTGGAACATGCTAACATCTCTGTTGACGAGTCTATGATACATAAAACACTAAACAAGAATGGTGTTCATGGGAGGACACCACAGAAGAAGCCACTGCTGTCCAAAAAAAACATTGCTGCACGTCTGAAGTTTGTAAAAGTACACCTGGATGTTCCACAGCGCTACTGGCAAAATATTCTGTGGACAGACGAAACTACTGTTGAGTTGTTTGGAAGGAACACACAATACTATGTGTGGAGAAAAAAAGGCACAGCACACCAACATCAAAACCTCTTCCCAACTGTAAAGTATGGTGGAGAGAGCATAATGGTTTGGGGTTGCTTTGCTGCCTCAGGGCCTGAACAGCTTGCTATTATCGATGGAAAAATTAAGTACTCAGTCCAGAGCGTCCGGCGACAGTACCCAGTCCAGAGCTTCCGGCGACAGGCCACAGACCGGGACCTCCAACGACAGGCCACAGTCCGGAACCTCCAACGACGGGCCACAGTCCGGAACCTCCTACGACGGGCCACAGTCAGGAACCTCTAACGACAGGCCACAGTCCGGAACCTCCAACGACGGGCCACAGTCCGGAACATCCAACGACGGGCCACAGTCCGGAACCTCCAACGGTGGGCCACAGTCCGGAGCTTCCAGAGACAATCTCCAGTCCGGAGCCTCCAGCGACGATCTCCAGTCCGGAGCCTCCAGCGACGATCCCCAGTCCGGAGCCTCCAGCGACGATCCCCAGTCCGGAGCCTCCAGCGACGATCCCCAGTCCGGAGCCTCCAGCGACGATCCCCAGTCCGGAGCCTCCAGCGACGATGTTTATCGTTGTCTCTGATTGGGGATCCTATTTAGGTTTCCATTTTCCATTTTGGTTTTGTGGGTTATTGTCTATGTGTAGTTGCATGTTAGCACTCGTATATTATAGCTTCACGTTTGTTTTGTTTCTTTGTTAGTTTGTTTAGTGTTTCTTCGTTTGATTAAAAATAATGTATACATATCACACTGTGCCTTGGTATCCTCACTACGACGAACGTGACAGAAATACAGGTATTTCTAAAGGGTTCTTGCCACTATATGTGCTCTTGTAAGCCCTCCTTGGTTGGGGAGAGAAGAACCAGACCATCAGCAAACAGTAGACATTTGACTTCAAATTCTAGTAGGGTGAGGCCGGGTGTGGCTGACCGTTCTAGTGCCCTCTCCAATTAGTTGACATATATGTTGAAGAGGGTGGGGCTTAACCTGCATCCCTGTCTCACCCCCCAGCCCTGTGGAAAGAAATGTGTGTGTTTTTTGCCAATTTTAATAGCACACTTGCTATTTGTGTACTGTAGATGGAAATTATAATGTCGTATATTTTTCCCCCAACACCACTTTCCATCAGTTTGTATAGCAGGTCCCCATGCCATATTGGGTCGAAAGCTTTTTTTAACTCAACAAAGCATGAGAAGACTTGCTTTTGTTTTGGTTTGTTTCTTTGTCAATTGGGGTCTGCAGGGTGAATACGTGGTCTGTCGTACGGTAATTTGGTAAAAAGCCAATTTGACATTTGTTTTTTCCGCTGAGGAAATGTACGAGTCCGCTGTTAATGATAATGCAGAGCCAATTGGAATTTGTGGTCGGTATATTTTATCATTTAATTTAGGATACCATCAACCCCACAGGCCTTTTTGGGTTGGAGGGTTTATATTGTTTCCTGTAGCTCATTCAATGTAATTGGAGAATCCAGTGGGTTCTGGTAGTCTTTAATAGCTGATTCTAAGATTTGTATTTGATCATGTATATATTTTATTTGTTCTTTGTTATAGAGCCAAAAAGATTGGAGAAGTGGTTTATCCATACATCTCCATTTTGGACAGATAACTCTTCGTGCTGTTGTTTGTTTAGAGATTTCCAATTTTCGTGGTTAGATTTGATGGATTCTTCAATTACATTGAGCTGATTTTTGATGTGCTGTTCCTTCTTTTTCCATAGTGTATTTCTGGACTGTTTTAGTGATTTACCATAATCAAGACAAAGGAGATGATTGTGGACTACAGGAAAAGGAGGACTGAGCACGCCCCCATTCTCATCGACGGGACTGTAGTGGAGCAGGTTGAGCGCTTCAAGTTCCTTGGCATCCACATCACCAACAAACTATCATGGTCCAAGCACACCAAGACAGTCATGAAGATGTTACGACAAAGCAGTGGTGGGTAGTGTATGGGGCTTTGGTGACAAAATGGATGGCACTGTGATAGACTGCATCCAATTTGTTGAGTAGAGTGTTGGAGGCTAGTTTATAGATGACATTGCCGAAGTCGAGGATCGGTAGGATGGTCAGTCTTACGAGGGTATGTTTGGCAGCATGAGTGAAGGATGCTTTGTTGCGATATAGGAAGCTGATTCTAGATTTAATTTTGGATTGGAGATGCTTAATGTGAGTCTGGAAGGAGAGTTTACAGTCTAACCAGACACCTAGATATTTGTAGTTGTCCAGGTATTCTAAGTCAGAGCCGTCCAGAGTAGTGATGCTAGACGGGCGGGCAGCTGCTGGCAGCGAACGATTGAATAACATGCATTTAGATTTACTTGCATTTAAGAGCAGTTGGAGGCCACGGAAGGAGAGTTGTATGGCATTGAAGCTCATCTGGAGGTTAGTTAAAGAATAACCAGGCATCCTCTACTGACGAGGAGGAGGTCAATGTCATTCCAGAATACCCCGGCCAGGTCGATTAGAAAGGCCTGTTCGCTGAAGTGTTTTAGGGAGCGTTTGACAGTGATGAGGGGTGATCGTTTGGTCGCAGACCCATTACGGATGCAGGCAATGAGGCAGTGATCGCTGAGATCTTGATTGAAAACAGCAGAGGTGTATTTGGAGGGCGAGTTAGTTAGGATGATATCTATGAGGGTGCCCATGTTTACGTATTTGGGGTTGTACCTGGTAGGTTCATTGATGATTTGTGTGAGATTGAGGGCATCAAGCTTAGAATGTAGGATGGCTGTGGTGTTAAGCATGTCCCAGTTTAGGTCACCTAGTAGCACGAGCTCAGAAGATAGATGAGGGGCAATCAATTCACATATGGTGTCCAGGGCACAGCTGGGGGCAGAGGGTGGTCTATAGCAAGCGGCAACAGTGAGACTTGTTTCTGGAAAGGTGAATTTTTAGAAGTAGAAGCTCGAATTGTTTGGGTACAGACCTTGATAGTAAGACAGAACTCTGCAGGCTATCTTTGCAGTAGATTGCAACACCGCCCCCTTTGGCAGTTCTATCTTGGCGGAAAATGTTATAGTTAGGGATGAAGATTTCAGGGTTTTTGGTGGTTTTCCTAAGGAAGGATTTAGACACGGCTAAGACATCCGGGTTGGCAGTGTGCTATAGCAGTGAGTAAAACAATCTTAGGGAGTAGGCTTCTAATGTTAACATGCATGAAATCAAAGCTTTTACTGTTACAGAAGTCAACAAATGAGAGCACCTGGGGAGTGGGAGTGGAGCTAGGCGCTGCATGACCTGGATTAACCTCTACTTCATCACCATCCCTGATCCGGGAGCATCCTCATCAGTAAAAAAAGCTGACTAGCATAGCCTAGCATAGCGCCACAAGTAAATACTAGCATATAAATATCATGAAATCACAAGTCCAATACAGCAAATGAAAGATACACATCTTGTGAATCCAGCCATCATTTCCGATTTTTAAAATGTTTTACAGCGAAAACACTATGTATTTCTATTAGCTAATCACAATAGCAAAAGACTCAACCGCATATTTTCACCATATAGGTAGCTATCACAAAACCGACCAAATAGAGATATAAATTAGTGACTAACCAAGAAACAACTTCATCAGATGACAGTCTTATAACATGTTATACAATAAATCTGTTCTGTTCGAAAATGTGCATATTTGAGGTATAAATCAATTTTTACATTGCAGCTACAATCACAAATAGCACCGAAGCAGCAAGAATAATTACAGAGAGCAACGTGAAATAAATGTTTTATGATGAGTATTTAGTTATGAAAAATACATGGTGTACAGCAAATGAAAGATAAACATCTTGTGAATCCAGCCAATATTTCAGATTTTTTAAGTGTTTTACAGCGAAAACACAATATAGCATTATATTAGCTTACCACAATAGCCAAACACACAACCGCATTCATTCACCGCAAAGGTAGCGATCGCAAAAAAACAGCAAAAGATATAAAATTAATCACTAACCTTGACCAACTTCATCAGATGACAGTCCTATAACATCAGGTTATACAATACACTTATGTTTTGTTCGAAAATGTGCATATTTTGAGCTGCAAACCGTGGTTATACATTGTGAATATGTAGCATCAATTCACCAGAATCTCCAGAGAAATTTTGGACAGTCACCTAATCTAATCACCTAATCTAAACAAAGAACTCAATCATAAACTTTACTAAAAAATACATGTTGGACAGCAAATGAAAGATACACTAGTTCTTAATGCAATCGCCGTGTTAGATTTTTTTTAACCTGTCTAGGATCAGCGTGGCGCTAGCGGCACCCCCCCCCCCCCCACTGAAAAACCAGTGCCGCGAAATTCAAAAAAATATTTTTTTAAATATTTAACTTTCACACATTAAAGTCCAATACAGCTAATGAAAGACACAGATCTTGTGAATCCAGTCAACATGTCCGATTTTTAAAATGTTTTACAGGGAAGGCACAATATGTAAAGATGTACATCTATTACCTAAAAACACATTAGCATAATCCACCATCTTTTATTTGTCCACCAACACCAGTAGCCATCACCAATTCGGCTAAACTAAGATATTTATAGCCCCTAACCAACAAAAAAACTCATTAGATGACAGTCTGATAACATATTTATGGTATGGGATAGGTTTTGTTAGAAAAAAGTGCATATTTCAGGTAGATGGCATAGGTTACAATTGCACCCACCGTCACAAATGGAATAGAAAAACTACTTAGAGCAACGTGTTTACCTACTTACTAATCATCAAACATTTCGTAAAAATACACAGCATACACGAATCGAAAGACACAGATCCTGTGAATACAGACAATATTTCAGATTTTCTAAGTGTCTTACAGCGAAAACACAATAAATCGTTATATTAGCTTAGCACATAGCACATTAGCAGCCCAGCATTGATTCTAGCCAAAGTGAGCGATAAAAGTCAACATCGCCAAAAGATATTAATTTTTTCACTAACCTTCTCAGAATTCTTCCGATGACACTCCTGTAACATCACATTACACACATCCATATACAGTTTGATCGAAAATGTTTATATTTAGCCACCAAAATCATGGTTAGACAATGTGAAATGTAGCTCAGTTGGTCAGAAAATGTCCTTGCGCCACTTAGACAGTGATCTACTCTTATACATAAATACTCATAAACGTGACTAAAAAATATAGGGTGGACAGGGATTGATAGACAATTTAATTCTTAATACAATTGCGGTATTACATTTTTTAATTTATCCTTACTTTTCAATACAGTTTGCGCCAAGCGAAGCTACGTCAAAAAACATGGCGTCCTAAGCCACTAAAATGTTTCGACAGAAACACGATTTATCATAATAAAAATGTCCTACTTTGAGCTGTTCTTCCATCAGTATCTTGGGCAAAGGATCCTTTCTTGGGAGTAATCGTCTTTTGGTGGAAAGCTGTCCTCTTGCCATGTGGAAATGCCAACTGCGTTCGGGATGAACTGAAAAGCGTGCCCACCTATTCACATCGTTTCAAGAAATAAATGTCCCAAAATCGCACTAAACGGATATAAATTGCTATAAAACGCTTTAAATTAACTACCTTATGATGTTTTTAACTCCTATAACGAGTGAAAAGATGACCGGAGAAATATAACAGGCTAAACTAACGCTTGGAACAGGAGAGGGTCGGTGTCCTCCACGCGCGTGACGCACCAAGAAAAGACTTGCTAGCTACAGGGTTTTTTAATTTATAGGGCCTGTGAACGCGCAATCGACCCCATTGGAATCGTCATCACGTAAAGGCATCCAGGGGAAGACGTAAGAAGTGTCCGTATAGTCATAGCAATAACAGTGCCCTTTTAACTGACTTCAGAACAGTGGCCAACATTTCTGAAATCTGACTCCATGTCAGGGAAATTGCTGTAGAATGGGCTCTGTTCCACTTAGAGACAAAATTTCAACTCCTATAGAAACTATAGACTGTTTTCTATCCAATAATAATAATAATATGCATATTGTACGATCAAGGATTTTGTGGGAAGCCGTTTCAAAAATTACCCAATTAGCATAAATAGTCTCAACAGCGCCCCCATCCTCAACAGGTTAAATAACTTTACCATAACAAACAGCTTACGTTATAGCGAGACAGCGCCCGCAAAAAGGAAGGAAAATACGACTAAACATTTTCCACAGAAATACGAAATAACATAAATGGTTCTTACTTTTGCTGAGCTTCCATCAGAATATTGTACAAGGAGTCCTTTGCTCAGAATAAATCGTTGTTTGGTTTTAGAATGTCCTCTTCTCCTGTCGAATTAGCAACCTTAGCTAGCCAAGTGGCGCGAAGATGTCCATCTTCACCTAACGCAGAGAACGGAAAACTCCAAAACTCCCGATAAACGTTGAATTATCTGATAAAACTATATTGAAAAAACATACTTTACGATGATATTATCACATGTATCAAATAAAATCAAAGCCGGAGATATTAGCCGTCTATACCGAACGCTTTTCAGAAGCCAATAATGATGTCCTTGGTAGACAAAGGAAAAATTGGTCACGTCATTCCAAGAGCTCTTGTTTGACCTCAGATCAAGCTAGACACCCCATTCCACCTCCCACTGCCTGTTGACATGTAGTGGAAGGTGAATGAAGTGCATGTATATCCATAGATTTCAAGCAAATGAATAGGACGGCCCTGGAACTGAGCCTCGATTTCAGATTTTTCACTTCCTATCAGGAAGTTCGATGCAAAATGAGTTCTGTTTTACTCAGATATAATTCAAACGGTTTTAGAAACTTGAGAGTGCTTTCTATCCAATAGTAATGATAATATGCATATTGTACGATCTAGAATAGAGTACGAGGCAGTTTAATTTGGGAACGATTTTTTACAAAGTGAAAACAGCGCCCCCATATTGACAAGAAGTTAACCTTTCACGCCTCTCTTCCCCGGGTCCGGGAGCAACCCCCCCCCCCCCCCCCCCCCCCCACACTGAGTAGCATCGCTCGCATAGAGTCACAATTAAATAGTAGCATCTAAATATCATTATATCACAAGTCCAAGACACCTAATGAAAGATACAGATCTTGTGAATAAAGCCACCATTTCAGATTTTTAAAATGTTTTACAGGGAAGACAAAATATGTAAATCTATTACCTAACCACGTTAGCAAAAGACACCATTTTTCTTTGTCCACCATTTTTTCTCAACACCAGTAGCTATCACCAATACGGCCAAATAAAGATATTGATAGCCACTAACCAAGAAAAAACCTCATCAGATGACAGTCTGATAACATATTTATGGTATAGGATAGGTTTTGTTATAAAAATGTGCATATTTCAGGTATAAATCATAGTTTACATGTCACGCCCTGGCCTTAGTATTCTTTGTTTTCTTTATTATTTTAGTTAGGTTAGGGTGTGACATGGGGAATGTTTATGTTTTGTTGGTTTTGGGTGTTTATGGTAAAGGGGTTGTGTATAGTATATGGGTTTGTGTGGAGTACATGTTTCTAGTGTTGTCTATGTATGTTTAGTTGTCTAGGAGAGTCTATGGTTGCCTGAATGAGTTCCCAATTAGAGACAGCTGATTTCGGTTGTCTCTGATTGGGAGCCTTATTTAGGGTAGCCATAGGCTCTCATTGGTTGTGGGTAATTGTCTATGTAGAACGTTTGTAGCCTGTATGTATGTGCACAACGTTTGTAGCTTCACGGTCGTTTTGTTGTTTTGTTAGTTTGTATAGAGTTTTGTGTCGTGTTCATCTTCGTGTTGTTAAATAAAAGGAAGATGGCTTATTTTCCAACTGCTGCATTTTGGTCCGTCAATCCGCCACACGATCGTGACATTACAATTGCACCCACCATCACAACTCGACTGGAAAAAATACAGAGCAACGTGTATTACCTAATTACTAATCATAAAACATTTCGTAAAAATACACAGCTCACAGCAATGGAAAGACACAGATCTTGTGAATTCAGACAATATTTCAGATGTTCTAAGTGTTTTACAGCGAAAACACAATAAATCGTTATATTAGCATACCACATGTGCAAACGTTACCAGAGCATTGATTCTAGCCAAAGAGAGCGATAACGTAATCATCGCCAAAATATATTAATTTTTTCACTAACCTTCTCAGAATTCTTCAGATGACACGCCTGTAACATCATATTACAACATACATATAGAGTTTGTTCGAAAACTTGCATATTTAGCCACCAAAATCATGGTTAGACAATGAGAAAAGTAGCCCAACTGGTCAGAAAATGTTGTGCGCCATATGAGACAGTGATCTAGTCTTATACATAAATACTCATAAACTTGACTAAAAAATACAGGGTGGACAGCGATTGATAGACAATTTAATTCTTAATACAATCGCTTAAATTATCCTTACTTTTCAATACAGGTTGCGCCAAGCGAAGCTATACCAAACAAAATGGCGGCATAAGCGTTTAACATTTTTCGACAGAAACACGATTTATCATCAAAAATTGTTCTTACTATGAGCTGTTCTTCCATCAGAATCTTGGGCAATGAATCCTTTCTTGGGTCTAATCGTCTTTTGGTCGAAAGCTGTCCTCTTGCCATGTGGAAATGCCCACTAACGTTCGGCATGAACTGGAAACGTGCCCAGCGGTTCAAAGTGTCTCAGAAAGAAATGCCTCAAAATCGCACTAAACGGATATAAATTGCTATAAAACGGTTTAAATTAACTACCTTATGATGTTTTTAACACCTATAACGAGTAAAAACATGACCGGAGAACTATTACTGGCTAAACAACAGGTTGGAAGGAGGCGAGTCCGACGTCCTTCGTGCGTCAGGCGCAGGCAGCAAAGGGAAGCTACTTCCGGTATTTGCTGTTTTATACAGCCCCTGATTGCGCAATTGACTCCATTCAAAGCGTCACCACGTACTGACACCCAGGGGAAGACGTAAGCAGTGTCTGTTTCTCCATAGCATTTACAGGGACCTTTAAACCGACCCCAGATCAGGGGCCAAGATGTCTGAAATCTGACTCCCTCTCATGAAAAGTGCTGTAGAAGGAGTTCTGTTTCACTCAGAGACAAAATTCCAACGGCTATAGAAACTAGAGAGTGTTTTCTATCCAATAATAATAATAATATGCATATTGTACGAGCAAGAATTGAGTACTAGGCAGTTTAATCTGTAGAGCAAATTATGCTAATGCGAAACAGCACCCCCTATATTCGCAAGAAGTTAACCTCTACATCACCAGAGGAACAGAGGAGAAGTAGGATAAGGGTACGGCTAAAGGCTATACGAATTGGCCGTCTAGCATGTTTGGAACAGAGAGTAAAAAGAGCAGGTTTCTGGGAACGATAGTAGAGATTCAAGGCATAGTGTACAGACAAAGGTAAGGTAGGACCGAGTACATTGGAGGTAAACCTAGGCATTGAGTAATGATGAGAGAGATAAAGTCTCTAGAGACGTTTAAACCAGGTGATGTCATTGCATATGTAGGAGGTGGAACACCCTGGTTGGTTAAGGCATATTGAGCAGGGCTAGAGGCTCTACAGTGAAATCAGACAGTTATCACTAACCAGGACAGTAATGGACGAGGCATATTGATATTAGAGAGAGGCATGCGTAGCCAAGTGAACATATGGGTCCAGTGAGTGGTTGGGCTGGCTGGGGACACGGCAATTCAGACAGTTAGCAGGCCGGTGCTAACAAGCTAGCAGTTAGTAGGCCGGGGCTAACAAGGTAGCAGTTAGCAGACCGGGGCAAGCAAGTTAGCAGTTAGCAGACCGGGGCTAGCAAGCTAGCAGTTAGTAGACCGGGGCTAGCAAGTTAGCAGAAGGGCCTTTGGGGGACGTCGCGATGGAGGTAAGTCTGTTTTTGCCTCTTCGTGCGGTGACGTCGATAGACCAGTCGTGGATTAGTAGGGGTCCAAGCAGCTCTAGGTAGCTAGCAGGCCGCGGTTAGCAGGCCGCGGAATGAACATTAGGAGCCTAACAGGAGTGAAGGCATATCAGTGGCAGGGGGTATGTGGGGCGGAGAGTATGGTGGGTTTTAGATGGAGGGGGCTCAACAAAGTCTCAGTACCAAAGAGGTCAAGGGACCTCCAGTGGAGTGTTCTACATGGAGCCCTGGCCACAAACAGATGGTTGGCACTGGTGTCCTTTCTGTGTCATGAGTGAAACAGTGATTCATGTGTTTTCTGTGTGCGCCAGGTTAATGCCATTAATGGCTCTGCTGGAATGTCTGTGTGAGAGGTTGAGGGTGGAGTTTACTGTTGGGATGTTTATAATGGGGTACAGGTATTCAAATAAGGAGAAGGCGAAATGTTTGTTGTTGAATTTTCTGTTTGCTCAGGCAAGTTTGCTATTTGGCTAACAAGGAGGAACAGGGTCAAAGGTGGAGAGATAACAGACCCTTTACTATTACTTAATGGGATGGTCTCTGGGTGCCTTAGGGTGGAATTTGAGTTCTATAAAATTATAAAAAGAGTGGAGATGTTTCAGGAGATATGTGTGTCGGGAAGGCTGTCTGTACAGCTGGGGAAGATGGGTTGGATAAACGGTTGTAGAAGTGGTGAGGTTTTCGGTTACTGTGATGTGTGGTGTTGTTTTGTATCGTAGGGTAGAGTATGCATTACTGCAGTACAGGGATGTTTTTTGTTTTGTTTTAGGGGGGGTGAGGTTTTAAAGAAATGTGAATGTATCATTAAAGGAAGGCAAAATTATTCTCTTTCTCTCTCTCTCTCTCTCTCTCTCTCTCTCTCTCTCTCTCTCTCTCGCTCTCTCGCTCTCTCTCTCTCTCTCTCTCTCTCTCTCTCTCTCTCTCTCTCTCTCTCTCTCTCTCTCTCTCTCTCTCTCTCTCTCTCTCTCTCTCTCTCAATTGGCATGGGTAACATTGCCAAAGCAAGTGAAGTAGACAATAAAAAATAAAAAGTAACAATAAACATTACACTCACAAAAGTTCCAAAAGAATAAAGACATTTCAAATGTGTCACGTTCCTGACCTATTTATGTTAGTTGTTATGTGTGTTAGTTGGTCAGGACGTGAGGTTGGGTGGGCATTCTATGTTTTCTGTTTCTGTGTTGGTTTTGGGTTACCTGGTATGGCTCTTAATTAGAGGCAGGTGTTTGGCGTTCCTCTAATTAAGAGTCATATTTAGGTAGGCGTTGTCACAGTGTTCGTTGTGGGTGATTGTCTTCCGTGTCAGTATGTATGTTCGTGCCACACGGGACTGTAGCGTTTGTTTGTTTCGTTTCGTTTCGATGTCGTCTGTTTCCTGTACGTGAGTTTATGTTTAGTTATGTAAGTTTATGTTCAGGTTTCGTTCTACGTCGTTTTCTTGTTTTGTAGTTTTGAAAGTGTTTTGTTTCGTTTCGTGTTGCCATCGTATTCATAAAAAAGATGGCTTATTTCCCGCAAGCTGCGTTTTGGTCTGAAGATCCTTCTCTCCTCACCTCGTCTGAGGATGAGGAGAGCGACAGCCGTTTACAGAATCACCCACCACGCTAAGACCAAGCGGCAAGGGAAAACTAAACGGAGTAAGGGACAGGAGAGAAAGGAGCAATGGACATGGGATGATGTATTGGACGGAAAGGGTTGCTACACTTGGGAGGAGATCCTGGCTGGTAGGGATCGCCTCCCATGGGAACAGGTGGAGGCACTGAGGAGAGCAGAGGCTACCGGGGAGAGGAACCGGAGCTATGAGGGAACGCGTCTGGCACGGAAGCCGAAAAAGCCCGTAAGTAATTCCCAAAAATTTCTTGGGGGGGGGCTAAGAGGTAGTGGGCCAAGGGCAGGTAGGAGACCTGCGCCCACTTCCCAGGCTTACCGTGGAGAGCGGGAGTACGGGCAGGCGCCGTGTTACGCAGTAGAGCGCACGGTGTCTCCTGTACGAGTGCATAGCCCAGTGCGGGTTATTCCACCTCCCCGCACTGGGAGGGCTAGATTGGGTATTGAGCCAGGTGTCATGAGGCCGGCTCAACGCGTCTGGTCTCCAGTACGTCTCCTCGGGCCGGCATACATGGCACCTGCCTTACGCATGGTTTCCCCGGTTCGCCTACATAGGCCGGTGCGGGTTATTCCACCTCCCCGCACTGGTCGGGCAACCGGGAGCATTCAACCAGGTAAGGTTGGGCAGGCTCAATGCTCAAGAGTGCCAGTACGTCTTCACGGTCCGGTATTTCCGGCACCACCTCCCCGCCCCAGCCTAGTACCTACAGTGTCTACACTACGCACTAGGCTACCAGTGCGTATCCTGAGCCCTGTTCCTCCTCCACGCACTCTCCCTGTAGTGCGTGTATCTAGCCCGGTGCCTCCAGTTCCGGCCCCACGCACTAAGCTACCAGTGCGTCTCCAGAGCCCTGTACAAACTGTATCTTCTCCCCCTACTAATCCTGATGTGCTTGTCCTCAGCCCGGCGTCACCAGTGCCGGTACCACGCATCAGTTATAGAGTGGGCTTTGAGAATACAGTGTGCCCTGTCCCTGCTCCCCGCACTAGTAGGAAGGTGCTTATCCTTAGCCCGGTGCCTCCAGTTCCGGCACCACGCACCAGGTCTACAGTGCACCGTATCCGGCCAGAGCCATCCGTCTCCCCAGCGCCATCTGAGCCATCCGTCTCCCCAGCGCCATCTGAGCCATCCGTCTCCCCAGCGCCATCTGAGCCATCCGTCTCCCCAGCGCCATCTGAGCCATCCGTCTCCCCAGCGCCGTCTGAGCCATCCGTCTGCCAGGAGCCTGCAAAGCCGCCCGTCTGCCATGAGCCTGCAAAGCCGCCCGTCTGCCATGAGCCTACAGAGCCGTCAGCCAGACAGGAGCCGCTAGAGCCGTCAGCCAGACAGGAGCCGCTAGAGCCGTCAGCCAGACAGGATCTGCCAGAGCCGCCAACCAGACAGGATCTGCCAGAGCCGCCAACCAGACAGGATCTGCCAGAGCCGCCAACCGGACAGGATCTGCCAGAGCCGCCAACCAGACAGGATCTGCCAGAGCCGCCAATCAGACAGGATCTGCCAGAGCCGCCAGCGAGCCATGAGCAGCCAGAGCCGTCAGAGAGCCATGAGCAGCCAGAGCCGTCAGAGAGCCATGAGCAGCCAGAGCCGTCAGAGCGCCATGAGCAGCCAGAGCCGTCAGAGCGCCATGAGCAGCCAGAGCCGTCAGAGCGCCATGAGCGTCGAGAGCCGTCAGAGCGCCATGAGCGTCGAGAGCCGTCAGCCTGCCATGAGCGTCGAGAGCCGTCAGCCTGCCATGAGCGTCGAGAGCCGTCAGCCTGCCATGAGCGTCGAGAGCCGTCAGCCTGCCATGAGCGTCGAGAGCCGTCAGCCTGCCATGAGCGTCGAGAGCCGTCAGCCTGCCATGAGCGTCGAGAGCCGTCAGCCAGCCATGAGCGTCGAGATTCGTCAGTCAGCCATGAGCTGCCCTTCAGCCTGAAAAGGCTAGATACCCAGAACTGCCCATCAGTCCAGAGCTGTCTCTCTGTCCGGAGCTGCCTTTCAGTCCGGAGTTGCCCCTCTATCCTGATCTCCCTCTCTATCTTCATCTACCTCTATATTCTTATCTATCCCTCTGTCTTGATTTATCTCTCTGTCCCGGTGTTGTCCTTATTAGGTATGTTATTAAGAGGATTTTGTGGGGGAAAAAAGAGGGTGGACATTTTTGGAGGGAGGAAGCTAGGATGGATTATGGTGGGGTGGGAACCGCGCCTGGAGCCTGAGCCACCACCGTGGTTAGATGCCCACCCAGACCCTCCCCTAGACTTTGTGCTGGTGCGTCCGGAGTTCGCACCTTGTGGGGGGGGTAATGTCACGTTCCTGACCTATTTATGTTAGTTGTTATGTGTGTTAGTTGGTCAGGACGTGAGGTTGGGTGGGCATTCTATGTTTTCTGTTTCTGTGTTGGTTTTGGGTTACCTGGTATGGCTCTTAATTAGAGGCAGGTGTTTGGCGTTCCTCTAATTAAGAGTCATATTTAGGTAGGCGTTGTCACAGTGTTCGTTGTGGGTGATTGTCTTCCGTGTCAGTATGTATGTTCGTGCCACACGGGACTGTAGCGTTTGTTTGTTTCGTTTCGTTTCGATGTCGTCTGTTTCCTGTACGTGAGTTTATGTTTAGTTATGTAAGTTTATGTTCAGGTTTCGTTCTACGTCGTTTTCTTGTTTTGTAGTTTTGAAAGTGTTTTGTTTCGTGTTGCCATCGTATTCATAAAAAAGATGGCTTATTTCCCGCAAGCTGCGTTTTGGTCTGAAGATCCTTCTCTCCTCACCTCGTCTGAGGATGAGGAGAGCGACAGCCGTTACAAAATGTCATATTATGTGCAAATAGTTCAAGTACAAAAGGGAAAATAAATAAACATAAATATCGGTTTTATTTACAATGGTGTTTGTTCTTCATGGGTTGCCCTTTTCTTATGGCAACAGGTCACAAATCTTGCTGCTGTGATGGCACACTGGTATTTCACCCAGTAGATATGGGAGTTTATAAAGATTGGGTTTGTTTTCCAATTCTTTGTGGATCTGTGTAATCTTAGGGAAATATGTGTCTCTAATATGGTCATACATTTGGCAGGAGGTTAGGAGGTGCAGCTCAGTTTCCACCTCATTTTGTGGGCAGTGTGCACAAAGCCTGTCTTCTCTTGAGCCAGGTCTGCCTCTCGGACTATCCTCATTCCTCCCATTAGCTGCATTGTGACGGTACTTTGTATACATACCATTGAGCCAGTGTTATGCATCACCCTCTCACAATCTTACAATGTTGCAGATATAACTTCCTATCTATTGTTATTTCTCTGTCTTCTTTGTGGATGGTGTCTGACCTGGGCCAGGATCAGATCTGATCAGCGGTAGATCCACGCTGTAGCACACTTGACATTTAAAGGTCATTTCCGATTGTGCCTTTAAACAGTACATAGCCAATAAAGTGCGATCGAATTGAATCCCGGCCCTATACACTCACAATTAGAAAAGTCTTTGATCGAGACTGTTGTGTTGTACCCTGTGATATTAGACAAGTGGAACTTAGCTGACAGCAGGGCACTATTTAACAGGTATCCCTGCAGCTGGCAAGAGACATTCATGAGTTACTGAGAGTTGTAAATGCTTTTGATGAATTCACAACACTGTTATTGCAGTCAAATAAAAGCTTACTATGAAAACATGGTGTAAAACTGCCTGTTTTATAGGAACATGTGTTGCCATTTGGTCCAGAACAATATAAGACTGCAGTAATAGCCACAGAATGGATGTGCAGATATGCAGTCAATCCGTACAATTCACTTAATTGGTCCCTAGTTTATCATCATTGAATTGCATTTCTGGTAAATCCCGATGATTCATTCAGTGTAGTAGTTTGCCTAGAAACACACTTGTCTGGTTTGCTTTGTGTTTGTGTGACATCATATGCACTATTAGTCACCATAGTTGAGTGACTGTTATGTGACAGGGCAATCAAATACCTTGCTTAGCCTTGCAATTTTCTACACTATATATGTATCTTCATTAGATAGAGAGACATATTATTCAGTTAAGGACATACAGTATAATGTGTCTAGATTTCTAAAACTTATAGGAGACCCTGTAGTTATTGGGGCCCTGACAGTGTGTGTACCTCTGTGCTGCACGGTGCAGCCAACCCACATAAACCATGTGACAATCTCTCTGAGAAATCACTGCTTCGTTTAATTGCGTTCATTTAAGTGCTGAGGTGTTCATGCCTTTCATAGGAACCCAGCCCCTGTGGTATTGACACAGCAGCCCTGCATGTGTCTAAATTAAATGACAAATTACGCAGCTGCCATGTTTGATTAATAGCGGCTTGAACATACACATTAAACTCTAAACATTTTAAATGCAGTAATAAAAGAGAGCATCATTCACTTTTCATGCGATTCCCCCATAAAATCACGGCGCACATGAATCATTTGAAGAAAGCTTTTTTTTTAATTGACATCTTATACTTTGCTGGCTTAGGGGCCCAACACAGAATCATTCCCGACACAACAGAGCCACATTACTGTGGAAAGGCATCATCCGATTTTGGTGGAAATGTGTCACCTTAGAACTTGTACTTTTATAGATCCTCTGACATTCATTAAATTGTTGGGGAAGTGAATGACAGTGTTTGAAATAATCTGTTAAATTGTTGCATTACGATAATGGAAGAGTTTATACGATCTTTAGCTAGCTTGAAATGCTGGTGTAGGAGGCAGAGCAAAGTTGGCAGCACATTTAATCCAAAGTGGCCCGTAAATGCATTTTATAATGGACAGGGGAGATGATTCCATTAATGTCATAGCAGGTACTTTCACACTCTGAGTACATTTTCTACTGGAGGTAAACTATTCATGATCACACCTTTTTAAGTGATACATTGAATTACCCTTCTAAACAATTAATAGACTCAAAAATCCTTCAGATATCCCATTCCTGAACAGCTGCTTTACTCTGAGATAAGCAGGCATTGAGGCCCATGAGAGTCTCACACGTGGAATCCTCTCAGTCAGGCACGTGCACAGATAAAGGTGCTCCCTTATGAATGGCAAAAACCGAATATACAGTATGTGTGCCCTTTTTAGACTTTGAGCACCTTCTAAAAATCTTAGGGGGCACAAAGTATGTGAGGATGGTTTGGGTGGTGGTCCCCCATCCGGAAGTTGGAGAATTTTGCATTTTTCAAACACCTGAAACAGCTTTTCCGGGTAATCTATGGCCATAATCTTTATGCTTAATTCTATGTAAAAAATATGTATTTTTTTCTGCATATATAAGCATACGTCTTGAGCTGTCTGTATCCTTCTGACTAGTGGTTATTTTTTAAATAAACAACATTTGTATTCGAATCACCGAGCTGACAAGGTAAAAATCTGTAATTCTGCCCCTGAGCACGGCAGTTAACCCACTGTTCCCCGGGCGCCGAAGACATGGATGTCGATTAAGGCAGCCCCCCGCACCTCTCTGATTCAGAGGGGTTGGGTTTAATGCGGAAGACACATTTCAGTTGAACGCATTCAGTTGTACAACTGACTAGGTACATGTATCCCCTTTCCCATTAGCTGCTACCAAGGCAGAAGCTAATCTTACTGGGGTCCAGCAACATTAAGGCAGTTATATACAATTAAAAATATTACATGACATTACATTTCATAACACTTTTCACAATACATTGTGTTCCCTCAGGCCACTACTCTACTACCACATATCTACAATACAAATCCATGTGTACGTGTTTTATCATGTGTATGTGTGTCTGTGCCTGTGTGTGTGTGTGTGTGTGTGTCTCTTCACAGCCCCCACTGTTCCATACGGTGTAGTTTTCTCTATTTTCTAAATCTGATTCTACTGCTTGCATCAGTTATCTGATGTGGAATAGAGTTCCATGTAGTCATGGCTCTATGTAGTACTGTGCGCCTCACATAGTCTGTTCTTGACTTGGGGATTGTGAAGAGACCTCTGATGGCATGTCTTGTGGGGTATGCACAGGTGTCCAAAGCTGTGTTCTAGTAGTCTGCATGGAGCACAGGGCCGTGCAGACTACTAGAACACAGCTTCGGACACCCGTGCATACCCCACAAGACATGCCATCACAGGTCTCTTCACAATCCCCAAGTCAAGAACAGACTATGTGAGGCCAGGGATTCCATCCCTATCATGAGACACCCTTATCATACACACGTGCCTACATAACTCTGTCTCTTCTTCTAATAACAGTGGGATCCGCTGTGTGGTGTTTATGGACAACCTAAGTGGGCTGGAGCCCTCCATACTCAGACACCTCATTAAAATACCAGCAGCTACAGTCCTGAAGGCCTAAACTCTAGAGTTTGTGTTAGCTGATAAGCCTCTGTAGACTTTAATGGCCTCATTTAGCCAGTTAGACTAATATTATTGTAAGACATGATATTGTGGCGTGACAAGTTGCTTGTGTCCAGAGACAGCGACAACAATGTTTTTTCTCCCCAGATGGAAGACCTAGGTGTTATGAATACATTACATGGATCAAATGTATCCATAGCAATGGCATTTTTTACTTTATATTGGGAGCTAAGCATTTTGTTGTATCAATAATGACTCTTTTGAATGATAACAATTTAACATAATACCATACCATTAGAATGTGTCCATTTACAAGCACTTGGAAGTGCATCGTTTTTCTACTTCTAAGTGGGGTATTTATCATTTTTAAAAGGGCTAAGCCTATATAAAAGCCGCACAAACAGAAATTGTGTTTAATTGAATTGTCAGAATGATGTGTGCATGTACTTCAGTTGCTACAATGACTATGTAATAAGCCCACAACCTCTCCATCATCTCGAGCCTCATGACTGAGATGAGAGACCTGTTGAAATAGAAGCTGTTTAATTAATTAAGTAACCAAAAATACACATTTCAATAGCTGGGGAAATAATTGCCCAGTCAGTCGCTAGGCATTCCATCTGGTCAATTACCTCCCTGTTAGTCTCCCAGCGTTATAAATGACTGGCTGGTAATTGGAGCTAGCCGTCAGCTATAGCACTGAGAGGAACTGAATTACACAGTGTCATTAAAATAAATACATCAAATAATAATCCAATGAAAAATCTATTAATTGAGCATGTGTAATTGTTATCTGAAATTAGCCTCTCTCGTATCTCTCTCCCCTCCCCTCTGCTCTCCGCATCACTCACACCTATTTGAAACCTTTTGAACTGAGAACCCTTCAGATGAAGAGACTCAGAGAGCAGGGAGTCTCTTAATGTGAGAAAATTATCCTGGCTTAAATATCAATAAACACTGAGCTCTTATAGCGCATGGATGATAGTTATATCATGAATGCCAGATTACACATATTAAACACAGTTCATAACAATTGCCGTTACTAGGAATATCTATGGTACAAAAATCACGTGTTTCATTTGTTTACATTTGGACTATTAACATTATCTTATGTTGTAATATATACATCAAATGTAAAAGGCCACAAAGACTTGCACTGAGACATCTATTCTATTACGACATATAGTATACTGTGAAGAATGCATCAAATAATTATGCAAACCTTATTTCCCAATGACAAAAATATATAAATTCCACTGATGAAAGCTATTTTTAAGTACTTCACCATTACAAACCACAGTAAAAAGACATGGCTTTTGGTCGTCCTCATCAAGATTAGTTTCATGATTTGGTAAAAAGGGGGGGGAAATCCTTTTCTTTTACCTTGAACCCCGAGGAGGAGAGAATGTGGTTTGAAACATTTTCCAGGTAATTGATAGTGAACTGATTTATGGCCCTTATTGCACGGTATAATTAATTTTATGCATATGACTTCCGTAACAATTACCGTGTGGGACGATTGGAGAAGTTCACTGCTTATATGAAGCCATCAATAACTGTGAATTCATCCCTGAGAGGCCTCAATATCTGGATGAGAGAAGGATGGGAGAAGGAGGAGGGGGGAAATCCTAGAATAGAGAAGGATTCTGTAAAAGGGCAAACGTTCTGGGTTGACTAAACTCCTTGATGAACTGTGCCCATAAGAAATTCAAAGGATATTTAAAGAGAAATAACCTCTTGTTCTTCATGTAGAAAAGAGAAGTGTTGAGCTGTCATTTCAACCCGTTTCCGTTTCTGATCAGCATAAGATGCATAGGTAATTCCAAAGCACCTGAAATAAACGTTCCTACACTCTTAAACTTTGGTTTTAGGGACACGTGTTGTACAATAGGACCCAGTAAATGAAGACCCAGTAACATTCCACAGACAAAGAGAAGACAAGGTAGAGGGATACAGACAGGGGGAGGTACAGAGCCAGGGGAAAGGGGAAAGGGGAAAGGGGAAAGGGACCCCCCCCCCCCCCCCCCCCCCAAAAAATAAAAAGCACAGAAAGAAAGAGATAAACCTATAGGGTTAGAGAAAGAGGTAGAACAGAAATAAATAAATGAGCCTATAGGGTTATAGAAAGAGGTAGAACAGAAACAAAGAGATAAACCTATAGGGTTAGAGAAAGAGGTAGAACAGAAAGAAAGAAATGAACCTATAGGGTTAGAGAAAGAGGTAGAACAGAAAGAAAGAAATTAACCTATAGGGTTAGAGAAAGAGGTAGAACAGAAAGAAAGAAATTAACCTATAGGGTAAGAGAAAGAGGTAGAACAGAAAGAAAGAAATGAACCAATAGGGTTAGAGAAAGAGGTAGAACAGAAAGAAAGAAATGAACCTATAGGGTTAGAGAAAGAGGTAGAACAGAAAGAAAGAAATGAACCTATAGGGTTAGAGAAAGAGGTAGAACAGAAATAAATAAATGAACCTATATGGTTATAGAAAGAGGTAGAACAGAAACAAAGAGATAAACCTATAGGGTTAGAGAAAGAGGTAGAACAGAAAGAAAGAAATGAACCTATAGGGTTAGAGAAAGAGGTAGAAGAGAAAGAAAGAAATTAACCTATAGGGTTAGAGAAAGAGGTAGAACAGAAAGAAAGAAATTTACCTATAGGGTTAGAGAAAGAGGTAGAACAGAAAGAAAGAGATAACCCTATAGGCTTAGAGAAAGAGGTAGAATGGTTGTAAAGTCATGTGGACAGATGAGAGTGATGTGTGGAGGTTTTCCTTTCAGGTGTCTGTCTGGGTGTGGTGTTGAGTCGATTGGATGTGAAGCGTGTGCTCCCTGGACGTGTTGCGGCTCGTCAGGTCCAATCCCCTGGTTGTTTTACTAAGTGACTGATGACCAAACTGGGGTCAGGAGTAATGAACAGAGCAGTCAGCAGACTACATCCTGGAGAACACACACATACACACACATACACACAAACGTCTAGGCCAGGCCAGAGAGGAGTGTGGGTAAGTCTCAGAATGGGCTGTCCATTGGGGTATAGACTGGACAGGTACAAGGAGACAGGCGTCATAGGTTAGAAGGGATGCAAGCTCAGATTGACTCTAACAGGTGGCTCAAAAACATCCAAGGAGATCTGATGGGCACATAGTTTAAGTATGTAGTATGAACGTCATACAGGCAAAGGTAAGTCCACCTGCTCTGAAAGGGCCAGGGACCAGACCACAGCATGGTTACAACTGTACAGGTCTAAACATAACATCATTGATGACATTTAAAGTACAACTCAAAGCATCTCTTCTAACTGATTAAAACATATACCTATTACAGTGCCTTGGCTCTGCAAAGATAATGTATTATGATATATCATCTATTTAAGTATTGATAATGTAACTGCAGCAGTAACTTGGATTTTATTGGAAAAGATGCTTCCCTCTGCAACATTTCTTGCTGCGTGTCATTACTGACACCTTATCCCCTGGATGAACAGCCAGTCTTCCCACCAGGGAGAACCAGATATCCCCCATCCCCCATGTTCCCTCTTGTAAATCAACCTCCTACCTGACATCTGACATTATCATGTCTATACCCTGGTAATTGAAAACCCTTAAGGTCTATATCCACTCAACAACACATCATCTCATGGATCGGCAAAACAAATACTGTATACCAACACATTAATGTCAAGTCTTCCGTGTATCGCTTAAATACCGCTCCCTGTTAATGGCCTGGCGGCAAACGGGAGAGTAGATATCTATATTAAAATAAAATGAATGCAGAGGAAAAGAGCTGTTAGATGTATGACCTCTGGCAGAAAACACATTGGGACTGAATTGATCTGGATGACATGAATAATTTAGCTGACACTAAAGGAGGCAATATAAATGCACACATATATTTGAATCTTTCAGCCACTGTTCCGTAAATGCTCTGTTTTCCGGTTCCCTCCATCTCCCCGGCGTAGAACGCAGCATGCCCCGGAGGCTAAATTAATCCCAAAATGTATCCTTCCTCTCCCTATTCCACATTCAAAATTATTCACACACAAGATGCATAATAATTATTCTCAGATGAATCCGGAACAGGAATTGGTATCCACTCAGTAACGGGACATTTCTTTCTGTTGACCTTTACCTTTACTGCTGTTCCATCTCTCATCCAGTGTGACACCTCTCCTTTCCCCTGGTCCTGCCTCTCTTCCTCCACAGCCTGTTCAGCTGACAGTTTACTGTCCTGTCCCTCCTTTAAACACATGGAATGGATGTCCTCTCTTTGTCCTCTTCTCAATGGTCAGGCTAAAGCAATGTTGTTTACATCGTTCTGCCCCTGAACAAGGCAGTTGACCCACTGTTTCTAGGCCGTGATTGTAAATAAGAATTTGCTCTTAACTGACTTGCCTAGTTAAATAAAGTAAAGATAAATAAATAAACATCCCCAACACATTCAGAAACATGTCAGATTAAGTGATTTAGTAAGAAAGTCATAAACTATCCATAACACCATGCCAATGTACATTTTATTTGACTATCATGTCCATTCATTGGTGTTGTATACTGTACATTACACATATAAATGGTCATCTACACACCTGGTATCATAAGTATTCTTTTAACCGTCCACAATTCAGTAAAAAATAAAAACAATAATCCACAAATCTGAATACGTTTCATGGATTTGTATTTCACATCCAGTATGTGGTGAAGTTAGGGGATTTGATGTACTGCCAAAATGCAGGAGTCTACAATGCTGTGTTGTTGTCTGTGTGAGTCAGAGACAAGTCACTGAGGCGATAGCACTAACAGATGGGAAGGGAAAACAGCTAATTTGGACACCAACAAAGAGCACAGAATGATTTAACCTGTTGGGGATGGGGGCGCTGTTTAGACTATTTATGCTAATGTGGCTAATTTTTTAAACGGCTTCCCACAAAATCCTTGATCGTACAATATGCATATTATTATTATTATTGGATAGAAAACAGTCTATAGTTTCTATAGGAGTTGAAATTTTGTCTCTAAGTGGAACAGAGCCCATTCTACAGCAATTTCCCTGACATGGAGTCAGATTTGAGAAATGTTGGCCACTTTTCTGAAGTCAGTTAAAAGGGCACTGTCGTTGCTATGACTATACGGACACTTCTTACGTCTTCCCCTGGATGCCTTTACGTGATGACGATTCCAACGGGCTCGATTGCGCGTTCACAGGCCCTACAAATGAAAAAACTCTGAAGCTAGTCATTCTTTGGGAGCTGCGTAACGCGCGTGGAAGACACCGACCCTCTCCTGTTCCAAGCGTTAGTTTAGCCTGTTATATTTCTCCGGTCATCTTTTCACTCGTTATAGGAGTTACAAACATCATAAAGTAGTTAATTTAAAGCGTTTTATAGCAATTTATATCCGTTTAGTGCGATTTTGGGACATTTATTTTTGCAACGATGTGAAAAGTTGGGCATGCTTTTCAGTTCATCCCGAACTCAGTTGACATTTCCACATGGCAAGAGGACAGCTTTCCACCAAAAGACGATTTCTCCCAAGAAAGGATCCTTTGCCCAAGATACTGATGGAAGAACAGCTCAAGGTAGGACATTTTTATTATGATAAATCGTGTTTCTGTCGAAACATTTTAGTGGCTTAGGACGCCATGTTTTTTGACGTAGCTTCGCTTGGCGCAAACTGTATTGAAAAGTAAGGATAAATTAAAAAATGTAATAACGCAATTGTATTAAGAATTAAATTGTCTATCAATCCCTGTCCACCCTATATTTTTTAGTCACGTTTATGAGTATTTATGTATAAGAGTAGATCACTGTCTAAGTGGCGCAAGGACGTTTTCTTTACCAGCTTGTCTACATTTCACATTGTCTAACCATGATTTTGGTGGCTAAATATAAACATTTTCGATCAAACTGTATATGCATGTTGTAATGTGATGTTACAGGAGTGTCATCGGAAGAATTCTGAGAAGGTTAGTGAAAAAATTAATATCTTTTGGCGATGTTGACTTTTATCGCTCACTTTGGCTAGAATCAATGCTGGGCTGCTAATTGCTATGTGCTAAGCTAATATAACGATTTATTGTGTTTTCGCTGTAAGACACTTAGAAAATCTGAAATATTGTCTGTATTCACAGGATCTGTGTCTTTCGATTCGTGTATGCTGTGTATTTTTACGAAATGTTTGATGATTAGTAGTTAGGTAAACACGTTGCTCATTGTAATTATTCTAGTCCATTTGTGATGGTGGGTGCAATTGTAAACTATGCCATATACCTGAAATATGCACTTTTTTCTAACAAAACCTATCCCATACCATAAATATGTTATCAGACTGTCATCTAATGAGTTTTTTTGTTGGTTAGGGGCTATAAATATCTTAGTTTAGCCGAATTGGTGATGGCTACTGGTGTTGGTGGACAAATAAAAGATGGTGGATTATGCTAATGTGTTTTTAGGTAATAGATGTACATCTTTACATATTGTGTCTTCCCTGTAAAACATTTTAAAAATCGGAAATGTTGACTGGATTCATAAGATCTGTGTCTTTCATTAGCTGTATTGGACTTTAATGTGTGAAAGTTAAATATTTTAAAAAAATATTTTTTTTGAATTTCGCGGCACTGGTTTTTCAGTGGGGGGGGGGGGGGGTGCCGCTAGCGCCACGCTGATCCTAGACAGGTTAAGGATCCTTTCTGACTCGCCCAAATAATCAACTGACACACGATATTTAATATTTCATCCCACCATGTGATTCAACACATAATGTAGTCATTGGTTCTCAGGAGGTAGAGACTAGCGAGAGTGAGAGTCTGGTTTGTGTACGCTAGACCTCATTATAATCCTTACTGCCACTGTTAAATTATTATCCCTCACCATATTCATGACTTCCCTAATGTGAATTATTATGCTGATTAAAAGATGCTTTTATGACCCACCTCTTTCAATTAAAGGGCTGGTAATGAATTTGTGACTCTGACAGGTGTTTTGTTGTCACCAGAATTGGACTCATCTGATTTACATGGCTGACTAATTTGGTTGAGAGGACGGTATAAAAAAAGGTCAATACCCTATGGTGTACAGCCTTGTATAAAGCCGCGGTGTTGAGTTATACCAGGTTGTGCCAGGTTGTACCTCTGTACGTTTGGAGTAACAAGCTCTAGGTGACAGTTTTGGGGGTTCCAAATGGGGAGCTAATGAGTTCTGCACGTGTATGGCGTGTGGTATGTAACGTGTGGTGTGGGGAGTGGGGCCGCGACCTGAGGCTCAGGTTGAACTGATCCAGGCGCCGGGAGAGACACACAGCCCTGCCTTTAAACCCTGAGCAGCAGGTCACAACACCGACAGATGCCCTATTACAATGTTAATGACAGCATGCCCTGGGTCAGATAATCATATTCAAAGCTTTTTCTACCAGATAACAATCAGAAGCATTGCCACACCAAGGATGGCTTCCCAGAAGAGGATCGGTAGTGTTTTGAACATATGTGTCACAAGTCGGGGGAATCCCCAGGAGGAGCAAGCTGGAATCCACCTCCACTTTCTTTGTGCTCGTACCGGAACGTGTCTATAGAGCCATGGAGGGCCCAGCCAGGCTTGAAGCTGATCAATCTGACTGTGACCTGATAAGATCAGTGGGTTAGCTCCAGTGGGTGAGTGAGCAGCACGTGCCATGTGGACTCATCAAGGGGGGGGGGGGGGGGGGGGGGTATTTTATGAAAGGGCTTCATCCCATTTCCTCTGATCTCTTATCTCTCTCTTCACAACCTAAAATTAGTCATCAACACACAGTAACATACAGGAGGGGAATGGGACCAGCAGTCCATGATGTGGAAAGAATTAAGAGAGCAAAAGAAAAGCTAACAGCCAGAACAGGGGTGAAATGTATTTCCCAACCGCTGTCCACAATGTGTATTAATCTAACGGTAACCTTTGACTGCCTAGATGGTAGATGATGCTGCAGTGGATTTCTTCACATCTACGGGCCCTTCTCCTGCTCTCTCTTCCCAAACATTAAATATCACCAGCCATGATTAATCCCAACTTAATTAAATCCATCAGCGAGACAATGGCCAGGCCATGAGCAATGTAGTCATTCACATAGTAAATTAAATTATGTAGTAGGTTCTCCACATTCCACATTGATAGAGATGGAGAGGATAGGGTGGATAGTCTCAGCTGGGGGGTTCTGAGTTCAAACCTCATAGATAACAATATCATGATATCACTGAGTTCAGACCTCATAGATAATAATATAATGATATTACTGAGTTCAAACCTCATAGACAACAATATCATCACATCACTGAGTTCAGACCTCATAGATAATAATATCATGATATCACTGAGTTTAGATCTCATAGATAATAAAATCACAATATCACTGAGTTCAGACCTCATAGATGACAATATCATACAATATCATAACCGTCATCGATAAGAGACAATACTGTGCAGCCATCTTCATCGACCTGGCCACGGCTTTCGACTCTGTCAATCACTGCATTCTTATCGGCAGACTCAACAGCCTTGGTTTCTCAAATGACTGCCTCGTCTGGTTCACCAACTACTTGTCAGACAGAGTTCAGTGTGTCAAATCGAAAGGCCTGTTGTCTGGACCTCCGGCAGTCTCTATGGGGGTGCCACAGGGTTCAATACTCGGGCCGAATCTTTTCTCTGTATACGTCAATGATGTCGCTCTTGCTGCTGGTGATTCTCTGATACACCTCTATGCAGACAACACCATTCTGTATACTTCTGGCCCTTCTTTGGACACTGTGTTATCAAACCTCCAGACGAGCTTCAATGCCATACAACTCTCCTTCCGTGGCCTCCAACTACTCTAAAATGCAAGTAAAACTAAATGCATGCTCTTCAACCGATTGCTGCCCGCACCTACCCGCCCGTCTAGCATTACTACTCTGGACGGTTCTGACTTAGAATATGTGGACAACTACAAATATCTAGGTGTCTGGTTAGACTGTAAACTCTCCTTCCAGACTCACATTAAGCATCTCCAATCCAAAATTAAATCTAGAATCAGCTTCCTATTTCGCAATAGAGTATCCTTCACTCATGCTGCCAAACATACCCTCGTAAAACTGACTATCCTACCGATCCTTGACTTCGGCCGATGTCATTAACAAAATAACCTCCAACCCTCTACTCAGCAAATTGGATGTAGCCTATCACAGTGCCATCCGTTTTGTCACCAAAGCCCTATATACTACCCACCACTGCGACCTGTATGCTCTCGTTGGCTGGCCCTCGCTTCATGTTTGTCGCCAAACCAGGTCATCTATAAGTCTTTGCTATGTATAGGTAAAGCCTATACATCATGATATCATTGAGTTCAGACCTCATAGATAATAATATCATGATATCACTGAGTTCAGACCTCATAGATAATAGTATCATGATATCACTGAGTTCAGACCTCATAGATAATAGTATCATGATATCACTGAGTTCAGACCTCATAGATAATAGTATCATGACATCACCGAGTTCAGACCTCATAAATAATAGTATCATGATATCACTGAGTTCAGACCTCATAGATAATAATATCATGATTTCACTGAGTTCAGACCTCATAGATAATAATATCATGATATCACTGAGTTCAGACCTGAAGGTGAACAGATGAGGATCCCAAAGGTATTCATGTGCTGCTCAGAAAAAAAAACAAGGAAAATCAGTACACACATGCGCACGTACACATACACAACCTCAAATGCAAACACACACACACACACACACACACACTCAAATGCACACACACGCACACACACACTCATAATGGGCAAACAGCAGCCACAGCTGGGATGTTAATGCTAGCAAACAGGATTATCCTCAGAAAGGATTTCTCCGCTAAGCATTTCCTTCTAATTAGATTTCTCAAACTCAGGGATGAATTGCCTTTTAGCAGTGAAAGCTGTCACTGAGGGAGCTGTTAGCTCCTTGTAACTGAATTAAATGCATAATTAGTGACACAATTACATTAGTAGGGGGTGCTTTGTGTTTGTGTTTGTGAGTGAAGGGAGGGAGGGAGGGAGGGAGGGAGGGAGGGAAGGGAGGGAGGGAGGGAGGGAGGGAGGGAGGGAGGGAGGGAGGGAGGGAGGGAGGGAGGGAGGGAGGGAGGGAGGGCTAGCATGCCACTGCTACTGAGAGAGACTGATCGGAGAGACAGATCTGGAACAGGGGACTGGATATGAAGATAGATGAGAATGAGGGGTTTAGGAAGTGAGCAGTCAGGTAGTTGCCAACAGAGACACAAGTGAGGACTTTGGTAAGTAAGTGTAAATATTTCAGGTAAATAAAAAATTTGCTTTTTCTAAGAAAACAGAAAGTTACTATAGCGTGTGAATTGTGTGGACAACACAGCTGTTGGTGGACAGAGGTTGGGCACACAGTATTTGGCATACGTATGGCAGAAAGGTCATGGGAGTGTCAGGTAGTGTCTACCCATAATGTACTTTTCTACCATGTTCACACAGCGGATTCCAAACCAATTTATTACTTGGTCCCCCCACCTACAGTGCCAGTCGAACACTTGGACACACCTACTCATTCCATGGTTTTTCTTTATTTTTACTATTTTCTACATTGTAGAATAATAGTGAAGACATCAAAACTATGAAATAACACATATGGAATCCTGTAGAAACCGATAAAGTGTAAAACAAATCCAAATCTATTTTATATTTGATATTCTTCAAAGTAGCCACCCTTTGCCTTGATGACAACTTTGCACATTCTTGGCATTCTCTCAACTAGCTTCAAAAGGCAGTCACCTGGAAGGCATTTCAATTAACTGGTGTGCCTTGTTAAAAGATAATTTGGGGAATTTCATTCCTTCTTAAAACGCGTAAGGATCGGCCCGGACTCATCAGACCAAAGGACAGATTTCCACTGGTCTAATGTCCATTGCTCGTCTGTCTTGGCCCAAGCAGGTAGTGGTTTCTTTGCAGCAATTCGACCATGAAGGCCTGATTCACGCAGTCTCCTCTGAACAGTTGATGTTGAGATATGTCTTTTACTTGAACTCTGTGAAGCATTTATTTGGACTTCAATCTGAGGTGCAGATAACACTAATGAACTTTTCCTCTGCAGCAGAGGTAACTCTGGGTCTTCCTTTCCTGTGGCGGTCCTCATGAGAGACAGTTTCATCATAGCTCTTGATGGTTTTTGCAACGGCACTTGAAGAAACTTTAAGAGTTCTTGAAATTTCCCAATTGGCTGACCTTTATGTCTTGAAGTAATGATGGACTGTCATTTCTCTTTGCTTATTTGAGCTGTTAATGCCATAATATGGACTTGGTCTTTTACCAAATAGTGCTATCTTCTGTATACCAACCCTACCTTGTCACATCACAACTGATTGGCTCAAACGCATTAAACCTTTTTTGGTTACTACATGATTCTATATGTGTTATTTCATAGTTATGATGTCTTCACTATTATTCTACAATGTAGAAAATAGTAAAAATGAAGAAAAACCCTTGAATGAGTCGGTGTGTCCAAACTTTTGAATGGTACTGTATATACACACATACACTGAAACACACGCCAGACACACACATCAACATACACACACAAACCCACACTCACACACACAAAGACATGTACGCACAGACAAATACACACACACACACACACACACACACACATCCACCACCCACCCACACATACACACAAACACAGCAAAACACACACCGAAACACCCATACACGTGCGTCCCGAGCATACACCCCCTATACACTCCCCCCATACACACCTCTCCCCTCCGTCCACAGTGCAGATCCCTGAACCATTCATCACCAGGCTGGCGCTGACAGTGACGGATGGGTCAGCCCGCCAGTGTTACTACCCCAGCCCGAGACTCATACGGCCGCACCAGCAGAGTGACAGCTGGAGCAACGTGTCAATTGGCGGAGAGACTACGGCCATTAATAACCCCCGTCACATGGTCCACACATCACCACGCAGGGATACACCGGGGGGGGGGGGGGGATCACGGTGAGCAGGGGTGACAGTCATGGACGCCTGATCTTTAATCAAGTGCACAGGGATGATGGGTAATAAATGTATCGTTCATAAATTGGAGGGTGGAGTGTGGGGATGAGGTCTCTGGTCTCTGAATGGGGACCAGGGGATTGCTGATGACCCATCTGTGATTTTGGGTTGACCCTTAACCCATGGGAGGTACTCCTCTTCAAGTAAAAGCCCAGTGTTGTGGTGCAGCTTACTCTCCACATGTGCCTGTATGTAATGTGTCATTAATTCAGTAAGTCTGATCATAATCATCTCATTTGAAGTGTCCCAAGACCCTGAAGAGAGGCAGATCAGTGGTTTGAGGGCACAACAACAAAGCTTAGAGCAAGGGTATCTAAAACCATTGGACCGATCATAATCATTGTCATCAACCCCACTGAATTACATGACTACACTGGGCATATAGCTGTATCTTATCTCTCTATGCTGTGATTTTTATACCAGTTTACACCATTTTATATTTTTTTAAAGTTCAAAAAAAAGCTGCCGTTGCAGAATGAAAATTACAAGAGGAACAATACCAACAAAAGATACAATACTTACAAGATGTACAATACTTACAAGAGTGACAATACTTTCAAGAAGTACAATATAAGAGGCACAATACTTACAAGAGGTGAAATATAAGAAGCACAATACTTACAATAGGTACAATATAAGAGGCACATGACTTACAAGAGGTACAATACTTACAAGAGGTACAATCAAATCAAATCAAATTGTATTAGTCACATGCGCCGAATACAACAGGTGTAGACCTTACAGTGAAATGCTCACTTACGAGCCCCTAACAAACAGTGCATTTTAAAAAACATATGGATAAGAATAAGAGATAAAAGTAACAAGTAATTAAAGAGCAGCAGTAAAAATATATATATATATACAGGGGCGAGCCGGTACAGAATCAATGTGCGGGGGCACCTGTTAGCTGAGGTAGTATGTACATGAAGGTAGAGTTAATTAAAGTGACTATGCATAGATGACAACAGAGAGTAGTCTGGGTAGCCATTTGACTAGATATTCAGGAGTCCTATGGCTTGGTGGTAGAAGCTGTTTAGAAGCCTCTTGGACCTAGACTTGGCACTCCGATACTGCTTGCTGTGTTGTATCAGAGAGAACAGTCTATAACTACGGTGGCTGGAGTCTTTGACAATTTTTAGGGCCTTCCTCTGACACCGCCTGGTATGTAGGTCCTGGATGGCAGGAAGCTTGGCCCCAGTGATGTACTGGGCCGTTCGCACTACCCTCTGTAGTGCCTTGCGGTCGGAGGCCAAGCAGTTGCCATACCAGGCAGTGATGCAACCAGTCAGGATGCTCTCGATGGTGCAGCTGTAGAACCTCTTGAGGATCTGAGGACCCATGCCAAATCTTTTCAGTCTCCTGAGGGCGAATAGGTTTTGTCGTGCCCTCTTCACGACTGTCTTGGTGTGTTTGGACCATGTTAGTTTGCTGGTGATGTGTACACCAAGGAACTTGAAGCTCTCAACCTACTCCACTACAGCCCCGCCGATAAGAATGGGGGCATGCTCGGTCCTCCTTTTCCTGTAGTTCACAATCATCTCCTTTGTCTTGATCACGTTGAGGGAGAGGTTGTTGTCAGTGTGATCACAATGTGATCTGATGTATGCAAAGCAGGAGGCGGCTGTGCAACTGTCCATAGTCTGGCACGGGCGTAAGCCATTTATTTAATCCAATTATACACTGCAATCAAAGTTCCATGAATCAGCCACATGATAAACAGACCTATGGTCACAGCAAGACTTTTGCATGTCATTAGTGAGGCTCCGCCCTAACAATGCTACTTTTAATGGGATTCTACAAATCTACGAATCAAGCCTGCAATGTCCATGCATCCTGGCTAATTCAATAAAAAAAAATATTCATTCATATTAAGTTCAAAGACAGTCACCAACTGAGGAACGGGGGAAAACTCTGGAAGGTTTGTCCTTCCTTCTGATGACAACCACACTTTAATTTCAACCTTCAACCTTCCCTTATCCCAATGAGGGGAAACATCACTATGGGTGTGAGCAATATTAGAGGGGGAACGAGTGAGCCATCTGACAAAAGCAGAGAAAGAGAGAGAGTGATTAACTTAGATGTCCTCAACATCCCCAGACTCACAGATGCAGATCTGCCAACAGTCAGACAGCATGAGAACATGGGGTAGAAGTCATTCCATGATAAGCTAATCAGATAACAAAAGGCTGGTAATATAGCTTTGTTTGCTTTGTGTCTTGTGTGATATACTGTATAAGAGACATGGATAAGGATATTGGGGCGGCAGGTAGCTTAGTGGTTAGAGCATGGGGCCAGTAACCGAAAGGATGCTGGATCGAATCCCCGAGCTGACATGGTTCAATTCTGTCGTTCTGCCCCTGTACAAGGCAGTTAACCCACTGTTCCCCGGTAGGCTGTCATTGTAAATAAGAAGTGGTTCTTAAAACCTCTTAAGGGTCCACCCCTTTTTTCAATTTCGTCTAAAATTACATACCCAAATCTAACTGCCTGTAGCTCAGGACCTGAAGCAAGGATGTGCATTTTCTTGGTACCATTTGAAGGGAAACACTTTCACGTTTGTGGATATATGAAAGGAATGTAGGAGAATATAACACAATAGATCTAGTAAAAGATAATGCAAAGAAAAAAAAAAACGTTCTTTTGTATTTTTTTATACCATCATCTTTGAAATGCAAAAGAAAGACCAAAATGTATTATTCCAGCCCAGTGTCGGCTTTGGCCACTAGATGGCAGCCGTTTATGTGCAAAGTTTTAGATTGATCCAATAAACCGTTGCATTTCTGTTCAAAATGTTGTATCAAGACTGCTCAAATGTGCCTAAATTGTTTATTAATAACTTTTCATGTTCAAAATTGTGCACTCTCCTCAAACAATAGCATGGTATTATTTCACTGTAATAGCTACTGTAAATTGCACAGTGCAGTTAGAGAAACAACAATATAAGCTTTCTGCCAATATCAGATATGTCTATGTCCTGGGAAATGTTCTTGTTACTTACAACCTCATGCTAATCGCATTAGCCTACATTAGCTCAACCATCCCATGGATGGAACACCAATCCCGAAGAAATTTTAACTGACTTGCCTAGTTAAATAAAGGTTAAAAAAATAAAATTAAATATATGTGATATACAGTACCAGTCAAGGTTTGAATACACCTACTCATTCAAGGGTTTTTCTTTATTTTTACTATTTTCTAAAACTATGAAATAACACATATGGAGTCATGTAGTAAGCAAAGAAGTGTCAAAAACTCCAAATATATTTTATATTTGAGATTCTTCAAAGTAGCTATGCATTGCCTTGATGACAGCTTTGCACACTCTTGGCATTCTCTCAACCAGTTTCATGAGGAATGCTTTTCCAACAGAAGGAGTTCCCACATATGTTGAGCACTTGCTGGCTGCTTTTCCTTTCCTTTTCCTTCACTCTTCGGTCCAACTCATCCCAAACCATCTCAATTGGGTTGAGGTCAATTGATTGTGGAGGCCAGGTCATCTGATGCAGCACTCTATCCCTCTCCTTATTGGTCAAATAGCCCTTGCACAGCCTGGAGGTGGGTTGGGTCATTGTTCTGTGAAAAACAAATTATAGTCCCACTAAGCGCAATCCAAATTTGATTGCGTATCGCTGCAGAAAGCTGTGGTAGCCATGCTGGTTAAGTGTGCCTTGAATTCTAAATAAATCGCTGACAGTGTCACCAGCAAAGCACCCCCACACCATCACACCTCCTCCTCCATGCTTCACGTGGAAATCACACATGCGGAGATCATCCGTTCACCTACTCTGCGTCTCACAAAGACACAGCGGTTGGAACCAAAAATCTCAAATTTGGACTCACCAGACCAAAGGACAAATTTCCACCGGTCTAATGGCCATTGCTCCTCTTTCTTGGCCCAAACAAGTCTCTTCTTCTTATTGGTGTCCTCAAGTAGTGGTTTCTTTGCAGAAATTCGACCATGAAGGCCTGATTCACGCAGTCTCCTCTGAACAGTTGATGTTGAGATATGTCTGTTACTTGAACTCTGTGAAGCATTTATTTGGGCTTCAATCTGAGGTGCAGTTAACACTTATGAACTTTTCCTCTGCAGCAGAGTAACTCTGGGTCTTCCTTTCCTGTGGCGGTCCTCATGAGAGCCAGTTTCATCATAGCACTTGATGGTTTTCGCGACGGCACTTGAAGAAACTTTAAGAGTTCTTAAAATTTTTCAGATTGACTGACCTTTCATGTCTTGAAGTAATGATGGACTGTCGTTTCTCTTTGCTTATTTGAGCTGTTATTGCCATAAAATGCACTTGGTCTTTTACCAAATAGGGCTATCTTCTGTATACCAACCCTACCTTGTCACAACATAACTGATTGGCTCAAACGCATTAAGAACGAACAAAATTCCACAAATTCACTTTTAACAACCTCTTAACTGAAATGCATTCCAGGTAACTACCTCATGAAGCAAGTTGGGAGAATGCTAAGAGTGTGCAAAGTTTCATCAAGGCAAAGGGTGGCTACTTTGAAGAATCTCAAATATAAAATAGATTTGGATTTATTTAACACTTTTTTGGTGACTACATGACTCCATATGAGTTATTTCATAGTTTTGATGTCTTCACTATTATTCTACAATGTAGAAAAAAGTAAAAATAAAGAAAAACTATTGAGTGAGTAGGTGTGGCCAAACTTTTGACTGGTGCTGTACATATTGGTTTGTTGTATGTTTTAATAGAAATAAAATCATGCAAAAACACTTCACATGTCTTTTTTCTTGAGTGCAGGTTTCGTTCAAACCTGTCCACTTAATGCCTTTCTCATCTTCACAGTTTGAAAGACTACCACTGTTAGGGACAAATGGGAATAAACTGAGAAATGAGGATCAGATTCCTGTACTCAAATATGAAAATACAATATTCATCAGCAAGAGAGAGAGGGTCTTTATCTGGTTGTGTGTCATCCAAATTACTTGTAAGTAGGTGTTTAGACATAGATATTTTCTTGAATATTACCCCTGAATGCTTGGATGTCAGATTGGGTCAATTCATCTGTTGCGTAAGTGCGTGACCGTGCACGAGACAGAAGAACAAACTATAGCTCACAGACCTTTTTTCCCAGCAATCCATTATGGTTGTGAAATTACAGATTGGGTCGTGTACCATCAAGATGTCATACATTAATGTTTGATTCTGGTTCTGTACAATGATCCAGACTCATATATTCACATTCTGTTCACATACTCTATGACAAGGTAAGGATTAGGGGCTGAGCTTTAAGGACTGTAAAGGTGTTGTTTAAATTGCTATAATTTAGGCTTCCCTAAATCTTTATGCTCAAAATCAGATCCAAGCTCATTTCAAGGACAATTTTGGCACTTTACATGCATTTCCAAAACAGACAAATGAAAAAAGCATGTGTCTGTGGAAACTCTTCCAGCCACACACAGTAGAAAACAGTTATATGTGTTCTAAATGAGAATTTCATTATGAGAAAGCTGTGGCTATGTCATTTCATCATTTCCTGTCTTCAGAAGATAGGATAAGGATTAGCATGGGACATAGAGCTCCTGGACCTCAATGCCTTTACCAATAGTAGCCTCTGAAAACATTAAGGCCCACCCCTGTGAAATCAGCAGACAAAGTGTTATAGCTTCTGGAAGAAAGGCATGAGCCTGAGCTGAGTGATGTTCCCTGTCAGAGGACACCTGCCAAAGCAGACACCACACAACACAACACGTGTGTCTGTGGGATTGGCTGGAGAGGATTTGGGGGCGGTGTTCTCCTTAACTAAGCTACACTGACTTTCTTTTACTGAAGACTCCCCATCTGTTGAGTGGTCATTGTCTGCTAAGTGTTACAGCTGCAAAGGACCAGTCCTGCTTTCACTACAGAAAGAAAAACACTTTAGAATATTCAATCTGATCTCCTCCCACCACCCTATTACTCTGCTCCTTTTACCAGGCCCTGATTTATTCATTGGCTTTACACACCCCACCCCACCACCACCACCCAACCCCCTACATAGGCCAACCCCCTGCACCCCCTGCACCCTCCATACCCAACTCCACCCCCAAACAGCCCCCTGCTTGACTCTTTACTCCACCTTTTGACTCAGCCACCATATCTCACCTGCCCCTTCTCCCCATCCAGACCTCCCAGAGTCTGTCTGTCTACCTGTCTGCCTGTCTTCCTGCCTGTCTGGTTGTCTGCCTGTCTGTCTGCCTGTCTGTCTACCTGTCTTTCTGTCTGTCTTGTCTCCTCTAGCTTCTTACATCTTGTCAATCTGTTCCTCTTCTCTGTCTCTCACTCATCCCTGGTATCTGCTCTTCCTTGTCCTGATCAGGTTAGTCTCCTTTCATGTCTTTATTGTCCTGCCTCTGTCTTCCCTATTTGTGGTGTGGTTTTCATATCAGCCCTTTTGGGCTTCCAACCTCACTGGCACACTGTTTTTACCAGTTATTTATCTGAACTGTTTGTATTGTCTTTCACTTCTTTTCTTTTGTGCAAATATATAAAACCTAAAACCTCCCTCTGTCCTCTCTCTGTCCCCCCTATGTCCCCACTCTGTCCTCATTATGTCCCCCCTCTGTCCTTCCTATGTTCCCCCTCTGTCCTCCCTCTGTCCTCCTCCTCCCTCTGGCCCCCTCTGTCCTCCCTCTGTCCCCCCTATGTTCCCCCTCTATCCTCCCTATGTTCCCCCTCTATCCTCCCTATGTTCCCCCTCTGTCCTCCCTCTGTTCCCCCTCTGTCCTCCCTCTGTCCTCCTCCTCCCTCTGCCCCCCCTCTGTCCTCCCTCTGTCCCCCCTATGTTCCCCCTCTATCCTCCCTATGTTCCCCCTCTGTCCTTCCTATGTCCCCCCTCTGTCCTCCCTCTGTCCTCCTCCCCCCTCTGTTCCCCCTCTGTCCTCCCTCTGTCCTCCTCCTCCCTCTGTCCCCCCTCTGTTCCCCCTCTGTCCTCCCTCTGTCCTCTTCCTCCCTCTGTCACCTCTCTGTTCCCCCTCTGTCCTCCCTCTGTCTTACCTCTGTCCTCCTCCCCCCTCTGTCCTCCCTCTGTCCTCCCTTTCTCCCTCTCTGTCCTCCCTCTGTCCTCCCTTTCTCCCTCTGTCCTCCCTCTGTCCTCTCCCTCCCTCTGTCCCCCCTCTGTCCTCCCGCTGTCCTCCTCCTCCCTCTGTCCCCCCTCTGTTCCCCCTATGTCCTCCCTCTGTCCTCCTCCTCCCTCTGTCCCCCCTCTGTTCCCCCTCGGTCCTCCCTCTGTCCTCTTCCTTCCTCTGTCCCCCCTCTGTCCCCCCTCTGTCCTCCCTCTGTCCTCCTCCCCCCTCTGTCCCCCCTCTGTTCCCCCTCTGTCCTCCCTCTGTCCTCCTCCCCCCTCTGTCCCCCCTCTGTCCTCCCTCTGTCCTCCTCCCCCCTCTGTCACCCCTCTGTCCTCCCACTGTCCTCTTCCTCCCTCTGTCCCCCCTCTGTTCCCCCTCTGTCCTACCTCTGTCCTCCTCCCCCCTCTGTCCCCCCTCTGTTCCCCCTCTGTCCTCCCTCTGTCCTCTTCCTCCCTCTGTCCCCCCTCTGTTCCCCCCCTGTCCTACCTCTGTCCTCCTCCCCCCTCTGTCCTCCCTCTGTCCTCCCTTTCTCCCTCTCTGTCCTCCCTCTGTCCTCCCTTTCTCCCTCTCTGTCCTCCCTCTGTCCTCTCCCTCCCTCTGTCCCCCCTCTGTCCTCCCTCTGTCCTCCTCCTCCCTCTGTCCCCCCTCTGTTCCCCCTCTGTCCTCCCTCTGTCCTCCTCCTCCCTCTGTCCCCCCTCTGTTCCCCCTCTGTCCTCCTTCTGTCCTCTTCCTCCCTCTGTCCCCCCTCTGTTCCCCCTCTGTCCTCCCTCTGTCCTCCTCCCCCCTCTGTCCCCCCTCTGTTCCCCCTCTGTCCTCCCCCTGTCCTCTTCCTCCCTCTGTCCCCCCTCTGTTCCCCCTCTGTCCTACCTCTGTCCTCCTCCCCCCTCTGTCACCCCTCTGTCCTCCCACTGTCCTCCTCCTCCCTCTGTCTTTCTGATCAAAGTCTGCCTGGTGTTTGCTCACCCGCTGCCTCTCATTTTGTGGCTGATTTCCTGCTATATTCACCTCTGTGGTAAGCCATCTGTTTCTAAACACACTGCAACTATCCGTCATAAAAGCTACAATATTGTCCTAAACATCTAATATGTTGATGGCAAACTGTTTGTTGCATTGTCGAGACTGAACCTGCAAGTAAACATTTCATTGGACGGTGTACATTATACAATGTCTATCCTGTACATATGACTAATGAAACTTGAAACATCATATTCCTTCCAGCAGCATTCAAACCTCAATGTATTATTGGAGAGACAGTAAGTTTCATGATAGAGAATTGGCATGAAGTTATAGCATTTGTGAATACAATAGTTAGCATCTTCACCCATGAAGCTGTCAGGCCCATAGAGGTGGTTAGGCCAGGCCAGGGTCGGCCAAAATATGGTGGGAATGTCTCGTTACAACGGGGTTCAGGCCAGGCGGGTAGCTATCTAGCCCACCCACAGTTCTTTGGGTTCGGTCTGTCTGCGGGGGCTTTAATTTGAGACAGAGTTTTGTTAAGCAGCCCCCCACCTCCCCCTGTGGAGAGAACACTTTAACAAGTCCCCCTAAAGCCTGGGTAATAATGGGTCTGAAGGGGAGAGAATAGGCCTGGCGCTGCCATTTGACCGCTCATGGAACGCTGTCATAAAGTGTCCCATTCATCCCACGCTCCCTTTCACTGGCTCACTGAGGGGGAAGTTTAGGGTAGGGTGCTTGTGTATGGAGTGCCAAGGCACAGACCATCTGCAATAGATTTAATTGATCTTTTGGATTCATGCACACACACCTTAAAGTGGCTTTTCTGTCCCCCATTTCCTGGCTCTTCCTTCTACTATTGTCGGAGGGAGAGCTGTGGTATGAGATTATGAGGATATGGCAACCCTTCCAGTAGGTTGTCATCCCCACGTCAACACCTTGCATGGGGATCCAATTCAGAAGAAGAGAGCTGCCATTTTATCTTAAGCTTCAAGACATTAGGATCTTAAAATACTGGCCACTCGAAGAAAGACTAGGTCTTGCTTAGGCTTGCAAAATTCTGTGACCTTTCAATAAATTCCCTACTTTTCCCCAAATCCCGGTTGGAAGGTTCCCGAAATCAGGAGGGAATAAGCAGGAAATCCAGAATCCTCCAACCAGGATTTTTGGAAAACCAGGGAATATATTGAAAGTTCCCAAAATGTTGCAACTCTAAGCAAGAGCTTTACAAATGTTCAGCAGATATTCTCTTATATTTTGCTGTATATTGAGAATTTGCTGTAAATGTATTAAATATTTATTGTCGTATTTATTTTGGATTCACTGAAATGTTGTTATGCTGTGGTTTCTAGATGATAAGATAATAAGATATTATGTTACAACACAAGATGAACTGTAAGCAGGCCAAAGTGATTAAGTATTTTAAGTCAATTAAGTTAATGCATTTTTTATCTATTAATAATTTCTTTATAATTTGTAACTATTAAGTTCATCAACTGAGCACAACTGTCTGACGCAAATTGTACATTATCAACACACTAATGTCCCTTTGATTGTTGCTGGATATGGAGCCTTAACTAATGACAGAGCCTACTCATCAGTGTGAATAGCCCCATTAAATCAGCCTGCCCAAGTTAATGTTGGGAGGTGTCAACAGACTGATTCACCTAATCTGTGTTAAACTACACCAACAGTCAGCATGGGGCAGGTCAGCTATCTTAACGCAGCAGTTGCCTGCTGTGTTTGTGCGTGCGTGCGTGTTAACCAAGTTCACGGCTATCTGTCACGCACAGTTCAACTTTGTGCCAACACGTTTTGGGCCGAGAGACCCCAGGATACTCACAGGGGGAGAGAGAAAAAGGGAGAGGAGGAGGTACATAAGAGAGAAGTGGAGGAGGAGGAAGAGGCGCTGAATAGGGGTTGCTGTTTCTGGTGTCGTCAGGCAGAATGGCAATCCTCAAGTTCATTCTCCGCGATTAAACCAGAGCAGGGGCTTTTCTTCCCAGCTAATTGTGTGGAAATGGCAAAGACAATAAAGCATCTGGAGGTCTTTCTTCCTCTTTTCAATTTTTCTCAATATTGTGACAGGATGATGCATTGTGTCTGAGCCTCCATTCCCTGCATGGATCAGCCTGAAAGCTGGGGTCAGCAGAGAGCAAATAGATGAATTTATAACTTTTCCCTTTTCACGTTGCAAGTGGAGCGGGGATATTGTGCCCCGCCTGCTCCACGCCCCGCCTACTGTTCCAGCCCAGAGACCACCACTCAGTCACAAATCAGAGCCTTTTCTCCGCTCCACCACTCAGTCACAAATCAGAGCCTTTTCTCCCGTCCACCACTCAGTCACAAATCAGAGCCTTTTCTCCGCTCCACCACTCAGTCACAAATCAGAGCCTTTTCTCCCGTCCACCACTCAGTCACAAATCAGAGCCTTTTCTCCCCTCCACCACTCAGTCACAAATCAGAGCCTTTTCTCCCCTCCACCACTCAGTCACAAATCAGAGCCTTTTCTCCCCTCCACCACTCAGTCACAAATCAGAGCCTTTTCTCCCGTCCACAACTCAGTCACAAATCAGAGCCTTTTCTCCCGTCCACAACTCAGTCACAAATCAGAGCCTTTTCTCCCGTCCACAACTCAGTCACAAATCAGAGCCTTTTCTCCCGTCCACCACTCAGTCACAAATCAGAGCCTTTTCTCCCCTCCACCACTCAGTCACAAATCAGAGCCTTTTCTCCCGTCCACCACTCAGTCACAAATCAGAGCCTTTTCTCCGCTCCACCACTCAGTCACAAATCAGAGCCTTTTCTCCCCTCCACCACTCAGTCACAAATCAGAGCCTTTTCTCCGCTCCACCACTCAGTCACAAATCAGAGCCTTTTCTCCCGTCCACCACTCAGTCACAAATCAGAGCCTTTTCTCCCGTCCACCACTCAGTCACAAATCAGAGCCTTTTCTCCGCTCCACCACTCAGTCACAAATCAGAGCCTTTTCTCCGCTCCACCACTCAGTCACAAATCAGAGCCTTTTCTCCGCTCCACCACTCAGTCACAAATCAGAGCCTTTTCTCCCGTCCACCACTCAGTCACAAATCAGAGCCTTTTCTCCCCTCCACCACTCAGTCACAAATCAGAGCCTTTTCTCCCCTCCACCACTCAGTCACAAATCAGAGCCTTTTCTCCCCTCCACCACTCAGTCACAAATCAGAGCCTTTTCTCCCGTCCACAACTCAGTCACAAATCAGAGCCTTTTCTCCCGTCCACAACTCAGTCACAAATCAGAGCCTTTTCTCCCGTCCACAACTCAGTCACAAATCAGAGCCTTTTCTCCCGTCCACAACTCAGTCACAAATCAGAGCCTTTTCTCTGACTCCATAACACTCAAACTGAATCTGGTCTCCCCCATTCTCAGCTGACCAGGACAATTGTACTAGCTGTCCTCCCTTATTCCCCCCAAACCTACCAGAAGAGAGAAGAGGGAAAGGGGGGGAAAGTTTGACAAACAAACAGAAGAGGGAGGTGGAGGCAGGGGAAGTCCAAAGGGGTCAAAGCCCCTGTTGATTTGCAAGCAGCCCTGAATCCCTGTCTGAAAGTGACTGCATACATTGAATAGAGTAGTCACAGTAAAGCACAATGGACTGGAAGTTATATTTAAAAACAATAAATTATAGGGAGAGTTGAGATCATGGTCGGGGTCAATTCCATTTCAATTCTAGTCAATTCAGGAAGTATACTAAAATTCCAATTTGGTTTCATTTAATTTGAAATGGAATTCACCCCAATCCTGGTTGAGATATTCAGTGGCTGGAGATCATTGACTTTAATATGGAAAATTCAAAAAGGAGATAATTTCCAAACCCATCTGAACCCTCCCGCTCTCCTCATCTATCGCTCCACTTCTCCTACATCTCTCCTCCACCTCTCCTCCTCCACCTCTGATCCTCCATCTCTCCACCACTTCTCCCACCTCTGATCCTCCATCTCTCCACCACTTCTCCTCCTCCACCTCTGATCCTCCATCTCTCCACCACTTCTCCTCCTCCACCTCTGATCCTCCATCTCTCCACCACTTCTCCTCCTCCACCTCTGATCCTCCATCTCTCCACCACTTCTCCTACTCCACCTCTCCTCCTCCAGCTCTCCACCACTTCTCCTCCATTTCTCCTCCACTACTTCTCCTCCTTCCTATCCCCCTTAATTAAATGTCCACTTCATTCATGTAAATTGAGGGGCTTTAATGCCCTTGTTGAAATTCTGAAGAAAGTGCAGTCGCCTTGCGAAATGCTCCAGCATCATTGCAAATGAGATTACGGACCAAGAAAGGCAGTAAAATTAGAATGATAATGGTTGATATGGCTCCATGACAGGCATGACTATTCAAGGATCAATGGGATGTCGAATGATTTTGCGAAGCCCACTCTCAAAGGCTGGGGACAAACGTCAGACTACAGATGTGCCTTTTGGAAGCACTTTAAATTAGTTTAATTTGGTAAATGGTAGGGATTTAGAAGCTCTTAGCCCGGCTGTAACAAGACAAGAATACATTGAAATGTTTTGCTGTTCTTTTTATTAGCATAAAATGGGATTGGGCTGATTTGCATTCGCAACAAGTCAACGGTTTTTCTTCATCGTTTTCTCTCTTTTTTATAGATTGCATTTGTATCCGCCACCCTTCTCTCCTCTATGTAGTTTAGAATGAAGACTTTTTCATGGCTGCTTTTTAAATCACTTTAATCCTTTTAAAAGCGGAGGGGGCGGGTTCATTTCAATCCCACTAATCTAATCATTGACACCAATTACAAGGTAATTATTAAAGCCCAATAACTGAAATAAGGCTAAGGACATTTTTATTTAAAGTCCAGACTTTAAAGATGTATGTGTTTTCTCCATTCCTGGTACTTCTCCTTGACGTGTGAGGAAGATGGGCTGAGAATATGAAAAAGACAGCCAGCACTCGCAAATAAAGCAGAACTTTGATAGATTTTTTCAATTTCAGCTATCATGAGAGTGATGATGAATACAACAGTATTCAGAGTAGGTAGAGGACCAGGAAGACAGCCAGGGAGTGTCAAACTTCCCCCTGCTCACTGGATGCAAATGGCTGAGGTTGAACACTGAACACTCTGGTTCTTACTGCTCAGTCCCTTAAGCCCCGACCAACAGCTTTGATTCAGCCTCCATTCGTCCAGTAATCTGACATCACTGATTTAATAAGTTTACTCTGTGGGTAAACAGGCCGACATGGGGCTCTTCTGAAAGGAAGGGGACAGAAGGCGGTGGTCTGGGTGGGAAGGGGGGCTAAGAGCATGGGTCGGTGAGAGGAAGTGACTTTTAAATGCTGTGCTCCTTCCACTTTGTAAAAGCAAATGTTAGGATGAAAAGGAGTGCTGTGCATACAGGCCGGGGTATAAGCAGTTTATAGAGGATGAAGAATATATATGTTTTTTCAATTAGACTTAAAATTAGTTTAAATTGATCATAATGCAGAGTTAATGTATTGCTTAAGCTTGGTGTTCTTTTAAAATCACTGTGTTTTATTTAATGTAAAAGAAAGCAAATAATAGCCCTTATGCACATTCCATGATCGAACGTTCTAAACACACTTCCTATCGGTGTGGCAATTTCCGGTCAGTCTAGTTGTTATCGACGATATAACGTTACTACCACTATGTCGCAGTTTTCTACTAGGTGTCTTCAGGACTTGCCTCAAATTAATATTAATGATGTACATCGAATTGTTAAATCAGCCTCAGAGATTCCAGCTAGCAAGAATGAAAAGGGGTTTAATAAAAGTTTGTAGAAACATGTCAAACGATGTTTAAAATCAATCCTCAGGTTGTTTTTGTCATAAATAATCAATAATATTTTAACCAGACAAAAGCTTCATCAATAGAAAAGGAGAAACAAGAAATGCGCGCTCCCGATCACGCGCTGGGCTCATGGCTGGAAATTTCCACTATCCACTCATTGAAAGTGCTGTATCTCCCTCATTTTTCAGAGTAAAAGTCTGAAACAATGCCAAAAGACTGGCCACATGTAGAAGAAGCCATAGAGATTGTGAACTGGGTCCTAAGTCTTTGTATGGTGGATAGGCTTTCAATGGAAAAACAACCTTTCAAAATAATAGTACTTCTTGGATGGATTTTCCTCAGGTTTTCGCCTGCCATATCAGTTCTGTTATACTCACAAACATTACTTTAACCTGTTGGGGATGGGGGCGCTGTTTAGACTATTTATGCTAATTTGGCTAATTTTTGAAACGGCTTCCCACAAAATCCTTGATCGTACAATATGCATATTATTATTATTATTGGATAGAAAACAGTCTATAGTTTCTATAGGAGTTGAAATTTTGTCTCTAAGTGGAACAGAGCCCATTCTACAGCAATTTCCCTGACATGGATTCAGATTTCAGAAATGTTGGCCACTGTTCTGAAGTCAGTTAAAACGGCACTGATTTTGCTATGACTATACGGACACTTCTTACGTCTTCCCCTGGATGCCTTTACGTGATGACGATTCCAATGGGGTCGATTGCGCGTTCACAGGCCCTATAAATCAAAAAACCCTGTAGCTAGCAAGTCTTTCCTTGGTGCGTAACGCGCGTGCTGGACACCGACCCGCTCCTGTTCCAAGCGTTAGTTTAGCCTGTTATATTTCTCCGGTCATCTTTTCACTCGTTATAGGAGTTAAAAACATCATAAGGTAGTTAATTTAAAGCGTTTTATAGCAATTTATATCCGTTTAGTGCGATTTTGGGACATTTATTTCTTTAACGCTGTGAATAGGTGGGCACGCTTTCAGTTCATCCCGAACGCAGTTGGCATTTTCACATGGCAAGAGGACAGCTTTCCACCAAAAGACGATTCCTCCCAAGAAAGGATCCTTTGCCCAAGATACTGATGGAAGAACAGCTCAAGGTAGGACATTTTTATTATGATAAATCGTGTTTCTGTCGAAACATTTTAGTGGCTTAGGACGCCATGTTTTTTGACGTAGCTTCGCTTGGCGCAAACTGTATTGAAAAGTAAGGATAAATTAAAAAATGTAATAACGCAATTGTATTAACCTGTTGGGGATGGGGGCGCTGTTTAGACTATTTATGCTAATGTGGCTAATTTTTTAAACGGCTTCCCACAAAATCCTTGATCGTACAATATGCATATTATTATTATTATTGGATAGAAAACAGTCTATAGTTTCTATAGGAGTTGAAATTTTGTCTCTAAGTGGAACAGAGCCCATTCTACAGCAATTTCCCTGACATGGAGTCAGATTTGAGAAATGTTGGCCACTTTTCTGAAGTCAGTTAAAAGGGCACTGTCGTTGCTATGACTATACGGACACTTCTTACGTCTTCCCCTGGATGCCTTTACGTGATGACGATTCCAACGGGGTCGATTGCTCGTTCACAGGCCCTACAAATGAAAAAAACCTTTAGCTAGCAAGTCTTTTCTTGCTGCGTAACGCGCGTGGAAGACACCGACCCTCTCCTGTTCCAAGCGTTAGTTTAGCCTGTTATATTTCTCCGGTCATCTTTTCACTCGTTATAGGAGTTACAAACATCATAAAGTAGTTAATTTAAAGCGTTTTATAGCAATTTATATCCGTTTAGTGCGATTTTGGGACATTTATTTTTGCAACGATGTGAAAAGTTGGGCACGCTTTTCAGTTCATCCCGAACGTAGTTGACATTTCCACATGGCAAGAGGACAGCTTTCCACCAAAAGACGATTTCTCCCAAGAAAGGATCCTTTGCCCAAGATACTGATGGAAGAACAGCTCAAGGTAGGACATTTTTATTATGATAAATCGTGTTTCTGTCGAAACATTTTAGTGGCTTAGGACGCCATGTTTTTTGACGTAGCTTCGCTTGGCGCAAACTGTATTGAAAAGTAAGGATAAATTAAAAAATGTAATAACGCAATTGTATTAAGAATTAAATTGTCTATCAATCCCTGTCCACCCTATATTTTTTAGTCACGTTTATGAGTATTTATGTATAAGAGTAGATCACTGTCTAAGTGGCGCAAGGACAAATTCTGACCAGCTGAGTTACATTTCACATTGTCTAACCATGATTTTGGTGGCTAAATATAAACATTTTCGATCAAACTGTATATGCATGTTGTAATGTGATGTTACAGGAGTGTCATCGGAAGAATTCTGAGAAGGTTAGTGAAAAAATTAATATCTTTTGGCGATGTTGACTTTTATCGCTCACTTTGGCTAGAATCAATGCTGGGCTGCTAATTGCTATGTGCTAAGCTAATATAACGATTTATTGTGTTTTCGCTGTAAGACACTTAGAAAATCTGAAATATTGTCTGTATTCACAGGATCTGTGTCTTTCGATTCGTGTATGCTGTGTATTTTTACGAAATGTTTGATGATTAGTAGTTAGGTAAACACGTTGCTCATTGTAATTATTCTAGTCCATTTGTGATGGTGGGTGCAATTGTAAACTATGCCATCTACCTGAAATATGCACTTTTTTCTAACAAAACCTATCCCATACCATAAATATGTTATCAGACTGTCATCTAATGAGTTTTTTTGTTGGTTAGGGGCTATAAATATCTTAGTTTAGCCGAATTGGTGATGGCTACTGGTGTTGGTGGACAAATAAAAGATGGTGGATTATGCTAATGTGTTTTTAGGTAATAGATGTACATCTTTACATATTGTGTCTTCCCTGTAAAACATTTTAAAAATCGGAAATGTTGACTGGATTCACAAGATCTGTGTCTTTCATTAGCTGTATTGGACTTTAATGTGTGAAAGTTAAATATTTTAAAAATATATTTTTTTTGAATTTCGCGGCACTGGTTTTTCAGTGGGGGGGGGGGGGGGGTGTGCCGCTAGCGCCACGCTGATCCTAGACAGGTTAAGAATTAAATTGTCTATCAATCCCTGTCCACCCTATATTTTTTAGTCACGTTTATGAGTATTTATGTATAAGAGTAGATCACTGTCTAAGTGGCGCAAGGACTTTTTCTTTACCAGCTTGTCTACATTTCACATTGTCTAACCATGATTTTGGTGGCTAAATATACACATTTGCGATCAAACTCTATATGGAATGTGTAATATGATGTTACAGGAGTGTCATCGGAAGAATTCTGAGAAGGTTAGTGAAAAAATTAATATCTTTTGGCGATGTTGACTTTTATCGCTCACTTTGGCTAGAATCAATGCTGGGCTGCTATGTGCTATGTGCTACGCTAATATAACGATTTATTGTGTTTTCGCTGTAAGACACTTAGAAAATCTGAAATATTGTCTGTATTCACAGGATCTGTGTCTTTCGATTCGTGTATGCTGTGTATTTTTACGAAATGTTTGATGATTAGTAAGTAGGTAAACACGTTGCTCTAAGTAGTTTTTCTATTCCATTTGTGACGGTGGGTGCAATTGTAACCTATGCCATCTACCTGAAATATGCACTTTTTTCTAACAAAACCTATCCCATACCATAAATATGTTATCAGACTGTCATCTAATGAGTTTTTTTGTTGGTTAGGGGCTATAAATATCTTAGTTTAGCCGAATTGGTGATGGCTACTGGTGTTGGTGGACAAATAAAAGATGGTGGATTATGCTAATGTGTTTTTAGGTAATAGATGTACATCTTTACATATTGTGTCTTCCCTGTAAAACATTTTAAAAATCGGAAATGTTGACTGGATTCACAAGATCTGTGTCTTTCATTAGCTGTATTGGACTTTAATGTGTGAAAGTTAAATATTTAAAAAAAATATTTTTTTTGAATTTCGCGGCACTGGTTTTTCAGTGGGGGGGGGGGGGGGTGTGCCGCTAGCGCCACGCTGATCCTAGACAGGTTAACAGTTTTGGAAACTTTAGAGTGTTTTCTATCCAAATCTACTAATCATATGCATATCCTAGCTTCTGGACCTGAGTAGCAGGCAGTTTAATTTGGGCATGCTTTTCATCCAAAATTCCGAATGCTGCCCCCTACCCTAGTGAAGTTAAACATCTCCTGTGAGACACTGTCATCATGGTCCAAATGTGTTGGAGACAGTGTCAACATTTAATCTGATCAGTAGATAGATATTAATGATGGGTCCCAATCCCAATTTAGAATTGCCCACTTAACAGGTTATTTGGTAAACATCTGTTGATGCAGTGTTTGCTAATTGTGTTACTGAGACACAATCTATTCCTGTATAGTTAAATGAGCCCCTAGTTAATAAGACTAGACACAACTATGTTTATTGTTATTTATGGGTCGCATCATTCTTGTTTCTCACTTCAGTCACTGCACTTAAAGCACTCCGTACCAGCGATAGTGGTCCAAAGCCACTGCTCCTGTGTTGCAGGAAGTGCTCTGTGCAATCATCTGGTGGCCCTTCTTTACCAGACAGCGCACTACTCTCAACTAAACATTCCTGCTGCACCACCAGTTCACAGCTGCACAGACACAGAACAGCGTTGGCACAAGCAAAGAACACTTGTGAGTCTATCAATATCCATAAAAAAATGCACCTGAAAAGTATTCAGCCTATGTAACAGTAAATCCTTGTTAATTAGGGTGTGAAACCAGGTCCGGTTGATGGGATAGAGTTCAGTAAACCTACTAACTCGTGTGCTGATGGAATAAGGTAAGTTGGAGGTTCCTGGAATGGAAACATTTTAGAAAACCTTTTCTTGTGATTGTATCCAGATGATAATGACAAATGTTTGGGACAAAGACTGGGGGTAAATATATCATCTATAAATCTGTATATTTTCATTCATTTTATTTGAACTTTCGGGCTTGTGCTGTTTCTGGAAAAGTTACATGAGTCTTTGTCATAGTAATCTCTCCAACTTGATGTTAAGGTTTTAAAATGTTTTGCAGAAGTTCTCTCTACAAAGCACTCAATGGATACATGCCTGACATGGACCTTCTCCGCGTCTCAGAAACGTATGCCAACTTTTCTCCACTTACTGCCCCTCTTGTAACAACAATGGAAATGTCAGCTGACGTGCCCCCGGTTGAGTCCGCCTTTGGGCCAGTGCAAGCCGGCAGTGTTCTGTCCTATCAGCTTCCACAGCCAAAGACCCGTGAAATTGTGAAGATTGCCAATGCCACTTCTCCACCAATACTTCCATTCGATGGCTACAGGCTTCAGGCTTCCCAGTGTGCTTACGTCCTTAGCCATCAGGAGCAGTTCCACCTCAAGGCATTAGAGACAACCTACGAGATGTCACACAAAGTCAAGGTTGCTACAAGGGAGCAGAGCAGCAGCCCGGAATGGCATCAGCTCAGGAAAATGAGAATAACATCCTCTCGTTTCCGAGAGGTTTGCCATGTCCGGGGAGAGACCTCAGCTGACCACCTAACTGAGCGGATGTTCAAGGGATCTGGTATGCAGACCATGGAGATGAAGATACCGAATGGAGAGCTGAAGTTGAAGAGATCTCATGCTTACTACTGGCAGGTACAAGGTCAAATCCTTCTCACAGGTTGTAGCTGGTGTGACTGTCCTCTGTGCACAGGAGGACATCCTAGTTGAAAGGATATATAAAGATCTACAGGTTGTAGCTGGTGTGACATTGTCATCTGTGCACAGGAGGACATCCTAGTTTGAAAGGATATATAAAGATCTACAGGTTGTAGCTGGTGTGACCCTTGTCATCTGTGCACAGGAGGACATCCTAGTTGAAAGGATATATAAAGATCTACAGGTTGTAGCTGGTGTGACATTGTCATCTGTGCACAGGAGGACATCCTAGTTGAAAGGATATATAAAGATCTACAGGTTGTAGCTGGTGTGACATTGTCATCTGTGCACAGGAGGACATCCTAGTTTGAAAGGATATATAAAGATCTACAGGTTGTAGCTGGTGTGACATTGTCATCTGTGCACAGGAGGACATCCTAGTTGAAAGGACGTATAAAGATCTACAGGTTGTAGCTGGTGTGACATTGTCATCTGTGCACAGGAGGACATCCTAGTTTGAAAGGATATATAAAGATCTACAGGTTGTAGCTGGTGTGACATTGTCATCTGTGCACAGGAGGACATCCTAGTTGAAAGGACGTATAAAGATCTACAGGTTGTAGCTGGTGTAATCCTTGTCATCTGTGCACAGGAGGACATCCTAGTTGAAAGGATATATAAAGATCTACAGGTTGTAGCTGGTGTGACTTTGTCATCTGTGCACAGGAGGACATCCTAGTTGAAAGGATATATAAAGATCTACAGTTTTCAAAAACTATAAGAGGGAAGGTTGACCACTTTTATTTTTACCACTACTTGCAGAAGTTTCTCTCGCACCTGAATGGATCCCCTGCATGGGTGCCAAGTTTAGTGGTTTTATGAAAAATAAGTATTGTTCTTGTGAAGAAATCTACAGTATTTGATTTGTTTAAAAAAAAATATTTCAGCAAATGTTCAACAGTTCAGTTAATCAATTACACATCTCTAACATTGTATTCAATCTTGCATTCTGGCTATTCTGTGTTTACTTGATTTCTTTCCCCCACCCCTGTTACTCATTGCCTAATTAAAGCCAATACAAGCTCCACACAAACGATTGATACATGTCGTAGATAAACAAATTATTATTTTGCTGCTAGCAAATAAAAACATGTACATTTACACTGGCTTAGCCCATGCTCTGGACCGGATCAGAGACGGCACAGTCCATAGGCAGCGCACCTTGTTCTTCAACCCCCTCAGTCGGAGCAGGAGGTTTCAGTCTTCTTTCCCAAACACCAGGTCTCTTTTGAATGTGCCAGTTCCACGCGAAGACAGTAGGAACAACACCTCTTTTTAGGTATTGTTGCCCCCCAATTTTTCCCTCAACAAAGTCACTTTCGACGAAATGTGTACTACACACCTTTGTGTGTTTGGTGACAGTAAAGTTGTCACGACGTACTGCCACCAACCACCTTTCTGAGCTCTACATCGACTGGGAAACGATGGAAGCCATACCATTACATATATACATATTACATTTGGAAGAAACTGAACACAGAGGCCCTGAACAATGTTCATTAGCACCTCCTTCGCGGGGCTGTAATTTAAACGTAGTCATTGCGAACTATTTCAGTCAGAAATTCATCGACGATAGCTAGTAAGCTAATGATAAAAACAATAGCAGAACTCGCTCCGGAAGTCATCAACCCGAATGGAAGTAAATTAGAACGTTGGAGGCGGTATAATGCATAGAGCCTATTGTCTTCGACAAATGTATTATAATATCATCTTTACTGTTCATTAACAGTAAACCCAAGATGTGACCACCCTATCCCCAATGACCAGCGTAAAGTCCTCATAATCCCTTCATTTTATTACAGTCCACAAATTCCCAGAATATCCCCTTGAATATTCAACAGACCATTGAAATCATTAGGATCGCCATGGACACCCATCTGTGATCTCCACAGCAGCAGGTGGGTCGGTAGGGCAGAGGGGTCCACCATTGGTCCTTGCTATCCGGGATTCTTGGGAAGTCCCTACCCCCATTGAAGTTGAAATGTAAAATGGTTAAGGTAAGGGTTAAGGTTAGGGTTAGAGTTAAAATGAAGGTTAGGGTAAGGGTTAACCTTTTATTGCAGTGGGCTAAATCAGGGTCACACAGAGTGTTTCTTGGTATTCTTAAACAAATCTACTTTGAAACAAAAGTATACACCTCAGACACATGGTTATGGGCTTAAAAAAAGAAGACGCCTGTGCCATGTCAGATGTATAGAATGTATTCCATTTTCAGTTTGCATCCCAATATTGCACTTTATATACTTCACAGAAGACTGATATATAACAAAACCCTTTTACATAGAAACACCGGATTTTCTGCATTAAAAAATATATATGTTTATTAATTATGAAATTATGCAAAATATAAATAACATTCCACCCATGAGTCCACTAGAGGGTAGTTTGGTCATTTGACTGCAGGAAATGGTTTTAAGGTAAAGCTTACCATATGCTTCCCAGTCCAAACAGTTCACGCATATATTATGATGAAATGTTGTGACCCTTTTGTTCGTTTTAGTCTACGGCAGCATTCTGCAGTTATTCGGGGGGGCTGTTCGAGCCCACAACATTTTTCCTTGAGGCTTGTCAAAGTTTGGTAACCAAAGTCTCCGCTCATTCGTCTGTGATTGGTCAACAGTAGAGTTTCTTCAATGAAGTGTTTGTTGTTATTCAACGACAGACGGCTAGTTTTCATGCAACTTTTTTTCACTTGAGAAGTGCCACACCAAACATCTTAGTTAAATGTAAAATTGCATGATAAAAACCTCCTCAGCAATGACGTCAAAATGAATTACAGATTTCTTGAGTTATCTTAAGTTTATTGGGACTATTTTGAGGAAGTGTACTGGTTATGAGGTTAATACGGCGTTTCAAGAATGGCAAACAGTTCTTATTTTAAGGGAGTATGCGAGCACAGACATTTACTTCACTTAGCCGAATTCTGCTAGGACAAACTGAACCTATATATGCAGACGCCTTTAGGGTTAGGGTTTTGGGGGTATGGACATCCCAAGGGCCCCAGATAGCACTAACTATCTCCAATGCCACCCCTGTGATTGCCAAGAGCAGATGAGGTGAAAAGGCAATAGTGGAGAGGTGCTGCTGTCTACCTTACAAGTTATATTATTGGCCATTAAACCCCAGCTTCAAGGCCCGTCTACAGGTAAACAGGGGTGACAGACCAAGCCAGACCAGCCTTGGTCACTTAACCAACACCTTACAACTACGCTGTAACACATTGAGAACAGGCTTCCTATGGGAATATAGGATAACATCCAAAGGCTGTTTGACGCAAAGCAGAGCAAAGCTACTGATTTGAAATAGAAACATATCCACGTATGTGTATTATTTCCATTTATTTTACGGGGGTTGTTGGCTTTATGTTTTCTCAACACAGCTACATTTATGATTAGGTCACTTAGCCAATGCTCTTATCCAGAGCAATTAGGGTTAAGTGCCTTTCTCAAGAGCACATCAACAGATTTTTCACCTAGTCACCTCAGGGATTCAAACCAGCGACCTTTCGGTTACTGGCCAAACGCTCTTAACCACTAGACTACCTGCGATAAGACACAGAGAAGCACCCTATGCTGCACTAATCTCACTGCCGCTGTGATGTTCAGGTGACGCACCTAACGTCAGCAGCTTTATCTAGGAGGTTACGCAGAAAGCAGACCTGGGCCGAGACGAGTGGCAACTGGCAGACCCATGATCCGCTTCCAGGGTGTCACATCAACAAGCAAAGCCACTGTGTCACAGTGACTGCCCTGCTACCCTGGAGCCATAGCATCATTACAAAAAGACGTGCTGGAATAATGAATTAACCTGTAACTGGAATGGTATTAAATGAACACCAGCCATGTGCATGTTAACATGTGGTTCATTCATCTGTTTATCTCACAAAGGGCCACGCCAGGTATAGGTATAATTAATAAAAGTATGGTATAGGTTTTAAATACACTATATCAGCCCACTACTGTAATATTGTGAATTTTTGGGTTGGAGTTTTGAATATATGTAGCAAGCCATCATGTCATGCATGGTTTTATCATTAAATGTGTATTTTGGAGAAAAGATCCCTCTACACCAGTGCTCTCCAATCCTGTTCCTGGAGAACTACCGTCCGGGAGGTTTTCGCTCCAACCCCAGTTGTAACTAACCTGATTCAGCTTATCAACCAGCTAATTGTTAGAATCAGGTGTGCTAGATTAGGGTTGGAGTGAAAACCTACAGGACTGTAGCTCTCCAAGAACCAGGTTGGAGTGAAAACCTACAGGACTGTAGCTCTCCAGGAACAGGGTTGAAGTGAAAACCTACAGGACTGTAGCTCTCCGGGAACCGGGTTGGAGTGAAAACCTACGTACAGGACTGTAGCTCTCCAAGAACCAGGTTGGAGTAAAAACCTACAGGACTGTAGCTCTCCAGGAACAGGGCTGAAGTGAAAACCTACAGGACTGTAGCTCTCCGGGAACCGGGTTGGAGTGAAAACCTATGTACAGGACTGTAGCTCTCCAGCAACCGGGTTGGAGTGAAAACCTACCTACAGGACTGTAGCTCTCCAGGAACAGGGTTGAAGTGAAAACCTACAGGACTTTAGCTCTCCAGGAACAGGGTTGTAGTGAAAACCTACGTACAGGACTGTAGCTCTCCAGCAACCGGGTTGGAGTGAAAACCTACGTACAGGACTGTAGCTCTCCAGCAACCGGGTTGGAGAGCCCTGCTCTACACACTGTCCCTCTCCATCACACACACAGAAGTACATTTATTATTTCCTACTTTCTTCATAACCTTTAGCAATCGCTTCACAAAAACACTAACACACCAACACACCCACCAATGCATTCACCAACACACACACACCAATACACACACCAATGCATACACCAACATACACACACCAAGACACCTAACTCTCTCTCTCTCTCTCTCTCTCTCTCTCTCTCTCTCTCTCTCTCTCTCTCTCTCTCTCGCTCTCTCTGTCATTCTCTCTCACTCTCTCTCATTCTCTCTCTCTCTCTCTGTCATTCTCTCTTTCTCTCTCTCTCTCTCTCTCTCTCTCTCTCTCTCTCTCTCTCTCTCTCTCTCTCTCTCTCTCTCTCTCTCTCTCTCTCTCTCTCTCTCTCTCTCTCTCTCTCTCTCTCTCTCTCTCTCTCTCTCTCTCTCTCTCTCTTTCTCCCTCTCTCTCTCTCAATGCAGACATTCTCTGGCAAGGATGCATGTGCCCCAAAGTGGTGTATCAATGGCAAAAAGTGGAATTAGTCATTCTAAATCATGCAGTTGTGGTCAAAGAGATCTCTTTCCCGAAAATCATTAAACAATCATGTATTCCCATTGATTTATTCTAAATACCTGAGCAGGTACCAGATTAAATAAGGGGAAGAGTAGGCTAATGCAGATGAAACAGCTGAAGGATGGGTGGTCCTCTGGGACAGATTTTGTCCTAATCAGAGGGAAACAATACTGCCGCAATTACCAGCCTACACAGGTCTATTAAGGCTTTTTTGCTTGACAGATTTTTTTTATTTCAGATACAGTGGGGCATATTAAATGGAATTTACTCATGGCACTACTACATCTATGTTTTAAACATCAGATAAGCCCAAGGACAAGCTGAACATTCCTGCGGCTCTTCTCCTGAGGGGTATCCAACGAAGCAAGCTAGATCTACTCAGGGTTTTCTAAAGCTAACTAGCTTTTAGAAGTGCCGTCTTTATTTTATTACTTATCGTTAATGCTGTCTTTGGTGTGCTTTGGTGTGCTTTTCAACACACAAGCACCTTTTTCCCACTCCTATCGATACAATTTGTGACGTCTAGTCCTGCTCCTCCCCTCCAGCGTACGAATTTTCCGGTTTACTAACCACCAGCCCTGGCCATCATTACGCACACCTGCGCCTCATCCTCAGGCACACCTGTACTCTATCACCTTCCTGATTATTCCACATATATATATACACATGCCATGATTAGATAGTGAAATATCACACCGATCTCTATAATACATTTTTTAAACAATAAAAGCTAATTTACCAACATTTCAGAAAATTGATATATAAACTCAGCAAAAAAAGAAACATCCATTTTCCAGGACCCTGTCTTTCAAAGATAATTTGTAAAAATCCAAATAACACAGATCTTCATTGTAAAGGGTTTAAACACTGTTGCCCATGCTTGTTCAATGAACCATAAACAATTAATGAACATGCACCCGTGGAACGGTCATTAAGAAACCAACAGCTTACAGACGGTAGGCAATTAAGGTCACAGTTATGAAAACTTAAGACACTAAAGAGGCCTTTCTACTGACTCTGAAAAACACCAAAAGAAAAATGCCCAGGGTCCCTGCTCATCTGCGTGAACGTGCCTTAGGCATGCTGCAAGGAGGCATGAGGACTGCAGATGTGGCCAGGGCAATAAATTGCAATGTCCGTACTGTGAGACACCTAAGACAGCGCTACAGGGAGACAGGGCGGACAGCTGATCGTTCTCGCAGTGGCAGACCACACAACACCTGCACAGGATCGGCAGTTGTTACACACAACACCTGCACAGGATCGGCAGTTGTTACACACAACACCTGCATAGGATCGGTACATCCGAACATCACACCTGAGGGACAGGTACAGTATGGCAACAACAACTGCCCGAGTTACACCAGAAACGCACAATCCCTCCATCAGTGCTCAGACTGTCTGCAATAGGCTGAGAGAGGCTGGACTGAGGGCTTGTAGTGCTGTTGTAAGGCAGGTCCTCACCAGACATCACTGGCAACAACGTCACCTATGGGCACAAACCCACCGTCGCTAGACCAGACAGGACTGGGAAAAAGCGCTCTTCACTGACGAGTCACGGTTTTGTCTCACCAGGGGTGATGGTCAGATTCACGTTTATCGTTGAAGGAATGAGCGTTACACCGAGGCCTGTACTCTGGAGCGGGACCGATTTGGAGGTGGAGGGTCCATCATGGTCTGAGGCGGTGTGTCACAGCATCATCGGACTGAGCTTGTTGTCATTGCAGTCCATCTCAATGCTGTGCGTTACAGGGAAGACATCCTCCTCCTTATGTGGTACCCTTCCTGCAGGCTCAGCCTGACATGACCCTCCAGCATGACAATGCCACCAGCCAGACTGCTCGTTCTGTGTGTGATTTCCTGCAAGACAGGAATGTCAGTGTTCTGCCATGGCCAGCGAAGATCCCGGATCTCAATCCCATTGAGCACGTCTGGGACATGCTGGATTGGAAGGTGAGGGCTAGGGCCATTCCTCCCAGAAATGTCCAGGGACTTGCAGGTGCCTTGGTGGAAGAGTGGAGTAACATCATACAGCAAGAACTGGTAAATCTGGTGCAGTCCATGATGAGGAGATGCACTGCAGTACTTAATGTAGCTGGTGGCCACACCAGATACTGACTGTTACTTTTGATTTTGACCCCCCTTTGTTCAAGGACACATTATTCCACTTCTGTTAGTCACATGTCTGTGGAACTTGTTCAGTTTATGTCTCAGTTGTTGAATCTTGTTATGGTCATACAAATATTGACACATGTTAAGTTTGCTGAAAATAAACGCAGTTGACAGTGAGAGGACGTTTCTTTTTTTGCTGAGATTGTATATATATATATATAGTTGAAGTCGGAAGTTTACATACACTTAGGTTGGTCATTAAAACTCGTTTTCAACCACTCCACAAATTTCTTGTAAACAAACAATAGTTTTGGCAAGTCGGTTAGGACATCTACTTTGTGCATGACACAAGTCATTTTTCCAACAATTGTTTACAGACAGATTATTTCACTTATAATTCCCTGTATCACAATTCCAGTGGGTCAGAAGTTTACATACACTAAGTTGACTGTGCCTTTAAACCACTTGGAAAATACCAAAAAATTGTGTCATGGCTTGAGAAGCTTCTGATAGTCTATTTGACATCATTTGAGTCAATTGGAGGTGTACCTGTGGATGTATTTCAAGGCCTAACTTCAAACTCAGTGCCTCTTTTCTTGACATTATGGGAAAATCAAAAGAAATCAGCCAAGACCTCAGAAGAAAAATTGTAGACCTCCACAAGTCTGGTTCATCCTTGGGAGCAATTTCCAAATGCCTGTAGGTACCACATTCATCTGTACAAACAATAGTACGCAAGTATAAACACTATGGGACCACGCAGCCGTCATACCGCTCAGGAAGGAGACGCGTCCTGTCTCCCAGAGATGATCGTACTTTGGTGAGAAAAGTGCATATCAATCCCAGAACAACAGCAAAGGACCTTGTGAAGATGCTAAAAGTATCTTTATCCACAGTAAAAAGGAGTCCGTTGTCGAAATACCCTGAAAGGCCTCTCAGCAAGGAAGAAGCCACTGCTCCAAAACCGTCATAAAAAGTCCAGACTACGGTTTGCAACTGCACATGAAGGATAAAGATTGTACTTTTTGGAGAAATGTCCTCTGGTCTGATGAAACAAAAATAGAATTGTTTGGCCATAATGACCATCGTTATGTTTGGAGGGAAAAGGGGGACGCTTGCAAGCCGAAGAACACCATCCCAACCGTGAAGCATGGGGGTGGCAGCATCATGTTGTGGGGGTGCTTTGCTGCAGCAGGGACTGATGCACTTCACAAAATAGATGGCATCATCAGGGATGAAAATTATGTGGATATATTGAAGAAATATCTCAAGATATCAGTCAGGAAGTTAAAGCTTGGTCGCAAATGGGTCTTCCAAATGGACAATCACCCCAAGCATACTTCCAAAGTTGTGGAAAATGGCTTAAGGACAACAAAGTCAAGGTATTGGAGTGGCCATCACAAATCCCTGACCTCAATCCCATAGAACATGTGTTGTCAGAACTGAAATAGCGTGTGCGAGCAAGGAGGCCTACAAACCTGACTCAGTTACACCAGCTCTGTCAGGAGGAATGGGCCAACATTCACCCAACAAATTGTGGGAAGCTTGTGGAAGACTACCCGAAACGCTTGACCCAAGTTAAACAATTTAAAGGCAATGCTACCAAATACTAATTGAGTGTATGTAAATTTCTGACCCACTGGGAATGTGATGAAAGAAATCAAAGCTGAAATAAATCATTCTCTCTTCTATTATTCTGACATTTGACATTCTTAAAATAAAGTGGTGATCCTAACTGGCCTAAGACAGGGAATTTTTACTCTGATTAAATGTCAGGAATTTAGAAAAACTGAGTTTAAATGTATTTGGCTAAGGTGTATGTAAACTTCTGACTTCAACTGTATGTAATGTGTATATTTTAACATGACTATTTATTTGACAAAAAAACAAACGTTTGATTAATAAAATATTCCTTCCTCAATGAAGGGGAGGATGACGCAATCTTTGCAAGAGGGAGGGAATCTGAGTTCATTGGTCCTCAACTCATGACTCAGTCATTTCATTCAGGGTAAGTGGAGTTAGCCGTAAATTAACCTGCCCCGGAGCAGGTTAGTTCAGAAGGATTTGTTGACATAAAAATGTACCTGGCTAAAAGGTAAGCCACTTTCGTATGACCGGTTATCCCGAGTTGAACTCACTAACTCCTCAAACCTACTTCTGGCCTGGCTGAGACCAACATAAACAAAAACGGATGAAAGTGGTGTGTCTGGATCCTGTGAAGGAAGACTTCCAATAGAAGAAGAATCATTATGGATTGAGAATTATTGTCATAATCGTGATGTATCTGTATTTGTTGTACTTCTAATTTTCACCATACAGCCTTTTGGAGACAATGTAATATTGATTCACAATACTATTGGAGACAATGTAATATTGAATCACAATACTATTGGAGACCTTGTAATATTAATTCAACATCAAAGATTGCAATTAAACTACTATCCATAAAAATATATGGGGAAATTGTGAAGCTTTACTATCATCTTGGACTCAGCTTGTTCTTCCTCTTATATCTGACTTTTAATAGTTTCATGTCAGACAATTACCTAATAAAATAGATTAATAAAATGATCTGTTCCATCCAAACCAAGGCATGTACATTAGTTGGCTGATATGATAGGAAACCAGAAATTCAGAGCTATAAATTGCTAAATATTTAAATAAGTACTCAAACGTATTTCTTAACTGTGCCGGCAGTGTAATAGCAGGGAATTTAAAACCCTCTAACTCATTTCCTGGGAGGAAATATTAATCAAGATAGATTAACCGTTTTGCACATTTGCTTAATGTCTCAAGGGAGACGGAGGGAGTGAGAACATATTTTAAGTTAGCACAACGATAACAAAGCTTTTACATCTTAAAAACCCGAGCTGAGAGCATAAGGAGATACTGTCATCTAAAGACTTAGCTACTCAAATCATCCTGCAGCAGACACAGACATTGATCACTTTTAGGATGTTGGGGAGGAAAATACCATAGCAAAAGAGATGTTCTTTATCTAGAAAGCACTGGACTTTTTTGTGGTTTAAGTAGAGATTAAAGTGAAGTTGTCTTTCTGGGAATAGAGAAATACATTGAGTATTACAAAACATTAGAAACACCTTCTCTTTCCATGACAGACTGACGAGGTGAATCCAGGTGAAAGCTATCATCACTTATTGATGTCACCTGTTAAATCCACTTCAATCAGTGTCGAAGAAGGAGAAGAGAAAGGTTAAAGAAGGATTTTTAAGCCTTGAGACTTGTGTATTGTGTATGTGTGCTGTTTAAAGGGTGAATGGGCAAGACAAAATATTTAAGTGCCTTTGAATGGGGGTATGGTATTAGGTGCCAGGTGCACTGGTTTGAGTGTGTCAAGAACTGCAACGCTGCTGGGTTTTTCACGCTCAACAATTTGCTGTGTATATCAAGAATGGTCCACCACCCAAAGGACATCCAGCCAACTTGACACAACTGTGGGAAGCATTGGAGTCGACATGGGCCAGCATCCCTGTGGAACGCTTTCGACACCTTGTAAAGTCCATCCCCTGATGAAAAGAGGGTGTAACTCAATATTAGGAACTTGTTCTTAAAGTTTTGTACACTCATTGTATACTGTAGCTTTCAAAAAGTCAGCTTTCTCTGTTATATGGGTGTTTTTCATTTAACTACAGCTGTGGTCATTGTAAAGTTTATTGAGTTGTAACCTGACAGTTGTGGACAGCACATTGAGATGGTGCAGGGCTTTTTCTCTTGAAACTAAGCAAAGAGTCATTGTAACACTCAGTGAGTGGAGGTGGTGTGGCCATATTTAAACAGCTGTGGGTTAACACAGACTCCACTCTGAGGAACATGCACTGTCATCTCCAGTATGTAACCATGGCCTGAAACACTAACCAGCTTTTCTTGACTTGGAAAAAGCAAGTAAATGCTCATTTCACTCTTTTTTTGTCTGAGGATTATTTAAATAAAATGTTCTTTGGTCCATATTTTAAAGGGCCCTGGGTTGAACGATACGGTTATAACCGTTATAACCTTTCAGATATACAACTGGAGAATGTAACCCTGCCACCGTTCAGGAAAGACTAGCTCTGTCTGTGACTACTGACCATTTCACAGAATTGATTAGCCTGAAGCTGTATTACTGATAAATGGCAGGGGCACTTAAGACATTCAAATAAAATTAAACACTGTAAAATTAAATTAATCAAGCATTTTTGATTGTCAGTGGTAGATAATGTGATATACTGATATAATAGAATGTCATAAGGTGCTGATGCTTGCAAACAAATGCAGAAATGCTTGTTGTTCACAGCCAATCACCTACTATCAGAGTTAAGATACAAATGGGATTCTGTGATTGTGAAAAGAAAGATTCTTAGATGGTCGACAGTATATGCTTCAGTTTAGGGTTTCAGCATGGGAATTTAGTTCATCATCGGGCTCAGTTAAAGTAATGTATTCTGCCTTTCCAGTCCACATCACATACAGGTCACATCAGACAGACACATGAAGCCTCATAAGTAGCAAGAAAACTAAAAGTTAAACTTTAATGAAAACTCAATGGCTCCAGCCATTACCACGAGCCCATCCTCCCCAATGATGGTGCCCAATGATATGTGTGTGTGTGTGTGTGTGTGTGTGTGTGTGTGTGTGTGTGTGTGTGTGTGTGTGTGTGTGTGTGTGTGTGTGTGTGTGTGTGTGTGTGTGTGTGTGTGTGTGTGTGTGTCTGCATGTGCGTGTGTGTGTGTTAGACAGAGAAAGTTTATGCGGGTGCTAAAATCGTATTTGATATAGCACGGTTATGCTGAAGACCGACTCGGCACAAAATTCTTGAGTCGAGCCAATGGGCAGATCAATACTTCTTTACCACAACCACACAAAATGAAAGCACTTTTAAGGGCTGAGGCGACTGCTCTGCCACTGCAATCTGCATCGAAGGCAAGATTGACTGTTCCAGAGCCTTTACTATGTAGGTAATCAATGAGGGTAGGAGTTGGGATGTAATGATTAACTCTATATCGGGGTTCCTTAGGCTGCCCTGAGGATGACTGGGACTCTGATAATGCTCTAGGAAGACACACAATCCATAAACAAGAGGCTCTCTTTAAGAGATTAGAAAATACTATTGATATGTCTCATTATTATATGTGCCTCATGTATGGGCATAGTTGGTCCAATCTTTATGTACTTATTACAAGATGATTAATTCCCAAAACATACACAGGGGTGCCGTTGCATGCTATATTAAATCAAACCAACGTTTATTGGTCGCGTGCGTATATTTGCAGGTGTTATGGCAGGTGCAACGAAATGCTTGTTACTAGTTCAGTAAAATGTCAAGTAAATCCAAATACACAAATAATTAAATAATAATAATAAAAAAGTGTCAAGGGAAGTCAGTTTGGGTTTGGCTTCACAACAATCACATCAAAAACCAAACGTCTTTGACAGAAACAAAATGTAATGGTTGCATCTCGTTGTGTGGTTTCCTCCGGTGTTTAACTAGATAGCTAAAATTGGCCCTTCCCTAAATTAGCAATGGATGGAGATAGGGATTTGGACTTGTGGTTTTACTTAATTCTCAGTACTGGCCAATAACTATAACAACGATTCTGATGGCGATTCTTGCCTGAAATTATAAAAGTTCAATAGGTAGCTAGATGTAGTAGGCTAATGTTAACTAACTGGCTCATCGTTGTCCATGAAAGGAAATTTGGCTAGTTAGCAAGCATTTTAGCCAGGTAGCCTAGGCCAACAAAAACTAAAAGTATGCACTGTTTTGGAAACATGGAAAAGAGGAGGATGCCATTGACGTTTCTCTACATGTAAGGTGAGTCAACATGTTTTTTCGACTTGCAAGCATGCACATACACACACACACACACGCACACACACACAGAGAAATCAGTACCATGGACAGCCACATCAAATTCGTCACGTCTACTCCCGCTCCCCCACTCGGGCGCTCGACGTCGCCGGTCTACTAACCATCGGTCCTGGCAACCCATCATTACACACACCTGACAACCGTCATTACGCACACCTGCGCCCCATCATGAGGCACACCTGGACTCCATCACTCCCTGATTACTTCCCCTTTATCTAGCACTCCGTTGTATCACCCATTAGGTAGTATTGTTTCCTGTTTTCATGTTTAGACGCTACACCTATTTTTGTATTCACTCCATGTGCGTTCCTATTAAACTCACAGACTGCACCTGCTTCCTGACTTCCTGCATCTTCATTACAGAATACTAGCTCACATAATGGAAACAGCAGCCAACCAAGACATCTCCCAGATGGTTGGAAAATAGGGGGACCTACTTCGCCAACACCACGACCAGCTGGCACAGCTGACAATGGCTATTGATGAGGTCCTAGACCTTCCTCAAAGGGCATCACCCCCAACGAGCAGACGATCTTCGAACATGAGTCGACCCAGTGAGCCAGCACCCCGGCCCAATCAGCAGTCTGTCCAGGTCAGCGATGCCCGTTTGTCCCTTCCGGACAAATATGACGGGACTTCATCCAAATGCCGTGGCTTCCTCCTCCAGTGGTCCCTCTATTTTGCTAGTGAAATGGGAGCCGCCACCACCAAGAAGTCCAAGGTTGCCACCGTATAATGACACAGGGCAAGACCCAGATGCAGACACAGGAGGCAGATGGTTTGAGTCTCTGATTTTTATTAAAATACAAGGGTCAGGCAATAGGGAGGTCGAGGACAGGCAGAAGTTCATGAACCAGGTCAGAGTCCGGAAGGTACAGGGCGGCAGGCAGGCTCGAGGTCAGGGCAGGCTGAATGGTCAGACAGGCGGGCTCAGTGTCAGGGCAGGCAGAAAAGGTTGGAACCGGGAGGGCTACAAAACAGAGACTAGGAAAAACAGGAGCACAGAAAAAACAGGGTAGGCTTGACAGGGCAAGACGAACTGGCAACAAACAAACAGAGAACACAGATATAAATGTACTGGGGATAATGGAAGTGGGTGGAGACAAGCACGAAGACAGATGAAACAGATCAGGGTGTGACCCCCCCCCCCCCCCCCCCCAGAGACGCCACCTGGAGTCCTACCTGGGCGCATACCTGGTTGACCGGGGAGCCGGCGGTGAAGGTCGGCCTTGAGTTCTGGGTCCAGGATGACCTTAGCGGGGACCCAACACCTTTCCTCCGGGCCATAACCTTCTAAGACAACCAGGTACTGGAAACCCCTGCCCAAAGGTCGAACACTCAGGAGGCGTCTTACCGTGTACGCTGGATGGCCGTCGATGAGACGGGGAGGAGTGGTGGGAACGTCCCACATACCCTAAAGAGGTTAATTAAGCATCGGTTTACTATAGCCCCCATCCTCATTCATCCGGACCCGTCCTGTCAGTTTGTGGTTAAAATCGACACTTAAGGTCACTCATCTCCTTCACGTGTCCGAACTAGGTGGTAAGCATTCAGAAGGTCCAACTAAGAAAATACGGTTGCCCCCTGGAGATGTTTGAAAGCAGAGGAGAGGAGTGGTCGAGGGTAACGATTCTTAACCGTGATGTCATTGAGGCCCGGGTAGTCGATACATGGACGTCTTGTCCTTTTTTCCATAAAGAAGAACCCTGTGCCGGCAGGGGAGGCAGAAGGACGAATGCTCCCAGCAGCCAGAGAGTCCTCAGTGTACTCCTCCATTGCCTTGGTCTCAGGGCCAGACAGGGAATATAACCGCCCACGAGACGGTGTTGTGGCCAGGAGGAGATCAATAGCGCAATCATAGGAATGATGCAGAGGGAGGGAGGTGGCGCGAGCCTTGCTGAAAACCTCCAGGAGGTCCTGGTACTCTGCTGGAATGGCGGAGAAATCTGTGGCTTTACCATAGCCCACAGGAGGGCGTCCCAGAGCAGGCTGTGCGGCTTTAACGCAATGTGAGTGGCAGAACGGTCTTCAACCCAGGATAGAACCAGTGATCAAGTCAATAACGGGGTTGTGCCTCTGGAGCCATGAAAATTCCAAAACAACAGGAACATGGGGAGATTCAATGAGTAGAAGCTGTATGGACTGTGATTGCCCAACACACGCATGTTATTGGGCACCGTATTATGAGTGACCCTGCCAATGGTGCGTTCGTCCAGTGCTCTGGCGTCTATGGGAATGGAGAGGAGTTGTGTGGAGATACCCAGCTCCGATACCAGAGTAGCATCCATAAAACTCTCATCAGCCCCAGAGTCAATGAGCACCCAGAGAGATTTAGACTGGTCACCCCACAGCAAGATAACATGGAAGGGAGTCCTCGTACCTAACTGATGAGACTGGTATTTTACTGGACAGGTTGATTTGTAATGCCCTGTAGCACCACAAGACAGGCAACTGCTGGAGTTAAGCCTATGTAATTGTTCCTGAGGTGACAATCTAGCTCTGCCCCATTGCATAGGCAAGTCGCCTGTTCCCGATGATTCCCGAGGAGACTCGGGTGACTTCGGATCCTCTCGGAAATACAGGTATTGGGAACTTCCGGGGTTCTTCAAACAGCAAACAGCTGTGGACAAACGAGTGGGGACGAAAAAAGACCTCCTCTCCCTCATGCGCTCCCGTAGGCGTCCATCAATCCTTATAGTTAAGGCTATGAGGGAGACGAGGTCCAGGGGTAACTCCCGAGCTGCGAGCTTGTCTTAAGTCTCCTTTGATAGTCCATGAAGAAAAGTATCAAACAGAGACTCCAGGTTCCAGGCACTCTCGGCAGCCAACGTGCGAAAGTCTACCATGTAGTCTGCCACACTACCGGGTTCTTGACGTAATCAAAGTAGCTTTTGAGCCGCCTCTCTCCTGGATACCGGAGAATCAAATACCTTCCTCACCTCCGCCATGAAATCCTCCAAACGAAGGCAAATGGCGGATTGTTGCTCCCAAACCGCAGTAGCCCAGGAGAGTACCCTACCAGACATTAGCGTTATACGATACGCTATTCTCGAACGGCCCGAAGGGATTGAAGAGGGCTACAGCTCAAAGACGAGGGAGCACTGGGAAAGAAACGCCCGGCAGGTTCCAGGGTCCCCAACATAGCGCTCTGGAGGAGATAAGCGGGGTATTTGGGAAACCGGGCTAGGCTGTACAAAATAATCACTGGCAGGGTGATTACTGAGCGTCCCGGAGGTCTCCGTTGTGGCATGCTGCCTGATAAATAGTTCACGGAAATGCTCCAGTTACATTTTGAAACCCTGGTCATGGCGTCCTGCCAGCGTATGGACACTTTAATAAGGTTCATGTTTTTCAATGGTAGCTCCCTGCAGGGAGACAGCGTTGCGGAGCCGGTCCGAGTCTGCTGTGTCAGTCATGGCCAGTTCATACTATAATGACACAGGGCGAGACCCAGATGCAGACACAGGAGGTAGATAGTTCGAGTCTCTCATATTTATTCAAATACAAGGGGCAGGCAATAGGCAGGTCGAGGACAGGCAGAAGTTCATTAACCAGGTCAGTCCGAAAGGTATGGGGTGGTAGGCAGGCTCAGTGTCAGGACAGGCTGAATGGTTTGAACCGGGAAGGCTAGAAAACAGAGACTAGGAAAAACATGAGCACAGAAAAAAACACACTGGTCGGTTTGACGAGACAAGACAAACCTGCAACAGACAAACAGAACACAGGTATAAATGCACTGGGGATAATGGGGAAGATGGGCGACACCTGGAGGGGGGTGGAAACAAGCACCTAGACAGGAGAAACAGATCAGAGTGTGACACACGGTTATTTCCCTGCTGACGGGCGGGTGTTGGAGTGGGCTATGGCCGTCTGGGAGAGAGGAGAGGAGAAGCTGGGTTCCTATGGGAGGTTCATGGCTCTGTTCAGAGGTAGTCTTCGATCATCCACCGGCGGGCAGAGAGGGGGGTGAATGCCTACTCCAACTATGGCAGGAGGACCAGACGGCTACGGAGTACTCCCTCACCTTCCGTACTGTGGCAGCATCCAGCGAATGGAATGAGCCGGCGCTCCGCACCTGATTCAGAAGAGGGTTGCCTGCCTCCCCGAGTGGTGCAGCGGTCTAAGGCACTGCATCACAGTGCTAGTGGCATCACTACAGACCCGCGTTCGATCCTGGCATCTATCACAACCGGCCGTGATTGGGAGTCTAATAGGGCGGCACACAATTGGCCCATCGTCGTCCGAGATGGGGGAAAGTTTGGCTGGGGAGGCTTTACTTGGCTCATCGCACTCGAGCGACTCCTTGTTGCGGACCGGTTGCCTGCAGGCTGACCTCGTTTGTCAGGTTTCAGGTGAACACTCTGACACATTGCTGCAGCTGGCTTACGGGTTAAGTGGGCGGATGTTAAGAAGCGTGGTTTGGCATGTCATGTTTCGGAGGACGCATTACTCGACCTTTGCCTCCCGAGACTGATGGGGAGTTGCAGCGATGAGACAAGATCGAAATTGGGGAGAAAAAGGGGGTACACAATTTAAATAACTAAAAAGAAGAGCATTGCGCAAGGAGTTCCAGACGAACCCTCTCATTATACGCACTCATCGCGATGGCCATCCATCTGGATAACCTCGGTCGGCACTCCCATTGCCTCTCTCCCTCCTTCTTTGACCGATCTGTGTCAGTCTAAACCCATGGAGGGTGGGGCTACACGCCTCCCCACGGCTGAGCAATGCCGTCGGAGACAGCTGGGGCTCTGTCCCTATTGTGGTCAAGAGGGGCACCAGCTTCAACGGTGTCCGCTACGTTCCAATCCGGGAGCCACTAGAGCAGAGGGACGTCCCTGTGATCATCCGTCTCCTTGGGTAAGTGTGAGTATTCCATCATCATCACTCTCCACCAAACCCTTTTTAGTACAGATTTCACTAGCTGGCTGTCCCTCGTGTGTTGTTTCTACAGCTCCAGTGGACTCTTTGCCTCCTCCCTGAACATAACATCATACCTGCTTTCATCTCCGTTTCCGGTTCAAATGCTAGATAACCGACCACTGGGATCTGGGACAATGACACACATCACAGCACCACTAACCATCACTGTGGGACCCCTGCACCAAGAAAACCTTCCCGTCCTCATCATCCAGGAACCCGTACACAAAGTTATCCTCGTCCTCCCGTGGCTCCAATGCCACGACCCCACCATCTCCTGGTCGTGAATGAAGATCACGGCCTGGGCACAGATGTCGGAAGACGTGCTTTCCCTTACCCTGTGGTTCCACGTCGGTTGAGAGTCCTGTGGTTGCCCTCCAGTCCAACATCCCGGAGGTTTACCAGGATCTCCGGGAGGTTTTCATCAAGACCCGTGCCACCTGTCTCCCTCCTCATCGCCCTTGGGACTGTGCCATCAACCTGCTAACAGACTCTGTGCCTCTGCGCAGCCGCATCTACCCCCTGTCGATGGCTGAAACCAAGACTATGGAGGAGTACATCCAGGAGGCTCTCCAACAGGGTTTCACCAACCTGTCACCCTACCCTGTGTCGGTAGGTGTCTTCTTCGTAGCCAAGAAGGGGGGGAGTCTTCATCCATGTCTTGACTACAGAGGTCTCAATGCCATAACCACCAAGTACCGCTAACCACTCCCATTGGTGCCGGCCGCCATTGAAAAGCATCGCAGGTCCGGGTTTTTACCAAGCTGGACCTGCGGAGTGCCTACTATTTGATGAATGGAAGACGGCCTTCAGCACAATGTCTCGGCCCTACGAGTACTTGGTGATGCCTTATGGATTAGCAAATGGTCCATCAGTGTTCTAGGCATTCATGAACGAGGTGTTTCGGGACATGCTTGGGCGTCAGGTGGTCGTGTAAATCAACGACATCCTGATCTACTCGGCCACCTTGGAGGAGTACATCACCCACATCCAGGTAGACCTGGAACACCTCCCGGCAAATCATCTGCACGTCAAAGCGGAGAAGTGCCAGTTCCATCAGGCCGCCGTCTCCTTCTTGGGATATCGGATCAGCCCGCAGGGAGTGGTTATGGAGGAGAGGAAAGTAGATGCAGTCAGGTCATGGCTTGTCCCAACCACCATAAAGACACTACAATGGCTTTTGGTGTTTGCCAACTTATACCGCCGCTTCATTAGGAACTTCAGTTCCATCGCCTCTCCTCTCACCTCTCTCCTCAAAGTTGGTCCCCGAAAGTTGGTGTGGAATCCTATAGCCGATGAGGCCTTCCGCCTACTGAAGGGGCATTTCACCTCCACTCGTTGCTAAAACACGCAGATCCTACGCTGCCCTTAGTGGTGGAGGTGGACGCCTCAGAAATGGGTGTGGGTGCCGTCCTGTCACAACGTCAAGGTAATCCACAAAAATTGTATCCATGTGCATACTAAAGTTCCAAAGGCAGGCCTAATATAGTGTATATGAGGTCATACAAGAAGTTTTGTAGTGATTCCTATGTTGTTGATGTAAAGAATATTTGTTGGTTCGTTGTGTGTAATGAGGAGCAAACAGACGGTGCACTTGACACATTTATGAAATAGCTTATTCCATTTACTAATAAGCATGCACCCATTAAGTAAATTATTGTAAAAACTGTTAATTCCCCGTGGATTGATGAGGAATTGGAAAGTTGTATGGTTGAGAGGGATGAGGCAAAAGGAATGGCAAATAAGTCTGGCTGCACAACCGATTGGCAAACGTATTGCAAATTGAAAAAACATGTAACTAATCTGAATAAGAAGAAACAACACTATGAAACAAAGATAAATGACAAAGAATGATAGTAAAAAAGCATTGGAGCACCTTAAATTACATTTTGGGAAAACAGACAAACTCAGCTCCATCCATTGAATCAGATGGCTCATTCATCACAAAACCGAGGGATATTGCCAACTACTTTAATGATTTTTGAGGAGATTAGAAAATGTAGACATGACATGCAGCAGCAAACGCTGACACTACACATCCAAGTATATCTGACCAAATTATGAAAGACAAGCATTGTAATTTTGAATTCCATAAAGTGAGTGTGGAAAAGGTGATACAATTATTGTCTATCAACAATGACAAGCCACCGGGGTCTGACAACTTGGATGTAAAAATACTGAGTATAATAGCGGATGATATTGCCACTCCTATTTGCCATATTTTCAATTAAGCCTACTAGAAAGTGTGTTCCCCCAGGCCTGGAGGGAAACAAAAGTAATTCTGCGACCTAATAGTAAATCAAATCAAATCAAAGTGTATTTGTCACGTGCGCCGAATACAACAGGTGTAGACCTTACAGTGAAATGTTTACTTACAGGCTCTAACCAACAGTGCAAAAAAAAGGTATTAGGTGAACAATAGGTAAATAAAGAAATAAAAACAACAGTAAAAAAGACAGTGACAAATAACAGTAGCGAGGCTATAACAGTAGCGAGGCTATCTACACTAGCAAGGCTGCAGCCAGCTGGTTTCTTCACGCATCGCGCCGACAGAAACAAACATCTTTCTGGTAAGAAGAGGGGCGGGGGGGTATGCCTCATGATTAACGAGACGTGGTGTGATCATCATAACAACACACAGGAACTCAAGTCATTCTGTTCACCTGATCTAGAACTCCTCACAATCAAATGTCGACCGCATTATCTACCAAGGGAATTCTCTTCGATCATAATCACAGCCGTATATATTCCCCCCCAAGCAGACACATCGATGGCCCTGAACGAACTCTATCTGACTCTTTGTAAACTGGAAACCACACACCCTGAGGCTGCATTCATCGTAGCTGGGGATTTTAACAAGGCTAATCTAAAAACAAAACTCCCTAAATTCTATCAGCATATCGATTGTGCTACCAGGGCTGGTAAAACCCTGGATCATTGTTATACTAACTTCCGCGACGCATATAAGGCCCTCCCCCGCCCTCCTTTCGGAAAAGCTGACCACGACTCCATTTTGTTGATTCCAGCCTACAAACAGAAACTAAAACAACAAGCTCCCGCGCTCAGGTCTGTTCAACGCTGGTCCGACCAATCTGATTCCACGCTTCAAGACTGCTTCGATCACGCGGATTGGAATATGTTCCGCATTGCGTCCAACAACAACATTGAAGAATATGCTGATTCGGTGAGCGAGTTCATTAGGAAGTGCATTGACGATGTCGTACCCACAGCAACGATTAAAACATTCCCAAACCAGAAACCGTGGATTGACGGCAGCATTCGCGTGAAACTGAAAGCGCGAACCACTGCTTTTAACCAGGGCAAGGTGACCGGAAACATGACCGAATACACACAGTGTAGCTATTCTCTCCGCAAGGCTATCAAACAGGCTAAGTCCCAGTACAGAGACAAAATAGAGTCGCAATTCAACAGCTCAGACACAAGAGGTATGTGGCAGGGTCTACAGTCTATCACGGATTACAAAAAGAAAACCAGCCCCGTCGCGGACCAGGATGTCTTGCTCCCAGACAGGCTAAATAACTTTTTTACCCGCTTTGAGGACAATACAGTGCCACTGACACGGCCCCATACCAAAACCTGCGGGCTCTCCTTCACTGCAGCCGAGGTGAGTAAAACATTTAAACGTGTTAACCCTCGCAAGGCTGCAGGCCCAGACGGCATTCCCAGCCGCGTCCTCAGGGCGGCAGGGTAGCCTAGTGGTTAGAGCGTTGGACTAGTAACCGGAAGGTTGCAAGTTCAAATCCCCGAGCTGACAAGGTACAAATCTGTCGTTCTGCCCCTGAACAGGCAGTTAACCCACTGTTCCTAGGCCGTCATTGAAAATAAGAATTTGTTCTTAACTGACTTGCCTAGTTAAATAAAGGTAAAAAATAAAATAAAATAAAAAAAAAAAAAGAGCATGCGCAGACCAGCTGGCTGGTGTGTTTACGGACATATTCAATCAATCCTTATCCCAGTCTGCTGTTCCCACATGCTTCAAGAGGGCCACCATTGTTCCTGTTCCCAAGAAAGCTAAGGTAACTGAGCTAAACGACTACCGCCCCGTAGCACTCACTTCCGTCATCATGAAGTGCTTTGAGAGACTAGTCAAGGACCATATCACCTCCACCCTACCGGACACCCTAGACCCACTCCAATTTGCTTACCGACCCAATAGGTCCACAGACGACGCAATTGCAACCACACTGCACACTGCCCTAACCCATCTGGACAAGAGGAATACCTATGTGAGAATGCTGTTCATCGACTACAGCTCAGCATTTAACACCATAGTACCCTCCAAACTCGTCATCAAGCTCGAGACCCTGGGTCTCGACCCCGCCCTGTGCAACTGGGTCCTGGACTTCCTGACGGGCCGCCCCCAGGTGGTGAGGGTAGGTAACAACATCTCCACCCCGCTGATCCTCAACACTGGGGCCCCACAAGGGTGCGTTCTGAGCCCTCTCCTGTACTCCCTGTTCACCCACGACTGCGTGGGAATGCACGCCTCCAACTCAATCATCAAGTTTGCGGATGACACTACAGTGGTAGGCTTGATTACCAACAACGACGAGACGGCCTACAGGGAGGAGGTGAGGGCCCTCGGAGTGTGGTGTCAGGAAAATAACTTCACACTCAACGTCAACAAAACAAAGGAGATGATTGTGGACTTCAGGAAACAGCAGAGGGAGCACCCCCCTATCCACATCGACGGGTCAGTAGTGGAGAAGGTGGAAAGTTTTAAGTTCCTCGGTGTACACATCACGGACAAACTGAATTGGTCCACCCACACAGACAGCGTCGTGAAGAAGGCGCAGCAGCGCCTCTTCAACCTCAGGAGGCTGAAGAAATTCGGCTTGTCACCAAAAGCACTCACAAACTTCTACAGATGCACAATCAAGAGCATCCTGTCGGGCTGTATCACCGCCTGGTACGGCAACTGCTCCGCCCACAACCGTAAGGCTCTCCAGAGGGTAGTGAGGTCTGCAGAACGCATCACCGGGGGCAAACTACCTGCCCTCCAGGACACCTACACCACCCGATGTCACAGGAAGGCCATAAAGATCATCAAGGACAACAACCACCCAAGCCACTGCCTGTTCACCCCGCTATCATCCAGAAGGCGAGGTCAGTACAGGTGCATCAAAGCAGGGACCGAGAGACTGAAAAACAGCTTCTATCTCAAGGCCATCAGACTGTTAAACAGCCACCACTAACATTTAGCGGCCGCTGCCAACATACTGACTCAACTCCAGCCACTTTAAAAATGGGAATTGATGGAAATTATGTAAAAATTTACCACTAGCCACTTTAAACAATGCCACTTAATATAATGTTTACATACCCTACATTACCCATCTCATATGTATATGTATATACTGTACTCTATATCATCTACTGCATCTTGCCATCTTTATGTAATACATGTACCACTAGCCACTTTAAACTATGCCACTTTATGTTTACATACCCTACAGTACTCATCTCATATGTATATACCGTACTCTATACCATCTACTGCATCTTGCCTATGCCGTTCTGTACCATCACTCATTCATATATCTTTATGTACATATTCTTTATCCCTTTACACTTGCGTGTATAAGGTAGTAGTTGTGGAATTGTTAGGTTAGATTACTTGTTGTTATTACTGCATTGTCGGAACTAGAAGCACAAGCATTTCGCTACACTCGCATTAACATCTGCTAACCATGTGTATGTGACTAATAAAATTTGATTTGATTTGATTTTATAACAGTAGTGAGGCTATAACAGTAGCGAGGCTATATACACTAGCGAGGCTATAACAGTAGCGAGGCTATATACACTAGCGAGGCTATAACAGTAGCGAGGCTATATACAGGCACCGGTTAGTCGGGTTGATTGAGGTAGTATGTACATGTAGATATGGTTAATGTGACTATGCATATATGATAAACAGAGAGTAGCAGTAGCGTAAAAGAGGGGTTGGCGGGTGGTGGGTGGTGGAACACAATGCAGATAGCCCGTTTGTTAGCACAGTTTTCAGCTGTGCTAACATAATTGCAAAAGGGTTTTCTAATGATCAATTGGCCTTTTAAAATGCTAACCTTGGATTTGCTAACACAACGTGCCATTGGAACACAGGAGTGATGGTTGCTGATGATGGGCCTCTGTATGCCTATGTAGATATTCTCATAAAAAAATCTGCCGTTTCCAGCTACAATAGTCATTTACAACACATTAACAATGTCTACACTGTATTTCTAATCAATTTGATGTTATTTTAATGGGCAAAAAATGTGCTTAACTTTCCAAAACAAGGACATTTCTAAGTGACCCCAAAACGGTAGTGTAGCAAACAGTAGTGTAGATGTGTATAGGGGTTAGGTGACTAGGCATCAGGATGTATGATTAACAGAGTAGCAGCAGCATAGAATATGATTGTATGTGAGTGTGTGTGCGTGTGTGTAGAGTCAGTAGAAATATGTGTGCATGTTATGTGTTGGAAAATCAGTGTATGTGAGTGTGCATAGAGACAGTGCAAAAATAAAAAATAAATAGTCTGTGTAGCCATTTTGTTAGCTATTTAGCAGTCTTATGGCTTGAGGATATAAGCTGTTCATGGTCTTTCTGGTTCCATACTTGATGCACCGGTACCGCTTGCTGTGCGGAAGCAGAGAGAACAGTCTATGGCTTTGGTGGCTAGAGTCTTTAACAGTTTTCCGGGCCTTCCCTTCACACCACCTGATATCGCCTGATTTCACACTGCATATACAGTTGAAGTCGGAAGTTTACATACACCTTAGCCAAATACATTTAAACTCAGTTTTTCACAATTCCTGACATTTAATCCGAGTAAGAATTCTCTGTTTTGGGTCAGTTAGGATCACCACTTTATTTAAAGAATGTGAAATGTCAGAATAATAGGAGAGAGAAGGATTTATTTCAGCTTTTATTTCTTTCATCACATTCCCAGTGGGTCAGAAGTTTACATACACTCAATTAGTACTTGGTAGCATTGCCTTTAAATTGTTTAACTTGGGTCAAACGTTTCAGGTAGCCTTCCACAAGTTTCCCACAATAAGTTGGGTGAATGTTGGCCCATTCCTCCTGACAGAGCTGTTGTAACTGAGTCAGGTTTGTAGGCCTCCTTGCTCACACACACTTTTTCAGTTCTGCCGACAAATTTTCTATGGGATTGAGATCAGGGCTTTGTGATGGCCACTCCAGTACCTTGACTTTGTTGTCCTTAAGCCATTTTCCACAACTTCGGAAATATGCTCGGTGTCATTGTCCATTTGGAAGACCCATTTGCAACCAAGCTTTAACTTCTTGACGGATGGCTTGAGATATTGCTTCAATATTTCCACATAATTTTCATCCCTTATGATGCCATCTATTTTGTGAAGTGCACAAGTCCCTCCTGCAGCAAAACAACCCCAAACATGATGCTGCCACCCCCGTGCTTCACATTTGGGATGGTGTTCTTTGGCTTGCAAGCCTCCCCCTTTTTCCTCCAAACATAACGATGGTCATTATGGCCAAACAGTTCTATTTTTGTTTCATCAGACCAGAGGACATTTCTCCAAAAAGTTAGATCTTTGTCCCCAAGTGCAGTTGCAAACCGTAGTCTGGCTTTTTTGGCTTCTTCCTTGCTGAGCTGCCTTTCAGGTTATGTCGATTATAGGACTCGTTTTACTGTGGACATAGATACTTTTGTAGCTGTTTCCTCCAGCATCTTCACAAGGTCCTTTGCTGTTGTTTTAGGATTGAATTGCACTTTTCTTACCAAAGTACGTTCATCTCTAGGAGACAGAACGCGTCTCCTTCCTGAGCGGTATGACGGCTGCGTGGTCCCATGGTTTTTATACTTGAAATTTGCTCCCAAGGATGAACCAGACTTGTGGAGGTTTACAATTTTTTTTTCTGAGGTCTTGGCTGATTTCTTTTGATTTTCCCATGATGTCAAGCAAAGAGGCACTGAGTTTGAAGGTAGGCCTTGAAATACATTCACAGGTACATCTCCAATTGACTCAAATTATGTCAATTAGCCTATCTGAAGCTTCTACAGCCATTACATAATTTTCTGGAATTTTCCAAGCTGTTTAAAGGCACAGTCAACTTAGTGTATGTTAACTTCTGACCCACTGGAATTATGATACAGTGAATTATAAGTGAAATAATCTGTCTGTAAACAATTGTTGGAAAAATGACTTCTGTCATGGACAAAGTAGATGTCCTAACCGACTTGCCAAAACTATAGTTAGTTAACAAGAAATTTGTGGAGGGGTTGAAAACGAGTTTTAATGACTCCAACCTAAGTGTATGTAAACTTCCAACTTCAACTGTATATACGTGGTGTGTATAGACCGTATATCATTTGGAAAAGAAAATAGTATTACAGTAGTAGGTATATTAGGATGGGCTACTGTATGTCGAGAATACAGTATATACATACACTGTGAGTAAACAACAGTATATAAACAGAATATGAGGTGACCAGCGTTCAATTACTCTATCTGTATACATGGGGTATTAGTTTCAAGGTGCAGGGCTGAGTACTGGGCAGGTAGCCGGCTAGTGATGGCTGTTCAACAGTCTGATGGCCTGGTGATAGAAGCTGTTTCTCAGTCTCTCGTAGTATGTCCCACGCTATATGGCAGTATCATCATGTTAATGACAGTCTAGTTCTTGACAATGCCTGCTGGCCTTCTGTTGACAAAAGCAAACTGATGACAGTCAAAGAGACACAGCATGCAGCCATGTTAGGGAGAAACTCCACTGTTGACCCTGCCCAGGTGGGATTTACGGCTTGGCTGGCTACCAGTAGTGGTAGACATGATGGAGTTTTGTAATGACTAACTCAATGGCCTCTTTTTCATGTTTAAATGGCAATATATTTGACCAGGAAGAGGGAAATGTAACAACTTCTGGTTGAAGAAGGAAACTATCCTGTTTGAGGTGCAAATCAAACATGTCATTAACGATGCACTGTTTGGAGTTTTGAAAATTGTCGATACCGACCGGTGCAACCATTTATCGAGAACTTTTTACTGATATAAAAACGATAAGTAGCATTTACTAGAGGAATGTGAAGTTTGAAATGAAATACCTCTGCTATTATGGGCTATGGCTAATGGGACAATTGATAACTACAACATTCATGCCACCAGGGGTCTTTTCATAGTACCCAAATCCAGAACAAATTCAAGAAAACGTACAGTATTATACAGAGCCCTTATTGCATGGAACTTCCTTCCATCTCATATTGTTCAAACAAACAGCAAATCTGTTTTCAAAAAACAGATAAAGCAACACCTCACGGCACAACGTCTCTCCCCTATTTGACTTAGATAGTTTGTGTGTATGCATTGATATGTAGGCTACGTGTGCCTTTTAAAAAATGTATGTAGTTCTGTCCTTGAGCAGTTATTGTCTATTGATGTTCTGTATTATGTCATTCTGTATTGTTTAATGTTTTGTGTGGACCGCAGGAAGAGTAGCTGCTGATTTTGCAACAGCTAATGGGGATCCTAATAAAAAACCAAATACCAAAAGTAATAGTAGTAGTTTTAAAGGTAATATAAAAAAGTAACTGGTACACACTTATGTTATAAACTTATCGTTCCATCAGTGGTGGAAAAAGTACCCATTTGTCATACTTGACTAAAAGTAAAGATACCTTAATAGAAAATGACTCAAGTAAAAGTGAAAGTCACCCAGTAAAGTCCTACTTGAGTAAAAGTAAAAAACGTATTTGGTTTTAAATATACTTAAGTATCAAAAGTAAATGTAATTTCTAAAATATACTTAAGTATCAAAAGTAAAAGTATAAATCATTTCAAAATCCTTAAATTAAGCAAACCAGACGGCACGATTTCCGTCTTTTTTTAATCTACAGATAGCCAGGGGCATACACCAACACCCAGACACAATTTACAAACAAAGCATTTGTGTTTAGTGAGTCTCCTAGATCAGACACAGTAGGGAGGACCAGGGATTTTCTCTTTATGTGTGTGAATTAGACCATTTCCCTGTCCTGCTAAGCATTCAAAATGTAACGAGTACTTTTGGGTGTCAGGGAAAATGTATGGAGTACAAAGTTCATTATTTTCTTCAGGAATGTAGTGAAGTAGAACTAAAAGTAATCCAAAATATAAATAGTAAAGTACAGATACCCCAAAAAACTACTTAAGTAGTACTTTAAAGTATTTTTACTTTACTACACCACTTTACTACACCACTGCATTCCATTAATCATTATTGTGATAATTCAGTCAATTTATAGTGATATGGATTTTGGTCCGTATTGCCCAGCTCTAGTAAATGCTAAGATACACCTCTGACATTTGAACCGAATAAAGAGATTCCTTCAGAGTGCCTGTTGAACCTTTAACATTTTAATGGCTATGCTTATCCATGTGTTTCTGGCTTTGTTTATCTGTCTGTTGTAATGTATTTAGACAGCAGCTCAAACAACACACCAATTACACTGACAAATTTCACAGAGAAAATTCCACTGGAGTCTATGGCCAGTTGCCCCTCTAGTTAGTGAGATGTTCGGCCTTGTAAGACTTTGATAAGGCTACCGTAATGGTGAGAAGCACTGCAGTTGGTGTCAGTGGAGAGACTGGTAGTTAATATATCCAGCGTTTTACGCCACAGGTCTCCGTCTGCCTTATCTAACCTCTCTCTCACACAAGTGATTCAGTGTCCAAATCTAATCCTGCGAGCCAGAGCAATCATCATCATCGCATTTATCATGAGGAACGTTGTCAATGATGTTTGGTTCCCATGCATTCAGAACTGAAATGAGTGAAACAACTTTAGTTTCCCGTGATCCATCAGCTCTCAGGTCGAAGTACTCCAACACATTGCTAATCATATTCTTAAGATATTCGTTCATTAGCTAATTTCCTTATTTTTGAAACCTATTGTGATGATGTAATATGATTATGATATATTATATTCACCTTGGCTCCTCAACTCCATGACTAAGAATAACAACCAGGTTGTAACGGTCCTGACCTGTTTTATGTTGTTTTTGTATGTGTTTTTGGTCAGGGCGTGTGTTTTGGGTGGGCAGTCTATGTTTTGTATTTCTAGGTTGGTTTTTGTGTTCGGCCTGGTATGATTCTCAATTAGAGACAGGTGTGTATCGTTTGTCTCTAATTGAGAGTCATACTAAGGCAGCCAGGGTTTCACTGGGGTTTTGTGGGTGTTTGTTCCTGTGTCCACACATGGACGGTTGAAGGTTAGTCACGTTTGTTGTTTTGTAGTTTTGTAGTGTCTTGTTTGCTGTTTTCATTAAAAGATGGCTTATTTCCCTCAATCCGCATCTTGGTCCTATCCATGCTCATCCTCGTTTGAGGAGGAGAACAACATTGACTGCCTTTACAGAAACACCCACCATAACAGGACCAAGCGGATTGAGGAGAGAGAAAAGGAACTAAAGCACTGGACACAGGAGGAATGGTCTTGGGAGATCATGGACGGAAAGGGACCCTGGGGAAGGGTTGGAGAGAATCGCCGCTCTCGGGAGGAGAGGAAGGCAGCCACAGCCCAGGAGCGCTGGTATGAGGAGGCAGCACATAGGAGAGGCCGGAAGCCCGAGAGGCTCACCCAAAAATTTCTTGGGGGGGGGGGCTAAAGGGGAGTGTGGCGAAGCCGGGTTGGATACCTGAGCCAACTCCCCGGGCTTGCCGTGGAGTAAGAGGGCGTCGTACTGGTCAGACACCGTGTTATGCGGTAAAGCGCACGGTGTCCCCAGTACGCGTGCTTAGCCCAGTGCGGGCTATTCCACCTTGCCGCACTGGGAGGGCTAGGTTGGGCATCGAGCCGAGTGCCATGAAGCCGGCCCAACGTATCTGGTCTCCAGTACGTCTCCTCGGGCCGGCGTACATGGCACCAGCCTTACAGGTGGTGTCCCCGGTTCGCCTGCATAGCCCAGTGCGGGCTATTCCACCTCGCCGCACTGGCAGGGCTACGGGGACCATTCAACCTGGTAAGGTTGGGGAGGCTCGGTGCTCAAGAGCACGTGTCCTCCTTCACGGTCCGGTATATCCGGCGCCACCTTCCCACCCCAGCTCAGTACCACCAGTGCCTACACCACGCACCAGGCTTCCAGTGCATCTCCAGAGCCCTGTTCCTCTTCCACGCACTCTCCCTATGGTGCGTGTCTCCAGCCCGGTACCTCCAGTTCCGGTACCACGCACCAGGCCTAGAGTGCGCCACGAGAGTCCAGTGTGCCCAGTTCCTGTTCCCCGCACTCGCCCTGAGGTGCGTGCCCTCAGCCTGGTACCTCCAGTTCCGGTACCACGCACCAGGCCTAGAGTGCGCCACGAGAGTCCAGTGTGCCCAGTTCCTGTTCCCCGCACTCGCCCTGAGGTGCGTGCCCTCGGCCCGGTGCCTCCAGTTCCGGTACCACGCACCAGGCCTATAGTGCGTCTCAGCCGGCCAGAGTCTGCCGTCTGCCTAGCGCCAGAGCCGTCCTGCCATGACCAGCCAGAGCCGTCCTGCCATGACCAGCCGGAGCCGTCCTGCCATGACCAGCCGGAGCCGTCCTGCCATGACCAGCCGGAGCCGTCCTGCCATGACCAGCCGGAGCCGTCCTGCCATGACCTGCCGGAGCCGTCCTGCCAGGACCTGCCGGAGCCGTCCAGCCAGGACCTGCCGGAGCCGTCCAGCCAGGACCTGCCGGAGCCGTCCAGCCAGGACCTGCCGGAGCCGTCCAGCCAGGACCTGCCGGAGCCGTCCAGCCAGGACCTGCCGGAGCCGTCCAGCCAGGACCTGCCGGAGCCGTCCAGCCAGGACCTGCCGGAGCCGTCCAGCCCGGACCTGCCGGAGCCGTCCAGCCCGGACCTGCCGGAGTCCCTCAGCCCGGACCTGCCGGAGTCCCTCAGCCCGGACCTGCCGGAGTCCCTCAGCCCGGACCTGCCGGAGTCCCTCAGCCCGGACCTGCCGGAGTCCCTCAGCCCGGACCTGCCGGAGTCCCTACGCCCGGACCTGCCGGAGTCCCTACGCCCGGACCTGCCGGAGTCCCTACGCCCGGACCTGCCGGAGTCCCTACGCCCGGACCTGCCGGAGTCCCTACGCCCGGACCTGCCTGAGTCCCTACGCCCGGACCTGCCTGAGTCCCTACGCCCGGACCTGCCTGAGTCCCTACGCCCGGACCTGCCTGAGTCCCTACGCCCGGACCTGCCTGAGTCCCTACGCCCGGACCTGCCTGAGTCCCTACGCCCGGACCTGCCTGAGTCCCTACGCCCGGACCTGCCTGAGTCCCTACGCCCGGACCTGCCTGAGTCCCTACGCCCGGACCTGCCTGAGTCCCTACGCCCGGACCTGCCTGAGTCCCTACGCCCGGACCTGCCTGAGTCCCTACGCCCGGACCTGCCTGAGTCCCTACGCCCGGACCTGCCTGAGTCCCTACGCCCGGACCTGCCTGAGTCCCTACGCCCGGACCTGCCTGAGTCCCTACGCCCGGACCTGCCGGAGTCCCTCAGCCAGGACCTGCCGGAGTCCCTCAGCCAGGACCTGCCGGAGTCCCTCAGCCAGGACCTGCCGGAGTCCCTCAGCCAGGACCTGCCGGAGTCCCTCAGCCAGGACCTGCCGGAGTCCCTCAGCCAGGACCTGCCGGAGTCCCTCAGCCAGGACCTGCCGGAGTCCCTCAGCCAGGACCTGCCGGAGTCCCTCAGCCAGGACCTGCCGGAGTCCCTCAGCCAGGACCTGCCGGAGTCCCTCAGCCAGGACCTGCCGGAGTCCCTCAGCCAGGACCTGCCGGAGTCCCTCAGCCAGGACCTGCCGGAGTCCCTCAGCCAGGACCTGCCGCCCCTTATCCCGGTGCCGCCCCTTATCCCGGTGCCGCCCCTTATCCCGGTGCCGCCCCTTATCCCGGTGCCGCCCCTTATCCCGGTGCTGCCCCTTATCCCGGTGCTGCCCCTTCATTTAGGTGGTGTTAGTGGGAGGGTGGTCATTGGGAGGGGGATAAAGAAGCGGGGATTGATTATGGTGGGGTGGGGACCTCGCCCTCAGCCTGAGCCACCACCGTGGTCAACTGCCCACCCAGACCCTCCCCTGGACTTTGTGCTGGTGCGCCCGGCGTTCGCACCTTGAGGGGGGGGTTCTGTAACGGTCCTGACCTGTTTTATGTTGTTTTTGTATGTGTTTTTGGTCAGGGCGTGTGTTTTGGGTGGGCAGTCTATGTTTTGTATTTCTAGGTTGGTTTTTGTGTTCGGCCTGGTATGATTCTCAATTAGAGACAGGTGTGTATCGTTTGTCTCTAATTGAGAGTCATACTAAGGCAGCCAGGGTTTCACTGGGGTTTTGTGGGTGTTTGTTCCTGTGTCCACACATGGACGGTTGAAGGTTAGTCACGTTTGTTGTTTTGTAGTGTCTTGTTTGCTGTTTTCATTAAAAGATGGCTTATTTCCCTCAATCCGCATCTTGGTCCTATCCATGCTCCTCCTCGTTTGAGGAGGAGAACAACATTGACTGCCTTTACACAGGTGGTGGATGCAAGAGGAGCTTTGAAGAGTAGGAAGACAGGATGACAAGGAAAGGTAGTATGTGAGACAGGTTCATCTATTTGGAGATAGACAGAGCTCCTGGGCTGGGGCAAACAGTCTATAACAGCATGTAAATGAAGTAGCCTGTGCCAACAAGCCACTACTTTCTCTCTATCATGAATAAATATTAGTGGTTCTCACTCTCCCTCCAGATTGTGGGTGCTTTTTCTCCGCACAAAGCCATCTTTGGTGTCACATTCTATGTTGCTTCCTGTTGCTACACTGAGCGTCTTTATTAAAACAGTGGAAAAATGGGAACGGTAGGCTGTCCTGTTATCAAAGAGCAGGTTGGATGGTAAACACAAAGTCATTAACCTCTGACCTCGCTCGATCACAAGCCGGGGGATGGTGATCTCCTCATCCCACTGTTTGGAAAGGAGATTCCCAGGAGCTTTGGGAGGTGTCAGGAAGAAATGGGCTCAAAATGGGCTTGCTTTACAGCGATACTGACAGTTGTTAACCTGTATAAATCTCCATTCATGTTTGTAATGTGCTTCAGAGAGAGTCCTTTCAGAGCAAATACAATGTACCACAAATATCCATATTGAAAAGAACAGGAAATTAATGAAATTAAAGCGAAAACAAGAATATTTTTGATTAATCATAATGACTATTGAGATAAAATGGAGCGAGAAGTCATGGGAGTCATATTAATGTATCGCTCACATACGGTAAGACGAGAGTGAGTCGGGCGACAACTTAATGAAACTCAGAGCACTGTACGGGGCCACGGCTAAACAGGCTAGCGGCGTTTGAGGAGTAGATTTGAGCTGGTGACAGACTGTCTCTGGTGACAGACTGTTGTCAACTTGGCAGTGAGCTTTAAATGGTTTCTCTGTCAGGGGGAATGGAGGGGATAAACTGCACTCTCCAATCCCCTGACCCATTTAGGGAGCAGATGAAAAGGCGGACGGACAGGCAATGCATGTTTCTCCTCTATTATTCAGAGCCAGCCAGCTGATAAACAAAACAGTAAATATCCAGTGCATTTTTGACAGCCACTTTTCACTTGCCACTCCACATAAAGAGACAAGCGGCCCCTGAATTCTCACATGGCTTTTTCTCTATCACTGTTACTCATACGCTAGCCTTCCAAACTCTCTCTCTCTTTCTCTCTCTCTCTAAAATTCTCTCTGCATCTCCCTCTCTCTCTTTCTGCAACTCTCGCTCTCACCTTATCTCGCTCTCTCTCTTTGATGGCACAGTGACAAAAGATTAATCCAACTCAGCTGCTGAAAATAATTATTTCATTATGGGAAGAGTAATCATTACTAAGAACATGATTAAATATGTCTGCGTCTATTGACTCGGGCCTGTGTGTTTAATATATTTGTTTAATCAGTAGTTTAATGGAAATGTTGTCATTAATTAAGGACGGTGGTGTCAGAGTACTGCTGGGAGAGAATGAAAGAACAAGGGTCTCCTCTGGTTCACATGACAGATGTAAGATGACGATCAGCAGTTTGGGGAATTCCTCAGTCCCAGAATTAATCTCTCTCTCCATCTCTGGTTTTCTCTCTCTCTTGTTCTCTCCTTCTCTTCCTGGCTTGTTCACTCTCTCTCTCTCTCTCTCTCTCTCTCTCTCTCTCTCTCTCTCTCTCTCTCTCTCTCTCTCTCTCTCTCTCTCTCTCTCTCTCTCTATCTGAGTAATTTACGATGTCCCTGGTTCCTGGTTCCTGGATCTTGTTCCTCATTCATCCTATGTGATTGAAAGGTCTTGTTAATCTGATAGAAGCGTGCTGCTCTGCTCTTGTTAAAACAATGGAATAAGTCATCTCTTTGAGCTGGTGAAATAGTGCAGCTCAAGTACAATTGGTGAAATATAGCAGTTGTGGTTGCAAGGGAGTTCTCTTAACAAGAGAGAACTATAAATATTCCTAACTAAAATTGTATGTCATCTACAGATGTAGGATCTTAATTTGATCACTCTTTTCTTGCTAAGAATATACAGTGGAGAGAACAAGTATTTGATACACTGCCAATTTTGCAGGTTTTCCTACTTACAAAGCATGTAGAGGTCTGTAATTTTTATCATAGGTACACTTCAACTGTGAGAGACGGAATCTAAAACAAAAATCCAGAAAATCACATTGTATTATTTTTAAGTAATTAATTTGCATTTTATTGCATGACATAAGTATTTGATCACCTACCAACCAGTAAGAATTCCGGCTCTCACAGACCTGTTAGTTTTTCTTTAAGAAGCCCTCCTGTTCTCCACTCATTACCTGTATTAACTGCACCTGTTTGAACTCGTTACCTGTATAAAAGACACCTGTCCACACACTCAATCAAACAGACTCCAACCTCTCCACAATGGCCAAGACCAGAGAGCTGTGTAATGACATCAGGGATAAAATTGTAGACCTGCACAAGGCTGGGATGGGCTACAGGACAATAGGCAAGCAGCTTGGTGAGAAGGCAACAACTGTTGGCACAATTATTAGAAAATGGAAGAAGTTCAAGATGACGGTCAATCACCCTCGGTCTGGGGCTTCATGCAAGATCTCACCTCGTGGGGCATCAATGATCATGAGGAAGGTGAGGGATCAGCCCAGAACTACACGTCAGGACCTGGTCAATGACCCGAAGAGAGCTGGGACCACAGTCTCAAAGAAAACCATTAGTAACACACTACGCCGTCATGGACTAAAATCCTGCAGCGCACGCAAGGTCCCGCTGCTCAAACCAGCGCATGTCCAGGCCCGTCTGAAGTTTGCCAATGACCATCTGGATGATCCAGAGGAGGAATGGGAGAAGGTCATGTGGTCTGATGAGACAAAAATAGAGCTTTCTGGTCTAAACTCCACTCGCCGTGATTGGAGGAAGAAGAAGGATGAGTACAACTCCAAGAACACCATCCCAACCGTGAAGCATGGAGGTGGAAACATCATTCTTTGGGGATGCTTTTCTGCAAAGGGGACAGGACGACTGCACCGTGTTGAGGGGAGGATGGATGGGGCCATGTATCACGAGATCTTGGCCAACAACCTCCTTCCCTCAGTAAGTGCGTTGTCGATGGGCCTTGGCTGCGTCTTCCAGCATGACAACGACACGAAACACACAGCTAGTGCAACTAAGGAGTGGCTCCGTAAGAAGCATCTCAGGGTCCTGGAGTGGCCTAGCCAGTCTCCAGACCTGAACCCAATAGAAAATCTTTGGAGGGAGCTGAAAGTCCGTATTGCCCAGCGACAGCCCCGAGATCTGGAGAAGGTCTGTATGGAGGAGTGGGCCAAAATCCCTGCTGCAGTGTGTGCAAACCTGGTCAAGAACTACAGGAAACGTATGATCTCTGTAATTGCAAACAAAGGTTTCTGTACCAAATATTAAGTTCTGCTTTTCTGATGTATCAAATACTTATGTCATGCAATAAAATCCAAATTAATTACTTAAAAATCATACAATGTGATTTTCTGGATTTTTGTTTTAGATTTCGTCTCTCAGAGTTGAAGTGTACCTATGATAAAAATTACAGACCTCTACATGCTTTGTAAGTAGGAAAACCTGCAAAATCGGCAGTGTATCCAATACTTGTTCTCCCCATTGTATATGGTCATAATAACAGTATTGCACTTTCATGTAGACTTTTGGCCTAACCACAAATCAAGCAACATTTGGACTAAAAGTTACAATCCTGTTGCTGCAGGATTATTTTGCTGTGACAATATGGGTCAAATTAAGAGCGATCCTACATCTGTACCGGCTTCATGTATCATTGTTCAATTGGATAGTCCGGATAGTCCCATATAGATTATCTACAGATGGTCATACTACAGTGCATTCGTAAAGTATTCAGACCCCTTGACTTTTTCCACATTTTGTTACGTTACAACCTTATTCTAAAATTGATACAATAATTTTTTCCCCTCACCAATCTACACACAATACCCCATAATGATGAAGCAAAAACAGATTTTTAGACATTTTTGCTCATTTATAAAACAATCAAAAAACAGAAATACCTTCTTTACATAAGTTTTCAGACCCTTTGCTATGAGACTCGAAATTGAGCTCAGGTGCATCCTTTTTCCATTGATCATCCTTGGGATGTTTCTACAACTTGATTGGAGTTCACCTGAGGTAAATTCAATTGATTGGACATGATTTGGAAATGCACACACCTGTCTATATAAGGACCCACAGTTGACAGTGCATATCAGAGCAAAAACCAAGCCATGAGATGAAGGAATTGTCCGTAGCGATCCGAGACAGGATTGTGTTGAGGCACAGATCTGGGGAAGGGTACCAAAATATTTCTGCAGCATTGAAGGTCCCCAAGAACACAGTGGCCTCTGTCATTCTTAAATTGAAGAAGTTTGGAACCACCAAAACTCTTCCTAGAGCTGGCCGCCCGGCCAAACTGAGCAACCAGGGGAGAAAGGTCTTGGTCAGAGTTCCTCTGTGGAGATGGGAGAACCTTCCAGAAGGACAACCATCTCTGCAGCACTCCACCAATCAGGCCTTTATGGGAGAGTGGCCAGATGGAAGCCAGTCCTCAGTAAAAGGCACAGAACAACCCGGTTGGAGTTTGCCAAACGGCCCCTAAAGACTCTTAGACCATGAGAAACAAGATTCTCTGGTCTGATGAAACCAAGATTGAACTCTGTGGCCTGAATGCCAAATGTCACATCTGGACACAAACCTGGCACCATCCCTACGGTGACGCATAGTGTTGGCAGCATCATGCAGTGGTGATGTTTTCAGCGGCAGGGACTGGGAGACTAGTCAGGATAGAGGGAAAGATGAACGGAGCAAAGTACAGAGAGATCCTTGATGAAAACCTGCTCCAGAGCGCTCAGGACCTCAGCCTGGGGCGAAGGTTCACCTTCAAACAGGACAACAACACTAATTACACAGCCAAGACAACGCAGGAGTGATTTTGGGACAAGTCTCTGAATGTCCTTGAGTGGCCCAGCCAGAGCCCGGACATGAACCCGATCGAACATCTCTGGAGAGACCTGAAAATAGTTGTGCAGCAACACTCCCCATCCAACTTGACAGAGCTTGAGAGGATCTGCCGAGAAGAATGGGAGAAACTCCCCAAATACAGGTGTGCCAAGCTTGTAGAGTCATACCCAGGAAGACTCGAGGCTGTAATCGCTGCCAAAGGTTCTTCAACGAAGTACTGAGTAAAGGGTCTGAAAACGTATGTAAATGTCATATTCCAGTTCTTTAAATTTGCAAAAATGTCTAAATACCTGTTTTTGCTTTGTCATTATGAGGCATTGTGTGTAGATTGATGAAGGGGGAAAACTATTTAACCAATTTTACAATAAGGCTTTAACTTAACAAAATGTGGAAAAAGTCAAAGGGCCTGAATGCTTCCTGAATGCACTCGATCAACAAAGTATCTGTTGATAAGCAACTGCTTGCTAAGGTTACGGTTAGGGTTAGGGTTAGGGTTAGGATTAGGGTTACGGTTAGGGTTAGGGTTAGGGATATGGTTAGGGTTAGGTTAAGGGTTAAGTTTAGGATTAGGATAAGGGTTGAGGTGAGGGCTAGGGTTAGGGTTAGTAGATGTTACTGAGTAGATGTTAGTAGATGTTATAGTCTGTAGAAAGTCTGTAGAGCATCTACAGATGGACTACCCAAATAAAGAGTTACCTATTGGTCTTGATCTAATCGATCTCAAACAGGTATTATTCTACATTATTTACACTCTCTCGCCTCATATCTTACCACATCTCCTCTCTCTCGCTCTTTCTCTCTCTCTAACTCTCAATTCAATTCAATTCTCTCTCTATCTCTCTCTAACTCTCCTCTCTCTCATCTCTCTCTTTCTTCTTCTCTCTTTTTTCTCTGTCTCTGTCTCTCGCTCTCTCTCTCTAACTCTCATCTTTCTCTCTCTTTCTCTCTCTCTCCCTCTCTCTCTCTGAGGGATTGCGCGGTCAGCCTGTGGTCTCACTGGGAGGTCAGGGGTTGCCCACAATCCCTTGTCAAGCCTCAACGAAGTAATTTCCATTTTAATGTCACACTTCTAATCTATCAAAGATGTGATGTACACGACACAAAGGGTTTAAGTGCTCTTCATAAATCACAGGGCCCCTGTGCTTTCACCTGGGTAATCAGTAGAATGACCCCCATATCTCACTATCTGTTGCCCCTGGTGCAGTAACACGACTGCCTCCGAGGCAGTGGAAGTGTGTGGTGATACCTCACTATCCAAACACCATTCAGTTACACATTTCATCCCTCTGGATTTACTGCCCTGAGGATTATTCATATAGCCCATAATGATGACATTGTGTTGTTGATGTCTATCTTAATATTATTTATGACATTTCTTATTAAGCAAATAATCATTACTTATTTTCTAGAGCAAATAATCATTATCTCTTTAATGACATTATATTGGCATTAAGACATCCCCTATCCTGGGGGATTCCATCCAGAGAGTTTGTTATGTGGGTTATATGGGCCGTGGTCAGGCTGAGCTGCCGCGCACACTGCACGCCACACATGTCTGGGGTGGTAGAGAAATCTGCAGAGCAACCTTAGCGTGGAATGTTGATATTTCACAAATAAAATGATGTTTTGAACATTGTGAGATGGGTGGTGGTTCCAGTGGCTGCCCTTCCCTCATGCCCGATGCAGGTTATTAATGCGCTCCAGTAACTGTTAATTTCACGTTGGAGAAGTGATTTATGGCTAGATGGAGAGGAGAGGCATAATCTAATTGAGATCAGAATGGCTGTTTCTAACACAGTCACGCCTGTACCCTCCAGATGGGCCACCATGATTAATGCATAATGAGCAAATAATCCATGAAATTAATAAAAACTATTATTCAACCACTCGCCTCTCTTCATGGGAGAAAATAATAAATACAAATAGGAATGGAAGTGTTTTTGTCATTTTGTTACACACTTCAGAGGAGATCAGCAGGACAATCAATGGAGAGGAGCGGCATAATCAATCTCAGATTGTCTTGTCTGTCTGCACGCTTGGATTATAAAACAACAACAAGGTGCTGGACCATTAATGTCTTCATCTAAATGTCTACATGTCTCAAACCACAAGACGGAGAGACAACTGGGTCAACATATGGAAATGGAAGCACTATCAAAAGCAGCCAAATAAGAACTCAAAGTCAAATTCACTTAGCAGGTGCTGAAATGTTTCATTTTCCATGGCTTTGGTGGACGTTTTTCTCCTTGGCAGTGTGAAACTGGTTGTCAAATAGACACAGCAATCACTGATTCTCAAGGAATCTGACAAGAAAACTTGTTTTATTAGGCTGTGAGATGGATGAGATGGGATGAATGAAGCAAAGGAGGAGTGGATGTGGGTCAGACCACCTGACCCTCTCCTCCCCCCTCTAGCTGTTGCTCTCCCTCTCCCTCTCCCTCTCCCTCTCCATTTCTCCCTCTCTCTCTCCCCCTCTCCCTCTCTTGCTACCTCTCTCTCTCTCTCTCTCTCTCTCTCACTCTCTCTCTCGCTGTCTCCAGGGTAATGACCTGGACAAAATATTAAATCAGGACGAGCACAAGCCTATCTCTCCCTCAAGGGGTGAGAGGGGACAAAACGCAAAACAAATCATTTAAGCATATGATATTACTTAGATACCCACAATGCCTCACCATTCGAAAATCCAGAGAATCGGGTGTGACCTGTTTCACGTAAAAAGATGAATGCTGTGTGAAAAGGAACGTTTTCATCTTATCTGTCAAATGATCCATAATACTATTCTAGAGAATATCCTGTATTGATTTTATCATAACGATCAATCTTTCTGCATTATAACACACCAAAGACACACTACAGATGTAGGATCTTAATTTGAGCCAGTTAGCTACAGCACAAAAATAATCCTGCAGCAACAGGAAATATGAATTATTATGTGGATTATAATGAATGGACATTTTTAATGACAAACTTTAGAATCCTTTTTAAAACTCAAATACACTAGAAATGTGCATTTCCTGCAATAAAAGAGTAATCAAATTAAGATCCTACACTTGTAATGTTCACTTTTGAATAGTATATTTACCATTATTTGATGTATGCCTCAGCATTGAAAGGGGACACGAGGACATTAGAGTTGTATGGGGATAAACATGTCTCATTGGTAATGAAGTGTGGGTTGAATCTGGAGGGGCTGAGATAGTCTCTTTGTGCTATTACATCACACTATTTATTTGCCTAGCAGGACTCTTACCCATTCTGACCTGCATAGCTTACATTTCATGCATAACCCATTTATACAGCTGCAGCTGAGAGCCTTGGGGGCCACAGAGCTGAATACAGAAGTAGGATTTTAATTTGATCACTCTTTTGTTACTGATCATGTGTAGCTTGTAGTCTATTTAAGGTTCAAAAAGGTTTCTAAAGTATGTAGTTTCCACTTTAAAATGTCTGACTTTATTTGCCCTAACTACAACAAATGTCCATTCATTATAAATACACAATAATTCACATTTCCTGTTGCTGCAGGACATCCTGCTGTGGCAAACTGACTCAAATTAAGATCTAAACTCACTCCACTTGGCTGAGTGTGTGTGTACATATCTGGTTCAAACCCACACTTTACATCATGTGAGAAGTGAGCCATATACATAAAGTAGCTTTTTTTCTTGTGTGGTCTACATTTATGTTTAACTAAAGAGTATTATCTAAATTGTTCAATTGTTTTTTTCTTCTCAAAAGAAGATCAAAGATAACTCTTAAAACAAAATTCACTTTTTTAATTACATAAAATAATTAAAATCTTGGTACAATAAATATACATACATTTAGATTCCTAGGCAATTAAGAAAATGATCCCTGGCCTCCATGAAATCCTGAGGCTATTTTCAAGTCATCAAATTCAGTTGAAAAGATATCCCAAGGGGGAGGAAAGATTTCAATTTACTTAGCGAGCAGCTCTGTGCTTCCCTCTCAATAAATACCTGATGATTGGATTGAACACACTTTAAGTCATTGGCTATACACGAGAGAAACTGTGAGGTCACCAGACTTTATAGAACCATTATAATGCCTGAGAGTGACCCGGTGATAAAATTTCTCAGAACGTAGTATTGCTTTGTGAGAACTGCGGAGTGCTTCACCTTTACACTCCTGTCGTCGTTTCCCGCAAACATATACAGCAAACTGAATTATTTAAGGTCATTGTTACATTAATCCAATGTATTGAACCAGCCCAAACACCTCCTCTCTGGATTGGGCAGCTCTGATTGACCAATAGATAGATTGATTGCTCCATTTATACAGCTCCTTAATTAGGCTGATGTTGCTCTGTGTTCTACATGTCGCTGATTGGCAGTTTTTAGTATTTCTGTGGTGCAAAAACCAATGAAACGTCTTTAATTCTCATGAGTCAGCGTGTCACAGATGTGGACCGTTCCAGGAGATCCATGCTGTTTGCAACACAGTTTGGAGTTATGATCTGTCTATTAATCAATAAGTCAACAGCCCCACTGCAGTAACTCTGGAAAGCTCATTCTACATTGAATTAATTAGTACTAATTACTTTGTGTCCCAGTGTGTCTTTATATTGACCTGTATTTTAAAAGAAAATAGAGGTAACTTACGGTTAAATCAAGTGTGTGTGTTTATGCGCATGTGTGTGTTTGCGTGCGTGCGTGCGTGCGTGTGCGTGCGTGCGTGCGTGCGTGCGTGCGTGCGTGCGTGCGTGCGTGCGTGTGTGCGTGTGTGCGTGTGTGTGTGTGTGTGTGTGTGTGTGTGTGTCTGTGTGTGTGTGTGTGTTTTCCTGAGTCTTGTGTCTTCTGGAAGGAAAATGGATTGATCTATAAGTATGTCATTCTATAATGGTGTGATTTAAGAATGTCTGGCTGTCCTGCTTCTCCCTATGGCATTATCATTATAATTGATTTATCATAATATATAGATTATAATGTCCTTAAATTGGTATGGTAATTAAATTGCCAATTTAAAAAAATACAGCCCTTGCCTCATATACAGTACTTGCATTGTACTCTGTATTCCATGTGACTTCTACTTTATTTCTTACTAAATTCACTAATTAAGTAGAAAGCTAGAAAGTACACTTCCATTAAACATGAATAAATATAAAATGATCTGTCCATTCAAAGACGAGACGGGTTGAAACTAAATACAGAAACAATCCACAGAGACCAATGTGCTGTGTTGTCTCTTTTTTCAATCGCATTCTAGAGTTTTGGTTATTTCATAAAGATCTAAAGTTTATGAGACACTGTAACATTAATGTTCACCTTACCTTGCTAGTACACAATACAATACAATACAAGTTGTGCCGTACATAACCCTTCCAATGACTTCCCCAGACAGTATAGATCTGTAGTAGGAGTGGGGATAGACAGCTGTTGAGTCTGTGTCCTGGGGGCCTGGGGCTGGTGGTGGGCAGAGATCAGTGATCAAACCCCTCTTTAACAGCTTACACTGCTGTGAGACAAATTGCGACAAATTTATATTTTTCCACTTTATAGGATTACAAAGGGGCCCCTTACGGGCGTCTCCATAGGCTAGAGACAGCAGCAGCAGCAAGGAGGGAGAAACAGGCCGTTAATGAACAAAGAGGCTCAGGGAATTAGCTGCCAACCGCTGTTGCAGCCAGGCCAGGCCATATGGAGACACCTCAGGACAACTGACAACCTGGGATCCCTGACAATCTGACGTGTAATTGTAAAGTAATGCTGGTAATAGCCTACTGTTATAGAAATATATATTCTTATGATATTACCTGGAGTAGTACAATTATTTCAAAGTTTCCATAAACATTTATAGGAAGTCGTTAAGCTAGCATTGACATTTATGTCTGGTTTTGGCCTTTTTTAATTAATGAATTCAATAAATGAACAAGCACCTGTAAATTCAAGTCTAGGTATTGAGTAAAAATATCAAATAAATCTATCCTGTGTACTTTAAGGTCAGTGAGTGACTAGGTCAACAGAACAGGGGTGTAATTACAAAACAGAACGTTTTGCAACTTTCTGGAGTAATGATTACACCCCAGGATTGAGACGGTGGCCTACTTTCTGCCACAGCCTTGAGAGACCTGCAGGGCCTTGCATGCCGGAGAACAGACTAGAGCTGTGTCTGTCCACTTGTTGTGTCTGCGAAGAGAGGCAAGACCCTGCCAGCTTGATTTATCACCTCACACACAGGAACAGTGCCTTTTATGGACCAGATCCTGCCTGGGAAAGTTAGTACACATGATAGAAAGTTGTCAGGTCCACGTAGATAGGCTGGGGGATCGACTCTACAGGACAAGGCTCAAATTGTGCCTTGTTTTCCTGGTCAATTCACTCCCAGGAGGCTATAATGACATTTTCCCATGCTCGCCAAGGCCCTGGTGTTTGTTTAGCAATGTCGCAACTGGGTGTTAATGCCTCTTTAGTTATGTCACCCCAAGCAGCTGAGGAGGTGCAGACTGCAGAAAAGAGGCGTCTGTGTCTCTGTCTTTGCTCTGTGTCTGCTCTGGCTCTGCTTACCACTGGGTTCTATACAGAAGCCAAAGTATCTCTGGCTGGCCGCAACTCCAACCTCAACTCTATTTCCTTATTTCTCTCTCAAACAGAGAAGATCCTTCTGTAATGAAATCATACAGCATCATGGAGGCTTAGTTTCTAGTTACAGTGCAGGACATGTGACCGAATCTTGCTACAGATCGTCTGGTATGGTTTACTAATCAATGATTCCAGAGATGTGTGTAAAGACTAGAGAATGTAAATCAGTAGGTCCCTATCCTCATTCCTCTCACACACGATGAGGTAAAAGCTGCAGGCCCATTAACCTAGACACCCGAGAGAGTATGCTAAAAACCACAGCCAAGTCCAGTACTTTGTTTCTCTCTCTGTATAGACAGAGAAACTGTTGCTATTGGCCTTTATTAATGAAGTAATTTGTGCTTGGATTTTCGAAAAATGCTAGGCCGAAACAAGTTCACTGATCTCTTTAGTGTCCTACCAGCCCACACATAGACACACAAACACATACACCATACACCAAATGTATTTGCATAAACATTTCAATTATTTCTTCTACGATGTCAGCTTCTGTAACTGCAAGAAAAACACGACTTTTCCAACCTTCTCTGAACACTCTCCTGACAGATACAACTAGGACCACACAGAAAGGGAAACATATCAATATTATAATCCGATTGTTCTTTCTTGTCTGTTGAAGCTTTGGTTACGATCTCTTTCGTCTCTGACCTTGCCATCTCCACAGAGTCATGTGCAGCTTGGTCCGACCTGCACTCCGCCTAGTTTGGTTTATTGACTGATCGCAGACACAAGGCTATACCTCCGCTGGGTTAAATGGGTTTTCATTTTTTATTGGCAGGCCAATGACTGAGGTGTTTTGTTGAAGATCTTTAGAGTTGAACAGTTCGGGGCCTCAATGTGTGTTTTATTGGCTCTCGTAAAATAGAACAAAATTAAATAAAATCTAAAGAACCACAGACGGGAGAATGTCCATTGAGAACAAATTGACAGAGAGGACATGGGGCTTGCAGTATGGGATGACACAAAGCAGAAATACATAGCTACATTCTGACTGTATGTACAATCCATACCTTAAACAACAAATCAAATCAAATCAAATTTTATTTTGTCACAGGCGCCAAATACAACAGTAGACCTTACTGTGAAATGCTTACTTATAAGCCCTTAACCAACAATGCAGTTCAAGCAATAGAGTTAAGAAGATATTTACCAAATAAACAAAAGTTTAAAAAAAAAAATACAAATAACACAATGAAATAACAATAACAAGGATATATACAGGGCGTACCTGTACCGAGTGAATGTGCGGGCGTACAGGTTAGTCGAGGTAACTTGTACAGGTAGGTAGGGGTAAAGTGGGGTTCAATGTAAATGTGAATTGTCTGGGTGGCCATTTGATTAATTGTTCAGCAGTCTTATGACTTGGGGGTAGAAGCTGTTAAGGAGCCTTTTGGTCCTAGACTTGGCGCTCCAGTACCACTTGCCGTGCGGTCGCAGGGAAATCAGTCTATGACTTGAGTGACTGGAGTCTTTGACAATGTTTTGGGCCTTCCTCTGACACGCCTAGTATATAGGTCCTGGATGGCAGGAAGCTTGGCCCCAGTGATGTACTGGGCCGTATACAAAGGCACACTACAGGCAGGTAGCCTAGTGGTTAAGAACGTTGAGTCAGTAACCAAAAGGTTGCTGGTTTGAATCTTCAAGAAGACAAGTTGAAAAATCTGACTGTGCCCTTGAGCAAGGCACTTATCCTTAATTGCTCATGTAAGTTGCTCATGATAAATGACATCTTCTAAATGACTAAAATGTAAACACTTAAAGTGCCTAACAGAGGAGTGGCTTTACCTGGGTACAATTAACCCTCTGGCCAAAATCCACTTTGTCCATTCATTGGTTTGAGAGAGAACTGTCCCACCAACATTGCTACTTTGACAACAGTGAGGGGTCATAGAAGCTCAGTGTCAGATGAAGTCATCACAAGCCTTCACTACGCCAGAACCAAGGTCCACAGCACCAGTGATCTCACCCTGACCTCTGATTGGGAGGGCCACACACACAGAGAGTGAGTGGTTGGTTTCCCAGGCAACTGGCACCGCTGAGTGTCCTCTGAGATACCTCCTTGGTTCCTCAGCAGTCTTTCTCTGACAGGCAGCCTGACAATAAATAACTATGAAAAATGAGGAGGTAGGGAGAGCACAATAACCTGCTGAACTAGAGAACCTCTTATCATTGATTATGGAAATGTCTCTCGCGGTGACCTGAGTCTTAAGTATTGATTAAATGCAACAGAGAAAATACTTTGGCAGTTAAATCAGAGTTTTATTTGATGTACCTCTCCCCCTCAACGCACAAAATCACCACTGTTTAAAAAATCATATAATTTTTGTGTATATACTCTGTTGTCTTGAAAATTAAATTACCTCCTCAGAAATGTTAATGTCGTGTGACCTTGGGGCGGGTTTCTTGACCTTTGCCCTTTGATACTGGGAAGTGTCTGGAGCAGTGGTCATGAGGGGAGTCGCAGGGAGGAGAGCCAGGAGGTCAGGACCATGTACTTGAGTTCCCCTCTCTCCTTGGTCCGGCCTGATTTGGCATGGACAGACATCCTATGATTTGGCATTCAGATCAATAGATTCTCCCAGATTGACTTCATAAGTAGGTCATAAGAAGCATTTTAGATATTAGCGCTTGACAAAGTGAGGCTGTCTGGAGTTCATGCTCCTGCCTCTCACTTAAGCTCTCACCAGAGCAATAAACTCTGTAAAAATATGGGTGAATCATCCACATGTACCTTAAGTCTCCGAAAAATATAACATTAGGAAAATCGTCTCCACCTCTGGTTCAATAACATCATAGAGGTGTGTAGAGGCAATGGTTTCAATTCCATTTTCATCCTGAAAATACCAGTACTTGTCGGGATGACTTATTCACAGTAAAAGGGACTCTTAAAGGGGCACTTATCAGTTGCTACATCCATTTTAGGATTTATAAATTAATGATATGTAGTGTACCCTTAATTTGCTTTGATCAACCCCCACAAAAAATGTCCATTCATTATAATCCAAATAATAATTCACATTTTGCACAATTTGCTGTTGTGCAGGATTATTTTCCTACTGTAGCAAACTGGCTCAAATTAAGATCCTATGTCTGTAATTTACACTGAGTACATAAAACATTAAGAACACCTTCTCTTTCCAGGTGAATCCAGGTGAAAGCTATGATCCCTTATTGACTTCCCATGTTAAATCCACTCCAATCAGTGTAGATAAAGCCCTTTCCAAAAGCGCCCTCTTTGGCCTCATGGGTTGAATGTTATTAATGTTTTTTATAATTGTACAATTAATAAAGATTATACAAATTTTAAAAACGATCAAAATCCGGTGTTTCTATGTCAAACACTTTTGTTGTATTTCAGTGTTCTGTGATGTACTGTATATAAAATGTAATATTGGGATGCAAACTCGGTTGTATGTTTTTTTCTCCTCCTTTTTTAAAGCCCATAACCATGTGTAAAGTGTATACTTTTGTTTCAAAGTAGATTTCTTTAAGACTACCAAGAAACACTCTGTGTAACCCTGATTTAGCACACTGCAGTAAAAGGTTAAATAATGATTTTTAAGCCTTGAGAGAATTGGGACATGGATTGTGTATGTGTGCCATTCAGGTGGTGAATGAGCAAGACAAAAGATTTACAGTAAGTGCCTTTGAATGGGTTGTGGTAGTAGGTGCCTGGTCACCGGTTTGTGTCAAGAACTGCAATGCTGCTGGGTTTTTCACACTCAACAGTTTTCTGTGTGTATCAAGAATGGTTCACCACCTAAAGGACATCCAGCCAACTTGACAAAAGTGTGGGAAGCATTGGAGTCAACATGGGCTAGCGTCCCGGTGGAAAACGTTCCACCGGGACACTGTAGAGTCCGTGCCTCAACGAATTGAGGCTCTTTTGAGGGCAACTCAATGTACATAGCCTCGCTATTGTTATTTTACTGCTGCTCTTCAATTATTTGTTACTTTTATTTCTTATTTTGGTAGGTGTTTTTCTTAAACTGCATTGTTGGTTAAGGGCTTGTAAGTAAGCATTTCACTGTAAGGTCTACACCTGCTGTATTCAGCGCATGTGACAAATACAATTTGATTTGATTTGAATTTTAGTAAGACCTTCCTAATGTTTGGTATAATCAGTATATAAATGCCTCATGAGCTTAGTTCAGCTGTTGTACCCCATCAGAACCCAAAATAAAAGCTTGTTGTACTCAAATGTTTATAAACTAAGTAAATGTAAACAAACATTATATACTGTAGCCTCAAAATATGGTTAAAACTCTAATTTTGATATCATGGACGGTCAGTCTTTGCATCCAAATCTCTGTCTAAGAATTTGAGAGTGGTTACATTTCTCTAGCCCCATCCCTCAGCGTTTTACTGAAACAGGGGCTGGGAGACATGTTGATATTGGTTCTACTGCTGATTGCCCCTTTAAAGACATTAGACCAATAATACTTTGGGGACAGAGAGAATTGTAGAAAATTAGTTTTTAAATCACCATTTTCAAAATGCAGTTATCCATGTAGAAGCGGCAACCTTGGGACTACACACAAATTGCTAGCCATCCTTTAAAACCAACCAAATGCATCTTGAATGGGAATCTCTTATTCCCCCCAAAATATCACTGCACACGTAAAGGAGCACCAGAAGTGACAATAATATTTCTGTGGCTACAGGGGATGTTCACCTTCTCTTCATTTTTCTTCCGGGCCTAATATTTAATGCTGTTTCCCCCAAACGCACCGACAGTCACAATGAAAATGCTGTCATTGGCCACGTGTCACAGCGACACCGCGGTCGCTATTGAGTGAGCCGTCTACAGTAATGGAGTGACGGGCCTGAGTAGAGACACCCCCTGAAATACATTTAGGTAATATGGCGGGTCAGTTCCCTGTTTATCATGTGATGCATTCGGCGGGATAGGAAGGGAGGCTGACGACGGCGGTGTCACGGCCGGGAGGGAGGCACATTATCATAATTCACAGGCTGCATTTGTCAAAACATAGGATCTGTATAGAAGCTAATGATTCGGATTAAATTAATGACTCCATAAAAAAGAAAAATCCACCACTCACACAGCTATGACAGGATCTTGAGACTTTGATCAACCATTAAATGACAGATAATCAGATAATCCCGCCCCACCAACACCCCCCAAGATAAATGTACTATTAAAGTAGAAATTCTGGATATAGAATGAGAAACTTGCTCATGTCTCTATAAATCAGAGATCACATGCATTGGGAAGCTGCTCTGGATTACATACCTCGATCTTAGAATAACCAGCGCTGATTTTACCATGAAAATATTGGTAGGGAAAACTCAATCAACAAAGCTCATGATATTCATCGAAACCGGCAGTGCACTACACTGGATACACATTGAATGCACTAATAACCAATCCCAGAAACGAGTTTTGAGCCACACACACAAACATTAGAACATTTGGGTTATGACCAGTCTTTAGCTCTTATTACACAGAAGACCACAGTAGTCGAGCATACCTGTATAGAGTAAACTAGCTAGTAATTTGTCGACAATATTGCGACACTGCGTGTGTCTGACTACCTGTTACATTAAAGGGGCCAGGTTAACAATATGCAACGTTTGTAACGTTATTGCACATTTCCAGATTCATCAGATATATTTATTACTAACCCTTCTTCTATATGTGGCTCCATGGGTATTACAGTCTGCCATCAAACAACAATAATACAGTGCCGTCGTAAAGTATTCAGACCACTTGACTTTTCCAAATTTTGTTAGGTTACAGCCTTATTCTAAAATGTATCAAATAGTTTTTTTTTCTCTCGTCAATCTACACACAATACCCCATAATGGCAAAGCAAAAACAGGTTTTTAGAAATGTTTGCAAATTTATTACAAATAAAAATAAAAATAAATCTACAGATCTGTGCCTCGACACAATCCTGTTTAGGAGCTCTACGGACAATTCCTTCGACCTCATGCCTTGGTATTCAATTGAATTTACCACTTGTGGACTCCAATCAAGATGTAGAAACATCTCAAGGATGATCAATGGAAAAATGATACTTATGTAAATAAGTTATTTCTGTTTAGTTTTTTCAGAAATGTGCAAAATCTCTAAAAAAAAATGTTTTCTCTTTGACATTATGGGGTATTGTGTGTAGATTGATGAGGATTTTTTTTATTTCATCCATTTTAGAATAAGGCTGTAACGTAACAAAATGTGGAAAAGGTCAAGGGGTCTGAAAAATTTCTGAAGTCACTGTACATGAAGCCTATACAGTAGGATATTATAGCTAGCCTGGATATTATAGCTAGCTTGGATATTATAGCTAACCTGGATATTATGGCTAGCCTGGATTTTATAGCTAGACTGGATATTATGGCTAGACTGGATAATATAGCTAGCCTGGTTATTATGGCTAGCCTGGATTATATAGCTAGACTGGATATTATAGCTAGCCTACCTCAAAACAGATGTTAGCCACTGCTCCATGAACCACCACCAACCACTCAACTTATTTTAATGGATGGCTTTATTTTAACGTGTAGGTGGCTTATGAGCATCAAGACGTTTTAGCTCTACATATCCTTCATAACGCTAAGTTTGAAAATTATTTGCTAGGCAAAAACTAAGCTAGTCAACATGTTTCATCTAGCTAAGCTACCTTGCTTGAATACTTGATAAAAGTGCAAGGTAAACAACTAGCTATCTATAAAGTTGACAGATCAGTCCAATCAAAGTTACCGGGCATAAGACGTTGATTTATCTGTGGCCAATGACAATGAGCCTTCTTGGGCGGGCACTTCTACTGTAAATCAATGGAACACCGAAGATGGGCTTTTGCTGGCTAGCTCTCCCAGCAGGTGCTGCGGGGACATAGTGTCCCCCACCCTGATCCAATCACGTGCAACCAGAGAAGATCAACGATGCCTACACACTCTAATTTACATTTACATTTAAGTCATTTAGCAGACGCTCTTATCCAGAGCGACTTACAAATTGGTGCATTCACCTTATGACATCCAGTGGAACAGCCACTTTACAATAGTGCATCTAGATCATTTTAAGGGGGGGGGGGGGGGGGGGGGGGGGCAGAAGGATTGCTTTATCCTAGGTATTCCTTGAAGAGGTGGGGTTTCAGGTGTCTCCGGAAGGTGGTGATTGACTCCGCTGTCCTGGCGTCGTGAGGGAGTTTGTTCCACCATTGGGGTGCCAGAGCAGCGAACAGTTTTGACTGGGCTGAGCGGGAACTGTACTTCCTCAGTGGTAGGGAGGCGAGCAGGCCAGAGGTGGATGAACGCAGTGCCCTTGTTTGGGTGTAGGGCCTGATCAGAGCCTGAAGGTACTGAGGTGCCGTTCCCCTCACAGCTCCGTAGGCAAGCACCATGGTCTTGTAGCGGATGCGAGCTTCAACTGGAAGCCAGTGGAGAGAGCGGAGGAGCGGGGTGACGTGAGAGAACTTGGGAAGGTTGAACACCAGACGGGCTGCGGCGTTCTGGATGAGTTGTAGGGGTTTAATGGCACAGGCAGGGAGCCCAGCCAACAGCGAGTTGCAGTAATCCAGACGGGAGATGACAAGTGCCTGGATTAGGACCTGCGCCGCTTCCTGTGTGAGGCAGGGTCGTACTCTGCGGATGTTGTAGAGCATGAACCTACAGGAACGGGCCACCGCCTTGATGTTGGTGGAGAACGACAGGGTGTTGTCCAGGATCACGCCAAGGTTCTTAGCGCTCTGGGAGGAGGACACAATGGAGTTGTCAACCGTGATGGCGAGATCATGGAACGGACAGTCCTTCCCCGGGAGGAAGAGCAGCTCCGTCTTGCCGAGGTTCAGCTTGAGGTGGTGATCCGTCATCCACACTGATATGTCTGCCAGACATGCAGAGATGCGATTCGCCACCTGGTCATCAGAAGGGGGAAAGGAGAAGATTAATTGTGTGTCGTCTGCATAGCAATGATAGGAGAGACCATGTGAGGTTATGACAGAGCCAAGTGACTTGGTGTATAGCGAGAATAGGAGAGGGCCTAGAACAGAGCCCTGGGGGACACCAGTGGTGAGAGCGCGTGGTGAGGAGACAGATTCTCGCCACGCCACCTGGTAGGAGCGACCTGTCAGGTAGGACGTAATCCAATTTCTCTGTCTGCCCCTCCTCTAAAGAAAAGACCAAGCGAGGCTGAAACAGTTGCATTTTGGAGCTGCCTTACTCAACGAAAATGTTTAAAAAAACAATACAATGGAAAAGCAACCATTTATTCTTTATTAGATCAAGCTATTTTTTATCAAATGTAATTGTTTGCTAAACTGGTGTGTTATATTGTTGTGACATGAAATAACAGAGTGGCATGCAAATATCCTGAATATTGGTGCAGCTCTGCTCAACGTGACACATAGTCACTAAGAACAACACGTTAAATCACTGAAACTCAATCACCAATTGGAGCACAGTTACTGGGCGGGGTCATTCCATTTCATAGTTTAACTGAGCATCAATCATTATCTACAGTACATGAAACAAGAGCAGTCTCATACTGTAACAGCATTGTGTGACCATTCCAACAGACAGTCAGAAGGTAACAGTTCCCCTACCTGGGCTCCTCCAACACATGTATCAACTTAGCTAATACTCATATAACACCTCTGATTAACAACTCCAGACTGCTGGGAACTCTACACGTAAGCATGAAACTGATTCAACCTACACCAACCAGTGGACACTTTCATTCCCTTCCTTCCCCTCTCTACACCTAGATAATATACACTCCATAAGACCATCAGTACATGAAAGGAATCCAGCACCATACTGCTGCTTTAATTCCATTAATTAAGGGCATAACACATTATGAATGCACTTCATCACTTTTTAATGAATTACCCTATTACACTTTGTGGTAGCAATAACTCCAACTTGGTGAGTGAGGGCTTTGCATCCTATGTCAGGGATCCAGCCCCAAATGAATGTATAATCAGGCTTTGATCTCTATGGCAGACTCGGCTAAGGCCTCCTCAGACCGCCAGGGCACAATCTATTAATTCACCACCATTTTCCTAAGTGTTTGCACCCCACCATGACCCTGCCACTTTATCTGTTGGTTTTTATTTTCAGAGTGCATGCTGTCCATATGTTCCTGTAATAGTTGCTATAATTCTTGAGCAATAGGGACTAGTATTTTATTGGTCCTTAGTAAAAAACGAAGAGGGAAAGAATGCATTTTAATAAAACCCCTTAGCAATACACTAATGGGCGGGCACTGATGTATTTGCATAGAGATGAATTACACTTGGCCGGCTTGACGTGACTTTTAAAACATGATTGAGGAGGTTATTATTGGTGGACTATGATAAGTGTTAACAGGTTATTTTAGCACGGCTAATGCTAATAAAATTCAGAGCGAAAGACTTGGGTGATGAGGGCAGGTTTCTTCGCAGCCAGTCCACTGAAGGTGCTCATTTTGTCATTACTTAGCCCAGCTTTACCCCTGCCCTCATTCCCCTATTCCAAAGCAAGAGAAATGACACAAAGTCTTTAACCAAGCAGCGAGCTTCTGCGCAGAGCTCTTTGAACAAGGCCATTCCCAACTTTAGTCTCCTCATCAATCACAACAGTTTACGTCCCTTTTTTTTAATAAGAAACAACATTGATAAGAGCAGTATTAAAAATAGCATACGCTCAGAGACAGAACAGTCTGAGAATGAGTTATTACTAGTACACCTAGAACCTGTGTTGTCATCTGACTGTCACAACTTCTTCCGAAGTCGTTGCCTCTCCTTGTTCGGGCGGTGCTCGGCGGTCAACGTCACCGGTCTTCTAGCCATCATCGATCCATTTTTACATTGGTTTTGTCTTGTCTTCCCACACACCTGTTTTCAATCCCATCCATTACCTCTTGTGTATTTAACCCTCTGTTTCCCCTCATGTCTTTGTCAGAGATTGTTTTATGTCAGTGTTGTTTCTTGCTGTATAGGTGCGCGACGAGTCCTCGTACCCATGTTTATTTTATGTATGTACATTTTCGTGTTTGGAGCATGTTAAGTGGACAGATATTAAAAGACTCCATTTACACTCCGTTTGACTCTCCTGCGCCTGACTTCCCTGTCACTATACACACGACTCTGACACTGACTGAGTAAGGATTAGCTTTAAAGCTATAATCCTTAGTTGCTTGTTACATCAAATTTTTGACTTATTAATTAAATAATATATATATCCATTGATTTTTGTACCGCTACAAACTGACTCAGTACCATTTGTCTACTTATTGTTATTTTATTGTTTTACTATTTCCTTATTTGCTAATTTATCTTACTTTTTAACTCTGCATTGTTGGGAAAGGTCTCATAAGTAAGGAGTAAAGTCTACACCTGTTGTATTCAGCGCATGTGACAAATACAATTTGATTTGATTAGAGATGTCTCATTAGCTCAGTTCAACTGTCTTACCACATCAGAACCCAAAATATAAGCTTGTTTTGCTTTAATGTTTGTAAACAATGCAATATATATATTTTAGTCTCAAAACATGGTTAAAACTATCATTTTGATATCATGGACGGTCAGTCTTTGCCTCCATACCTCTGTCTATGAATTCGAGAGTGTTTACATTTCTCCAGGCCCATCGTTTAGCTTTTCACCAAAACTGAGGCGGGGTGTCCGCTTTGTTATTGTTTCAATTAAGGATCCTAGCTTTAAGTATAGTTTTCATGTTTACTTACAACTCTCTATTTGTGAAACTACATCTGTTCATAAGCCAGTATAAGAGTGGTGGCATTGACAGGAGGAGAGAGGTGATACATCATTAGAGGAGATTATCTCAGAAAAACTCCTTGAGAAACATCCCACCCAGTGTGTCTTCCCCAGACACAGAGTCAGGAGACAGTCAGGGGACGTTGAGAAAGCATCCCACCCATGGTGTCTTCCCCAGACACAGAGTCAGGAGACAGTCAGGGGACGTTGAGAAAACATCCCACCCAGTGTGTCTTCCCCAGACACAGAGTCAGGAGACAGTCAGGGGACGTTGAGAAAGCATCCCACCCATGGTGTCTTCCCCAGACACAGAGTCAGGAGACAGTCAGGGGACGTTGAGAAAACATCCCACCCAGTGTTTCTTCCCCAGACACAGAGTCAGGAGACAGTCAGGGGACGTTGAGAAAACATCCCACCCAGTGTTTCTTCCCCAGACACAGAGTCAGGAGACAGTCAGGGGACGTTGAGAAAACATCCCACACAGTGTTTCTTCCCCAGACACAGAGTCAGGAGACAGTCAGGGGACGTTGAGAAAACATCCCACCCAGTGTTTCTTCCCCAGACACAGAGTCAGGAGACAGTCAGGGGACGTGGGCACGACACTAAAAAGGCCACAAAGGCTAAGGACTGTAGATGTTATCTGATCGATGAAATATACATACACACACCACACACACACACCAGGTGAAGGGACCTGCCACCTGCATAAACCCTCATCTACCGTGGGATCGAGTTAATCATCAACATAAGTTGTCATTTATTTGCTCAAGCAGACAGAGCAATTAACATTGACTTTATTTCCAGGCTCTATGGGCCACTGATTACTACGCTCACTGAGCAGTGTAACACTGCAAGAATGAATTAGCTACATTCTTATGGAACGAGGTGTATTCAGAGCTCTAGGACACACTATGGTTTGATTCAAGCATAAATGTGAAGAAACAGGGGAGAGATGATAACATAAAGATGATGTGTCTCTAATGTGAACACTGTGAAAAGCCCCTGTTTTGGTCCTCTCTGTGTGGGCAGATAGATTTGTATAATTGGGGCTCCCAAGGTGCTCCTTATCACAAGCCTCCAAACGGGAGAAGGAAGAGATAAGGCTGCAGGCAAATGTGAGCTGAGTGGGATCCACAGCCTCCTGTGACACATGTCTTTGTGTGCAATCTCTTGTAGAACATGGTCAACTGAGAGCCCCATCAACGGGCTCTTTATGAAGATAGCCAGCTAAGGCTAACACATTAGTCACACCACTAAACAGCAAATGATTTATTGGGGTTTCAACAGGCAGGGATATGAAAACATTGTTAAAACCATAAATGGTATTGTATATTTTGGGTATTATGATGAATCCATTGGGGGGTTTTGTTTAACCTCAATAAAAAGCTTCCCAAAAACATGTTATTTTCAGAACCATGCAGTTAGTCATCATGCCATTACATCGCTCCAAGCTAAATGTTTTTTTACCACAAATTCACTGTCTGATATAACAATAATACTACTGTATGTAACAATGTACATTGAGACAAGGGCTGAGGCATAGTGAAACTGTGTAGGTCAGACTGTACAAATGCCTTGTTTAGAAGCAGGGCATTTATTTGTCTACTAATGAACCTCTCCTCCGGGGTGTGTTTTATTGGGGAAGCTGGATACCCAGTAGCATCTGGCAGATCTAGTAGGACAGCCATGGTTGGCAGAGTGGTGTAGGTGAGTGTTGTCAGAGAGCAGGCTGAAAGGCAGGCTGGCAGGCAGGCTGGCAGAGCAAGTCGGCAGATGCTGCTGCCAGTCCCTGGGGAAAACTACTCATGTTCTCCACACCTGGAACGCACAGAACCAGTGTTCACCACCCCTGGAACCCACAGAACCAGTGTTCACAACCCCTGTGTTATCCACAGAACCAGTGTTGTCCACACCTGGAACCCACAGAACCAGTGTTCACCACCCCTGGAACCCACAGAACCAGTGTTCACCACCCCTGGAACCCACAGAACCAGTGTTCACCACCCCTGGAACCCACAGAACCAGCGTTCACCACCCCTGGAACCCACAGAACCAGTGTTCACCACCCCTGGAACCCACAGAACCAGCGTTCACCACCGATGGAACCCACAGAAACAGCGTTCACCACCCCTGGAACCCACAGAACCAGTGTTCACCACCCCTGGAACCCACAGAACCAGCGTTCACCACCCCTGGAACCCACAGAACCAGCGTTCACCACCCCTGGAACCCACAGAAACAGCATTCACCACCCCTGGAACCCACAGAACCAGTGTTCATCAACAATTCATATTTAGCACTCTAGCACTCATATTGTGCTAGAAATCACGTCTTGTAAAAATCTCACAAGAATAAAATCATCAATGTCAGAATATTTTGGGTGGAAACACTTATTCTTCCACCAGTTTTATTGAGAGGCCTCGTCGTGCCAAAATGAAAACTATGTCCAGTGATAACCACTTTGGTTGCTGCTTTTCAGAATAACTTGATTTAAAAAAAAAAAAAACATGCACTCTTTAGTTCTCACCCAGAGTGAGTCCGCATTTCATTACTCATTCAAAATCCATTTGAGGAGGTGGACAGGACAAAGCTCATTTTGAGTGCTTTTTGTGCTGACTGATATTATAGCCATAAAAAGAAATTGAAAAGTAGCAGCAGCTAAGAATGACAAGTAGCACACACTGCACTGACCCATGTGGCAGTGTGAGATGCCAGGTACAAAGCGGAGCTATCTCCCCAGCGCCATGACATGACATTGCCATACCGCAACCTCCATCTGAAATAATTCCATTGAGTGTGGCCACTGCAGAAGGCCTAGCTACTCAATTTAATAATAATGGAGTAGCTAGTCATCTTAACCACTATTCACGCTGGTCACCAGCTTGCTGGTCTCATGAGCTCTCTCTCAGGTTGCATGGTCCTTGTGCATCACACTTTGGGTTGGAGGTAGTTTCCCCTAATAGGATGCCTTCAAGGAACTCACAGTTTTGTGCAAAGAAATTCATTTTCGCTGCCAGTATGAACAGAAAAGGGGAATAAGAGCATAGTGATAGGAGCAATTGGAGTAATTGAGTAAAACGGATAAAAGTCAAACATTGGCTTTTGCAAAGAAAAAAAGCATTATGTGATCTGTATTTTACTCCAGTACATTTAGAAAATGCATGCCAGTTATATTGGGATAGCCTACAAACATAAAGATCTTTAGTAGGACTGTTGACCAAATCTTTAAAAATTGCCAAATGTTAAGGCATCTAACTTGAACAGGGTTTCCACTAAATAGCTCAGTCACAAAAGTCAAAATTGGTTTTAATAGAGAAGACATCAAAACTATGAAATAACACATATAGATTCATGTAGTAACCAAAACAGTGTTAAACAAATCCAAATAAATGTTATATGTGAGATTCCTCAAAGTAGCCACCCTTTGCCTTGATGACAGCCTTGCACGCTCTTGACATTCTCTCAGCCAGCTTCATGAGGTAGTCACCTGGAATGCATTTTAATTAACAGGTGGGCCGTGTTAAAAGTTCAGTTGTGGAAATCAGTTGTGTTGTGACAATTTAGGGGTGGTATACAAAAGACAGCCCTATTTGGTAAAAGACCAAGTTGTCACGCCCTGAGAGGCTTTTATTCTCTATTTTGGTTAGGCCAGGGTGTGACTAGGGTGGGCATTCTAGTTTCTTTATTTCTATGTTTTCTGTTTCTATGTTTTGGCCGGGTATGGTTCTCAATCAGGGACAGCTGTCTATCATTGTCTCTGATTGGGAATCATACTTAGGCAGCCTGTCTTTCCACCTTAGTTGTGGGTAGTTGTCTGTGTTAGTGGCCTGTATAGCCCTAGTCAGCTTCACGTTCGGTTTTGGTATTTCTTGTTTTGTTGGCGACATTTATAACATTAAAAGAAATGTACGCTCACCACGCTGCATCTTGGTCCTGTCATTTCCACCCTGACGACGATTGTGACACAAGTCCATTTTATGGCAATAACAGCTCAAATAAGCAAAGAGAAACAACAGTCAATTACTTTAAGACATGAAGGTCAGTCAATCTGGAAAATTTCAAGAACTTTTCAAGTTTCTTCAGGTGCAGTCGCAAAAACCATCAAGCGCTATGATGAAACTGGCTCTTATGACGACCGACACAGGAATGGAAGACCCAGAGTTACCTCTGCTGCAGAGGATGAGTTCATTAGAGTTAACTGCACCTCAGATTGCAGCCCAAATAAATGCTTCACAGAGTTCAAGCAAGAGACACATCTCAACATCAACTGTTCAGAGGAGACTGCGTGAATTAAGCCTTCATGGTCAAATTGCTGCAAAGAAACCACTACTAAAGGGCATCAATAAGAAGAAGACTTGCTTGGGCCAAGAAACACGAGCAATGGACATTAGGCTGGTGGAAATCTGTCCTTTGGTCGATGAGTCTAAATTTAAGTTCCAACCTCTGTGTCTTTGTGAGAAGCAGAGTAGGTGAACAGATGATCTCCGCATGTGTGGTTCCCACCGTGAAGCATGGAGGAGGAGGTGTGATGGTGTGGGGGTGCTTTGCTGGTGACACTGTTAGTGATTTATTTAGAATTCAAGGCACACTTAACCAGCATGGCTACCACAGAATTCTGCAGCGATACGCAGGTTTGTGCTTAATGGGATTATCATTTGTTTTTCCACAGTACAAGGACTCAAAACACACCTCCAGGCTGTGTAAGGGCTATTTTACCAAGAAGGAGAGGGATGGAGATCTGCATCAGATGACCTGGCCTCTACAATCACCCGACCTCAAACCAATTGAGATGGTTTGGGATGAGTTAGACCGCAGAGTGAAGGAAAAGCAGCCAACAAGTGCTAAGCATATGTGGGAACTTCTTGAAGACTGTTGGAAAAGCATTCCTCATGAAGCTGGTTGAAAGGATGCCAAGAGCGTACAAAGCTGTCAACAAGGCAAAGGGTGGTGTAGTGGGTGCGTGTTGGTGGCAGGGAAGTCAGGCGCAGGAGAACGAACTTGGTATAAACGTAGTCATTTAATAAGTGCTGACCAAACTCCAAAAACCAAAATATATAAAAATAACAAAGTGGGTACAAAACCCGTCGCACACAATCTCCGACAAGGACATGAGGGGAAACAGAGGGTTAAATACACAACATGTAATTGATGAGATTGGAACCAGGTATGAAGGAAGACAAGACAAAACCTATGGAAAATGAAAAATGGATCAGTGATGGTTAGAAGGTCGGTGACGTCGACTGCTGAACACCGCCCGAACAAGGAGAAGGACCGACTTCGGTGGAAGTCGTGACAGGTGGAAGTCCTGCTCCACCGCAGGAGCCTTGGTCTGACTCTGATGCCAAGGAGCCAGAACCAGCTGATACCCCAATACACACTGGAAGGGAGGAAGGTTAGTGGAGGAGTGGCGGAGCGAGTTCTGGGCCATCTCTGCCCAGGGAACGAACGCTGCCCACTCCCCCGGCCGGTCCTGACATTAAGACCTCAGAAACCTACCCACATCCTGATTAACTCTCTCCACCTGCCCATTACTCTCGGGGTGAAAACCTGAGGTAAGGCTGACCGAGACCCCCAGACGTTCCATGAACGCCCTCCAGACCCTCGACGTGAACTGGGGACCCCGATCAGACACTATATCCTCAGGCACCCCGTAGTGCCGGAAGACGTGTGTAAATAGAGCCTCCGCAGTCTGTAGGGCCGTAGAGAGACCAGGCAACGGGAGGAGACGACAGGACTTAGAGAAACGATCCACAACGACCAGGATCGAGGTGTTACCTTGTGAAGGAGGAAGATCAATCAGGAAATCCACCGACAGGTGCGACCATGGCCGTTGTGGAACGGGTAAGTGTTGTAACTTACCTCTGGGTAGGTGTCTAGGAGCCTTGCACTGGGCGCACACCAAGCAGGAGGAAATATAAACCCTCACGTCCTTAGCTAAAGTGGGCCACCAGTACTTCCCACTAAGACAGCGCACCGTCCGACCGATACCAGGATGACCAAAGGAGGGTGACGTATGGGCCCAATAGATCAGCCGGTCGCGGACAGCAGACGGAACGTACAGACGCCCAGCCGGACACTGAATGGGAGCGTGCTCTGTACACAACGCCTGCTCAATGTCCACGTCCAGCTCCCACACTACCGGTGCCACCAGGCAAGAGGCGGGGAGTATGGGAGTGGGATCCATGGGCCGCTCCTCTGTGTCATACAGCCGGGACAATGCATCTGCCTTAACGTTCTGAGACCCTGGTCGGTAGGAAAGGGTAAACACAAAACCGGTGAAAAACATGGCCCACCTTGCCTGGCGAGGGTTCAGTCTCCTCGCCGCCCGGATGTACTCCAGATTGCGGTGGTCAGTCCAGATGAGAAAAGGGTGTTTAGCCCCCTCAAGCCAATGTCTCCACGCCTTCAAGGCCTTGACGACAGCCAACAGCTCCCGGTCCCCCACATCATAGTTTCGCTCCGCCGGGCTGAGCTTCTTCGAGATGAAGGCACAGGGGCGGAGCTTAGGTGGCGTACCCGAGCGCTGAGAGAGCATCGCTCCTATCCCAGCCTCGGACGCGTCCACCTCCACTATGAACGCCAATGAGGGAGCCAAGGTAAACAGAGGCCTCAGGTGACTAAAAGCCCTGTCCGCCTCAGCTGACCACTACAAGCGTACCAGGCCCCCCTTCAGCAGTTAGGTAATGAGAGCCGCCACCTGACCAAAATCCCAGGTAACCTCCGGTAGTAGTTGGCAAACCCTAAGAACCGCTGCACCTCCTTTACCGTGGTGGTAGTCGGCCAATTACGCACGGCTGCAATGCGGTCACTCTCCATCTCCACCCCTGAAGTGGAAATGTGATACCCTAGAAAGGAGACGGACTGTTAGAAGAACAGGCATTTCTCAGCCTTGACGTACAGGTCATGCTCCAACAGGCGACCAAGCACTCTGCGCACCAGAGACAAATGATCAGCGCGTGTAGCGGAGTATATCAAAATGTCATCAATATACACCACTACACCCTGCCTGTGCAGGTCCCTGAAAATCTTGTCTATAAAGGCTTGGAAGACTGATTGCGCATTCATCAACCCGTATGGCATGACGAGGTACTCATAGTGCCCAGAGGTGGTACTGAAAGCCGTCTTCCACTCGTCCCCCTCTCGGAGACGCACCAGGTTGTAAGCGCTCCTGAGATCTAGTTTAGTGAAGAAGCGCGCCCGTGCATTGACTCTATCGCTGTGGCTATGAGCAGTAGCGGGTAGCTATACCTCACAGTGATCTGATTCAGACCCCGATAGTCAATACACGGGCGTAGACATCCCTCCTTCTTCTTCACAAAGAAGAAACTTGATGAGGCGGGTGAAGTGGAGGACCGAATGTACCCCTGACGCAGGGATTCGGAGACATATGTTTCTATAGCCTCCATCTCCGCCTGTGAGAGGGGATACACGTGACTCCTGGGAAGTGCAGCGTCTACCAGGAGATCTATCGCACAATCGCCCCGTCGATGAGGTGGAAATTGAGTCTCCTTCTCTTTGGAGAAGGCGAGAGACAAATCGGCATATTCAGGGGGAATGCGCACGGTGGAGACCTGTTCTGGACTTTCCACTGTAGTAGCACCAACAAAAAAAACTAAACACCTACCTGAGCACTCTCACGACCACCCTGTGAGAGCCCTCTGTGGCCAAGAAACAGTGGGGTTATGACAAGCTAACCATGGTAGGCCCAGCACCACGGGAAACGCAGGAGAGTCAATAAGGAAGAGACTAATTCTCTCCGTATGACCCCCCTGCGTCACTATGCCCAAAGGCGCGGTGACCTCCCTAATCAACCCTGGCCCTAATGGTCGACTATCTAAGGCGTGAACGGGGAAGGGCACATCCACTGGGACAATGGGGATCCCTAAACTATAGGCTAAAGCACTATCAATAAAATTCCCAGCCGTGCCTGAATTGACGAGCGCCTTATGCTGGGAATGCGGGGAAAATTCAGGGAACGTAACAGACACAAACATATGTAGAACAGAGGGCTCTGGGTGAGAATGGTGCCGGCTCACCTGGGGTGACGCCAGAGCGCCCTGCCTGCTGCCTCGATTCCCAGAGGAACCAACCTGGCACCGACCGGCAGTGTGACCTCTGCGGTCACAGATGGTGCCCGAGCGGGGACCCCCTCCGGTCTCCCTGCGCACCGCCCCTCCCAGCTCCATGGGTATTCGAGAGGGGGGTGCGGGAGGATGGAACCACCAAACCCCGATCTGAACGTCCGCGAATAGCCAGCAGGTTGTCCAGCCGGATGGACAGGTCCACCAGCTGGTCAAATGTGAGGGTGGTGTCTCTGCAGGCCAGCTCCCGACGGACGTCCTCGCGCAGACTGCAACGATAATGGTCGATCAGGGCCCTGTTGTTCCATCCCGCGCCGGCAGCCAGGGTCCTAAACTCCAGGGCGAACTCCTGGGCGCTCCTAGTCTCCTGCCTCAGATGGTAGAGGCGCTCACCCGCCGCTCTACCCTCGGGTGGGTGGTTGAAGACTGCCCGGAAACGGCGGGTAAACTCCTCAAACTGGTCCAACGCCGCATCTCCCTCTCTCCATACGGCGTTGGCCCACTCCAGAGCTCTCCCGGTGAGGCACGAGACGAGGGCAGACACCCTCTCACGGTCCGATGGAGCCGGGTGGACGGTGGCCAGATAAAGATTTAATTGTAACAAGAACCCCTGGCAGTTCGCAGCCCTCCCGTCGTACTCCTGGGGCGAGGAGAGACGGAACCCACTGGGTTCAGCCGGGAAAGGGACGCTCAAGAGAGACCCCGGTTCTGCTGGTGGAGGCTCTGTAAGAACTCCCTGTCTTTCCCAGCGGTCCATTGTCTGGACAATGTGATCCATGGCGACGCCAAGATGGTGAAGCATAACTGCATGCTCCTGAACGTGCTCCTCCAACTCAATGACCGGGGTACCTTCTCCTGCTGACTCCATAGTTGTGGTCGGAGATTCTGTAATAGGTCCATGTTGGTGGTGAGGAAGTTAGGCGCAGGAGAACGAACTTGGTATAAACGGAGTCGTTTAATAAGTGCTGACCAAACTCCAAAAACCAAAATATATAAAAATAACAAAGTGGGTACAAAACCCGTCGCACACCAACACATACTAGCACAATCACATACAATAAAACAATCTCTGACAAGGACATGAGGGGAAACAGAGGGTTAAATACACAACATGTAATTGATGAGATTGGAACCAGGTGTGAAGGAAGACAAGACAAAACCAATGGAAAATGAAAAATGGATCAGTGAAGGCTAGAAGGTCGGTGACGTCGACCGCCGAACACCGCCCAAACAAGGAGAGGGACCAACTTCGCCGGAAGTCATGACAGGTGGCAACCTTGAAGAATCTCAAATATAAATATATTTTGATTTGTTTAACGCCGTTTTGGTTACTACGTTATTCTATATGTGTTGTTTCATAGTTTTGATGTCTTCATTATCATCATAAAATGTAGAAAATAGCAAAAATAAAGAAAAACCCTTGAATGAGTAGGTGTGTCCAAACTTTTGACTTGCATATATATATAAATATATATATATATATATATACATTACAAGTCAAAAGTTTGGACACACCTACTCATTCAAGGGTTTTTCTTTATTTTTGCTATTTTCTACATATATATATATATAAACTTTTGACTTGTACTGTATATATATAGATATATATGTATAAACTCAGCAAAAAAAAGAAACGTCCCTTTTTCAGGGCCCAGTCTTTCAAAGATAATTCGTCATTCAAAAGGCACTCGCACATCTGAGCAAACCTTTTGCAGGTGCATGGCAACAGAGATAATAATAAATAATTTGTAAAAATCCAAATAACTTCACAGATAATTGTAAAGGGTTTAAATACTGTTTCCCATGCTTGTTCAATGAACCATATACAAATCATGAACATGCACCTGTGAAACGGTCGTTAAGACACTAACAGCTTACAGACGATAGGCAATTAAGGTCACAGTTATGACAACTTAGGACACTAAAGAGGCCTTTCTACTGACTGAAAAACACCAAAAGAAAGGAACGCACAATCCCTCCATCAGTGCTCAGACTGTACGCAATAGGCTGGGAGAGTCTGGACTGAGGGCTTGTAGGGCTGTTGTAAGGCAGGTCCTCACCAGACATCACCGGCAACAACGTTGCCTATGGGCACAAACCCACCGTCGCAGACAGGACTGGTAAAAAGTGCTCTTCACTGACGAGTCACAGGTTTGTCTCACCAGGGGTGATGGTCGGATTTGCGTTTATCATCGAAGGAATGAGCATTACACCGAGGCCTGTACTCTGGAGCGGGATTGATTTTGGGGTGGAGGGTCCGTCATGGTCTGGGGCGGTGTGTCACAGCATCATCGGACTGAGTTTGTTGTCATTGCAGTCAATCTCAACACTGTGCGTTACAGGGAAGACATCCTCCTCCTTCATGTGGTACCCTTCCTGCAGGCTCAGCCTGACATGACCCTCCAGCATGACAATGCCACCAGCCATACTGCTCGTTCTGTACGGGATTTCCTGCAAGACAGGAATGTCAGTGTTCTGCCATGGCCAGTGAAGAGCCCGGATCTCAATCCCATTGAGCACGTCTGGGACCTGTTGGATTGGAGGGTGAGGGCTAGGGCCATTCCCCCAGAAATGTCCAGGAACTTGCAGGTGCCTTGGTGGAAGACTGGTAAATCTGGTGCAGTCCATGAGGAGGAGATATACTGCAGTACTTAATGCAGCTGGTGGCCACACCAGATACTGACTGTTACTTTTGATTTTGACCCCCCCCCCCCTTTTGTTCAGGGACACATTATTCAATTTCTGTTAGTCACATGTCTGTGGAACTTGTTCAGTTTATGTCTCAGTTGTTGAATCTTGTTATGGTCATACAAATATTTACACATGTTAAGTTTGCTGAAAATAAACGCAGTTGACAGTGAGAGGACGTTTCTTTTTTTGCTGAGTTTATATATACACCATTATACAAAACATTAAGAACTCCTGCTCTTTCCATGACAAACTGACCAGGTGAATCCAGTTGAAAGCTATGATGCCTTATTGATGTCACCTGTTAAATCCACTTATATTTAAAATCACATTTTAATAAGAGAAATTGTCGAAATAGGCGGGGTTTATGACTTGTAGCTGTGGTAACCAGTGACGACTCTTGAACGGCCCCGATGTTTCACGTATTCATGGTGTTGTCATTTGACAGTGACATCATTTCAGTGAAAATATAAAACCGTGTTTACCTGTGCAGTTTTTATTTGACTATTCCTCCAACACGACCGGACATCTGTAAAAGTAGGCCTATAATACTTGGAGAGGCGCATGCGTGAAACTGAAACATGAAGGTTGGAACTATTGCATTCCTGTTATGCCCTAGTGCTGTTAATAAATGGCATCAAATATACACAGGAATTCAATTCTAAAATATGTTCTTAAATATGCCACAATAATATTTCTCGTTTGAGACATACAAATCATAATTGTCGGCTTTTGTAGCCTACTTGTATCAATCAACATCGTGTTAAAAATGTGGTGGCAGTGTATTTTGGCTTACTAAGTTGTCACTCTGTCCACGTTCTCTTGAAGATGTAGCACAACTGCAGGATTTCAATACATGTATTTTGATCTGACATTTTGCCTCAAGTAGTCTATTAGGAATATATATGAACCTTTATTTAACTAGGAAAGTCAATAAAGGCCTACCCGGAATAAATTGATGATACAAATAGCAGACTCTACTGGTGCGCATAGGCGTACCTTTCAAATCTACAAGCCTTTTACTGCGTGACTGCCCTCAGTAGTGTACTGTATCATCTATACGATACAGGTCCTTCTGTCTGGTAGCAAGTACTTCGTAGAGGCTTACGTTGGAGCAACTAACAATTTCTGCATTCGAAATCATATCTATCTGAGAAATCGTTGTATTTTTTCAGTTTTATGAACTGACTTTTTTTCTCTCTCAAAATTGTCATTGTATAGATGAAGGCCTGCTATTAGGCCTACTATATTGCAAATGTACAATACAACTGCAGATTAGATTTAGAAATGAGCATTTGTCTCTAGACTTATCATAAAGACCACATTTTGATGACACTATTCACAGACTCTGCTCACTAAAGTCTTAAATCCAGTATTTACCAACAGTGAGTCAGTCTCCTATGCCTGGCGAAAGCCGCATCTTCGATCCACATCTGATCAATTAAATATTTACTTGAACTGTTTGTACATCGGTTGAGGGATTTCCAATTTTTTTTAAACATGCTGATGTAATCACGCGAATCTGTAGACGCACAGACACTGCAGAATGAATTTTCTAGATTCTGCGCCAGATAAATTAATTATGAACTTTTCAGGCCATGTTTTAACTGTGACTGTTAAAACACATTCTGCCCATCGTACATATCTTCACCCCATCACACAAAGAACAATTTCAGCCAGATACACAATTTTAATTCATTATTATGGACGATATGCGATGCTGTAAATGCAAGTCAATAGACCCTCTGTGGTCAAGGCTTACTTATTTGATATTCAAAATTATATTTTGTGATTCAGTAATCTAGGGAGAGGGCAGAATATTTTTTGATAAAAGCACTGGAGAGTGAATGCTATTATAGTTTTATTATAAATATTAATAATTATAAATAAAAATAATCAGTATTGTTATTGTTGTTATTATAGCTTGGTTATAGGCAGCAATAGATGTTCCTATATCATCGCATGTCTTGGAAGGAATAGTGGCATAATGTAATCATCATCAATAATAATCATAATTATCATAATCATCATACATATGAAATGTTTGCATAAACAAATAGAAAAACACTTTACGTCGCCCTGCTAAGAAAGATAACCCCTAAATTGAGATGAATAGTAACCATCATATCTCCAAATATAATATATTTACATATTAATATTATACATTCAGGTGTCTTTCGTTAGCGTGCACAAATATAAATTGATAGGTAGATAAAATAAAACGAAATGAAATCGAATACTTGAGCTTCCTCCTATGCTTCTCCCTTTATGTCCTCCATCAGGTGATTACTGCCAAGAACGCAATTTAATTATTTTATGTATATCCAGAGTAAAGCAACGTTTATTTATTTTTTTAAAGTGCATTACATATGAACCCGCGATACACATTTTTGCAGGATTCAGTCACTGTTACAAACTTAAAACATTATGTAAATTAAGTAAAGTGTGAGGGGAAACCATTTTACCATTAGAGAAACACACAATGTGCATTTATTTTACAAATGTACTTCAATTGCGTCACAACCGGTATTCTTTACACTTAAAATATGTGGCTAATTTCATTTCCATTTATTTTGTAAATATATATAAAAAAAGATTCTTATAGTCCACAGACCCAATGGGGTTGCCTGTTAAGCTTGTTCGGATATTTTTGGGGAGGCCCTAATGGTTGAAAATTGGGCCCTACAAACAGGTGGATCTTATTACTTCACTATGAAATGCAATGTATATGTCAAGTTTCAAAAACAAAACTAAACATGAAAATATAGGCTATGCTTTTTGCAATTGACAAAGCTGTAACGATGTCAGACGTCAGAACAACTAAGAGGAAGAGACTCAGCAGTGTTTTCTATACAAAAAAAAGTTTTTTACACATAAATATTCACAGTAATATAATTTCTATTGAATACAACTCACGTTTCTATTTACATGTAAGTATCATCTTCGTAATGTTCAAACTTCTATAAATTGTGTCCATGTTTTGGCCACTGTTCCAGACTACACAATTGCGTCTATTCCTTTGATCCTCCGTCCTCGTGCAAACTTATTCATTTAAAATTTTGTACGAAAAAAAGGGACACAACCTGCACCAGTTCCACGATTAAATGTTTCATCAAAAGTATTTTTTCCCGTGTCTGTCTACGAACTGTCGTTTTCTGATGTATTAATAAGGAGTGAGGAGTTTGGTTTGTGTTTTTTCAGTAATTGTGTTATTTTCTCGTCGTCTGAGTTAGGGTCCAACGGCTTGTTATAATCATCATCATCGTCTTCATTCTCCGAGGCCCCGTTCAGCCTCACCGTCTCCGAATCCTGCTTCTTCTTTGCCGAAGCCATCTCAGCCGCGTGGCGTTTCCTCCATTTCGTTCTTCGGTTTTGAAACCACACCTAAAAGGTTAATATTCTTTGATTACATGAAATCAACAAATAATATGATTACCCATGACTCTATTGCAAATATATTGATTAACAACCAGACATTTACAAATCATTTATGTAGCCTTGGCCTGCCAAAATAAAAGGGCATACGTCTAAGTCACGTGAAGTCAACAGAAAATAATAGGTTATATGTCATTCTAATATTGCATTCAGAAAATGGGACTCAATATTTTTCTAAAGAGAAAACATAGGTTTAATTTGCCTTCTTCCATGTTGTTTGCAAACATGCACATTTTCTATATACTGCTGTGCAAAACGTTGCTACCATTATTTCCACATTTCCATGACATAAATTAACAAATTGTTTGGTTAAATGATAGTATTATATATTATTAATTTATTAGTTATACATACTAATATTTTAGAAATATTTATAGTTGTGAATATGACAACAATTATTTGGGAATTATCTTTAAAGATGTATTATTAAATGCAATACAGTCATTTTAATTTAGATTAGTTTGACCAGTGTTATTCGACTTTAAGTGTAGGCGATATCTATCTATTTATGAATATTGAAACGAAAGAAACATTACTGTCTAAAATGCATGAGGCACTTTAATGGAAAGCGTGAGACAAATTCTAATTGAGTAGAAGAGGCTATGCAAGAGGCCTTTGTGCTCCTCCTTAGTGACAGGTTAACTAGGCTACTGATTAAACAATATTATACATCTTATTGGACTTTATAAAGACTATTTCAGAATATGTCCTACCTTTACTTGGCTCTCTGTCATTCCCAGCGAGTAGGCCAGTCGTGCTCGCTCCGGTCCAGCCAGATATTTCGTTTGTTCAAAAGTCTTTTCTAGGGCAAATATTTGCTGTCCAGAGAAGGTGGGACGTGTGTGCTTTCTTTTTCCATCTTTGTCAAGCAGTATAGAATTTTGATCTGAAAATATAAAACATAAAGCTTCTAATTCATTAAAGGAAATGTTGCCTATTGTTATGCATTGATATAATGTGCCAATATTAGGCTATATTTACATGTATTTGATGTTGGGATGGGTCTACTGTTAGGCTATTCTCATTATAATATCACAATCAACTTAATTTGAGCTGTTATAAAATAAGCCTTTGTTAGTCAATTTTAATTCACATTGCAGCTAAACATTCAAGTCAGATCTGCTTCAGTTTTTAGGATTAAATATCATAGGCTACTGGGGAATAATTAATAACCCCTCCAGCTATAGGCCTACATCATGCATCAAAATACGATAAATTGAAGTTCAGATAGCTCAAAAACGTGGACTAGTTACTTACGCGGTGAACATGCGAATCTGGCGTCTCTCCAATGTGGGCTTTGCATGACTCCTGGCCAGAATATCGGGGTCCTGCCTGGAAGGTCTGTCAAGGGCTTGGGGTAGCGAGCCACTGCCACAGCACTGGGACTGAAGTAGAGTCCAGGGGGTGGCGGGGGGCTCAAGCTACTGAAGCGGGGCAGTCCGGACAAGATTCCGGCAGAAGAGGACGCAGCAACGGCAGCAGCAGCTCCTGGGGCAAGGACCGAAGGACGACTGAGGATGTCGTTTATTCCATGAGGTGTGCCTAGCGCAATGCATTGATGGAGCGATCCGAGAGATGACATTCCGGAGGATGTTTTGATCCCCGGTGAGGACATCTGGATGCCACCGGGGTTTGGAGAGGTGGCAGTAGGTGAGGTAGAAGAGGCCGGACCGGTGGAAGATAATGGGTAGGCTGGGTAGAGTGGGGTCTTCATCTCCGTCATGCTATGCAGAGCCGCTAAAGGTGCGGTGCTTAGCAGGAATGCGCTCTGTCGGGACCCGTCCATCTGCCCCACTGCTAACATAACCGAGACTAGGTAAATGTGATGGTTTTGTCAAAAAAAATATCCTCAATGCTCACGCTCTCAAGACCCCTAATAATGCAAAGTTTTGCTCAAATCGACCAACAGACGAAACAATATACGTTTCCTTTGGGGTAGGCCTCTATTAGCCCAAATCTTCCAAATGTGGACGCCTGAAAAATGGTTTATCTAAAATGAAAATGTCCTGTTTTAAAACTAAACCATGGCAAAATGAAATCCCAGATTAATTTCGCAGAGATTCAAAAGTCATTATTACAGGGATAACACCGCTTCTTCAACCTTGTAAATCTTAGGAATTAAGTTGTTCAAATAGGAGGGATTTCCGAAGTTGTCCTCACTGATTTGGGCAGACTGCTTTAGAGAAATTGATATTGTTGAATGTTTGAAATCTATTGTTAAAAAGCTACCCTTTCTTTCCGATGCATAAGACGATCTTTAAGATAATAAAACATTATCATCACTTTCGGGAGTCTTTTGCCGCAAAAGTAAAAACTTTGAGAGTAAACAGAAAGTAGATGAGGTGTTTATGTTGCGATTGGGTAATCCGACGGTGACGTACGCAGTGTGTCAAGTGCAAGAGCCAACAGGATTTAGGAGTGTGTCCTCATTGGCTGGCCATCATAGCTTTGATTTGCACGTTCAAACAGTTGGATTCCGAACCGCTATTAAACACAAAAGGAACCGAATCAATCGAGTCAATTCTACATCTATTTTTTAGATAAAGGGACATCTGCATGTGCTCATTTTATTTTAATTTTACATTTATTAAACTAGGGAACAAATTCTTATTTACAACGACGGCCTACCAAAAGGCAAAAGGGCCTTCTGCCGGGATGGAGCTAGGAATAAAAATATAGGACAAAATACACATCACGGCAAGAGACACCACAACACTACATAAAGAGAGACCTAAGACAACAACATAGCATGGCAGCAACACATGAGAACACAGCATGGTTGCAATGCAACATGACGGCAACATGGTAGCAACACAACATGGTACAAACATTATTGGACACAGACAACAGCACAAGGCAAGAAGGTAGAGACAACAATACATCACGAGAAGCAGACACAACTGTCAGTAAAAGTGTCCATGATGAGTCTTTGAATGAAGAGATGGAGATAAAACTGTCCAGTTTTAGTTTGTTGCTCATCCTGTGACATAGACTACTAGATCCAAATGTAGTTTATCCATCCATATTCATTCATATGAATTGTAGGCTAAAGCATTTCACTGTAAGGTCTACCTGTTGTATTCGGCGCATGTGACAAATAACATTTTAATTAATAAAGAAGCTGAATAGCTTATTGTGATATGCATTTAGCCATGTATCTAAATATATGGCTCTGCATTAATCCATAGATAGACCTAAATATGGGTAATACTCCATGATCTATTATACATTCAACAAGGCCAAATAGTAGGCCAAACGTTGTCATTTATGTGCTCCTGGATTCAAATGTAGCACGGTGTCTGTATGCGTGTGTTTGTGCTTTTGTAGCCTAATTAGATCAATAGAGAACACACAAGACTTTAACTATTCTAATATAAATACATATGGGAACTTTTTGTCTCTGTATGACATCCTCAGCAGAATTGTACATGTCTTTATCAAATGCTTATTGGTAACGGTCTGGTATTGATTTTAATTCAAGCATAGGTATATGCTTGTCTGGGCATAGGCTATCAATTGAGAGTGAGAAAATGTAATACACGAATAACCATTCAATAAATCGGCTATTGAAGACTTAAAAGTCTTTAAACGGATGTCAATATTATTCTTCTGCATTGGAAAAAATATATATATGTATCACCGCTGTTTCAGTAGGTCTAGGCTACAGTGCGCCCTATACTAGATTTAAGGATTGCAAGACACCAGTGACACCCTGTGGTATACTCTAATACTGCAGTTAGTAAAACGCTGAATTTCCCCAATATTTTCTAGCAATTACTTTACATTTGATCAAATCTGGACCTCAACTGATTATATATTTTTATTCTAAGGGATGGGTCGAAATTTACAGAATGTTTACCTGGAGGAAATGGGGGAGGGTCATGCTTTTTCAATTTCAGTCAAGGGGAGGGATTCATATTTTTTTAATCTAGTCCAGTGGACAGTCATGTAATTTGTACTTGACATTTCAATATTTCTAATTTTAGAGTTAGTTTTAGAATTAGTTGCTTATTAGGCTATATATCAATTTGTGTCCGATGCTGCCCCTCACCTCTGATTCTCCGCTGAGCACGTAATATCAAGTGCACCGATAGGCTATATATTGTGAGCTCAATCAAATGATCCATAGCCTATAGGCTACAAAGTGCATGATCGGAGAAGCACGGGACAAGGGTATATTTGTGGGATAGCTGGTGGGGTGGTATAAATAAAACTAGGATGCATTACACACTGTAATGGATATTCCAACCCTGATTCCCGGTCGGCTCTGCTCTTGCTGATCATAAGCATGTTTGTGTGCTTGCCTAACCAATGGCTGTGCTGTGTAGGCCTACGGTGGCAGTACAGGAGACTCAAAGGCTTCTTCCTTAAACGGTGCGCGGGCGGACTAGCCCATAGCCCCTTCAAACTCAACTCTGGACCTCGAAGCCAGTTCAACTGCGTTTTTTCATTGTTCCCCTTTAATCAGGGACTGATTTAGGTGGGTGCAATTAATTACCAGGTAGAACAGAAAACCAGCAGGTTCCAGACCTAAGAGTTGAATAGCGTTACTATAGCCTATGTTCAGTTTGAGGAGAGCGCGAAGATCAGAAGGTCCGAGGTAAATTTTGATAGCTTGCTACTATAATTGATTTGATTAAAAACAGTATGTTTCAGGGCCTCCCGGGTGGCGCAGTGGCCTAGAGTCTCTGGGTTCGCGCCCAGGCTCTGTCGCAGCCGGCCGCGACCGGGAGGTCCGTGGGGCGATACACAATTGGCCTAGCTTCGTCCGGGTTAGGGAGGGTTTGGCCGGTAGGGATATCCTTGTCTCATCGAGCTCCAGCGACTCCTGTGGCAGGCCGGGCGCAGTGCGCGCTAGCCAAGGGGGCCAGGTGCACGGTGTTTCCTCCGACACATTGGTGCGGCTGGCTTCCGGGTTGGAGGCGCACTGTGTTAAGAAGCAGTGCGGCTTGGTTGGGTTGTGCTTCGGGGGACGCGTGGCTTTCGACCTTCGTCTCTCCTGAGCCGTACAGGAGTTGTAGCGATGAGACAAGATAGTAATTACTAGCGATTGGATACCACGAAAATTGGGAAGAAAAGGGGATAAATCAAATTAAAAATTTAAAAAACAGTGTGTTTCTTGCACAATGTATGTATCAGAGTTATTGACTTCACAATAAGCCAGATTCGAGTAACTTACATTGTGTGGCTGAAACTTGAAGTAGCAGCCTCAGCACAATCAATCCAAGAAGGGCAGCTCATGGTGCTTAAATTAGGCACATTTGAGTAGGCATAATTCATTTCAATGTCTTCATTTTAATTAAACTTTACTAACAACAAGAGGGCTTTGTGTTGGAGCCTATTTCTTCCTATTTAAGAAATAAGAGGTAGGCCTACCTGTTTGAAAGATTAAATTAGACTTTAGATTTGTGGTCAATTTCTCCACCCACCATGCACTCTTTAAATAGCCCTCCTCCGTATCAGTGAAGGGCTGTTAGGTTATATCAAACACTCGAATTTAGGGGGTATGAAAGGGTGTATGCCATAGGCCTACCTTTTATTAAAGGAAATTATCACGACTAAGGATAAGACCCAGATGCAGACACAGTAGGTGGATAGTTAGAATCTCAGAAGGTTTATTTTAACACAGGGGGCAGGCAAAGGGCAGGTCGAGGGCAGAAGAGGTCAGTAATATCTGGAGATGGTCTTGAGAAGAGGGGACCAGGCTCTCTTCCAGGTACGACAACAGCGGCGGACGAACATCTGAGCAGAGGGTATGCTGACTTCTTGCTCAGGGAAGAGCGGGGGCTGATATCCCAAGGAACACTCAAAGGGCAAGAGACTAGTGGCCGAGCAGGGTAGGGTGTTGCGGGTGTATTCCACCCATACACGTTGATGGCCCCAGGTGGTGATTGGCTCACTCCAACTGGCCGTTAGACTGGGGATGACAGGCTGGCCAATGACCCATTGAGGGTGCAGAACGCCTTCCAGAACTGGGACGAGAACTGAGGGCTGCGATCGGAGACCATGTCAACCGGAAGTCCATGGATCCGGAAGAAGTGCTGCACCATGAGCTGGGCTGTCTCCTTGGCTGAGTGCAACTTGGAAAGGGGAATGATATGGGTGGCTTTGGAAAACCTATCCACCACTGTTATGATGACGGTGTCGCCATCTGACAGAGGGAGACCAGTGACGTAGTCCAGGGATATATGAGACCAGCGGCGGTGAGGAACAGGGTGGGGTTGAAGGAGGCCAGCCAGAGCTTGCCGCAGAGTCTTATTCTGTGCACACACAGTGCAGGCAGCAACGAACTCAGAGACGTCAGGAACCATGGTGGGCCACCAAAAACGTCAGACGAAAGTCAAGGTCCAACGCAAGCCAGGATGACAGGTGAGTCTAGAAGAATGTGCCAGGCCCAGAGAACGGGCAGAGTCCGGGGCAAACATCCAGTTAGCCGGGCTCCCACTTACGGACCCGACTCTCTATACCCCAAATGAGTACAGCCGGCAGTCAGGAGGTAGGGAGGATGGTCTCTGGGTCAGACGGTGAAGCCGCAGGGCTATACAGGCATGAGAGCATGTCAGGTTTTACATTCTTGGACCCAGGGCGGTAGGATAGTGAAATTAAACCAAGTGAATAACAGGGCCCATCAAGCCTGCCTTGAGTTGAGGAGCTTGGCGGTGCAGAGATATTCCAGGTTCTTATGGTCAGTCCACACTAAGAATGAATATTCCGCCCCCTCTAACCAGTGCCTCTACTCCTCCAATGCCATCTTAACCACGAGTAGCTCTCGATTTCCCACGTCATAGTTCCTCTTAGTAAGGTTAAGACGATGGGAAAAGAAGGTGCAGGGATGCAGCTTTTGGTCCTAGGCAGAACGCTGGAACAGTACAGCCCCCACTCCGACATCCGAGGCATTGGCCTCCACCACAAACTGACAGGACGGGTCCGGATGGATTAAGATGGGAACTGTAGAGAATCGATGCGTGAGGTCCGAGAACGCCCTGTCAGCTGCTGGAGACCACGTGAAAGGAACCTTGGGAGAGGTGAGTGCTGAGAGGGGGAAGCCAGGGTGCTGTAATGAAGTGGCGATAGAAATTAGCAAACCCCAGAAAACGTTGTAGCTGCACTCTGGATGTGGGTTGAGGCCAATCCACCACCGCTCTCACCTTGTCAAAATCCATTTTAATATTTCCTGCAGTGATGACGTATCCTAGGAAGGAGATGGTGGAGCGATGGATTTCACATTTCTCTGCTTTAACAAAAATCTTGTTCTCCAGGAGATGTTGGAGGAACTGTCAGACGTGGAGGACGTGCTCTTGAGCTGACCGGGAAAAAGCGAGGATGTCCTCGAGGTAGACAAACACGAACCGGTTCAACATGTCACGGAGCACATCGTTGACCAGGGCCTGGAACACTGCGGGAGCTTTGGTCAGTCCGAATGGTATCACCAGGTACTCGTAGTGCCCGCTAGCCGTGTTAAAGGCTGTCTTCCATTCGTCTCCTTCCTGTATCCGAGCCAGAAGGTAGGCGTTCCGAAGGTCCAACTTCAAGAAGATGGTAGCCCCCTGGAGAGGCTCGAAAACTGAGGAGATGAGTGTTAGTGGGTAACGTTTTTTAACCGTGATGTCATTAAGGCCCCGGTAGTCGATACACGGACACAGGGTTTTGCCTTTTTTCTCCACAAAAAAGAACCCTGCTCTGGCGGAGGAGGCAGATGGACGAATACTTCCAGCTGCAAGTCCCCAATGTACCTTTCCATAGGACCCGACAGGGACTAAATCCACCCCTGAGGCGGTGTTGTGCCCGGGAGAAGGTCGATAGCGCAGTCATAGGTCGATAGCGCAGTTGGAGTAAGAGATGTGACACAAGCCTTGTTGAAAACCTCCTGGAGGTCCCGATACTCCGCAGGAACAGTGGAGAGATCCGAGGCTTTTCCCAAGCCAGCAGAAATACATTCAGAGGCAGGCTCCGCTGACTTCAGACAATGCACGTGTCAGAACTGGCGCCAACCCATGTAGATCCAGTAGCCCAGTCGATCAGGGGATTGTGCCTCTGAAGCCACGAAAACTCCAAAACTACAGGTACATAAGATGATTCAATGAGCAGGAACTGCATAAACTCACTGTGATTACCTGGCACTCGCAGGTTGATAGGAACCGTATTGTGGGTAACTGACAATCCAGCGCAGTGACGTCCATGGGAATGGAGAGGGGTTTTGTGGAGATACCCAGCTACGACACCAGGGTAGTGTTCATAAAACTCCCATCAGTCCCAGAGTCAATGAGCACTCGGAGAGATTTGGACCGGTCACAGCAGGATGGCATAAAGAGGGTTACGAGTAATGGGAGATTGGAAACTCCCTGTATGGCTCACCAGCGTACTCTTACCTACTGATGAGCATGTTTTAATAAAAAAATGTATCCCCTTTACTCCCCAATTTCATCATATCCAATTGGTAGTTACAGTCTTGTCTCATCGCTGCAACTCCCATACGGACTCGGGAGAGGCGAAGATCGAGAGACATTCGTCCTCCGACACATGACCCAACCAAGCCGCACTGCTTCTTGACACAATGCCCGCTTAACCTAGAAGCCAGCCACACCAATGTGTCAGAGGAAACACCGTACACCTGGCGACTGTGTCAGCGTGAATGCGCCCGGCCCACCACATTTCTCACTAGAGCACGATGGGACAAGGACATACCTGCTGGCCAAACCCTCCCCTAACCCGGACGACACTGGGCCAATTGTGCGCTGCCCCATGGGTCTCCCAGTCGCGGCCGGCTGCGACAGAGCCTGGACTCGAACCAGGATCTCTAATGGCACAGCTAGCAACTGCGATGCAGTGCCTTAGACCACTGCGCCACTCGGGAGGCCCTGAGCATGGTCTTTTAATGGACAGGTAGATATGTAATGTCCTGTAGTACAACAATACAGACAGCTCTTGGTGCTCAGTCAGGAGACAATCTTGCCCTGCCCAGTTGCATGGGCTCCAGAGGAGACGAGTCGACTGCCCTCTGAACTCGGGTGACATCGGATTCTCCCGGCAATATAGACTTCGGGAACTTCCGGGATTCCTCAGAGGCGAGGTGGGAATCGTGGATGAGCGAGTGTGACCGGGAACAGACCTCTCCCTCCTACGTTCCCGTAGCCGCCCATCAATCCGTATGGTCAAGGCTATGAGAGAGTTAAGGTCCATGGGCAGCTCCCGGGCTGCGAGCTTGCCTTTAACCACAACCAATAATCCATGAAGGAATGTGTCAAACAGGGCTTCTGGGTTCCAGGCACTCTTGGTGGCAAAAGTGCGAAAATCCACTGCGTAGTCTGCCACGCTACGGGAGTCTTGACACCGTTGAAGTAGCTTCCGAGCAGCCTCTCTCCCAGACAACGGAGAATCGAACACCTTTCTTATCTTCGCCATGAACTCCTCCAGACTGATGCAAACAGTGGATTGTTGCTCCCACACCACCGTAGCCCAGGCAAGTGCTCTCCCGGACATGAGCTTTAGCAGGTACGCTAAAGGGAAATTAAGAAGGCTGCGGCTCGAAGATGAGAGCACTGGGAGAGAATCGCCCGGCAGGTTTCTCGATCTCCCACATAGCGCCCCGGAGGAGCTAAGTGGGGTTCGCGGGAAGTCAGGGTAGGCTGGGGAGAAAAAACGCTGGTAACGGGGTTACTGAGAGTCTGGGAGGTGATCGTAGTGGCTTGCTGCCTGGTAAATAATCCACGGAATAGCTCCAGTAATGCATTGAAAGTGTGGTCATGGTGTTCCGCCAAGATCTGGAGTCTTTCCATAAGGCTTTGAAGGAACTCTTCATGTCTTCCAATGGTGGCTCCTTCGAAGGAGACAGCGTTCTGGAGCTGGTCTGAGTCTGTTGGATCAGTCATAGCTAGTTCGTACTATCACGACTCAGGATAAGACCCAGATGCAGACACAGGAGCCAGATAGTTCTAATCTCAGAAGGTTTATTTTAACACAGGGGGAAGGCAAAGGGCAGTTCGAGGGTAGGCAGGGGTCAGTAATCCAAGGCAGAGTCAATCAGGATAGAACGGCTTGCAGGCATAGGGCAGACAGAATGGTCAGAACAGGGAAGATTTTAAAACAAAATTAGAGAAACAGGAAAAACGGAAAACACGCTGGAACTCCCTGACACGATGAACCAGCATTGTCAAACAGAAAAAGCAGGTATAAATACACAGGAGATAATAGGGACAAAAGGGAGACAACTGGTGGGGGGTGGAGACAAGCACAAGACAGGTAAAACAGATCAGGGTGTGACAGAAATTGAAACAGGTCCGCAATGCTTCATGCTAGAAACAAGCTGTAAAATACAGTGCATTCGGAAAGTATTCAGACCCAGTGTCGATTTTAGCATATAAATCTTGGGGCAAAAATAATATAAATGAATGTGGGATGTATGCCAGCAAAGCCACTACACAACACTAAACAATGCATGAATTGCACTATAACGGTGACAAACGGTGCCCACAAACTGTCAGGGTCTACATAAAGCTGTCCCAACACCTTACCACTGCTACACCTGGCTATCAGCAGAGCCTTGTCTGGCAGCGAACCAGTTCATTCAGCCTCATTTACTGCCTTAAAAAAAAACATAGCTGGGTTCCCGAGTGGCGCAGCGGTCTAAGGCAACTCAGTGCTAGAGGCGTCACTACAGACCCTGGTTCGATTCCAGGCTGTATCACAACCGGCCCTGATTGGGAGTCCCATAGGGCGGCGCACAATTGGACCAGCATCTATATAAGGTCCCACACTGAACAGTGCATATCAGAGCAAAAACCAAGCCATGAGGTCAAAGGAATTGTCCGTAGGGCTCCGAGACAGGATTGTGTCGAGGCACAGATCTGGAGAAGGGTACCAAAACATTTCTGCAGCATTGAAGGTCCCCAAGAACACAGTGGCCTCCATCGTTCTTAAATGGAAGAAGTTTGGAGCTGGCCACCTGGCCAAACTGAGCAATCGGGGGAGAAGGGCCTAGGTCAGGGAGCTGACCAAGAACCCAATGGTCACTCTGACAGCGCTCCAGAGTTCCTCTGTAGAGATGGGAGAACCTTCCAGAAGGACAACCATCTCTGCAGCACACCACCAATCAGGCCTTTATGGTGGAATGGCCAGACAGCTGTCTTGTTAGACTTTTGACATGATTGATTATAGTCTGCTGCTGGAAAAACTTGTGTAATCCTTCTGACCCCCCTTAAAAGATTTAGATGCACTATTGTAAAGTGGCTGTTCCACTGGATATCATAAGGTGAATGCACCAATTTGTAAGTCGCTCTGGAAAAGAGCGTCTGCTAAATGACTTAAATGTAAATGTGTTATGGCTTTACACAGTTACTTGCCTAACAGAACACAGAGAGTGTTCTTTAATGGAAGCCTATCAAATATAATCCAGTTAGAATCAGGAATTCCCCCAGGGTAGCTGTTAAGGCCCCTTGCTTTTTAAAATTTTTACTAACGACATGCCACTGGCTTGGACTAAAGCCAGAGTTTCTATGTATGCGGATGACTCAACGCTACACACATCAGCTACTACAGCGACTGAAATGACTGCAACACTCAACAACGAGCTGCAGTTAGTTTGAGTGGGTGGCAAGGAATAAGTTAGCTCTAAATATTTCTAAAACTAAAAGCATTGTATTTGGAACAAAACCCTCACTAATGTGGAAAATGAGAAAGTTCAGATGACTAAACTGCTTGGAGTAACACTAGATTGTAAACTGTCATGGTCAAACCATATTGATGCAGTAGTATTCTGTCTATAATAAAGCGATGCTCTGCCTTCTTAACACTATCAAGAAGGCAGGTCCTAGGTTTGTCGTACCTGGACCACTGTTCAGTCGGGTGGTCACGTGCCACAAAAAAATGACTTTTTTGCAATTGAGCCAATTGCAATTGGCTCAGAACAAGGCAGCACGGCTGGCTCTCTGATGTACACAGAGAGCTAATATTAATAATATGCATGTCAATCTGTCTTGGGTGAAAGTGGAGGAAAGATTGACTTCATCACTACTTTTATTTATGAGAGGTATTGACATGTTGAATGCACCAAGTTGTCTGTCTAAACTACTGGCACACAGCTCAGACACCCATGCATACCCCACAAGACATGCCACAAGAGGTCTCTTCACAGTCCCTAAGTCCAGAAGACTATGGGAGGCACACAGTACTACAGTCGTGGCCAAAAGTTGAGAATGACACAAATATTAATTTTCACAAAGTCTGCTGCCTCATTTTGTATGATGGCAATTTGCATATACTCCAGAATGTTATGAAGAGTGATCAGATGAATTGCAATTAATTGCAGTCACTCTTTGCCATGCAAATGAACTGAATCCACCCAAAACATTTCCACTGCATTTCAGCCCTGCCACAAAAGGATCAGCGGACATCATGTCAATGATTCTCTCGTTAACACAAGTGTGAGTGTTGACGAGGACAAGGCTGGAGATCACTCTGGCATGCTGATTGAGTTCGAATAACAGACTGAAACTTCCAAAGGAGGGTGGTGCTTGGAATCCTTGTTCTTCCTCTGTCAACCATGGTTACCTGCAAGGAAACACCTGCCGTCATCATTGCTTTGCACAAAAAGTGCTTCACAGGCAAGGATATCGCTGCCAGTAAGATTGCACCTAAATCAACCATTTATCAGATCATCAAGAACTTCAAGGAGAGCGGTTCAATTGTTGTGAAGAAGGTTTCAGGGCGCCCAAGAAAGTCCAGCAAGCGCCAGGACCGTCTCCTAAAGTTGATTCAGCTGCGGGATCGGGGCACCACCAGTACAGAGCTTGCTCAGGAATGGCAGCAGGCAGGTGTGAGTGCATCTGCCCGCACAGTGAGGCAAAGACTTTTGGAGGATGGCCTGGTGTCAAGAAGGGCAGCAAAGAAGCCACTTCTCTCCAGGAAAGACATCAGGGACAGACTGATATTCTGCAAAAGGTATGGGGATTGGACTGCTGAGGACTGGGGTAAAGTAATTTTCTCTGATGAATCCCCTTTCCGATTGTTTCGGTCATCCGGGAAAAAAGCTTGTCCGGAGAAGACAAGGTGAGCGCTACCATCAATCCTGTGTCATGCCAACAGTAAAGCATCCTGAGACCATTCATGTGTGGGTTTGCTTCTCAGCCAAGGCTCACTCACAATTTTGCCTAAGAACACAGCCATGAATAAAGAATGGTACCAACACATCCTCCGAGAGCAACTTCTCCCAACCATCCAGGAACAGTTTGGTGACGAACAATGCCTTTTCCAGCATAATGGAGCACCTTGCCATAAGGCAAAAGTGATAACTAAGTGGCTCGGGGGAACAAAACATCGATATTTTGGGTCTATGGCCAGGAAACTCCCCAGACCTTAATCCCATTGAGAACTTGTGGTCAATCCTCAAGAGGCGGGTGGACAAACAAAAACCTACAAATTCTGACAAACTCCAAGCATTGATTATGCAAGAATGGGCTGCCATCAGTCAGGATGCGGCCCAGAAGTTAATTAACAGCATGCCAGGGCGGATTGCCGAGGTTTTGAAAAAGAAGGGTCAACACTGCAAATATTGACTCTTTGCATCAACTTCATGTAATTGTCAATAAAAGCCTTTGACACTTATGAAATGCTTGTAATTATACTTCAGTATTCCATAGTAACATCTGACAAAAAATATCTAGAAACTGAAGCAGCAAACTTTGTGGAAATTAATATTTGTGTCATTCTCCATAGTAACATCATCTGACAAAAAATATCTAGAAACTGAAGCAGCAAACTTTGTGGAAATTAATATTTGTGTCATTCTCAAAACTTTTGGCCACGACCGTACATAGAGCCATGACTGCATGGAACTCTACTCCACATCACCTGACACAAGCAGTGAAATTAGATTTAAAAAACAGATAATAAAACACCTTTTGGAACAGCGGGGACTGTGAAGCAACACAAACATTGGCACAGACACATGCATACACACACACGATAACATATGCACTATACATACACATGTATTTAGTACTGTAGATATGTGGTAGTGGCTGAGTAGGGCCCTGAGGGCACACTGTGTTGTGAAATCTGTGAATGTATTGTAATGTTTTTAAATTGTATAAACTGCCTAAATTTTGCTGGACCTCAGGAAAAGTGCTATGACAGCAGCTAATGGGGATCCATAATAAATACAAATACTCAGTAAAAGGCACATGGCAGCCTGAATGCTAAGTGTCACGTCTGGAGGAAACCTGGCACCATCCCTACCGTGAATCGTGGTGGCAGCATCATGCTGTGGGGATGTTTTTCAGCGGCAGGGACTGGGCGACTAGTCAGGAGAGGGAAAGATGAACAGAGCAAAATACAGAGAGATCCTTGATGAAAACCTGCTCCAGAGTGCTCAGGACCTCAAACTGGGGCAAAGGGTCACCTTCCAACAGGACAACGACCCTAAGCACACATCCAAGAGTGGCTTTGGGACAAGTCCCTTAATGTCCTTGAGTGGCCCAGCCAGAGCCCAGACTTGAACCCGATCGAACATCTCTGGAGACCTGAAAATAGCTGTGCAGCGACGCTCCCCATCCAGCCTAATAGAGCTTGAGGATTCACAGAGAATAATGGGAGAAACTCCCCAAATACGGTGGTGCCAAGCTGGTAGCATCATACCCAAGACTCGAGGCCGTAATCGCTGCAAAAACCTGTTTTTGCTTTGTCATTATGGGGTATTGTGTGTAGATTGTTCAGGAATAAAAACGAATGAATCAATTTTAGAATAAGGCTGTAAAGTAACAAAATGTGGAAAAGTCAAGGTGTCTGAATACTCTCTGTATGCACTGTATATTGTTTTGTTTCTTTGACATTCAGAGGCTGAGCTACAGCCTATAGCCTACGAGACCAAAAATGGATTTTGCTTGAGAAGTAATCTAATTATGTTTCTATCAATTGATTAAGCGATTCACTTTCTGTTCAATATATGTTTAAACGCAGACAGCTTTTGAGGTAACACTTGTGACCTTGTCTTGTTGGGTTAAGCAACGGAAGGAGAGTAGCCAGCAGTTAAAGCTTTAATCTTTTGGTGTCCGTAGTCTAACTAATTCTTACAGGACGAAGTGTCAACTACATATCTAAGGCTGGTGATCTGTCTTCCACTTTGTTTAATTATTATTTGAAATATATGGGTAACTTTTCTCAAGCATTCAAGGAGTGTTTAGGTGAATATATATTTTTCTTAAGGGACGGCCATAAATTGGAGGTAACCCTTATAACGTTTACTCCCTAACTTGCCACTGATTCAGACATAGGGCTCCAGGTGAGACCGGAATTTTTGTTTTATTTAAATCAGGCAAGTCAGTTTAGAACATATTCTTAATTACAATGACGGCCTACCCCGTCCAAACACTAACCACGCTGGGCCAATTGTATGCCGCCCTATGGGACTCCCAATCATGGCTGGTTGTGATACAGCCTGGAATCGAACCAGGGTCTGTAGTGACAGCTCTAGCACTAAAACATTCAAACATTATCGAACAGGAGTATATTCATTCAGCCGGACGAAACAGGGAGACTTGAATTTGTCCAATAAATTTGCCGAACAGAACATTTGGACTAATAATTAGGCCTACACCCGACACGTACGCTTGCAGCGTTCTCCAACCGACAACCACTCCCCATTTTTCAACGTGTCGTTCAGAACAGCACTACATACGGTCAATTCAACGTTGCAATGTTTTTTCGTACTGAAAGCAGACCAGACTGGCTCTCAAATTTGAGTAGGCTACACCTGCCCCCTGTTGGCGGTCTTGACTAAGCAGTTTGTAACTAGCATTCGATTGAAAACTAATTGTAGACAAAGTCCTTCCATGATGTAGGCCTATTCAAACAAGCAGATGTTACTCAGGTGACTATTATTCGAATATTACTAAAATGTTGCCATGGTTAATCCTGTAGAGGCCTACATCCTGTGTAGGGTTCAAATCTGGACATTGGCACCACCAAGTGGAGAAAGTCTACACTTGGATAATTGCCCAAGTCATATGCACAATTTGCTCCTTCGTGTGCACAGCCCTGGTCTAAAATGCTTGAGGGGGTTCCTGAAATCCTCAGACATGTGCCATCTTTACAGATCCATCCACCCCTCCTATGAATAAGACTGCATTAGTCACAAATGCTTGCTTTCACCATGTACATGCATGCTGTGGGTGTTAAAGAATTCTACAATGGATTCATCTCTTATAAGGCCGCAATATTTTCAGTTCTGCGTGTGATATTTCAGCAAGTAACAAACTGCATCTGAACAGCATTGCCGCTAAGCTACACGACTGTCCATTTATTATGTCGGTTTGTTTGAAACCATTTGCCTCGATATGGAATATTGGATTCAAACATTTTACATGAGCAGTAGGGAATTTCCAAATACACTCATGAAGTAATGAAGCGTGAGACTTTTGGTAAGAATGGTTCCATTTTATTTACATTTACTCCCGTGCCATGAGTTTCTGCTTCTTCAGCTTCTTCTGAGAAACCTGCAGGACAAAAAATATCAGACCAACATATACACCATACCAATTCTGATAATACCCACATTCGAACAGAATGACAAATGTAAATGTGTGGTTGCTCAGCCTCGTTCACATTTCTTTTCATGGGTAATCCAAAGGTGTCCTAAGAAAGTCATCACTGCAACCATCTCATACAGGAATGTATAAAAACCATAATGGTAAGGTCTGATTAGACTTCATGATTTATGATGCCAGAAGGACAGTAAACCATTTTGTTCCCATCTGCAGAACTGTTGTTCCTTCTAATGATGCTACTTTTACATGAGAAATGTGGAAGAGTAAATATTATGAGAAAGATACTAAGCAGATTGTGTAAAAGGCTTTGGCGCATGTGCACCTTTTTCTTAGTGGCGACCTCCTCCTCTGGTTTGGGAACAATCTGCTCCTTCTCTGTGAGGATCATCTCAATGTGGCATGGAGAGCTCATGTAGGGGTTGATGCGACCGTGGGCACGGTATGTGCGTCTGCGCATCTTTGGGGCCTTGTTCACTTGGATGTGCTCGATCACCAGGGAGTCTACATCCAAACCCTGTCAGAATAGAGCGAAGACAAACCGGTCAACAAGTAAAGCCACGTAGTTGTCAGATTTATAGACAGTACTTAAAGCTTACCAAGTTAGATTGGTCATACAAGAATCATGACGACTCAATTCCAAGAATTTATGGTTAACGGTCATTGCAATCATGAATTGTGTGCATTACACAGCTTGAACACAAATAAAAGAACAAATCCCAAACATGCAGACTTTGCTACAAGCTTGATAGCATCATACTTTCACCCATCTCTCCACTAGGGCTATGAATTGCCAGGGACTTCACAATATGATATTATCACTATACTTTAGGTGCCGATGCAACACGTATTGCGATTCTATATGTATTAAGATTCAATACTGATTTTATTGAGATTCCGTGGTCCAAAAACATTGCTCACCATGTCTACAGCAGAGAGACAAGAGAAAGCCATGAGAAAAGTACTACTCTGCACTACAGGCACGGCACAATAAATCTCAGGCCTCTAGCAAATAACTCAACCTTACCTTAAGCTCAGCGTTGCTCTCAGCATTCTTCAGCATGTGGAGAAGGAACTCCGCGCTCTTCTTGGGCCAGCGTCCCTGTGTCCAGTCAAACTGCTTGGCCTGCAGAAGAAAGGTTGTCAGTTGTGCATACCAGACTGGGCCAGAATAAGTGACCCCATTTCTGGTCCACATTAACGGAGACACAAGTGCAAATGTATGGTTGCTCAGCCTCATTCATGTTTCTTTTCATGGGTAATCCAAAGGTGTCCTAAGAAAGTCATCACTGCAACCATTTCATTTCAGTCACGCATCAAAAAAACATGACTAAGTACAAGGTCTGACACCTTTTCAATATTGTAAGGCATTTTGTACCAGTCTCCAAAGCACGTTTTTAAAAAAAGAAGCAATTTTGTAACTTAAAATCCCGCTACTTTTAAAAATGGGAAATATAGGAAAGAGTTAACATTCTCATAAAGATACCATGCAGTCTCCCCTAAAGCCATTTCAATAGAGGCTAGGTCAAATATAACTGAAGCTCACCTGGGCACACCTGCCAACACCCCCATTGTAGCGGCGGAAGGGAACACACTGATGCTTGATGGTAACATCCTTCAGGTATTTGGTGGCCTTGCGGATGTGCATGCCTTTGATGGCCTGAGCTGTCTCACGTGTGTTCTGTTGGGAAAAATAAAATATCAATATACTGTAGTAGCTACATATATAAATAACATATTATAACTTTTGGTCCAATAGGCATGGATGCAAAATTGCTCAGTTATTTGTTAGATATTGTCACATTTGATTCCAAAGGTCTCCAATGTTGTCATCATAGCAAAACACCACACCTATGTCTCTACTCATTTATGTCTACCAATAAATACCAATTACCACCAAACGTAACTCCCACATTGATAGAATTACAGTAGACAACCAGACTGAAATCAACTTCGTGTCACTCATAGTTAGAAAAGACAACGACTTACCTTGAAGTGAACCCGGAGATTAGAGCCCCTCGACTTGCATGCTGTGGGGGGGATCCAGCAATAATTAGTGAGGTCACAAAACAAGTATGGTGATTAAACAATGATACGTTTATGAACATGCGGTTGCTCAGCCTCATTCATATTTATTTTCATGGGTAATCCAAAGGTGTCCTAAGAAAGTCATCATTACAACCACTGCATATAGGTACGTATGACTTAATATCATGGGTATTTGCAATGTCCGTTAAGACTTAACCAGAAGGATAGTACCTAGCTAGCTAGCGAGCTAGCCAATGAATGAAGCCAGGGAGACAATCACCACCCAGTAGATACTCACACTTAGTCGGGTTCTCGGGGTCGAGCGAATAGCGGACCATTTTCAGAGACCTGCAAACGATAAAAGGTTTGTTAGTTTGTAACAGACCGGTGCCCTAATCGGCGAACATGTCAGTGGGTTGTTTGAGAAAACAAATCCGACATACTGGAGGATGCGCTACGTGTTAGCTAGCTAACATTAGCATAACTAGAACGTTTCTGCTTTAGTTACAACCAAATACGAATAAATCACATAACTACGTCAATATGACAATGCATTTTTTATAAGGATTCAGTCATAGGACGTTTTCTTGTTGGTAGCAAAGGTAAAAATGGCTGGAAACGGGCGTGCTACATGGGGCCAAGAAAATCCCCAATATGACAATATTTTCTTGAAAAGATACAAGCACGAAAGCCGACGTTTCTTGGTAGTAGTTGGAATACATGTAAATTAAACATTTAAAAAGTCGGGATGCCGTAGATATTGAAGAGATTAGATGGATTTTCGGACCCATTTGTATGTCTGTTCACTTACTTTCTCAGGCCGCGGAAGGGAAGAGGTAGAAAAGAGCATTCTGGGAGTAGAAGTCGTGAATGTCTTCTCGCGAGATTTTATGACATTTCAACGGTTCTTTGGTGTAATTTCTGACAAGCATTTATTCCAATGGAAAGAACAATATTAATACTTATTGATGGCACACATTTCTCTAACTACCTTCGTATGTATCATATAACATCATACATCCTTATGTGCTTGTACTGTTTTTTGGGGGACCACTCATCTCCACCACAAATTATAAGGTGTGCTGCAGGTCTTATCACTAGAGGGGCTAGTTTGTCAGCTAAAAGAGTCTCTCATTTCCTGGTGCTGCTACCTTGGCAAATATTCAACATGGGACCACCTGTGACATCACTGATCTTCAAAAGAGCTCCTTGTTATCAGATAACTAATGCAGATTGTCAGGTAGATCCATGATCATGTTTTTTCTGGATCGCTTATATGTGTTCTCCCTATAGAAGAGGCATATTGATATTTAAACTTGGGATATCGCTTTTCAACAGGAAAAGTTAAAAAAAATCACTGGAGGGCTTCTTTGACCCAAATATTTGTTTCAAGTTTTAACAAATTATACTGTAAATATATAAACAGTACCAGTCAAAAGTTTGGACACACCTACTCAATCCAGGCTTTTTTAAATTTCTACTATTTTCTACATTGTAGAATAATAGTGAAGAAATCAAAACTATGAAATAACACATATAGAATCATGTAGTAACCAAAAAAGTGTTAAACAAATCAAAATATATTTTATATTTAAGATTCTTCAAAGTAGCCACCCTTTGCCTTGATGACAGCCTTGCACACTCTTGGCATTCTTTCAACCAGCTTCATGAGGTTGCAATTAACAGGTGTGCCTTGTTAAAAGATCATTTCTGGAATTTCTTTCCTTCTTGGTGCGTTTGAGCCAATCGGTTGTGTTGTGACAAGGTAGGGGTGGTATTCAAAATATAGCCCTTTTTGGTAAAAGACCAGGTCCATATTATGTCAAAAACAGGTCAAATAAGCAAAGAGAAATGACAGTCCATCATTACTTTAGGACATGAAGGTCAGTCAATCCGGAACATTTCAATAAATTTTAAAGTTTCTTCAAGTGCAGTCAATAAAACCATCAAGCGCTATGATGAAACTGGCTCTCATGAGGACCGCCACTGGAAAGGAAGACCCAGAGTCATTAGAGTTACCAGGAATTGTAATCCAAATAAATGCTTCACAGAGTTCAAGTAACATACACATCTCAACATCAACTGTTCAGAGGTGACTGCATGAATCAGGCCTTCATGGTCGAATTTCTGCAAAGAAACCACTACCAAAGGACACCGATAAGAAGAAGAGACTTGCTTTTGGCCATTGGACATTAGACCAGTGGAAATCTGTCCTTTGGTCTTTTGAGTCCAAATTTGAGATTTTTGGTTCCAACCGCTGTGTCTTTGCGAGATGCAATTTGTGAACGGATGATCTCCGGCTGTGTGGTTCCCACCGTGAAGCATGGAGGAGGAGGTGTGAGGGTGCTTTGCTGGTGGGACTATCATTTGTTTTTCAACAGGAAAATGACCCAACACACCTCCAGGCACTGTAAGGGCTATTTGATCAAGAAGGAGAGTGATAGAGTGCTGCATCAGATGACCTGTCCTCCACAATCACCCAACCTCAACCCAACTGAGATGGTTTGGGATGAGTTGGACCGCAGAGTGAAGGAAAAGCAGCCAACAAGTGCTCAGCATATGTGGGAACTCCTTAAAAACTGTTGGAAAACCATTCCATGTGAAGCTAGTGTGCAAAGCTGTCATCAAGGCAAAGGGTGGCTACTTTGAATAATCTCAAATATAAATATATTTTGATTTGTTTAACACTGTTTTGGTTACTACTGTCACACCCTGATCTGTCTCACCTGTCCTTGTGCTTGTTTCCACCCCCCTCCAGGTGTCGCCCATCTTCCCCATTATCCCCTGTGTATTTATTCCTGTGTTTTCTGTCTGTCTGTGCCAGTTTGTCTTGTTTGCCAAGTCAACCAGCGTTTTTCTCCTAGCTCCTGTTTTTCCTCATCCTCCTGGTTCTGACCCTTGCCTGTCCTGACTCTGTGCGTCAGAGTCCAAAATGGTACAAGGCGGCAGGCAGACTCGAGGTCAGGGTCAGGCAGAATGGTCTAAAATAAATATCAGAGCTCAAACCATCTGCATCTAGGTCTCTCCTTGTGTCGTTATAACTACATGATTCCATATGTGTTATTTCATAGTTTGATATCTTCACTATAGTTCTGCAATGTTTAAAATAGTAAAAATAAAGAAACCCTTGAATGAGTAGGTGTGTACGAACTTTTGACTGGTACTGTATATATATTTTTTATGTCACGTGCACAAGTACAGTTTTCCGGGCACACTAGTGCGCATGTGCATTTCCTATTAGATGTAGTAACGTACACTGTCGTAATACATCACTGCTTAGTAACAGCATAGTAACTAATATAAACAGATGTAGATCCCAGATACTACACTCCTACCCCATAGTGTTTAACTCCCAGAGAACAAGGTAAATAAGTTAGGGAACTACTAATGCAATATCTGAACAATGCATTCTTAACATTTTTCAACTACTGGGTTGAAGCAGACTTTTCAGAGCCCAGCACAAATCCAGGGGATTATTCTGCCCCGAAGATGGAGTTTGTGTCCTAATAACTAACCCAGGTAATGTCCGTTTTCTTTCCTTTTATCTAGGACATATTAAAGTGTTCGTTTGTTTTACTGTCTGTTACCTTAAACAGCTCAACTCACAGGTCAAGCTTTTGAGGTGCCTTTCGCTGTCAAATAGGATATCTCCGCTCCTCCTGGGCTTCCGGTAGTGGGCCAGGTTCGGGTGGAAGGTCAGGCTCTGTCTCTCCCGTACGTCCAAAGTCAGGAGAATAGTCCTGGGGGTCGTTATTGTTCTCTCGGCGTGTCTCTGCTGGGGCGTTGGACCGTAGCAGATGATCCACATGAACGTTGACCTGGCGATGACCAATTTGGACTTGGTAAGTCAAAGGTCCTTTGCGTTGCAAGATCACACCTGAGTTCCACAGGCTCTTGGGGTGTCTGAAATCACGTACCATCACCCTCTCTCCCTCTTTGAATTCTCTGACAGTCTTTGAGTGTCTGTCATGAGCTTTCTTCTGCTGTAGCTGGTGCTTTGCCACAGTGCTTGACAAGTCTGGTTTCAACAATGTCAGGCGGGTACGTGGTTGGCGTCTCAGAAACAGTTCAGCTGGTGTATATTCCGTTACTGTGTGTGGTGTGTTGCGGTAAGTAAACAGGAACCGGGGAAGCCTTTGTTGGGTGGGCACAGACTGAACCTCGAGTCTAGTCCAGGCCTTCTTAAAGGTTTGCACGGCTCTCTCCGCTGCTCCGTTTGATGCCGGATGGTAAGGTGGTGACCGGATGTGCCTTACTCCATTGTTCTTGAGAAACATTTCAAAATCGTTTGACGTGAAAGGAGGGCCATTGTCCGATACGAGCTCCTTGACTAGTCCAAAGGATGCGAACAAGTGTCTGAGAAGATTGATGGTCTTCTCAGCTGTGGTCAGTTGAGTAGGGAACACTTCCATCCACTTGGAATGGACATCGACGACAACAAGGAAATGTTGCTTGTCAATCTCGGCATAATCCACATGGATGCGTTCCCAAGGTGTAGCAGCCCAGGACCATGGATGAAGAGGTGAAGCAGCAGGCTTGTTGCGAACAGATTCACAAGGTGAGCAGTGGCCTACATGCTGTTGAATGTCCTGATCCAGTCCAGGCCACCACAGATAACTGCGAGCGAGTGCTTTCATTCGAGTGATCCCTGGATGTCCCTCATGCAGGTCAGATAGCAGTCTCCTCTGGAATTTGTGAGGTACCACCACCCTTGATCCCCACAGAACACATCCTTGATCAGTGGATAACTGGTCTTTCTTGTCGATGAATGGACGAAGGTTATCGTCATTTACAAAGTTTGGCCAACCTCCTAATGTTAAGTCCAAGACTTTGGAAAGCACTGGATCTTTCCTTGTTTCCTCTGCTATGTCTGAAGCAGATATGGGCAGTTCGTCAATGAGAGAGATCTGGAAAACTGCTCTATCATCTTCACTGTCGGAGTCACTATTGCATGGTAGTCTTGATAGTGCATCTGCATTTGTGTGATCACTGGATCGTCTGTACTCAATCTCGTAGTCGTAGGCTAACAATATCAGAGCCCAACGTTGCATTTGAAGTGCAGCAAGGGTTGGTATAGCTGATTTTGGTCCAAGGATGGCCAACAGAGGCTTGTGATCTGTCAGCAGTTGGAACTTCCTTCCGTACAGGTATTTGTGAAACTTCTTCACTCCGAATATTATGCTCAGGGCTTCCTTCTCAATTTGAGCATAATTTTTCTCACTTGGTGACAGAGTCCGTGATGCAAATGCAATAGGGTGTTCTTCACCTGACGATAGAACATGTGAGATGACGGCTCCTACTCCGTATGGAGATGCATCACACGCGAGTCTCAGCTTCATCTCTGTGTTGTAGTGGGCAAGCCACTTGCTCTTTAGCAGGCGCTGTTTGCAAGTCTTGAATGCTTCTTCGCATTGTGGGGACCAATTCCACTTTGTATTGGCCTGCAGCAGTTGGTGAAACGGATGCAACAATGTGGACAAGTTTGCTACAAACTTTCCGTAATAGTTCAGGAGCCCCAAAAATGACCTCAGCTCTGAGATATTTGTGGGTGCTGGTGCGTTTACGATTGCTTCCACCTTGCTGTTGGTTGGGTGCAGGCCTTGTGCATCAATCTTGTATCCGAGATACTCCACTGAGTCCTGGAGAAACTCACACTTGCTGCGTTTCATTCTCACTCCGTATTTCTCCAGTCTTGACATCACTTTGTCCAGCACTACAAGGTGCTCTCCAATGGTTGGTGCTGACACGAGGATGTCGTCCATGAAGCACACAACGTTGTCTATACCGTCCAAGATCTGATCCATTGTGTGTTGGAATATCGCTGGAGCTGTCGAGATTCCGTAGGCCAAGCGATTGAATCTGAATAGCCCCTTGTGTGTATTGTTGGTCAGATACTGTTCTGACTCCGGATCCAGCTTCAGTTGCTGATAAGCGAATGCCAGGTCCAGCTTACTTAAAACCTTCCCACCAGCTAGAGTGGCAAACAGATCTTCAGCGTTTGGTAGTGGATATTCCTCTGGTAGTATGCAGCGATTTACTGTGACCTTGTAGTCACCGCACATTCTGACGGTCTTGTCTTTCTTTGGGACTACAACAATCGGAGCCGCCCAGTCGCTCCTTGCTACTTTCGTGATTATGTTATTCTTCTGTAGGCTGTCCAGTTCCTTCTCTACTGCTTCCTTAAGAGCATAGGGAACTGGACGTGGTTTGTGAAAGATAGGCTTGGTTCCTTCTTGCACTCTGACTTTTGCTGTGAAGTCTTGTATTTCGCCGTAGCCATCTTTGAAAAGTTCTTTGTGCTTCTCCAGCATGTTAGTGAGTGTAGCCTGACTCACTGGTTTGTCCTTTCTCAGACTGAAGATTTCTCCCCAGTTCAACTTGATCTTTTGTAGCCAGTTTCTGCCTAGCAAGGCTGATTTTTCTCCTTTAACAATTACAAGCGGTAGCGTCCACTCCTTCCCCTCATACCGGACTGGTACCTGGATCTGCCCTAACACAGGAATAGTGTCACCAGTGTATGAAGAAAGGCGGATGGACGCTGGCTGAAGAGGGCACTTTCAGTTTTTCTTTGTAAAGTCTCTCTGGAACCAGAGATACAGACGCTCCGGTGTCCAGCTGAATTTTTACCGGTTTTCCCGCTAACGCCATGTTGAGATAGATTCCATCTTTTTGTTGTTGAGCTGTGTACACTGTGGACAGTTTCAATACTGTTTCAGTAGTACCTTCCTCTTCTTGTGCTGCGTCTGACACTTTGTGCGCTCTTGCTGTGCGTTTTGAGGCTTTACACACTTTCTGTAAATGTCCAACCTTTCCACAATTGTGGCATCTTACATTTTGGAATCGACATTCACTGTGCTGATGATTATCTCCCCCACATCTGTAGCAACTTGGCTTAGACCTTTGAGATGTGGGCTGCTTTGTTCTTGTGTAACCTTGAGGACGGGACTGAGAAAAGTGTGACTTTTGTGAGCCTTCTTCACCACGTGCATCACTGACCTTGTGAACACCTTTCTGACGTTCTGCATATCCCGATAGCTCAATAGTATCCCTATGGGCAAGCTCGAGTTCAAGTGCGATATCACAGGCTTTCCGAAAGGTCAGGTCCTTCTCTGACAGAAGCCTTCTGTGATATGCTTCACCTGTGAGACCACATACAAACTTGTCTCGAAGAGCATCATCAAGAAATTGTGCAAACTCACATGTACTTGCCAGCCTTTTCAAAGCAAGGATGTAGTCAGCCACAGTTTCCCCTTGACTCTGGTGATGTTGGTAAAATCTGAAACGTTCTGCAATGAGAATTGGCTTAGGCTTGAAATGCATTGAAAGAGTTTCAGTCAGTTCTGCATAGTTCAACTCCACTGCTTTTATTGGTTCAATTAGACCTTTCAGCAATCCATACTCAGTTGGACCCAAAACACTGAGAAATACGTCTGCTTTCTTTTCATCTTTGATTTCATTTGCAGCCAGCCAACGCTCAAAACGCTCCAAATAGGAATCAAAATCCTCTTTTGTAGCCTCAAACTCTGGTACTCGACCAATGGTTGCCATTTTCACAGTTATTTGTTCAGTTTCCTTATTCCTTGTATTCCTTAATTTTCATCTAATTCTTCACTTCAGAAGTTTCTGCAATTACTTCGTTCACTGCACTCATTTGTAATAATGTACACACCGTGTTACGTTCCTTCTTCCTTTTTTTTTCTTGACAATGTTTCTCCACTGAGATCGCCTAATTTCAATGGGTTCAATGACAGTTTTTTTTTATTTAACCACCAGAGGGCAGTGTCGCTATTCTCCAATAGTCTTGCTACTTGGCAGCTCCTGAACACTGTACCTGCTAGCAGTGCTTAGCGTTTTTTTACTGTCGAAAGAAAATAAAAAATAACTGACGAATTACATAATTATTTTGAGTTTCATTACTCACGCAACATTCTTCCCTTCAAGCAATGTCCGTTAAAGAAGTTTAATCACCTCGTCGCCACTGTAATATTTGTGTTGTGGAGAAATAACAAGGCAGGAGACGAGAGTACAGTTAGTTTTCGTTTAGTCAAACCTCTCTATATTTAGAAATGTTTACAAATTAATAAAAAATTAAAAGCTGAAATGTGTTGAGTCAATAAAACATTTAAACATAAAATGTTTAAACGTGTTAACCCTCGCAAGGCTGCAGGCCCAGACGGCATACCCAGCCGCGTCATGAGAGCATGCGCAGACAAGCTGGCTGGTGTGTTTACGGACATATTCAATCAATCCTTATCCCAGTCTGCTGTTCCCACATGCTTCAAGAGGGCCACCATTGTTCCTGTTCCCAAGAACGCTAAGGTAACTGAGCTAAACGACTACCGCCCCGTAGCACTCACTTCCGTCATCATGAAGTGCTTTGAGAGACTAGTCAACGACCATATCACCTCCACCCTACCTGACACCCTAGACCCATTCCAATTTGCTTACCGCCCCAATAGGTCCACAGACGACGCAATCGCAACCACACTGCACACTGCCCTAACCCATCTGGACAAGAGGAATACCTATGTGAGAATGCTGTTCATCGACTACAGCTCAGCATTTAACACCGCAGTACCCTCCAAACTCGTCATTAAGCTTGAGACCCTGGGTCTCGACCCCGCCCTGTGCAACTGGGTACTGGACTTCCTGATGGGCCGCCCCCAGGTGGTGAGGATAGGTAACAACATCTCCACCCCGCTGATCCTCAACACTGGGGCCCCACAAGGGTGCATTCTGAGCCCTCTCCTGTACTCCCTGTTCACCCACGACTGCGTGGCCATGCACGCCTCCAACTCAATCATCAAGTTTGCGGACGACACTACAGTGGTAGGCTTGATTACCAACAACGACGAGACGTCCTACAGGGAGGAGGTGAGGGCCCTCGGAGTGTGGTGTCAGGAAAATAACCTCACACTCAACGTCAACAAAACAAATGAGATGATTGTAGTCTTCAGGAAACAGCAGAGGGAGCACCCCCCTATCCACATCGACGGGACAGTAGTGGAGAGGGTAGTAAGTTTTAAGTTCCTCGGCGTACACATCACGGACAAACTGAATTGGTCCACCCACACAGACAGCGTTGTGAAGAAGGCGCAGCAGCACCTCTTCAACCTCAGGAGGTTGAAGAAATTCGGCTTGTCACCAAAAGCACTCATAAACTTTTACAGATGCACAATCGAGAGCATCCTGTCGGGCTGTATCACCGCCTGGTACGGCAACTGCTCCGCCCACAACCGTAACGCTCTCCAGAGGGTAGTGAGGTCTGCACAACGCATCACCGGGGGCAAACTACCTGCCCTCCGGGACACCTACACCACCCAATGTCACAGGAAGGCCATAAAGATCATCAAGGACAACAACCACCCGAGCCACTGCCTGTTCACCCCGCTATCATCCAGAAGGCGAGGTCAGTACAGGTGCATCAAAGCAGGGACTGAGAGACTGAAAAACAACTTCTATCTCAAGGCCATCAGACTGTTAAACAGCCACCACTAACATTGAGTGGCTGCTGCCAACATACTGACTCAACTCCAGCCACTTTAATAATGGAAATTGATGTAAAAATGTATCACTAGCCACTTTAAACAATGCCACTTAATTTAATGTTTACATACCCTACATTACTCATCTCATATGTATATGTATATACTGTACTCTATATCATCTACTGCATCTTGCCATCTTTATGTAATACATGTATCACTAGCCACTTTAAACTATGCCACTTTATGTTTATATACCCTACATTACTCATCTCATATGTATATACTGTACTCTATACCATCTACTGCATCTTGCCTATGCCGTTCTGTACCATCACTCATTCATATATCTTTATGTACATATTCTTTATCCCTTTACACTTGTGTGTATAAGGTAGTAGTTGTGGAATTGTTAGGTTAGATTACTCGTTGGTTATTACTGCATTGTCGGAACTAGAAGCACAAGCATTTCGCTACACTCACATTAACATCTGCTAACCATGTGCATGTGACAAATAACATTTGCTTTGATTTGAACCCCTTTGTTATAGCAAGCCTAAATAGATTCAGGAGTAAAAATGTGCTTAACAAGTCACAATAGGTTGCATGGACACACTCTGTGTGCAATAATAGTGGTTAATATTACTTTTGAATGACTCCCTCATCTCTGTACCCCACACATACACTTATCTGTAAGGTTCCTCAGTCAAGCAGTACATTTCAAACACAGATTCAACCACAAAGACCAGGGTATTTTCCAATGCCTCGCAAAGAAGGGCATCTATTGGTAGATGAAAAAAACACAACAACAAAACATACATTGGATATCCCTTTGAGCATGGTGAAGTTATTAATTAGACTTTGGATTGTGTATCAATACACCCAGTCACTACAAAGATACAAGTGTCCTTAACTCAGTTGCCGGAGAGGAAGGATGGATTTCACGCATGGATTTCACCATGAGGCCAATGGTGACTTTTAAATTGTTACATAGTTTAATGGCTGTGATAGGAGAAAACTGAGGATGGATCAAAACATTGTAGTTACTCCACAAAACGAACCTAAATGACAAGAGTGAAAAGAAGGAAGCCTGTACAGAGTAAAAATATTCCAAAACATGCATCCAGTTTTCAATAAGGCATTAAAGTAAAACTGCAAAAAATGTGGCAAAGAAATTCACTTAATGTCCTGAATACAAAGTGTTATGTTTGGGGTAAATCCAACACAGCACCTCACTGAATACCGCTCCTCATATTTTCAAGCATGGTGGTGGCTGCATCATGTTATGGGTATGCTTGTCATCGGCACTGACTTTTTTAAAGATTTAAATAAACAAAATAGAGCTAAGCACATCCAAAATCCTAGAGGAAAACCTGGTTCAGTGTGCTTTCCAACAGACTTTGTAAAGTTGAAAAACATTGCCTGGTATGACGAATAATGATTCCTGTTGTGTCATGCATGCTGATGGCAGTCAGGCTGTTCTGGAGGCAAAGGAGGGTCCGACCCGGTACAAGATGGGTGTACATAATAAACTTACCACTGAGTGTATATCCTGATGCTTTGTCACTTTACCCCTGCCTACATGTACATATCTACCTCAATTACCACATATCCCTGCACATTGATATGGTATTGGTACTACTTGTATATACTATAGCTTCATTCTTGTGTGTTTTGTTTCTCATGCATTTAAAAAAGAAAATCTTATTTAACTCTGCATCGTTGGGAAAGAGCTTGTAAGTAAGCATTTCACTGTAAGGTCTACACCTGTTTTATTCGGCACATGTGACAAATACAAATTGATTTGATTTAATGTGTAGTTGGCAGAACCAGAGTAAGAACTTCCATTCAAATACAGAGGGTAGAGAAACTAGCCTCTCGACTCTAATCAATATGTAAAATGTGTGACATTTTGTTTCAGAAATGTTATTTGTTGTGATCCTCAATGTCAAGATATATAAACAGTCATCGAGCAGTATCGAAATATTATTCCCATAAAAGGTCCTAGAGCCATCATATCTACAGTAGTAGCACAGATAGAACAATGAGACAGATATTTCACCAGATGTATAAATGTGAAGCATCAGCTTGGCGTTACCACGGAGGAAGCCCAGTGGCTGGCAGTAGGAGAAAATGGAACGAGATGGATTTTGGCCAAAATTATGCTAATTTTCTCATCGATTAAACATTTAATCTCAATACAGTTTTCTGTTTCGAAAACTAGAATCTCTAACAAAAGTTTCAATTTTATTTGTTGTTTAGGAGGGAAAAGGCTAATTGAATTATTGCACACGCGCAATTCACAGAGTATGCCTTCCCTAACAGACATATGCAAATGTATGCTAGCTCGTGCTTGGCTCTGCCCACCTCCTTGCTTGTTCTTTCCACTATAACTGAGTTGTTCGCATTTGAAACGACAGGCTGTGGTCTATCTTGGTTTAGTTATAAAAATCTTTGGTAGTAATGTGTAAAAAAAAAAAAAAGTAGAAATGAAAAAGACGGGGCCTCCCGGGTGACGCAGGTCTAAGGCACTGCATCGCAATGTACCACCAGAGATTCTGTGTTCGAGCCCAGGCTCTGTCGTAGCCGGCCGCGACCGGGAGGTCCATGGCAAATCGTCGTCCGGGTTAGGTAGGGTTTGGCCGGCAGGGATATCCTTGTCTCATCGCGCACTAGCGACTCCTGTGGCGGGCCGGTCGCCAAGGGTATGTTTCCTCCGACACATTGGTGCGGCTGGCTTCCGGGTTGGATGTGCGTTGTGTCAAGAAGCAGTGTGGCTAGGTTGGGTTGTTTTTGGGAGGCTCTCGACCTTCGCCTCTCCCGAGTCCCTACGGGAGTTGCAGCGCTGAGAAAAGACTAACTACTACCAATTGGGGAGAAAAAGGGTGAAATTAAAAAGACTCAACAATATGGTAATATTAAAACCAGTACTTGGCATACTTTGACCAGCTACATATAAAATTGTATGTACACTCTCACATTGGCCAAGACAACATTATTTACAGTGCGATGTTGTGGCTGAGTGTTGACATACAAAAATAAAGATATTACACACAAATGGTGTATTAACTTGTTTCTTCCATGTTTTAAACATATTGCAGTATCTCCCCATGGCAGTGAAAAAACATCTTGAAATAAATTCCTCTTCCAACATGACCAGTCTTATGACTCAGAGGTCTTCTTTTTCTGTTTCCTTTAGAGAACATTATATTTTATTTACATACAATGATAATTTTTTAACAAGTCTAATGAGAAACCGAGTACCTTTCTTACTGAAGTTGAAATGGCATATCACATATACATCACACCATGGTTTGGTCAGGATATGTTAAAATGAAACATCTTTTCAAATCCAGCTGAACTGGAATTTCCTTGGCATAAAGGCAGTCCCCTGATCTTACATAACACTCAACAAAAATATAAAACACAACATGTAAAGTGTTGGTCCCATGTTTCATGAGCTGAAATAAAAGATTCCAGAAATTTTCCATCCACACAAACAGCTTATTTCTCTTACATTTTGTGCACAAATTTGTTTACATCCCTGTTAGTGAGCATTTCTCCTTTGCCAAGATAATCCATCCACCTGACATGTGTGGCATATCAATAAGCTGATTAAACAGCATGATCATTACACCCGTGCATCTTGTGCTGGGGACAATAAAAGGCCACTCTGAAATGTGCAGTTTTGTCACAAAACACAATGCCACAGATGTCCCAAGTTGAGGGAGAATGCAATTTGCATGCTAACTGCAGGAATATCCACCAGATACTGACTGGTTTGATGATCCATGCCCTTATTTTTTTAAAGTTATCTGTGATGCATATTTGTATTCCCAGTCATTTGAAATCCATAGATTAGAGCCCATTTCATTTATTTCAATTGACTGGATTTCCTTATATGAACTGTAACTAAGTAACATATTTGAAATTGGTGCATGTTGCATTTATATTTTTGTTCAGTATGTCTGTCATAATATGTAAGACCCAGCATTTACTTCATATGATACATCTGTCCATTCACAAAGGCTAAAGCAAAGAATAAGGTCTGTACATGGGTAATGTGTGTTCAGGAGAATGTGGTTCATGTATTTGGCTATACAAGACAATATTTGGTTTACAAACAGCATGATAACGTAGGAGGTTAAGTCAGTTCTCTTTCCTACGTTCATCAATCACAACCTTGACATGTGGACAGAATATGCAGCATTACTGGAAGTTAGAATGGGTAGCAGTCCAGCCAAGAGGTTTCCGACATTTCATGACACCACTAAGTAGTAAAGAGAGAAACCATTCCAAGTCTTTGCCCACTCATCTCTCTTGTTGTTGAATTGATAGCATGGATAGGTTGATTTCCTGTGTTTCGTCTTGGGTAGGTTGTAGGCAGAGGTTTGTCAGAGTTTGAGGGCAGTAGAGAGTAGTTGGAAAAGACACTGCTTCTGGATGGCTTGCATGGGTCTTAACAACCCAGGTTTGCTTTCAGTCAAAGTCCTTTAATACCATCTTTGTCACCATGGTGAGGCATGTAGTAACAGCTGGATAACCTAATAAAATGAAGGGGGAAAAAGGACAATATTAGACACTCTTACTTATAATTAGATGGTTTGTCAATTACATTTCAACAGTGAATAGAAGGCTCTAAGCATCCAACCCTCTAGTTACCAACCTATGACCCTTTCGAGGCCAATCCTGCAATAATATTTCAGGATACTTACAGTTATCTGCTCTGCTCCATCCAGCTGACGGTGCATATCTCTGTGACCTTGCATGGCTATGTGTCCAGTCAGGCTGCTGCCTGGGTAGGTTGAGGAGATTCAGAGGGAGAGCTGGGGTGTGGTGTTCAGACTCAGGAGTTGGCTAGAGAGGCAGACAGGACAGTAGAGGCTAGGCAGAAGGGCTCATTTGAGACAGGGGCTGACCACGGTGGGCATAGGGGGGTAAACCAGTGCCACGTTGACCCGCTCCGAACCATTCTTTGGGCAGATGATCTCAGTCAGCCCCTCGGGGCGCGGCTGGCTTAGCAGCTCACCTGAGAGAGCAAGAGAGAGAGCGAGGTGGCAGAGAAGAGGGTGAGTTAGTTTATACAGTTGAAGTCTGAAGTTTACATACACCTTAGCCAAATACATTTAAACTCAGTTTCACAATTCCTGACATTAAATCAGAGTAAAAATTCCCTGTCTTAGGTCAGTTAGTATTACCACTTTATTTAAAGAATGTGAAATATCAGAATAATAGTAGAGAGAACAATTTCAGCTTTTATTTCTTTCATCACATTCCCAGTGGGTCAGAAGTTTACATACACTCAATTAGTACTTGGTAGCATTGTCTTTAAATTGTTTAACTTAGGTCAAACGTTTCAGGTAGCCTTCCACAAGCTTCCCACAATAAGTTGGGTGAATTTTGGCCCATTCCTCCTGACAGAGCTGGAGTAACTGAGTCAGGTTTGTATGCCTCCTTGCTCGCACACGCTCTTTCAGTTCTGCCCACAAATTTTCTATGGTATTGAGGTCAGGGATTTGTGATGGCCACTCCAATACCTTGACTTTGTTGTCCTTAAGCCATTTGCAACATCTTTGGAAGTATGCTTGGGGTCATTGTCCATTTGGAAGACCCATTCACGATCAAGCTTTAACTTCCTGACTGATGTCTTGAGACGTTGCTTCAATATCTCCACATAATTTCCCCTCTGATGCCATCTATTTTGTGAAGTGCACCAGTCCATCCTGCAGCAAAGCACCCCCACAACATGATGCTGACACCCCCGTGCTTCACGGTTGGGATGGTGTTCTTCGGCTTGCAAGCCTCCCCCTTTTTCCTCCAAACATAACAATAGTCATTATGGCCAAACAGTTCTATTTTGTTTCATCAGACCAGAGGACATTTCTCCAAAAAGTATGATGTTTGTCCCCATGCGCAGTTGCAAACCGTAGTCTGGCTTTATGGCGGTTTTGGAGCAATGGCTTCTTCCTTGCTGAGCGGCCTTTCAGGTTATGTCGATATAGGACTGGTTTTACTGTGGATATAGATACTTTTGTACCCGTTTCCTCCAGCATCTTCACAAGGTCTTTGCTGTTGTTCTGGGATTGATTTGCATTTTTGGCACCAAAGTACGTTCATCTCTAGGAGAAAGAATGTGTCTCCTTCCTGAGCGGTATGATGGCTGCGTGGTCCCATGGTGTTTATACTTGCATACTATTGTTTGTACAGATGAACGTGGTACTTTCAGGCGTTTGGAAATTGCTCCCAAGGATGAACCAGACTTGGAGGTCTACCATTTTTTTTTTCCCTGAGGTCTTGACTGATTTTTTGATTTTCCCATGATGTCAAGCAAAGAGGCACTGAGTTTGAAGGTAGGCCTTTAAATACATCTACAGGTACACCTCCAATTGACTCAAATGATGTCAATTAGCCTATCAGAAGCTTCTAAAGCCATGACATCATTTTCTGGAATTTTCCAAGCTGTTTAAAAGGCACAGTCAACTTAGTGTATGTAAACTTCTGACCCACTGGAATTGTGATACAGTGAATTATAAGTGAAATAATCTGTCTGTAAACATTGTTGGAAAAATGACTTGTGTCATGCAAAGTAGATGTCCTAACCGACTTGCCAAAACTATAGTTTGTTAACAAGAATTTTGTGGAGTGGTTGAAAAACAAGTTAATGACTCCAACCTAAGTGTATGTAAACTTCCGACTTCAACTGTATATAATACTTAACTATTTAATTGATTGAGAGATTTATCCAATGATATCAGGATTTGGTGGATTTTGTACAGGAGCCCAAGTCAATGTTTAGCCAAGATTGAAAGAGATCTGATCTGTAAAAAAACAAGTTCTTTATTTGTTCCCTAGATGGCAATTTGACTTCATTACCACTGATTTCCATTGCCCACAACAGAGCAAAATGAGCACAGTAACCACATGTTCAATTCCCTAGAGACCACTGGAGTGGAGGACTCCATCACCTGGCTTAATAACTGCAGATCAACTCATATTGAAAGGGTTTGTCTTCATCAGCAAAATCACAAGGCACTGGCAGGTTGTTGGAGAATGTGTGTTTAAGTGAGAGAAAGAGCCTGTATGTGTGTGTTTGACTGAACGTGCATGTGTGTGTTAATTATACAATTTCCTGTACTCAAGACCGTTTCCTGACTACCAGCACAGAACAGGCAGACACCTCAGCAGTAGAGTGACTTCAGAAAGTATTCACACCCCTTTACTTTTTCCAAATGTTGTGTTACAGCCTGAATTTTGTATTTATTAAATCAAGATTGTGTCACTGATCTACACACAATACCCCATAATATTAAAGTGTAATTTTGTTTGTAAAACATGACAAATGAATAAAAAAAATGAAAAACTGAAATGTCTTGAGTCAATTAGTATTCATTCCTTTTGTTATTGCAAGACTAAATAAGTTCAGGAGTAAAAATTTGCTTAACAAATCACAAGTTGCATGGACTCATTCTGTGTTCAATAGAGGTTAACATGATTTTAGAATGACTACTCCATCTCTGTAACCCACACATAATAATAATGTCCCTCAATCCAGTAGTCAATTTCAAGCAGGGATTTACCCACAAATATTGGGTGTAAAGAAAATGCAATAATAATAAGCAGACACTGATCCCTTTAAGCATGGTAAAGTTATTAATTAGGCCTTGGAAGGTGTATCAATACACCCAGTCACTACAAAGATACCGCCATCCTTCCTAACTCAGTTTCTGGAGAGGAAGGAAACTGCTCAGGAATTTCACCATGAGGTCAACAGTGATTTTACACCTCCATTGCTTGCTGTTTGGGCTTTTAGGCTGGGTTTCTGTACAGCACTTTGAGATATCAGCTGATGTAAGAAGGGCTATATAAATACATTTGATTTGAAAACAGTTAGAGTTTAATAGTTGTGATATGAGAAAAATGAGAATGGATCAACAACATTGTAGTTACTAACCTAAATGACAGAATGAAAAAAAAAAGTCTGCACAGAATACAAATATTCCAAAACATGCATCCTGTTTGAAACAAGTAATAATGCAAAAAATGTGGCAAAGAAATTTACTTTTTGTCCTGAATACAAAGCATTATGTTTGGGGCAAATCCAACACGTCACTGAGTACGACTCTTCATATTTTCAAGCATAGTTGTGACTGCATCATTTTATGGGTATGCTCATCATTGGCAAGGACTAGGGAGTTTTCCCCCCTAGTCCTAGGAATACAGCTAAACACAGGCAAAATCATAGAAGAAACCCTGGTTCAGTCTGCTTTCCAACAGACACTGGGAGACAAATTGACCTTTCAGCAGGACAATAACACAAAGCCAAATCTACACTGAAGTTGACATTGAATGTTCCTGAGTGGCGTAGTTACAGTTTTGACTTTAATAGGATTGAAAATCTATGGCAAGACTTGAAACATGCTTTCTAGTGTCACGTTCGTCATAATGATGAGACCAAGGACAGCGTGAGTAGAGTTCCACATATTTAATAAAGAGAAACTCAAACAAAAATAACAAAAAGCACAAACGAAACGTGAAGCTACTGATGTGCACAAAGGCAACTATACGTAGACAAGATCCCACAACACAAACGAGGAAAATGGCAACCTAAATATAATCCCTAATCAGAGACAACGATAAACAGCTGTCTCTGATTGGGAACCATATCAGGCCAACAGACATACAAAACCCCTAGACATACAAAACTAGCGTACCCACCCTAGTCACACCCTGACCTAACCAAAATATATAGAAAAACAGCGATATCTAAGGTCAGGGCGTGACAGTACCCCCCCCCCCCCCCCCCCCCAAAGGTGCGGACTCCCGGCCGCAAACCTGAACCTATAGGGGAGGTCCGGGTGGGCATCTACCCTTGGTGGCGGCTCCAGTTCTGGACGCAGCTCTGGAAGCTCCGGACCGTGGGTCATCTCCGGAGGCCCCGGACCGTGGGTCATCTCCGGAGGCCCCGGACCGTGGATCATCGCCGGAGGAACCGGACCGTGGATCGTCGCCGGAGGAACCGGACTGAGAGCCCATGCTAAAAGCTCCGGACCGGGAACCGTCGCCGGAAGCTCCGGACCGGGGAGGCGCACTGGAGGCTTGATGCGTGGGACCGGTACCGGTGGCACCGGGCTGATGACACGCACCTCAGGGCGAGTGCGGGGAAGAGGCACAGGGCGTACTGGACTGTGGATGCGCAATGGAGATCTGGAGCGTAGAGCTGGCACAATGCGCCTCTGGCTGGATGCTCACTTTAGCTCGATAAGTGCGGGGCGTTGGCACAGGACGCACTGGGCTATGAAGGCGTACTGGCGATACAGTACGTAGAGCCGGCGCAGGATATCCTGGTCCGAAGAGGTGTACTGGAGACCAGGAGCACTGAGCCAGCACAACCAGTCGTGGCTGGATGCCCATTCTAGTGTGGAAAATAAGGGGAGCTGGAATAGAGCGCACCGGGCTATGAATGCGCACTGGAGACACCGTGCGCATCACTGCATAACACGGTGCCTGACCAGTCACACGCTCCCCACGGTAAGCACGGGGAGTTGGCTCAGGTCTAAACCCTACCTCCTCCAATCTCCCCGTGTGCGCCCCCCCCCCCCCCCCCCCCCAAAAAAAAAAAAATCTTTGGAGCTGCCTCTCGGGTTTCCGTGCTAGCCGTGTCCCCTCGTATCGTCGCCGTTCCTCTTTCGCTGCCTCTACTTCCTCCTTCGGATGGCGATACTCCCCAGCCCTTGTCCAGGGTCCTGCTCCATCCAGGATTTCTTCCCAAGTCCAGGATACTTCTTCCTCCTGGGCACGCTGCTTGGTCCTTTGTTGGTGGGATCTTCTGTCACGTTCGTCATAATGATGAGACCAAGGCGCAGCGTGAGTAGAGTTCCACATATTTAATAAAGAGAAACTCAAACAAAAACAACAAAAAGCACAAACGAAAACGTGAAGCTACTGATGTGCACAAAGGCAACTATACATAGACAAGATCCCACAACACAAACGAGGAAAAAGGCAACCCAAATATGATCCCCAATCAGAGACAACAATAAACAGCTGTCTCTGATTGGGAACCATATCAGGCCACCATAGACATACAACACCCCTAGACATACAAAACCCCTCCATTTCAGAACAATAGCAGGACCAGAGCAGGTGCAGCATGACGGAACAGTATCAGGAAAACAGCAAAAAGCTAAAACAAACATCCCAATTCCTTCATCCTCTGCTGCATCCTTAATGGAAGGAAACGAGTTCTAAAAGTAGTCCTGAGTGGCACAGCCAGGGTTCCTCCAAACGCTGTCAGCCAGTCCACAACTAACACGGTATGGGATGTTGTGCAGGAGTTTGTTTGTGATGCTGGGTATTGGTCTCTGACAGGCAGAAACAATGGGTTGTTACATCATTCGTCACTCAATAACATTACGGTCATCCCGCCTGGCTGCCTCCACCTATGACAGTAATGCAGTGCAGCACATACTAAAGCCACTCACTGTCTGTACAAACAGTCTGACCAAACACTGCTACTGTAACTAGCTGGATCATGTACTCACATAGTGTTTTGAAAGGCATGAGACAACAGTAGTTAAATCCTGTCAGTAATACTATATATTATAACATCTGTTGCATGCTGGAAAGGTAATCCCAATCAATCTTTTATAGAAAGAGAGAGAAAGACAAAGAGAAAGAGACGGCACAAAACAGAGTACAAGGAGAGAGAGGGAGAGAACATTGCATGCTACTTTTTCTGTGCAAGCTACTTCCCTGTACCATGTTCAGAGCTCACATGGTTTTTATAGTTAAACTATGGGAATGGATTAGGCCTCGATGTTAATTATTAAACCCTTTTCCTTGGCTAAATACTGCTGCACCCCTCTTGTTTTGAGCAAATCATAATTGGCACTAAAAACCTCTGTTAGGCATCTGCCTAGATCGCTCACTAATATTGTATTGACCCATCAACAGGAGGATCTGGGCTTATCTGCTACAGACACAGAAACCTCATATCCTCCAGACCTGCTGGATCAACAGACTGTAGCTCCAGTACGGTCTCATGGGCTGTCTGTGTGACTATGTCTGAGTGTCACCATGCTGTAAAACTAGAACCCTCGTAGCAACCCTATCCGAAAGGTAATGGGGATAGTTAGTTACCAAGGATATGGCTAGTTACCATGGTTGATATTTTCTCTGGTCTTGGTATTTCTTATTCATTTCAAGCCCATGTCCATTTCTTTTTCTGTCTTTTGTCCTGGTTCTGAAACAATGGAGTTCACACATTTTATTTCCTACACTCAACACAATGTACTTCATAAATTGTTTTCATATAAGAAATGGATGTGTGAATTGATCGGCTGGCTGCAGAGCACTAAGTTAGTGGCTGAGAAGGCTACGGTCTTCAAACAGACCTTTGGCCCAGACGTAGATGTTTCCAATGGAGTCTCCTGTGATGGCGTCTCCGTTCTCAATAAAGGCCACACACAGCGCGTAGTTTGGCTTCTCGTTTTTCTCGTGTACAAAACATCAGGAACACTTTTCTACTATTGCATTGCACCTAATTTTGCCCACAGAACAGCCCCAATTTGTCAGGGCATGGACTCTACACAGGGTCTTTCCACAGGGATGCTGGCCCATGTTGACTCCAATGCTTCCCACAGTTGTGTCAAGTTGGCTGGATGTCCTTTGAATGATGGACTATTCTTAATACACATAGGAAACTATTGAGTGTGAAAAACCCAGCAGCATTGCAGTTCATGACACACTCAAACCGGTGCCGGTAATGGTATTTCTTGTCCTGTTAAATAGGTGTGATTTTTACAGCATTTTGCTTGTAGTGTTGCCGAACACTGCAAAACAGTCAATGTATAACATTAGTTTGCTATACAGGACGTCCTGACATGATGTATTAGTGGTTCCTTCCTGAGAATGTTGCTGGCTCCAGATCTCTCTGTGTGGAAATAGGGGGAGGGAGTCTGTTACAGGAAGCAGCACAGATGCTGAATCACACAGACAGTTCTGCCTCTTCATCTTGGTCAGAGAGAGTCACTGAGAACACTAGTCTCACCTTCATCACTCCTGACTGGGTGTCGGCTAGTAATGCAGTATGCAGACGGATAGAGGAATTGGTTGACCCTGACATCAGGGACTAGGAATGTGCAATTCATCTCAACTCCCAACTCCCCCTCACTGAAATATCATCAGCAGGCAGGTAGAATAATGAGCCTGTACAATCCTGTGCTACTGCTCTGCCCTGCTGGGCTTGATCTTCTGCCAGGCCCTCCATTTCTGCTCGTTCTCTATTTAATTCTCCAGAGAGCTCTACCGCTGCCTCCATAAAAGGAAAACTGATATTTCTCCAGAATTGCTATAATAAGAGCCCTTTCCCTGTCTCTAAGAAAGGCCCAGTAGGATGCTGAACATGTTTGGAAATCCCCAAGAGTTTAGCTGAGAACATCCACATCTGATCCTTTCACAATGGACTCCAGAGGCCTCAGTCCCTTCCACTTCTCCTTCTTTTGTTTCCTGACATTAGCAGCATGGTCAGAGAGGGAGGGGGCAAAGAGGGTTTGGGGGTTGGAGGAGGGTGCTCATTTCAAAGAAGGCTATTGACAATGATAAATGACAATACACGCAAAGAGATGGGTGGAGAAGAAGGATATGTTTCTGAGGGTGTCTGGCTCAATTACTTTCACATGTCTTTCTCTGTACAGGTTGTTTCTGTAGGAAGATCAGATGTCACTTATGGCCAGCCCCTATCCCTGCAAAGGGAATGACCCCCAGCATCCAATCAACAGACTGATTTTACAGGCATTGGCACGCCTCCTCCATTCCTTCACAAAGTCATAATTTTCCTAAGTTCCAATCAACATCGTCTGATTTTACACACTAATTTCCTCTTACTCAGCTCATCCATAGGTTACATCATTATCCAATAAAACAGAGGGGTTCCCTCCCTCTTTCCACACTTCTTTTCACAGCTGCACTTCTCTCCGCAATGGTAGCTGAGAACTCAAAATCACACTAGGGTTTGAAGGAGCTCTTGATAAGCTCGATACAAAGTTATTCACAGGGAAATTACTTGTCAGCTGTTCATTGGCAGTTACTTTGTCAGTATCTGCCAATGCCATGACAAAGCTGGCAGTGTGCCCAGGTCAGGCCTAAAGCAAACAGGGCTGCCAGCTAGCTGCCTTCTGTCCTGTCACTCCACATGAATGAGGGGAGAGAGGATAACTTGACAGCTAACTCAACAGCCATGGATGAAAAACTACATCAAAACGAAGTTCACACGGAGAATAAACACACTGAGCATGTTACAGCCATATCCATAATCACCATTAAGGCAAAACAGGGCAGAGGGAGGGATTGGACAAAGAACAAAATATTATATTTAGTCTCAATACTGAAATCTGCTTAGATCACAGCAAAGGGATTTCAGGAACCAATTCCACAGTTTAATCCTCCAACCCCATGGATAATGGTCCTCGAGATAACATCTACACATGCCTCAGGCAGCCCCACCCCTCTACTGCAGCATTACATGTGCCTGCCATAAGAGTAAACAGATCAATTATTATTCTCTTAAAGCATGTCCACACAAAGGAGAACATAACATTACACACTACACACCCCTACCAACCTCTGTCTGCCTACACAGCCCCCTCTCCCAACTGTCTGTCTGTGTTGGGGGGGACATGTTTAACTATACTTGGACCAGATGTCCCCAAGAATAGTAATCAAACCATAAATTAGACCAACTGGGGACATTGACGGTCCACACAAGGAAAAAGGCTATTTAAGAATTTACATTAAGTATCGGCGCATAGCAATTTGAATGATTCAGAGGTCCAAAACTCTAGCACACAATGGCCACACAATTGGAGAGGCTGTGCGTGTGTGTGAAAGAACGCCCACCGCCCAATCATCCATAAGCATGCACACTCAACCCACCAGAGGAGGATCTCTACAAGCTCCTGTGTGCTAATTAGTCACACAGGACTGACTGCAGTTTCTGTTGAAACAGCCTGAATAAACAGCCTGAATAATCTGACAGGGAATCAACCTGTATATGTGATTCTCCACATCATGTGCATCTTTGAAAATATATGAACTACAGATATCTAAGGCTGTGTTTAGAAAGGCTTCCCAATTCTGATGGTTTTTCCACATCAGATCTCTTTCAGAGCTGATCTGATTGGTCAAAATACCAATTAGTAAGGGGATAAAAATCCTAATTGGGCTGCCTGTCTAAACGCAGCCTAAGAATGTCAGGTTTGTAGACTCATGTCAGAAATGACCACACTTTGTAACGCCTGGTGTGTTGCTTTAAATACTGCATTTGAACTAAGCCCCATGAATACTGTTTGTGTTTTAATAACATCCTGTAATAAACTATACCAATACAGTCCTAACAATCTATTACGTTTTCAGTGGTGCATTCAATAGTGCTGAGTGATTAGGGCTTTTTGAGGACGGCTCGGTTTTGTTTAGAATCGTAAAAAAATTATGTTTTCATAATTTTTTGGACATTAAATGCACTATACATTGTGGGTTGAATTTCGTAACAGAATAAAACAATTCATAAAAGTCCTATGATGGTAGTGAATGCCCATTACTGCTTATCACTTATTAACCATCATTTAGTCACATAACTTTAATAAAATATTTTGTGGTATATGACCAATATACCATGGCTAAGGGCTGTATCCATGTTGCCAGCCCTTAGTTGTGGTATATTGGTCATATACCACAAACACCTGAGGTACCTTATTGCTATTATAAACTGGTTACCAACGTAATTAGAACAGTACAAATAAATGTTATTTTTAGGGTGATTTATCAGGACAGACAAGACTAGCCTGTAACTCAACAACCTCAAATCAGTACATAAGATCATCTTTCACTTCTTCAGGTGAAGTGTCCTCTGTCCTTCAGTTCAACAGGCCCACACATGTCCCTCATCAGCAGCCTACCATTTGACACGTTCACAGAGAAGTGAGGGAAAGCCAAGTTCAGGTTGCCTGTACATAGATCAGTTCAGGTTATTCCTGTAAAGTAGATCAGTGTGACTCATACAGTTAGATCAGGAATTAAGGATGTTTAAATGTCAGAGTGTTGTTGAGACAGTGACCTTTGAGTTTCTCGTAAACAGATCAGACATCTTGGACAGTAGAGAAGACACAGCGCTTGGGTTGCTACCAGTCATGGAAGCACCCATGCAGCAGTGCCTGGTGTGGGCGTGAGTGAGCGAGAGGGATGCAGAGGGCACAGCCAGCTGCTCTGAGATCACAACCAGAGGCCAGCAGCTCGGTCAGAGGACTAGCACCACAGTGGGTTAAACAACAATAAGGCCAAGCACGTCACATGAAGCACCCGGGCCACACTAGTCACGATCAACACATTGCCAGACATAGACTGACATATAGCACAGTGCTAAATACACAAAAACACACAGAGAGCTTAGCAGCCTTCTAATGGTCAGATGCAGTTGAGTCAGGGCTGTGCGCTAATGAGATTTCCACACAGGCAGCTGACCGCTCTGCCCACTCTGTACTGTATTGGTGAGAAGGCTCAGGCCCAGACAGAACACCAGTCAAATGTCTTAATGAAAACCACAGCCCCCTAATAACTCTTTCTACTTTGCATAACACACATTTTTATCACCAGGGTCATTACCTGCATAATGAGGGTTTTAGATCACCAAACGCCCTGTTCTCTTCCTAGCCTGTCTGTGACAACGTCTGGTGTGGAAAGTACATTTTGGTCTGGGAACCCTCAGCCAAGACCTACTCTGTCTCTGTTAACAATTATGCAATCTGATTGCCTTTGGGTGTTGGAACTCGCTTTCCTTGGCCGGCAAACGTAACACCAAAGCTTTCCAGATTTAGTTGCTGCGTCAAATTGGACTGCCACCTCAATGAGCCCATCATTCGTCTGATGAGGTAACTGACTCTAGTTGTTTATGAACAATGCACAGCGCCAGAAAGTGGGCTTGCGAATTACACAGAGTTTCTTTCTTAGGCCAGTCGATCATTGACTAATTGAACAATTCCATGAGCTGACATGTGATGGGGACAGGGTGACGAATTGGGTTGCCACCTGGGTTTGGGTAAATTTAATTTAAATTCCAGTCAATTCAGGAAGTACACTTAAATTCCAAATTCAATTCAGTTCAATGCTTTTCAACTACGAAAATTAGGAATTGGAATGTGGTTTACTTTCTGAATTGACTGGAATTTAACTGGAATTGACCCCAACCCTGGTGGCCACTAACTAAACATTTCCTACATTTGGGCTCAGATTAACAGATTGCACAAACAGTAGTTTGTGACTTTTGGACTCATTCTACAGTGAGAGAAAGCAGGCCAGAGGACACTTTAGAGGCTAAAATCTAAAACTGTGGACGAGCATGCTCTTCACTGGATCAAACCAGGAGCTGGGAAATGACTAAAGGTTACACAGACACGACTATCTTAGAGACTGCTTAACAAAGAGAGACAGGAAGATATCGTGAACATTTTCTCAAACACGTTAAATTAGATTAAACTTGTTTGAACAGCGAGCGGCTCCTGCCTCCTGAAATGGATGGGCCCACAGCCTGAGGAATGTGTGCCCTACTCTGTCAGAGGAGATGCCTAAAAATGACCCATTCTGGCCAGTCAATAGAGGGTTGCCTTGGAATCTGTGGAGTTGGGACTGCCCTGCAAACAGCAAGTGGCCCTGCAGAGACTCTAGGAACCTTTAAGATGGAGCGGAAGGTGTGTGTGGGGGGGGGGCTTCCAGCAGCACCTTTGTGTTCAAGATGGCTGTGGTTAAAGTGGAGCTTAATCCAGGCAGGCAGAGGTGGGTTTAATCACAGGGGCATTGTCCTGCACACAACTACACTAAAGAGAGGGGAGGAGGCGGCAGTAACAGTGCAGACAGGCTCCTATCATAGCCAGGGTAGGCAATGAGCTGGGATAAATATCAACTTAATACATCACTCTAGTCATCTGATGGCTATGGAAGGAGTACTAGAAGACCATTATATTCTCCCCTGTACATTGCATTTGTATGTACTCAGAGACAGCTGCTGGTCATCTGCTTGGACAGTGGTGCATGTACCATGAGCGCTGCAGGGTCAGATGTTAACATCTGCTGCATAACGAGCTGATCACCCTGCTGCAGCACAGCAGGCAGAGCAGCCCCAATGTGCTCCTCTCACTGAAGCTGTCCAATCACATTAAAATCAGACCACTCACACTGATGGGCCTGGCTGATAAGGATGACATAAGGCCCCAAATTACCATCATGTTGATTTTGGACTGACACAATCATGTTTTTTTTCTAAAGGAATGCTAATTAAGCAATAAGACCAATATACCACAGTTAAGGGCTGTTCTTAGGCAAGACTTAGGTAGAGTGCCTGAAAACAGCCCTTAGCCGTGGTATATTGGTCATATACCACAAACACCCAAGGTGCCTTATTGGCATTATAAACTGGTTACCAATGTAACTGGAACAGTCAAAATACATGTTGTCATACCGTCTCATACACCACGACTGCCAGCCAAATCAGCATTCAGGGCTCAAACCACCCAGTTTATAATATACAGTAATGCACTTTTGGATATCTGTTTAAACGCTGGGTTCTGTATATCGGCTTGTAGCATGAACAGATACGCAACAAGGAAATGACTAAACATGGGTTTAACTTTGCCAATTGGTGACTGTATCACGCAGGCAAATACACCATATGGGGAAATGGGAGAGAAAGTGAGAGAGATTCCCTCTGTCACGGCCGTCGAATGAAGTGGACCAAAGCGCAGTGTAGTGAGCGTACATATTCCTCTTTATTAGAAATGACACCCGACAAAACAATAAACAATACAAAAACGACCGTGAAGCTTAAGGCCTATGTGCCACAAACAAAGTTAACTTCCCACACAGAAAGGAGGGAAAAGGGCTACCTAAGTATGGTTCCCAATCAGAGACAACGATAGACAGCTGTCCCTGATTGAGAACCACACCCGGCCAAAAACATAGAAATACAAAATCATAGAAAACAAAACATAAAATGCCCACACCAAATCACACCCTGACCAAACCAAATAGAGACATAAAAAGGCTTTAAGGTCAGGGCGTGACACTCTCCTAAATTAATGTAATGATTGTCCACGAGCAAAAAAGCACATTTTCCACTGTTTCAAAACATGTTGCATAAACTCTGTAAAATAAATAAGCTCCCAGTAATGGGTTGGGTAAATCACCTGCGTTTCGGCATCACTGTGCCTTCTTCAGGGTAAAATCAGGAATGCTCACATTCAAATATAGCCTATATCAAAACATTGTAAATGAACACAGTTCAGTATCCTCTTAAAAATCAGCTAGAGCATTGGATATACATTAATTACATGGTAATATGGCAAAACATGAAAGAGACCATATATACACACACAAAAGTATGTGGACACCCCTTCAAATTAGTGGATTTGGCTATTTCAGCCACAACCGTTGCTGACATGTGTATAAAATTGAGCACACAGCAATGCAATCTCCATAGACAAACATTGGCAGTAGAATGGCCCATACTGAAGAGCTCAGTGACTTTCAACGTGGCACCGTCATAGGATGCCACCTTTCCAACATGTCAGTTTGCCAAATTTCTGCCCTGCTAGAGCTTCCCCGATCAACTGTAAGTGCTGTTATTGTGAAGTTGAAATGTCTAGTAGCAACAATGGCTCAGCTGCGAAGTGGTAGGCCACACAAGCTCACAGAACGGGACCACCAAATGCTGAAGCGTGTAAAAATCTGTAACGATGTGCGCTGAGAGTCGTGAACCAAGTTCAGGGAGTGAGTGTTTTAATAAATAAACACACCATAATACAAAATAAGAAACACGAACGCACAGACATGACACAGGAACAGAAACAATAATGCCTGGGGAAGGAACCAAAGGGAGTGACATATATAGGGAAGGTAATCAGGGAAGTGATGGAATCCAGGTGAGTCTGATGACGCGCAGGTGCGTGTAAAGATGGTGACAGGTGTGTGCCATAACGAGCAGCCTGGTGACCTAGAGGCCGGAGGGGGAGCACACGTGACACTCACTACCGAGTTCCAAACTGCCTCTGGAAGTAACGTCAGCACAAGAACTGTTCGTCGGGAGCTTCATGAAATGGGTTTCCATGGCCGAGCAGCCGCACACAAGATTAAGATCACCATGCGCAATACCAAGCGTCGGCTGGAGTGGTGTAAAGCTCCCCGCCATTGGACTCTGGAGAAGTGGAAACGCTTTCTCTGGGGAGATAAATCACGCTTCACCATCTGACAGTCCAACTAACTAATCTGGGTTTTGCTACCTGCCCCAATGCATGTTTGGTGGAGGAGAAATAATGACCAGGGGCTGTTTTTCATGGTTCGGACTAGGCCCAATACAATTACATTTTAGAAGATTGTGTTTCCAACTTTGTGGAAACAGTTTGGAGAAGGCCTTTTCCTGATTCAGGATGACAATGCCCCCGTGAACAAAGCGAGGTCCATACAGAAATGGTTTGTCAAGATCGGTGTGGAAGAACTTGACAGGCCTGCACAGGGCCCTGACCTCAACCCCATCAAACACCTTTGGGAGGAATTGGAACGCCGACTGCGAGCCAGGCCTAATCGCCCAACATCACTGCCCGAGCTCACTAATGTTCTTGTGGCTAAATGGAAGCAAGTCCCTGCAGCAATGTTCCAGCATCTAATGGAAAGCCTTCACATAAGAGTGGAGACTGTTATAGCAGCTAAGGGGGGGACCAACACCATATTAATGCCCATGATTTTGGAATGAGATGTTTGACGAGCAAGTGTCCACATACTGGTTGTGTATTGTATATCCACCAATTGTGAAAATCAATTAAAGTACAACCAACAACAGAGGAGTTCATAAAACAGAAGGGCTCCTAAAATAGCTGTCCATGCCTGGGGGGGGTTGGGGGGTTACCACTCCAGGGATCATTGTCCGAAGGGGGCTTGAACAGGCTGTGGATGGAATGCTGCTGAACAGCCCTGTGTAATAATTAGGAGCTAACAGTAGTAGCTAGGTTATTATGGTCATTAAAACAGACAGCTCACTCATCTCTGCAATGCTTCCCATCCCCCACCACATAAACCCACATAATATATATATATTGACTGGTTGGGTTTAAAGCGGATTCATTTATCGTTCCTTGTGCAGAGCAGAGTAATAGACAGGAGGGCCACGCTCAGTACAAAAAAACTAGTGGAGGGTTCAATTAAACCGAAACGGTGCTGTTCTGAACGACCAGTTAAAAAACGGGGCGGGTTTAGGTTGTGGGTTAGGGCTGGGCGATATGGCCAACATATTATATCACGGTATTTTTTTTTAAATTGGACGGTATTTTTTGTTTTTGAATAATAAAAGTTGTACATTTGCTTTATGAGTAGTGAGTGATCCTAGGGTGGCAACACATACATTCTAAGTGATTTCAATGAGTCTTTCTCCATTCTGATTGCTGAAATTTGTATTAAACACTTTTATCATTTATGCATTTCCTGTAAAATACTACTTGAGTAAAAGTCAAAGTATTTGGTTTTAAATATACTTAAGTATCAAAAGTAATTTAATTAATACAATGTACTTATTAAGTATCAAAAGTAAAAGTATAAATCATTTCAAATTCCTTATATTAAGCAAACCAGATGGCACAAGTTTATATATTTCTTAATTTACAGATAGCCAGGGGCACACTCCAACACTCAGATCTAAGTTACAAACAAAGCGTTTGTGTTTAGTGAGTCCTCCAGATCAGAGGCAGTAGACAACCAGGGATGTTCTCTTGACAAGTGTGTGAATTGGACCATTTTCCTGTCCTGCTAATAAGCATTCAAAATGTAACGAGTACTTTTAGGTGTCAGGGAAAATGTATGGAGTAAAAAGTACAGTATTTTCTTTAGGTATGTAGTGAAGTAAAAGTCAAAAATAAATACAAAAATAGCAACTTAAGTAAAAATACTTTCAAGTACTACTTAAGTACTGCTCAAATGAGAATTTCCACACTGCCACGTAGGGCTGAACAATATTGGCAAATAATCTAGGATTTATTTTTAACCAAATGTTGCAATTGCAAGTTTACCTGCGAATTAGAGAAAAATGGTTGGAATCATGGAAACAGAATGACTATTCTAATTCTATAGTTAGAAAATAAGAGTGGGCACTTTGAATACAGTGTTGTTTGAGATGACAATGAATTAAAATACCAGGGAGGAGTTATTGTGACTGTCACACCCTGACCTTAGAAATCCTTTATTCTGGTTAGGTTGGGGTGTGACTAGGGTGGGCATTCTAGTTTATTTCTAGGTTGGCTTCGTATGGTTCCCAATCAGAGGCAGCTGTCTATCGTTGTCTGATTGGGAATCATATTTAGGCAGCCTTTTCCCACCTGTTTGTTGTGGGATCTTGTTTTTGTATTGTTGCCTTAGAGCACGACAAACCCGCACGTTCGTTTCTTTGCTCTTTATTGTTTTTGTGACGGTTCTCATAATGAAAGATGAACCCAAACCACGCTGCATTTTGGTCAGATTCTTACAACGTTCGTGACAGTGACAGGGTAGGAACTAAAGTGTTGATAAGTGTTTCCTAGGGTACACTATAAGCTTTGGCTACATTGCATGTTCTCTTAGCTACTTCATGTAGCTAACATATTCCTCTTTGATTTAGAAGATACTGTTGCACAAACATGCTGATTTAGGTCTACACCATCACTGGTATAATCAGACTGCATTAGCTAGCTACGTTTGCTCTTACTCAGTACATTTATTAGCAGCTAACAATTAGCGTCTCACAAGATTTAGGGCAACTTGCTAAGAAAAGACAAACTAGCTGATGTAAGAAACAAACTAAGTGTCATTACAGAACGCTAGTGGATTTATATTAAGGAAAGTGAAAACAGAATTGTCATCAACAATGTTGCATGTGCTGCATTGACCATGCAGACTGAACACAAGTGTCTCGTGGTTGAGAAACATCAAATTCTCTCCTTGAGTGACAGGGGGCGTGGCTAGGTCTGTGTGGAAAGCGGCACGGAGAGAAAGAGATGACTTAAGTAGCGAGGTAAACTATAAAAATTGACATTACACATGGCGTATCACATTTAACAAACCAAACATTCGAATACCGGTATAGAAGGTAAAAACCCAAACCGGTCCCTGCATTAATACCGGTATATCATAAAATACAGTATACCGCCCAGTCCTATTGTGGGTTAGGGTACAGTCAGCATGGCCGCTGCCCTTTAAATTCATCATTGCTTCAAGCCACACCCCGCCACACCCATGCAAATGTACCTCAAAGTCTGTTCAAGAATGTTGAAGGTTGAGGAAACGCACCCCAGGCAAGGCAATCTGCCAGGAACTGATCTGAGTACTGCTTCCTTTTCCTTCTTCCTCCCCACAGCTCTACATCCTCAACCTTTCCCTTGACACCACATCCTCAAATTCAAGGATCTATCTCAGCGGCTGCCTGCCCAAGCCAAGATGGAGGAAAACACAATCTGATCTTGAACTCTTTATTCTTCACCGTGACACTGCTTTACTTGACTTACTGGCCTGGCAGGCCAGGAACAAGTTATACAGCTGAAATATTCAAAAGCAGCAATTCAGGTCAAGTGCTCATGCTCCATCCAAGACTGTCTGACCAATGGCCCATTTCCACTATTACTATCAGTTCCAGATCTGACCACGTCTGACCGGAAGGAAAGCCTGAAGGTGCAGGGCTATAAACAGGAGTGCCCTAATTTAATTTCCAGACACCATTTCTCTTTCACGGTAGACAATGGCCTGACAAATTCAAATAAAGAACTGCTCCCTTCTAGGAAACCTCTACGTTTTAGTCTTGATGGCTTTGTTCATTTCATATTCATTCACCACATCCAGGATTTTGACTGATGCTAGTGGGCAACCTATGTTGAAAGGGATTTTATATAATTCATAACACAAAACGAAGGCTGGCACCAGGCTTCTAGAAACCATAGATGATGAATACAGCAACACCACTATCTTAGCACAGGATTGTGGACGAAAATAAATCTGCAATGAATGCTGGATTCACTAGAAAATATATTGACTAGAAACTGTGGCAGTGGTGGGACGAGCATTTAGCAGCAGTGTCGCTGTGGTTGCAAGGCCAGTGTTTAGTACACACATGGTTTCAAACTCTAGCCAGCCTCTTGGCTGTACACTATAACAGTCCACTCCAGACCATTTTCAGCCCAGCAGCATTTCGCTACACTCGCATTAACATCTGCTAACCATGTGTATGTGACCAATAAAATTTGATTTGAGTACGGGAGATGTGTTCTGGGAGGAATACACAGTAATCACAGCAACATAACTTACTTGCTAAGTCAAGTCATTATTTTGTGTTCTCATTTAAGAAAATTAATCTTGACAGACTAAGTCAAGAAAAACAAATCTAGACTTATGGCCAAACATTTCAAGAGTCTATGCAAAGATTTTATTACAATATACTGTGTAATGCTCATGACTCAGCCATAGAAAAACAGTATTTGATATAGTAGATAGAAAATTGCCTTTTTTGTCCATCTGGGAGTTGTATGTAAGCCAATCTTGTTTAGAAGAATCCTTTATTCACCTCTTTAACCTCAGACATGGTCTCCACCCACCCCATTGGTGTACTGCCTATGTGATGAGGTCAGGCTCCCAGGTGACCATTGACATCATTGCTGAGCATTGATTTGATGAGCATGAAAACAATGTCAACCATATGCCATGGCTGTCTTGGTGACCAGATCCCAACCCATTTGAATGCATGGGAGATTCTGGAGCGGTGCCTGAGACAGCGTTTTCCACCATCATCAACAACAAAAAACGAATTTCTTGTGGAAGAATGGTGTCGAATACCTCCAATAGACTTCCAGACACTTGTAGAATCTATACCAAGGTGCATTGAAGCTGTTCTGGCCCAACGCCCTTTTAAGCCACTATTTTGGTGATTCAGAGGGGTTGTTTAAATGCGGAAGACACATTTCAGTTGAACAACTGACTAGGTATACTTTTCCTTTGGCAACCTTTATGTCTCTGCCTCAACAGTTGTGATTGACCCACATTCACTAGATATAACAACTAAACATTAATGTAGGCCCTTCAGCAGCATACAAAGTTAGTATTAATCAATACTCTTCACTTCATGTGTATTTGTAGTCTAGTCTGTGAACTCGCAGATCTCCAGTCCATGGAACTTTCCCGAAAACAGCTTTACTTTAGTTGTGAGATTCTGGCTCATTCTGCCAGAGTTCTTGTGCTTGGCAGTTACTGTGTGGCAACAATCATCCCCAGCCTTGAGTGTCTCCTCCTGACCCTGCAATCAGTCCTTGGCCAGAGTGTCTGAGCGGTGTCATTTCCCAGCACTTCCACGAGCAGAATGTTTTTATTGGTAAAACACTGTCATAACCGGCCGGGAAGTCCCAGCTCAAGAGCTTGCAAGAGACTAACAGACAGGATTTCAACTTGTTCCTCATTAATACTCTCTGTATTACCAATCCATGTAATCAATAAAGCTACTGGTACTGAAAGCTACATATTCCTCAAGATTTCTAAAGCTGGTTTGCTCAATTTACAAACAATAAAACTTAGCCGATCCTGACATCTTCTCTGCGATAGGTATAAATGTTGTGACTTCTCTTACTTTCTCTTGGAGGCCTTTGGTTACATTGGCAACACACACCCATAAAATGAGACAGTCTTCTCTGGCTCCTGGGGTAAAGCACACCAAGTTAAGTTGGCCTAAGCTTTTTCAGGATATTCCCCAGGGGATGTACGGAACCTGTAAGAAGCCCAATTAAAATGTCTGCCATGTGGTGAAAAAACAATACATGATGACTGTATGACTGATCTATGCTCCTAGATGGAAGGAAGAGGATAGACTAAGACTGTAATAACTGGCAAGCAGGGAGCCCTAGGGGCATGTATGACTCCACACTATTCATACTCAGAAAACAGCTAGCTCTTCCACAGTGAAAATACTCCAGTTTTCATATTCACTTCAACAAAAAAAGGTATCAGGTCAGAATTAAACTGAAATAGTGTCTAAACAAATGTTCCAGTGAACGGAGTTGTCTTCATACCATCGTTACTGGGCAGGCAGCCTCAAGTCTTTCAGCCAATCACATCTTTCGTAATACAAAAGAGTGCAGCAATTAAACAGGAAAAACTGTCTAACTATTATACCACTAAAGGTGTGGGTGGAGTAGGCTGTGAGGCTACACTATGTAAACAGCTTGAGGGTAAATGGCTTTTGTGTGTGTGTGTGTGTGATTGTATCTATGTGACTATGAGTGTGTTTTCTGTGATTATCTAACCATCTCACCTTTGCCTTCTTGGCCAGTCACCTGCAGGACACTTCTCACTAGCGGCCTAATCCTATCATATCTCCTAACTGGATTAGAGGGGCTTCCTCAGCGGTAGTGAGTCAAAGAGGGGAAAGTGCTCAAGGATTCACCTGGATCCCTACCCTTCAACTGTAGGCTATACTTCAACCTGGTAACCACAAAGTCAAAAGGACATAAATATGATTTCAAAAGAGTTGTTCTATACAAAAGACCAACCTCTTACATATCCTACTTTGAAGTCAAACCTTTTATTGAAAAGCAACAGTGATATGTAAGAAAATACACCATGGTATGCCAATGAAATGCATCTATGTTGGTTATCATCTTGGGATGTAATTGCACCATGTATGCTAAGTAGTTCACAGGTTGTCAAGCTGATAGGCCAGCGGGCCAAATATATTTGTTGTAATGTTACTGTACAGCTATTCTCAGAGTAGTAAGCAGTGAGCAGGTTGTGGTACTGTACTGGAAAAGGGCAGACCGTGGGTGTCCAGCCAGAGATCAGGCTCTGGTTTCTCACACGTCTCCCACTCAGGGTCGACTGACGGCAGCTCGGATATCTGCACACACTTTGATCTGCTCAGTTTCAGAAACATATACCATACCTCCAGCAAAGCCCCAGGGCATGTCCTCAGCAGGGTTTCCGTTATTTTATTTTTTGTAAAGCCGATAAATAAAAACTTCCACCGACCAATTGTCCCATTGCGAAAATATTTTTGCCTATTCATTGATGGAAATACGTACATTTAAACCAGTCGTACTTATCGGTCTATGGGTTAATTTGTATAATTTAGTGGAATTAAATTGCTGTGTGTATATATATATTCATTATGCATCTTATTTATCACACATACACAGCATAAAGATACAGCGCCTTTGAGCGGAAAATCTGAGAGACAGCGTTTTTATGAACCCAACCATTGCACAACAATTCTAAAACTGCAATCGTGTGTTAAAAATAGTTTTGATGGCCACGATTAAAAAGAGATACTACTTTTAGGCCTATTTCTCAACCGGTAGAATAACTAAAGCACACTTCCAATTCACCATTCAAATGCAAAGGCAGGCTTCATCAGTAACCTATATCTCTCATGTACTTTGACAACAGTGTTTTCCTGCTAATTGTATTATTAAACTAACGTTTGCACGTAGACTATGGCCTTGTGAGCATTGCTGCACTAATGTGAAGATCTAATAGTTTATCAACATTTTAAGCTAAATGTTCTGATCGGTTGCATCACTCATTGCTTTTAAACTTTTTTTTATTTTTATGTAGCCTATGCCTAATGGTTGTATGAATTTTGGTTCTATCGTCCCACAACTGTCCCAGAGTCTGCCTAGAATAGGCTACTTCTTTCTTGACAAGCTGACCAATAGAATAGGTCAACTTTTCTACTGTGGGAGAATAGTATATTGATGTAGGCTAGTGATTGTTGCTCATTACTCATGTTGACTGAGGAAAAGTAAATGTGGACAGTTACGCTAACATCTTCGAAGTCCGCATCGGAATTCGGTAAAACGGGCGCACATCATCGGCTTGCATGTTCTGGTAAAATGAATTACCATAATCTAAAATGTGATTTGTTATTCTGAGCACCATGGGTGGATGCCCAAATCATTTATGCACCCAATTCATATATGGGTCTGGTAAATTTCTCAAATGTCTGGTAAATTAAAATGCTGCTGGTCAAATGTCCGGGTGCCACGATTTCATAATGGACAGCCTTGTCCTCAGGTTAACCCCATGTGGATGCTGTTCTCAACACCAGCATCATACGAATGACCCTGAATGATGCAACAGGGTGATGACTTAACAAAACAGGTCTAGGGTACCCTATATACAAACTAGCCCAATGTCAGGTCTGAAGCTGAACCTTTTCATATCAGTCTGTCTGTAGGTCTACAACACCCAGTTCAAAACACAGCAACATTGTTAAGCTCAAGGTATGCCATGGGACCAAAATATCCACTGTTCCAATAACCTACAAACATAAATAGCACCAGTGACCAAATCTACATCTGGTCTGACACAGGAGTTGCTCACCAGAAAGAACTCGCCAAATGACCTTCAAATACAAGTAGGACTGTTTGTCCCATAAAATCCCCTAGGAGGAGGTCAATGACAATTCCACCAAAACTAGGAATATTTGAACAGTCTATCACATCCTTTCAGTTCACGATAAGTGTTATTAACTGTCAGATGAGCAATGAACCAATCTGGATGTGTGTGGAAATAATTAACAGCACACTACTAATTACATTTAATTAAGTCATTTAGCAGAGTGACTTAAAGTAGTGAGTCCATATATTTTCATACTGGTCCCCTGTGGGAATCAAACCCATAACCCTAGCATTGCAAGAGCCATGATCTACCAACGGAGCTACACGGGACCACTACTCACAACCCTCATTCTGTCATTTAACAAATGCAGTCACAAGCACAGACTCTCTCTCGCTTACACAACAAACATATGTTAACACACACACCATAAGGTTGGAGAGGTTACATCGTGTAGGCATCTGCATAGCTGAGACTTTTTCCAGCCATACAGAGGCAGATCAGGTCATGAATAGAAACAGGAATGTATGCCTTTGTTTGATTCAGAGATTTAGCAGGAAACAGATGCAATCAAAGGTTATCGCAAGAGGTCTTCTCTATAGATTTCGCAGAAGAATGAGTGTATTCAAGAGCCCGCCATGTTCAGTCAAACGGAGAGAGGAGCCCCAAAAGTGAATCAACAAGCAGCAGCAGCCAAAAATATGTCTATATAACAGATAAAAAGCTGTGCAGCTAAACAGAGGACAAATAGGTTGTGGAAAAAGTAGTCAATTTGTATTTCTTTACGGGGACAAAGCAGGGGCAAAAAGACAAACATCACATTCTAAAGGAACTGAAATAATCAGACAGCATGCATGCACGAGAGAAATCTATAACAGCAACCATTGAGTTGCTCCAATTAACAGGGCACAGTCCATGGCGATAGACAGGTGCAGCTGAGACCCAGTCACCTGCAAAAGTAAGTACTTGAGTCACTGTTTGCTTCTGCTTAACCTGGTCTTGACACACACACCATTAGAACAGTGGTGGGGGTAGGGCATTCCAAGTGCTTCAGGGAGCTGCCAAACAGACGAGCACATCCTGTCGCAACGCAAATCTAGGATAAATCCTTCATTAAACTCTCTAGGATAATATTCAAGGGAGGATGTTACCACCATAGAATTAGAATACTACAATGGACATCTATGGTTACCACCTTTACCAGGGCTTAGGACCTCAATGAAAACAAACTCCCTCGTAAAACCAAGGGAGAATCAGTGAGGGAACTTAATTTAGGATACATTGATGAATCATATGCCAACAGTCTAAATGAATGCCAACATTGTAAGGATTGAAAACAATCTATAGCCTTTTTCCAATTTACAATCAATTCATGTCATATATTTGAAGCTCTGTCCACCCTTCCAGTTGTTCAAGTTCAGATATTGGCCAGTCCAAATTATGAAGCGTACAGTTGGTGAGGGTCAGGAGTAGGCTACAGTGCTAAAGTTCCATTCCTTGAATTCCAATCACTAACCTGTAACACATTACACCCCCCACTCCATCAACAAAACAGTCACCTCCCTTCATTCCTTCTCCCACCCCATTCACTGGGTCAAAGTCTCCCAAGTATCCAGATTGACAGTTGAAGGAGTTCCTAAGTAAATTGTGATGATAAACTGAGAAGGCCTTGGTGTGGATGGAAGTGGACACAGAGAGAATGTAGAGGAAGTTGCAGTTGTACTGTAGAAGAATAAACATTCAACTTTATGAGAGATCAGATGCCATAACATTGCTGCCTCACAAAAATGTGTTGCCGACAAAGTAGAGGAAATGCTTTGACCCTTCCAAATAATGGCAGGGTTGTTTTTCTCTGGTCCAGACACTAAAGAAACAGTTTTCTTTTCAACTCAGGCCAAACCATCAGCATATGATAGCAGATCCAAACTTACTTCATTAGCCAAGCAGAAAGCCTAGATTGTGGTGAAGTAACTAACTCCTATCTAGCAGAAATTACAACGAAGCATGCCATGAAATGTGGTACACTTACATGAACACAAAGCCATCGCCATCTACTTACTACGCAGTTAAAAAAAAAATATTAAAAATAAACTGTTTAGTACACCGAAACAGTTGACAATCATCTTGCTAAACTTAATGTCTACACTGAGTATATAAAATATTTGGAACACCTTCCTAATAATGAATTGTCCCCACCTTTTGACTCTACAAGGTGTTTTCTTTTGTTTTGCTCTTCTTGGGCAAATTTAGTGGGTGTGCATGGTAGGTGTCTTTTAGGTTCCAGATGTTGTTGCTAGTTAACTTTCAGTGGACACCCCCATGAGTATCTTTCAGAACCCCTTTTAAAACCCCACCTGTTTGGTTTTGGTTGTTGGTCAGTGACTCTTAGTTAATTCCCACTTCTGTTTGAGTGACATTTTTGGTTTTCTTCCTGGGGAACGTAACACCTACCATACCCTGTTCAAAGGCACGAATCTTTTGTCTTGCCCCTTCACTCTCTGAATGGCACACATACATAAACTGTCTCAATTGTCTTAAAAATCATTCTTTAACTTGTCTCCTCCCCTTCATCTACATTGATTGAAGTGGATTTAACAAGTGACATCAAGGGATCATAGCTTTCACCTGGATTCACCTGGTCAGTCTGTCATGGAATGAGCAGGTGTTCTTAATGTTTTGTATACTCAGTATATGTTGTGACTTGTGAAATGTGGCAAACTACAAGGGCATACAACACATTGTGCTTGTATGTATTTTCCTCCCATGTCTCCTCTTCTAGTTAGACTAGATGTCATATACTGTATCTGCCAGAGAACTGCCTTACTTTGATCTACCAGACAGTTTATGTGCCTAGCTAAGCTCCAGTGTATTAGTATAGTAGGGGCTGGTCTGTGTCCCGGCTCCCAAACCAGTCAGACTGACAGTTGCTCCGGAAGCCCAGGCATGCCAGTGGAAGAGCTCTGAAAAAGCACTGCCTCGTGTCTAATGATTCAAACCAGAACAGCGCAGATGTGAACTAATCCACAAAGAAAGCCAAAGCGCTCCCTGAACCAGAGAGGGGGATGAGGGGAGCGGAGCGTGAAAACGAGAGTATGTGGGGAGCTGACACAGGGAAAATGAGGAAGAAATAAGACGAAGGCCAGGGAATCGGGTAGATACAGCTACCCATCCAGCTGGCAGAAACAAAGCTGTCATTCTGGTGCCTGCTCCATTCAGGGCCACACCTACCTCAACAATCCTGGTTGGTGCATAGCTCCAGCATTAGACTGCTTCAGCACAAGATACAAACAAGATCTGCAGCATGAAAAGGCCTATTTAAAAACACTATTTAAAATAGAAAGACATTTTAAAAAGATGATCTCAGAGTCAGGCAAACTTTCTGTCATAACATAGGGGCAGGAAAAGGAGTAGGTATTCTATTCACACTGAGGAGGTAATACGATGATATCACAGCAAAATTCTCAAAATAGTAATGAGACAATGTACACTTGTTCCCACTGAAAGCACAAATAGGGAAATCTTTACTGATTTTGCCATATGTGCGTACACACACTTACGGATGTCAGGATGGCATCGTTTATATCATAACAAAGAGCTGACTATGGGCTTGCTCATGCTGTATGATCTATTGTACTCTAGTCACATAAGAAAATAAAGGCAGTTGCATTGCCATGGCAACTCTCGGTCTACACAGCCATGTCAGAACTTGTCCATGATCTCAGCAGGAGGCCCAGAACAGACAGCTACGAGGCCAATTTGTGTCTCTGAGGTGGGGCTTGGAACCCACCTCACCTTGTTTAGCCTCCATCCCCACTGACTGATAGAACTTCAACCTAAAGAGTCATCTTCTCACCCACAGCAATAAACCCCTATTTCTATTGAATATAGAACAAGGGCAGTGCATGAATGTACAGTATGGTTTTCTCTTTCTCACTCAAAGCAAGAGATATTGTTTTTAGACATTTATAATAGGAAGAAACGTTGTTATTAGCGTTGAATTATTCCCTTTCATCCAATAAAATGTATCAGATGTCCCTTCCATGAGATATTTCCATAATGCCATGATTCTAAACCCCTGGTAACTGAGGGGTGGGGTGGGGGGGTCAGAAAGAGAAGGGACAGCATATTTACCCGGAAAGGTGTGTGGGTTGGGTGACCCTCTCTTGAGGCACTTGGAACACAGAACATGAACAGTGTAGTAGAGCCCGGGCCACTCCTGCAGAAGGACATTCAGCTCCTCAACCAGTGGGATTATCGCTTGCCAAGCAGTCCAGATATTTGGCAGGGAGGCATGGCTGGCTATGGACAGTGACTCGGCCTGCAGCCTGCCCCGAGCCGGCTGGTAACTGACCACCACAGGCACTTTACCGCGATAGGCAAAGATCTGGTGCCTACTGTCTGACCGCTGAACCACATGGCTGTTGATCTGCACACTGTAGCGTGCAAACAGTCCAGGAGGGAAGAGAAAGGGGAAGCTGTATTCAATCTGCAGCTGCTCCACAGAGAAGAACTGACTAGCAGCCACTGAGCTGCCGTTCACCCAGGCCTCGGCATGGGGCTCCTCATTGCTGACATAGCTGGGGAACCTGTACCAGACGGTGGCCCCGTTCAGAGGCTTGCTGCGGGGCTTGTTAATGCAGTAGCAGACCCCCATCTTCTCTAGCAGCTCCATGATGAGGTGGAGGTCCTGCTGGGTTTGGATGAGAGGTCTCAGGAGCAGCCGGATGACGTTAGAAGACAGGAGGCCGTGGCTGAGGAAGCCCTCCACTTGGTGCTGTAGATGGGTAGCCCTGAGGTTCTCTCCCTTCTCCCCATCTATAACTACACTAGCCCTCCTCTTGTCCCCCTTCTCACTGTCCGATAGTAGTCTCTCCAGCAGCGTGGACTCATCCCTCTGGAAGAAGACGTTGAGGATGGCAATGAAGCGTGGCAGGTTGTGGAAGACATACTCCTTTAGTGTCAGACTGTCCTCGAAGTAGAGTAGCTTCCCACTCTCGTGTAGGTAGGACAGGGCACTCTGCAGGCGGTCCTCCGTGAGCCCAGCCTGGAGGCCCAAACCGGCCGAGTCCCACCACGAGAGCCACAGATCCTGGGGCTTAAAGTGCAGCTCCTCCAGCATCTGCCAGGACTTGGGCAGCACGCGGTGGAGGTTGGGGAAGATGTCGCGATGGTCAGCCACTGACATGAGCTTCTCCCTCAGCCTCTGGATATTTATCTGGCTCTCCGTGCAGCTGACACACAGGACAGGGGACAGGATCTGTAGCCTGTGGTTCAGCATGTACTGCAGCTGGGCTTTCTTCCGTCTCAGGTTTTTGTCTGTGACGCCGTAGAAGAGGATGTGAGGGCTGGAGGTGCGGACGTTGTAGCCCTGCTCCAGGGCCTGGTCCACCTGATGGGCAAGGCTCCGCAGGCAATGGGTGTCCCACTTCTCCTGCAGGGAAATCTGTCTGTGGATATCAAGGCTCTTCCCCTCCACCTCCATGTCTCCACACAGGTCTGTGTGCGTGCCCACCATGCAGACCACAGCGTGGGGCACTTTGGCATTGAGGAGGTGGAGGAAGTAGCCCACGTGGGTGTAAAAGCTCTTGGGTGAGTATGCTTTCAGATTCACAACAAGGATGTACAGAGCACCAGGTGAGAGAAAAAAAGGTTTGATGAGGTCATAGTTTGGCTTCCCTGACAGGTCATACACTAAAAATGTAAGACTGCGATCGGCGTCCGCTACCCAGTTAGTCACATCAACCCCTTTGTTTCCCTGAGCAGAGTTGGCATCCTGCTGCTCACTCACAACACTCTGCCTGAGCTGTGTTTTCCCAGCATTTTTCATTCCCATCAGGACCAGTTTTAACCTGGGTTTCACAGCCAGCTGGGAATGTGCGAGTTCCTTTTGATAAGCACCGATGTAGGGGATCCCCTTCATACAGACCTCATAGGGAGGCTGGATGAGGGGGTTATCCTTCACCTTCCAAATGTTTACCTTGGAGAGTTTTCCAAAGTTATCTGGAAGTATGGCTATTTGGTTACCCTGTAAAACAAGCTCCTCCAATCTATTTAGCTCCACAATGGAGTTGGGCAGATAAGTAATGTTATTATTGTCTAACCAGAGGTTTGCCAGCCTATGCAGCTGGCCTATCTCCTCTGGAACAAAAGACAGTTTATTTCTGCTCAGGTAAAGCTCTTCTAGTCCTGTGATGTTTAGGATAACCTGGGGAAACTCCTCAAGCTCATTAGAGGATAGATTGACCATTTTAAGTCTCTGCAGGTTGCCAAAGGAATGAGGCAGAGCTGTGAGGTTGTTACTGTCCAGCATCAGGCTCTCTAGGTTTTGCAGGTGACAGAACGTGTCTGGTAACGTGGAGATGTGAATGCTGCTGAGCCACAGGTTCTTGATGGACTGCAGCTTAATGATGTCATCTGGTAGACACGCAAACGTATTTCCAGAGCAGTCGAGCTCCTCCATGTCACTGAGGGCAAGAATCTCTGGGGGAAACTGGTTCAGCTTATTGTGATCAGCATCCAGAGAACGGAGCCTCTTGAGCTGTGAGAAGGACCTCGGGAAATCACATATGTCATTGAAGCTTATGTCCAGCTCCTCTAAACAATGCAGTGCCCCAATCTGTGATGGCAGGTACTGGATGTTGTTGTGACTGATGCAGAGCTTTTTCAGCCCCTTGAGCAGACCTATGTCCTCAGAGAAGTGGCCCAAGCAGTTGTGGCTCATGTCCAGCTCCACAAGAGGACCCAGTTCAAACACCACAAAAGGAACTGTGACAAATTTATTCCTGCGGAGGACAAGGCTACGCAGGTTTGTGAGGGTTGCCCCCAATCCTTCTGGTAGCTCGTGCAACGAGTTATTGCCCAGATTGAGTACCTCTATATCGCTTATATTTTCAGGTAGAATGATCTTCTCCCTGTTTTGGGAGCAGAGGGTGAGTTGTCGCAGGTTGCTTCGCAGCTTCCTAGAGCGGAGTGCAGCATCTCTCCACAATTTAGCCGTTTTGAGATTGTTCTCCTTGTCCCCCATGGTTTTGCAGACCGACACCTCCTTGTTTTCATTGGGAGGAATCATCAATTATCCTGGCAATATGGTGGTCTAGGTGCCCTTGTGTCATCGATTAGTGTTCTTATCATGAACAATCCAAACAGAGAAAACGACAGTAATTCCATTTCGAGCAAGAACAAGAAAACATCATGCTTTTCAATCGAATCAATACTGGACTTGGCAAGCAGTGCTTTACGCATCTTTATCTACGGCCGCGGACCGCACAATGAACAGGGAAACCTACCGAAATTTCAAATCCATTTTAGAACACAGGCGGTTGGGCTGGCCTCGCCAGCACATTCTCTAGTATCGTGGCATCCAATCGCGTCCTATTATCAAAAAACAAAGCATGAAATCAAACAGCGGCCAACGTCTCATCCTTGTGCCTCGCTCATCTCTCTGCCTGTGATCTCTCGTAAACTAGTCCTTACTGCTCAAGAGGGAGTGAAACAGCAGCAACGCCTAGATTAACACTGCGTCAGATTTTCCCCCTACTTGGTTTAGTTCTCGATTGACTGCCCATGATGACAATGTATTGTTATTGCTAGGCAAGAACATTTATAAGATTAAATAAAGGAATATGTCTTTTATCTAGAGCGAGAGGTGTTTTCCTTGTTATTTAGATTTTAAAAACTTTTTTTACATCTATTTTCCACACCCATTGAGTTGAGAAAGTTAAATGTATTATTCTATATTAAGCTAATTTTTCCATAATTATTCTGGTCAGGTTGGATATAAAATTATTTTATAAGAAAAAGACCAAATAGTATATAGAATGTAGTTTCTGCAATGCTGTTTTGATCAAACACCAGATGTCATTGCGGAAGATAAAAATATCCCTCTGCGAAAAGGTTATTTTCAGTAGCAGACATTGAAACTTACATGGTGCAAACATGACTCACTGGGACAAATACAAAACACGTACCACTTTCTCTTGATGGGAAACAGTGCGTGTTCTTTCGGCGCGTTATCTGCTGTCTCCATCTAATGGCTATGATGCGACTGCACCGGGTTAAGCAAAACCATTACGTCACCATATTGTCTAGAATGTTGAAATGTATTTAATTTAACTAGAAATCATAGACTTACCGCTTATGGTAGAAATTTGATTGGTTTTGTACTTAACAAAAAAAAATCTTGAACCTGATGCCATGAAGCACAGATGTGTTAGAAATGATAGGGGTTGTACCAATTGTACATTGAAAGATTTAATGCAAATGTTATGCTAGTGTGTATTACAATTGTCCTTATCCATCGATCAGTTGGCACTGTACATCGAGTCCATCAAGTTCAAATCGATTATAAAATGCAGCACAACAAAAACCAGACAGACAATACATGTCAAGGTCTGTCAAAGGCCTTTAAACTATACTGCCCCCAGAAAGTGAAGAAAGCAGGCTAAAAATGAACATCAGAAAAATAGAAGTACATTTTAGTTGCTTAAAAAAAATAAAACAATTGTACTTGGTATGGTTTGTAACAAGGCAGTAGAATTACTGGAGTTTATACATATTTATTAGTACTAAAATAAGACAATAGCTAAATAGTTCATACATTGTTTGCATGTGAGCTTGTGCAAAAATGTATCATGTAAATCACAAAGTATATGCATTGCTTACACCAAACTTAAAGCCGACATCCTCAATTGTCTTGAATCGATTTTAAAAGCCTTGTGTGCTCTGTAAAACTCATGCAAGGCCTCTAACAGACACAGTCAAGTAAATTTGGCTGCTTTACACTAGCAGCCCATTTCTGATCTTTTGCCCACTGATCTTTTACCCAATTATGGTCAAACGGTTAATTAGTGGCAAAAGATCCAAAGTGGGCTGCCTGTGTAAACTCAGCCTTCGAGGGTTAGCAGCAAAGATGTTTTTGTTTTCAGACAATATGAAAGACAAATTTAAAAATCATTCTTTAAAGAAAATCCCTAGCAGATGTCTTAGTCCTACTGTAGAACTCTACAGAGGATGTCAAAAGGCAGCAACAAAATTCACATTGTGGTAAGTGGCACTACTAGTCCAATTAAACAACTATCCACACAGTCCCACAATTTTGAAAAAATAAAAACAGACTCATCGATTGAGTGGGAAAAGTGCTATGATTTTTTTTAAGCCATGGGGGTAAAACAGACATGGGATGCCTGCTTGAAGGCCTCAATGCAGGACTCTCAGAGCCAGGGGATGCGGAGCCGAGGTCTAGTCTCTGCTGCGGGGGGTATGTGGGGGTGGGGCTCCTTCCACAGGGGCAGAGCTGGGCACAGTCCGCAGCTGTCCTTCGTGCATGCGCTCGTTGATGCGCAGTTGGCAGCCGTCTTGCAGCATGCGCATCACAATGTGGGCAATATTGCGCGAGTCATCCAGGCCAGAGTGAGGGCGGCCCTCGTATTTTAGTCCCAGCTTCTCAAGCATGCTACTCAGCTTGGTCTGGGTGCGAGGGACCTGTGGAAAAGGGAAGATTCTATTCTACTCAACATAGTGTATCTAAGGAATGTCTTACATGCTTCTACATTTAGAGATTTCAGCTAATTGCATATCATACAAAAAAACAAACCTTATAGAAGTTCCCATATAATTTTTTGATGTTGATCCACTTCTTTGCAAACTGTGGATATCTGAGACGATTTAAACGGCACTGGGTGTTCATGAACTTGCTCATGTCCCAAGATCTGTGGAAATAACAAAAGCATATAGTTGTATACTAATGAGAACACTTAATATCTTGCTAGCGTTATCATTAATACACCAAAGCAGTGTTAGTACCCTCTGCCCACACTGACATACCCGTCTGTAAGAAGAGTGTATTTGTATTTTGTGCCAAGCTCTTTCTCCTGAAGCCAAAGCACAACCCGCTCAAGGACATCAGGGAACGTGTCTGCGTCATCAACCATTTTCTGGCCAAAAAAAAGCAGTTACAAACTCTTTTATCAACATTACATTGTGTGAAGTATTTTGAATCATCCTATTCAAGTCCTTCAAAATAGTTCAGTCAACATCTATGCCTGGTGTCTCACCTGTGTTATTCCTGTCAACTTTACACAGAACTCTGACAGCTGTGTGTTAACTTCTGGTCTGACATATTCCTGAAAGGTGTCTTCCTACAAGTTAAACCAGTGTCAATCATGATACCAAAACATTTGTGTATTATTTGCGTCAACAACTAATGTTAAATCAAAAGTCTATACAGCTATGACCTGTATGATCGTACACACAAGCCTAACAATGCATTGCTTCTAACAATGTCCCCTCCATTTCCACTCACAATCTCTAAAGTGTGCGTGTTGAGCAGGACCATTGGGAACTCAATGATTTCATGAGTAAAGTCAGCAGGGTTGTCCTGTTCACACGTTGCTTCAAAGTCCACCACGCAGACGTAGTCGTAGTAGGTATCCGTGGCTTCACCCGCTGTCACAGACTGCGTCATCGACAGCTTCTGTTTCTTGTAGTAGTTCTTCAACCGCTTCTTCATCACATCCTTCACACCCCTACACACACACACACACACACAAATTGGGATCATTTAACATTCAGTGGAATGGACCTTCTTCAGTGGCATGTCTAGCAGCTCTGGGATTTCCTAACACAGAGATCCTGGGGCATATTCATGAAGCTGGTTCTGTTGCAAAACGTTTCTTAAAAACAGGAGCAAACGGAATGGGGAGGGACCAACCTGAATTTGTCAAATAAAAAAATCTCGATTTAGTTTGGAATAATGATTACACCCCCGATCTCCAATGGATTATGATTGTAGCCATCTCCTGCTGAAACACTACACTAGTTACAGGATTGTAACGTGGTATGTGATTACATACAGCACAATTCCTTAGCAACTGAAACAAGTGTTCCTACATACCTTGTGTCAAGCTTCAATTCTGCCAGTTTGGCCCAAAGCTCATCCTTGTTCATGCGGTTGATATGTCCATTTGCAAGAGCAATCTCTTTGTAAACAGGATCACTGAAGTCGCCGTGATTAGGAGATGCTTGAGGGACGGGTTCACCGATGTTACTACAAACTCTGACTCTGCTGCAAGACTTTGACATATAGGAAGGAATGTACCGTCAATGTTAGTCACATACTGTAGCTTCCTAGCTAGTTTAACATATCCCTGGATTCTATTTCTACTCCAATCTTGCAAGCTAGCTAGCAGTAGCTACTAACCTTGTCATCTTCCTCCGGTTTAGAGGACAATTTCACATTGCCACCCCTGTCTTGAACATTCTCCTTGTATTCCTCCATTTTTGACATAGGATTGTCTCAACCAATTTGGGAGGGAGGTTAGCTTGCTAGTTGCTAGCTAACTGGTAGGTTGTATCTTGACTGTGCTGACTCTTGACTGTGTTGCTTCCGCGCTTTCTTCCCGCGTCAGTGCTTTACTACGCGCATTAATTTATTATTATTTTTTTTTAATATCCGAAGTGTATCGCTGATCAACGTTACATGATAATAGAAAATTACTGTTTTTATTCATGGTTTTCCAATCTTGTTCTGACAAGACACGTTGTCGGAATAATCTGGTTAATAAATAGTGTGTGAAAAATAAACAAACATTCCGGTGTGGTGATTATCATGATTTGTCGACGGCACAGATGGTTTGTGTACATAACAGGTTAGGATAATTAACGTGGCAGGTTAGGAAAATGAGGTTACGGTTAGGAAAAGGGGTAGGCTAATATTACAGTTGTCAACAACTTGTCCCCGACGCGACCAGTAGATGGCGCTGTAGGCCTACTCCATCTAGCCAGACGGGTAGAACAAGAGGTGGTGCTGAATCCAGACCCCTCCTCTATAGGAAACATACGGACAGGAACACCTTCCTTAGAGGTGACAGTTTTCCTCCACGTCTACTTATTAAAAGTCTCCCTGTAAATCAATTCAGCCGCACCAGAAGAGTATGCAGCTCTGATACTTCTTACCAGAAACAGACCATGTACCTCACACAAAGGTTTAAGGAAAGGGGGTACAAAGACAATTGGGCAAAACATACCAATTATCGTTTTGAAGGGCTAACACAGTTGGAACGCCTTCTTCCAAAAGTTAAAGAAAACGCAGAACATGTCCCCCACTCTTCACCCAATACTCACCATTGGGGAAGGCATTTAAAGACATTATCAGGAAGCACTGGTACATTATTGATAGTGACCCACAATTAAAACCCATCTTTAAATATCACTCAAGTATGGTCTTTAAAAGACACCCGAAACGTGAAATAAATTGTGGTCAAATTTGATTATCCATCAGAGAAAAGGGAAACTTCTTGGACAAGGTTCTGGAGGGTAATTACAAATGTGGCCAATGAGCTCAATGCAGTTTCAAGTACAAATTTGACTAATTTACCCACCCCTGCACAGGGCGAAGATGTAAGATCAAAAGCCTGATTACCTGCATGTCAACCAATGTTTACATATTGAAATGTCCTTGTGGTCTGTCTTACATAGGGAAGACCCGTAGAAGCCTTAAGACCCGAATCAGTGAACACCGCAGCAATATACCGACTTGTGAGACAAAAAAATCAGGTTGCTGTTCCTTTTGTACAAGCAGGACATCCTATTAGTTCTTTGAGATGCATTGGAATAGAAATGGTCAAGATTTCACGCAGGGGAGAGGACATTGAGAGGAAACTTCTTCAATGGGAATCTTTCTGGATCCACAGGCTCAACACACTGTCGCCACTTGGTCTTAACAAGTTCGACTTAAAACTGTTTTTAGATTCAAAATGTCCAAAGGATTTCGTTTTTTTTTTATCCTAATTGAATATTGTGTGTATATACACAGCACCAGTAAAAAGTTGACACACCTACTCATTCAAGGTGTTTTTCTTTATTTTTTACTATTTTCTACATTGTAGAATAATAGTGAAGACATCAAAACTATGAAATAATGCATATGGAATCATGTAGTACCCATAAAAGTGTTAAACAAATCAAAATATATTTTATATTTAAGATTCTTCAAAGTAGCCACCCTTTGCTTTGATGATAGCTTTGCACACTCTTGGCATCAGGAAGTTATGTCACTGAGTACTGCCCCAATACTATTCATGATTAACCACTCATGGTGTGATCGTGATAACATACAGAAACTCGACCTAGAATACCTCACAATCAAATGCCGACCGTATTACCTCCCAAGAGAATTCTCTTTGGTTATAGTCACAGACGTGTATATTCCCCCTCAAGCCGATACCACAATGGCCCTCCAAGAACTTCACTGGACTTTATGCAAACTGGAAACCACATATTCTGAGGCCGCATTTCTTGTAGCTAGGGATTTTGACAAAGCAAATTTGAGGAAAACGCTACCGAAGTTCTATCAACACATTGACTGTCGTACTCGCGCTGCTAAAACACTTTACCACTACTACTCCAACTTCCGGGATGCCTACAAGGCCCTCCCCCGTCCTCCCTTCGGCAAATCTGATCACGACTCCATTTTGCTCCTCCCTTCCTATAGGCAGAAACTCAAACAGGAAGTACCTGTGCTAAGGACTATTCAACGCTGGTCTGACCAATCGGAATCCACACTTCAAGATTGTTTTGATATGTTCCGGGATGCCTCTGAAAATAACATCGACGAATACATGGATACGGTGACTGAGTTCATCAGGAAGTGTATAGGAGATGTTGTACCCACTGTGACTATTAACCCATTTAATCCCAAATTTTTCCCAGACATGAAAATATCCAAATCAAGTGTCATTAGTAACCCTTTGAAGTAATCAATCATTCTTTTTTGAAATTTTAATGGAAAAGTAGGTGAAAAAGTGTGTTTTATGGTCGGTCACAATTGTGACCGGTGGGATAATGTTACGTATACTAAATTAACATATCTCTCCTATGCAGTTATCAAAGTTCTTATAAATCCCAACCCAGTTATTAACACATTTAAAACTCTGTCACTGGCAGTCCCCAGCATTGCCTCTAGAATTCCCCGTCACGTTCTAGTGTGACTATTTTACACATCAAAAACCCTTTTACAACACGATATGAACACTGAGAGCAAAGACAAAAAAACAACCATCAGCGTATTTCAACATTGTTAATTTATTGTAACATACATTGTAACACTGTTACTTTAGTGCAATATTCATTGTAACATTGTCATTGTGACATTTTAGTGAAACATTCACTAACAACTGTATAGCAGTTGTGTGATTCATTCCCACTGAACATAAAGGTAACATTTAGGATAGAGGTAGCCTGTAGAATATGCATTCAAGTAGAGGCCTACACTGAACAAAATACAATTATTTATATAAAAAGCGCCACTGCACAATGAGTGCTTTTATATATATATATATATATATATATATATACACACATCATAGAGGTAGGCTTCAGAACCAAGTGCAAGATTAGTTTGTGCATAACTATTTTAAACTGTGATGAGTCAGACCTACTGTCATACAGTATGTCTTGAATCAATTGACCTTCTTTTCCAAAAACATTTCAGTAATTTTGATTGTCTTTTTTGTCGACTTTTCTTTTCTTCCTAGAGTCCGTTGTACTGCTTCTCCTCACCCTTTATCGACTTTTCTATTTTTCTTTTATTGTCTTTTTCAGCCCTTTTTCATTCGCTCTTATCTCCTTTTCTACTGTCCATGGTATATCTTGAAGCACTCAAGGTGCAGTGGCGCTTTGCATTTCTCACATGCATAGGTAGTACGTTTGTCACAATGACGACTTCTCTGGAACCGGTGCATCGTGTTGATTGGCCAGTGAGAAGCTTTGTCATATCTTGCCTGATCTCAACAGTAGCAGCCAGTAAAGACCTCCTTCCGTGGCTCAGTGGTATCGTGCCAAACTTTTGCATATTTGGGCTGTATACTATGTGTTTTGGAATCACAGCGGTGGCAGGTCTCTTCGATCGTTTGAACACTCAATCTTTATTTTTGGCCACCTGCAGCTTTTCCCTTGGCTCTTATGGCTGACATCTATGGCTTGTAGAGGCCCTTGGCTCTTCTGACTGGACCCTCTGGCGGATAGAGGCCCTTGGCTCTTCTGACTGGACCCTCTGGCGGGTAGAGGCCCTTGGCTCTTCATTATCAACAATGGAGGGGGTGGGGGAGGTTGTGGATGGGGGGTGAGGGGTAGGTCATCATTCTCATTTTGAGGGATAACTGCAATGTTGCATGCCTTGTCTGGGCCTAGATCACCTAGATCCAACATATCCAGAACTTGACTCAAAGTGAAACTAAAAGAAAGAACAGAGTAGAAAGTTAGGTAAAACAAGAACTATGTATGTGTATAACTATGTGTATACCTAGATGCACCGTGTTATCCCACCGGTCACTATTGTTGCCGTCAACATGTTTACACATTCTATGACCACACTGAACAAAGTTGAGTAATTGCAAATGCATGTATCAATACTAGACACCTTAAAGATGATGTGTACCAAAAATCGTTGTCCTATCTTTACTAACCTTTTGTTTGGGAGCTTTGATGCAGCCATCCTCTTCTCATGGTGCAACCAGGAAGTAAACAGCTCTGGTCATGTGACAATTTACACTAAACATGTGACACTACATATCTTTCATTGAGACCCTTTATTATTTCAATATTTGCTGGAAATGCATTGATACGTCATTCAGTAAAAGATTTAGAGCCTTATAACTAAAACGTTTTCTACGGTCACTATTGTGACCGATGGGATTAAATAGGTTAAAACCTACCCTAACCAGAAACCGTGGATAGATGGCAGCATTGGCGCAAAACTGAAAGCGCGAACCACCGCATTTAACCATGGAAAGGTGACTGGGAATATGGCCGAATACAAACAGTGTATTTATTCCCTCTGTAAGGCAATCAAACAGGCACAACGTCAGTACAGAGACAAAGTGGAGTCGCAAGTCAACGGCTCAGACACAAGACATATGTGGCAGGGTCTACAGACAATCACGGACTACAAAGGGAAAACCAGCCACGGACGTCTTGCTTCCGGACAAGCTAAACACCTTCTTCGCCCGCTTTGAGGATAACACAGTGCCCGCTACCAAGGACCGTGGGCTCTCCTTCTCCGTGGCCGACTTGAGTAAGACATTTAAGCGTGTTAAACCTCACAAAGCTGCCAGCCCAGACGGCATCCCTAGCCGCATCCTCAGAGCATGCACAGACCAGCTGGCTGGAGTGTTCACGGACATATTCAATCTCTCCCTATCCTAGTCTGCTGTCCCCACTTGCTTCAAGATGCCCACCATTGTTCCTGTACCCAAGAAAGCAAAGGTGACTGAACTAAATGACTGTAGCACTCACTTCTGTCATCATGAAGTGCTTTGAGAGGCTAGTTAAGGATTATTTCACCACCATTTGCTTACCGCCTCAATAGATCCACAGACGATGCAATCACCATCACACTGCACACTGCCCTATTCCATCTGGACAAGAGGAATACCTATGTAAGAATGCTGTTCACTGACTATAGCTCAGCATTCAACACCATAGTACCCTCCAAGCTCATCATTAAGGTCTGGGCCCTGGGTCTGAACCCCGCCCTGTGCAACTGGCTCCAGGACTTCCTGACGGGCCGTCCCCCAGGTGGTGAAGATAGGAAACACCTCCACTTCGCTGATCCTCAACACAGGGGCCCCACAAGGGTGCGTGCTCAGCCCCCTCCTGAACTCCCATGACTGCGTGACCACGCACACCTCCAACTCAATCAATGAGTTGAATAACTTCACATAATTGTAAGGGAGGGTTTGACATACATACATTAGTCTAAATATAATATTTCTGGATTAAAATTAGGCTAAAGGTAAGGCGTCCTTATGTCCTACATATGTCCAAGCAGCTGGCCGTAAGGTGTTCAAGCTGAGTTTGTGATGTCTATGCAATGTATCTGTATGAGTTTCATGTCAAGTCATGCTGCCACGGGAAATGCACACTCTCAATGTGGAATTTTGTATTTTCTTAAAAATAAAAATGACCTAAATCACATGTGTCTTGCTCAGCTGTGATATGAGAGTGATATGCCTTCGAGAAACACACACAAAAGTAGGTAGTCATTACTGCCCAGAATCCCACCAGTCTAGTCTCACAGTAGTTGAGCAACATAACTGAGGATGATGTTTGTGATGTTGACTCAACTTCATGTCAGATCATGCCAAGGGAAATTCACACAAATTGTAGAGCCCTTTTCCTTAGTAAAGTTTGTCATCACTTAAAGGCGCTGAATGGTCAATCTGACATCTGCATTTGCCGTTCAGCATTTACGGTGATATGGCCTCTGCAGAAGTCAGGGCATTCATACTTATTGCGCTTTGCGAAGCAGCGCAGAGCTGTTGTCAAGATGGTAGGTCTACATGGGATCAGACACCGCAGCCTTCCAGTGGCAATAATGCTTACGTTTGTTATGTAAATTTGTTTAAAAGTCATTCAGATATCATGGAAAATGTGTATAAACCCTTAATAGTGAATAATCAGGTCTCTATAGCATAATGTAATTTGTGAATTTCTGTGAACATAGTCTAATGGACCGACTTGGAAATAGATAGCTCCTGCACTTCTTTCATCCCAAGTCAAGCACTGCTTAAAAATACCATTTATAAAGGCAGCATATTGCTCTTTGTGATCAAGACAGATCCGACTATTCTCCTCCTCACTTAGTTCACCTTTAGTGAAATTGCTTTAGGTGTATTTGACATAGCCTAGCAGTGAACTCTTCAGCAAACAGTCATCTGTTAATGGGGCAATCTCAAATCAAACCAAATTGTATTTGTCACATGCCGAATACAACAGGTGTAGACCTTACTGTGAAATGCTTACTTACAAGCCCTTAACCAACAATGCAGTTAAGAACATTTAGTTGAGAGAATATTTACTAAATGAAGTTAAAACAAAAACTCAAAATAACAATATATATAGATTTTTTTCACCTTTATTTAACCAGGTAGGCAAGTTGAGAACAAGTTCTCATTTACAATTGCGACCTGGCCAAGATAAAGCAAATCAGATAGACACATACAACAACACAGAGTTACACATGGAGTAAAACAAACATACAGTCAATAATACAGTAGAAAAATAAATCTATATACAATGTGAGCAAATGAGGTGAGATAAGGGAGGTAAAGGCAAAAAAAGGCCATGGTGGTGAGGTAAATACAATATAGCAAGTAAAACACTGGAATGGTAGATTTGCAGTGGAAGAATGTGCAAAGTAGAAATAGAAATAATGGGGTGCAAAGGAGCAAAATAAATAAATAAATACAGTAGGGGAAGCGGTAGTTGTTTGGGCTAAATTATAGATGAGCTATGTACAGGTGCAGTAATCTATGAGCTGCTCTGACAGCTGGTGCTTAAAGCGAGTGAGGGAGATAAGTGTTTCCAGTTTCAGAGATTTTTGTAGTTCGTTCCAGTCATTGGCAGCAGAGAACTGGAAGGAGAGGCAGCCAAAGGAGGAATTGGCTTTGGGGTGACCAGAGAGATATACCTGCTGGAGCGCGTGCTAATAATGAGGCTATATACAGGGGGTACCGGTACCGAGTCAATGTGCGGGGGTACAGGTTAGTCGAGGTAATTAGTCGAGCAGCAGTGCAAAAACAAAGTGGGGTGGGGGTGCAATGCAAATAGTCCGGGTGATTAATTCATTAATTGTTCAGCAGTCTCATGGCTTGGGGGTAGAAGATGTTAAGGAGCCTTTTAGACCTAGACTTGGAGATCTGGTAGCGCTTGCCGTGCAGCAGAGAGAACAGTCTATGACTTGGGTGACTTGAGTCTGCCAATTGTTTGAGCATTCCTCTGACACTGCCTAGTATGTAGGTCCTGGATGGCAGAAAGCTTGGCTCCAGTGATGTACTGGGCTGTAGGCACTACTCTCTGTAGCGCTTTATGGTCGGATGCCAAGAAGCTGCCAAACCAAGCGGTGATGCAACCGGTCAGGATGCTCTCGATAGTGCAGCTGTAGACATTTTTGAGGATCTGGGGACCCATGCTAAATCTATTCAGTCTCCTGAGGGGGAAAAGGCATTGTCGTGTCCTCTTCACAACTGTCTTGGTGTGTTTGGACCATGATAGTTTGTTGGTGATGTGGACACCAAGGAACTTGAATCTCTCGATCCGCTCCACTACAGCCCCGTCGATGTGAATGGGGGCGTGTTCGGCTCTCCTTTTCCTGTAGTCCACTATAATCTCCTTTGTCTTGCTCACGTTGAGTGAGTTTGTTGTCCTGGCACCACACTACTAGGTCTCTGACCGCCTCTGAGTTCTGCAGTTCCTACATCCATTTTTGGACTGATAAATGAATGATATATTGATTTTTGAAGAATCTAACTTATAAATGCCTCATGAGCGTAGTTCAACTGTCAGAAGCCTAAATATAAGCTTGCTTTACTCCAATGTTTGTAAACAAAGTAAATGTAAACAAACTATATAGCCTCAAAACATGGTTAAAACTACAATTTTGATATTGTGGATGGTCAGACCTTGCATGCATAGCTTTATTTATTTAGTGGTTACATATTTTCAGCCTCATTCCTCAGATTTGACCAAAACAGTGGTGGGGAATCACTTTGTTATTCTTTCAACTTCTGATTGCTGCTTTAATGTATGGCTTGGTGCAAATTGGTGTCTGAGGGTCTTTCTGAATATAGGTCGGCTGGTAGACCTTTGTACAGGTTGCATGCATCAGTCACATCTATAGATATCTGTAAGCTACAGTATCGGAGTTCATAGTGACTAGGTCATCATTAATGATGAGTCAAACAAACCTTTGGTTATTCTTTTAGCCCTGAGTGCCAGTGAGGGGTATCCTATGGAGCAGGTTTGAGGGGTTAGCGAGGCAACTTTAGTCAACAGTATTTGTGTGTATTATGGATCATCATTATTTGGGGTCAAGCAAAATTAAGGCAGTTATACAATTTTAAAAACATTACAATACATTCATAACATATTTCACAACACACTAAGTGTGTGCCCTCAGGCCCCTACCTGTCACACCCTGACCTTAGAGAGCCTTTTTTATGTTTCTTTTTGGTTTGGTCAGGGTGTGATTTGGGTGGGCATTCTATGTCCTTTATTTCTATGATTTTGTGTTTCTATGTTTTGGCGGGTATGGTTCTCAATCAGGGACAGCTGTCTATCGTTGTCTCTGATTGGGAATCATACTTAGGCAGCCCCTTTTCCCACATGTGATTGTGGGTAGTTATCTTTGTTAGTGGCACTTAGCCCAGTAAGCTTCACGGTTGTTTCTTCGTTTGTTGGCGACATTTACTCAAATAAAAGAAAATGTACGCTGACCACGCTGAAGTTTGGTCCACTTCTTTCGACGGCCGTGACACTACCACATATCTACAACACAAAATCCATGTGTATGTTATCAAGTGTGTGTATGCATGTGTCTATGCCTAAGTTTATGTTGCTTCACAGTCCCCACTGTTCCATAAGGTATATTTTTATGTTTTTTAAAATCTGATTCTACTGCTTGCATCAGTTACCTGATGTGGAATAGAGTTCCATGTAGTCATGGCTCTATGAAGTACTGTGCGCCTCCCATAGTCTGTTCTGGACTTGGGGACTGTGAAGAGAACTGGCATGTCTTGCGGGGTATGCATGGGTGACTGAGTTGTGCGTTTGTCGTTTAAAAACAGACAGCTCGGTGCATTCAACATGTCAATACCTTTCACAAATACAAGTAGTGATGAAGTCAATCTCTCCTCCACTTTGAGCCAGGAGAGATTGACATGCATATTATTGTTTGCTCTCGGTGTACATCCAAGGGTCGTGCTGCTGTCACGCCCTGGCCTTAGTATTCTTTGTTTTCTTTATGTTTTTTAGTTAGGTCAGGGTGTGACATGGGGAAGGTATGTGTTTTGTAATGTCTAGGGGTGTTGTATGTGTATGGGGCAGAGTAGAGTAGTGTTGTCTAGTTATGTCTATGGCTGCCTAGATTGGTTCTCAATTAGAGACAGCTGTCATTCATTGTCTCTGATTGGGAGCCATATTTAAGGCAGCAGGCTTTTGTGGGGTGTTGTCTATGTTGAACGTTTGTTGCTTGTCTGTGCACTTACGTTATTTAGCTTCACGGTCGTTTGTTGTTTTGTTAGTTTGTGTATAGTGTTCGTTTCGTGTTTTTTCTCTCTTCCAAAATAAAGAGATGTATTTTGCACACGCTGCGCCTTGGTCCTCTCTCTCTCACGAAGACGATTGTGACAGCTGCCCTGTTCTGAGCCAATTGGAATTTTCCTAAGTCCCTCTTTGTGGCACCTGACGACATGACTGAACAGCAGTCCAGGTGCGATAAAACTAGAGCCTGTAGGACCTGCCTTGTTGATGGTGCTGTTAAGAAGGTAGAGCAACGCTTTATTATGGACAGACTTCTCTCCATCTTAGCTACTGTTGTATCAAGTCCGAGTTCAACTCCGGATAACCGGTCATACGAAAGTGGCTTACTTTTTATACAGATACATTTCTATGCTAACGAATCCTAACTTGTTCCAGGGCAGGCTAACACAGCTAATTCCACTTACCCTGAATGAAATGACTCTGCCACAGTGCTTGACTTGAGATGAAAGTGCATGATCTTTTTCCAAGTCTGTCCATTAGACTATGTTCACCGAAATACACAAATGACATTATGCTAAAGACACCTAATTATTCCCTGTTAAGGGTTTATACACATTTTCCATGACTTTTAACCAAATGTTCATGACTATTATTACAGCCTACATGAAAAAGTAAGCATTGACACTGGAAGGCTGCTGTGTCTGATCCCATGTAGACCTACCATCTCCTGCCGTTGATCTTAACCCCCAATTTCAAACCGTTTACTGTCACGCACAGATTCACAGACTAGCGGCAAATAAACTTGAACAAAGCGGAATCAGGAAATGAATGCCCACTCTCCATTCTATTCAATGTAGAACCCGCCTTCATTCTGCTTTGATCAATCGATTTTGCCTCAGTGTGTGTATCTGGGCCGGCGATAGGCTACTTAGTTTCATAGAAGAGGTGGTACGCAATTCCTCCAAAATATTAAGTGCCGTTACGGCACTATGGACAGCACTTGCCCAAGTCAAGCACTGCTCTGCCACAAGTTGAAGACCAATTAAATCAGATTCCCTCCCTCTTGATTTTTAAAATGTTTCACAAAAGTAGTGCACTGAGACTTTACAACAGTTGTATTAGCGGACCAATACAGCCTTCTGCAGCGGGTAGAAAATGTTTTACACACACACACACATTTTAGAGCAGTTGTTTCTAAAAATGTGTATGTGGGAATAAAGTTTGTGACCTGGGAAAAGTCATGACCTGGGAATCACCAGGAACTTCACAATACGATATGACGATAATTAGGTGCGGATACGATATGTATTGTGAATCTCACAATTCTATATGTATTGCGATTAGATACCCCCACACCATCATACCTCCTCCTCCATGCTTCACAGTGGGAACCACACATGCGGCGATCATCCGTTCACCTACGGTACTCTGCGTCTCAAAGGCACGGCGGTTGGAACCAAAAAAAGGACAGATTTCCACCGGTATAATGTCCATTGCTTGTGCTTCTTGGCCCTGTTGGTCAATTTCTTCAACAAATAATCAGGTCTATATAATTATCAAACATACATTAGTAATGGAAAGGAAACACAGACTCTAAGTATTAAAATACTCCTTTTAGTAATACAATTTTAGGCAGAAGTTGATACAGAGTATTGTATAACAGTATATGATAGTTCTCCCTAAGTTCTGAAAAATGTCTAAGACATCCTATAACTCATATAGCCTCCCCAATCCCCCATACGTAGCTTTCCCTAGCAACAATATTTTAATAAATCTAACCTCCCACTGACAGCAAGATGAATTTGGCCGAAACTTGACCTTTCATCACAAGTATAGAGCCATAACAATGTGAACGAGTGTAAGCATCTTCTGACAGGTGGCTGGTTTCATCAGGTCTGTGGCAGCCTTGTGTTCTCAGAAAACCAGATAACCACGGTGGGATCCAGACAGGAGGAGTCTGAATGTAGACGCCTTCTGATAGTGTCTGAAGGTCACAACACTCAAAACAGGTTAACACACACAGAGGTCTCCTGAAGAGGAGACCTTACAGTTTATCATAACATCATTTATTAACCCTTTAAAAGGTATACGGCCTTGGTTTAACCTTCTTCATTCCCCCTTTGAGGCCACCAGACCTCAAAAAAAGTAAACCAACTCAACATAGTAATTATAAGAATCATCCATAAAAGGTGTATTAGATTGCAAGCAATCCTCAGGAGATTAAGGATAAACAATAAGGTTCTGGGGGATGAGGAACTTGAAGCATAAACATGCCTGGCATAGCCTTATGAAGTACACATTTGCCAGCTGCACAGAATGCACAAATGCAAATCAGCAGAACAAGCACTGGGGCCAATAATGTGACTAAAATGGAAAACAACTTAAAACCAACATTTCCTAGTTTATCTTTCAACCACCCAAACGGGAACCAGGAGTCTTCTCCTGTGGGGGTGTAGGTGTCAGCCAACTGTTAATTCTTTCAAAATCTCTTGTCATATTATCAGAGGAGTCAGGGAGAAGCATAACACATTCCGTGGCAGAAATAGAATTTAGGGCCCTGCAATATCCCCCCTCCTTAGCTAGGATATAGTCTAATGCCAAGCTATGCCTGGCTGTAACAGCTTTAAGATTCTGAACATCAGTGGAAATGAGGGCAAAACCAGCAATAGTCAAATTCATATGGGCCTGCATGGAGTAGGTGATGTTGTTAATCCAATCACCTATGACAACTGATCCGAACAACTCACTCTGACTCTGAGGGGTTTTCAAAACAACTACAAACCACTAGGCGTGGCTCGTCTACTCAGATTTTGGACCGTGTTTACCCATTGATTACTGGTTTTCAATTGGTTCTCCTGGATCTCTATTCCTTTGAGCAGAGACTGCTGGTACAGAATAAGAAGCACCAAAAACATGTACCTTAAAGGTTTACCCCAAGTTTTATTTTTAACAATGTGACCATAGTGGTCATGTGTAATAACATCTGGGTCTGGATGTGCACTCTTATCTGTTAGGATGGTTGGGACGTCTTCTGGCAGTGTGATAGGTGGTGCCATCCCTGGCGCTCCTGGACCTTCACTGCTCTTGGTGTTGCTGCGATGACCTGGTATGGGCCCATCCATCTGGGGTGGTTCCATTTTCTCTTGTGGAACTTCAGCTTGATCCATTCTCCAACATCAACAGGTAGGCTGTCTGGGTCGCCCTGTTCTGGAACTTCCTGGGCCTTCCTGTATTGGGAATACAAAGACCTAACAGCATGGGTTAGTTCCTTCATATATTTGTTCAAATCATCATCCAGAGCAGTCAGGTCAGTTAGTTTTGGAGTCATTCGTCTGTGTCTGAACGTTCATTGGACGGCCAGTTAAGAGCTCATCTGGGCTAAGCCCTGTTCCGCGGTTTATACTATCGTGCATTTTCATCAAGACTAAGGGGAGACACTCTACCCATGACTTCCCTGTGGATTGGCATGCTTTGGCAAGCCCCCCTTTTATGGTTCGATTAGCCCTCTCAGTAATCCCGTTACAAACAAACCTCTGGTCTATCCCCAATTGGGCAGCCACCTGTGCAACCACATCTCCTTTGAGATGGGTGCCATTGTCTGCGGAGAAAACTTTCCTTACCAAAAGTTTTGCTACCGTTTTAGCATCACAGTGCACGGTTTGAAATGCTTCAACCCACCTGGTAAAGCGGTCAATTATTACCAGGCAGTATGTCTTTCTTTCATTTCGTTCAGCCATGTCTATGAAATCCATAGCTAAATGGGTGAACGGGCGGGCCGGCGCTGTAAATTTCCCTGGTTTCAGAGGGGTACCCTTACCAATGTAGTATTGCATGCATGTACTACATTTATTTAGCAAATTTCAGGTGACACAGAGGAGACAAAAGGCAGAGCTGGTTTTCCAGAGAGTGATTGCCTCCACAGGCCATCAGGGCCTCTGGAGCAGCCTCTAGACTCCCACAAAGGGTGATTAAGTGCATCCGCAGCCTGGTGTTGGTCCAGATCAGTGATTTCAGACGTACACGGGGAGGCAAGCAGAACAGCATGAGTATGGCAGCGGGAAGCAGCATTCTTAGCAGCAGCATCAGCAGCTGCATTATCCAAACTAACACTGTCAGTGTTACCTGTGTGGGCAAGGACCTTAATAGCCAACTTGGCAGGAAGCAACATAGCTGCAAGCAAGGCTTCTATCTGTAAATGGTGTTTAATAGGGGTACCAGACGCATTAACAAAGTTCCTACCTTTCCAAAACCCCTATCCAAGACAGGCAAACACCAATGGCATATACAGAGTCAGAATAAATGTTAACCTTCAAACCACTACCTAATTGACATGCTTCAGTAAGTGCTAGAAGCTCAGCTTGTTGTGCTGAGCAATGTTCAGGCAAGGGCTGTTCAATCAACAATGACCTATCCAGTGAGACAATATCAAACCCTGCATGTTTCCTACCAGTCTCCCTATCAATAAAGGCAGAGCCGTCAACAAAGAGAGTAACATCAGGGAGCTCAAGAGATTCATCATAAAGGTCAGGTCGGGCCTTTGAATCGCATTGGACTTGGTCAGGAAAATGTCTCTACTCAGTAGGCTAACAGGAGTGGCCGGAGAGTTCAGAAAGGGAGCCTTAATAGTATTACCTTCCCCCAGGCCAATTGTTGTATCTTCAGTCCAGTACAGCTTTTGAGATATCCCAGCAACTCCCATCGCCCTCACTGACTTAGATGTGAGTCCCAGGCCGAGGTGTTGGCCTGTAGATCCAATGCAGGAGGTGTGAGCTCCAGTGTCTATTAAAAATGGTACCTCTTGATCGTTGACCTTCATAGTAATGATTGGTTCTTTGGTACCATCCGGAAATATGTACTGGTGACACTGGAGAAGGGGGTCAGGGAATTCCTACTGTTGCTTATTCTGCGGTGGGAACCACGGCTGGTTTGTCACAGGAGGCTGTTGGGGCCATCCATATTGTCAACCATTCATTGGTTGAGTCTGAGAAAAGCAGGTTGTGGCTGTCCAGTGTAGGCTGATCTTCCACCTTGGAGGGAACGGAGTAGCAGGTGCTTGGGTAAACTGTGGAGCGGGCAGTGGAGGAGGCTGCTGCTGCTCTAGGGCAGCTTTTGTTACAGCCACCATTAGATTGTTGGTATTTCCTGTGTCCAGTTGGGCTAGCTGGGCCTTCTTGAGCTGTGTCTCAAGGCCAGTCTTCCTTGCTTTTTCTTCAGTCTTCATCTTTTTCCAGGCTCTGCAGTGATGCGGGGCAATTGTTTCGCTGTGTCCAAGTCCCCAAAACTCCTTTTGCTGCATACTCTGTGAACCGGCAGCACACGCATGAGAGTCCTTCAGACTATCGGGAAACTCGCCTTCTTCAATTTCAGCTCCACTTTCATGTTCTTTCAATTGTTCACGTTCTCTCTCTTTTCTTCCCACTGTCTTATGTATTGTTCACTTCTTGCTCTTTCTTCACTTTCCGCTCTCTCTCGTCTTATCTCCTATTCTCTTCCTTTGTTAAGTTACTTCCACTTATCCTTTTGTCTCGGTCTTCATCATCACAATGTCGTCTGATTTTGTCAACAGCTTTATCCATTTCTCTCTGCACCTTCTTTTCTTGAGCTGCCATGAGGTCCTTTGCCATGGTAACTCCAGGATAGAGAGGTGTTGATTGTGTCTTGGCATCTTTCCATACATCTCCTAGTTCTTGATACATTCTACCTGGTGCCGGTGGTGGAGAAGAATTATCGCCTGGAGCTACTAGTTTGTTTGCGAGTAGTGGATAAATTCCTTTAAACCTATCTCTGCAGTAGGGAGGGTGTGGTGGAGCACTGCATTCTAGAGGAAACTTCTGTCTTGACGGAGGCAGGGTCTTTCATCTTTGTCAATTCCTTTTTCAAACAGGTAGCTTTCTGTTGAGTCCAGAATAGGTTACTGATAAAATAATTTAAATGTTGAAAGATAATGCTTAAATAATTCCACTCTGAAACCTTATAATTGTATGAAATTGATTAGAATCATACAATTATAATCTAATGATGTGTGTAGTTTTAGTCAGAATTAGGTTAAACAATGTATCTGTATAGTGGAAAAACACAGACTGTCTGAGCAAGGCGTAGCTCAGGATTTGAACTTGTATGTGAGGGCCGAAGAAAGATACCGAGAACAGTTAAACTGTGTTTGGACCGACCTGGCTAGGCCTCTGAGGAATTTATGAGGGCATAGGGAGTACTTCTTAAGGTTTCCCTAATCTCGGGGGAATGTAACTGTCGGCTGGGTAGTGATACAGTGGTGAGAACTATGGAGAAGGATAAAACTCACCTACTGTTTGTGTGGAAGTATGTGTGTAGGATACCTACTGTTTGTGTTGAAGTATGTGCGTAGGATACCTACTGTTTGTGTGGAAGTATGTGCGTAGGATACCTACTGTTTGTGTGGAAGTATGTGCGTAGGATACCTACTGTTTGTGTGGAAGTATGTGCGTAGGATACCTACTGTTTGTGTGGAAGTATGTGCGTAGGATACCTACTGTTTGTGTGGAAGTATGTGCGCAGCTATAAAATGGATGTCTTTGTATAATGGACTTCAGAACATTCTCGTGAATAAACACGTTGATTTTTGTAAGCTGGGACTCTTGTCTGCTTCATTCAACCAGAATCTTACAAACTCTGGGTTGCAGACTGAGTAGATTAATTGAAGTTTATGAACATTGATAACAAAATTCTCATAACAGTTACCCTCAGTTTTTAACATCGACCAAGCAGTCACAGAAAACAGGGTGGATTTTTTTAATTTTCCTCTTTCCCTTGGTCTTATTTTCCTGCCTTCTTTTCACGATGTCCTGCACATGTTGATATTTGGTTTTATTAAATAACCCATCTGTAGGTCATCTATATTCAGTGGCGTCTTTAAAGCTGAAAGCTGAGGTTAAGTATTTTATTATAGTGGGGTATTTCCCAATTAAAAACTGTAGAGGGGTGGCAGGTTTCATTGCGAGCGGCCCCTCAGACAACTCTGACCTCCCGTCTGCCATATAAACAAAAATGTTCTTATTTTTTAATTAGGCTCTGCGTGTAATGTGAATATAGATAAATTAATGCAAAATAACCCTATATGTGTATAATCTGTCCCTTAACTTGCATAAATTCATTTAAAGCAGGGTGATAAGTAAGTGACAACTGAATACCATGTAATGTATGGGTGGTGTAAAATAATCATTCTGTATAATCATCCTCTTTTAAAAATGAACCTTTCCAGAAATAAGTCTCTCACTGTTGCCGCCTGCTATCGACCCCCCTCCATTCCCAGCTGTGCCCTGGACACCATTTGTGAATTGATCGCCCCCCATCTAACTTCAGAGTTCGTTCTGTTAGGTGACCTAAACTGGGATATGCTTAACACCCCGGCAGTCCTACAATCTAAGCTTGATGCCCTCAATCTCACACAAATCATCAAGGAACCCACCAGGTACAAGCCTAAATCCGTAAACATGGGCACTCTCATAGACATTATCCTGACCAACTTGCCCTCCAAATACACCTCCGCTGTTTTCAATCAGGATCTCAGCGATCACTGCCTCATTGCCTGTATCCGCTATGGGTCCGCGGTCAAACGACCACCCCTCATCACTGTCAAACGCTCCCTAAAACACTTCTGCGAGCAGGCCTTTCTAATCGACCTGGCCCGGGTATCCTGGAAGGATATCGACCTCATCCCGTCGGAGGATGCCTGGTCATTCTTTAAAAGTAATTTCCTCACCATCTTAGATAAGCATGCCCCGTTCAAAAAATGGAGAACTAAGAACAGATATAGCCCTTGGTTCACTCCAGACCTGACTGCCGTTGACCAGCACAAAAACATCCTGTGGCGGACTGCAATAGCATCGAATAGTCCCCACGATATGTAACTGTTCAGTGAAGTCAGGAACCAATACACGCAGTCAGTCAGGAAAGCAAAGGCTAGATTTTTCAAGCAGAAATTCGCATCCTGTAGCTCTAACGATTTGGGACACTGTAAAGTCCATGGAGAACAAGAGCACCTCCTCCCAGCTGCCCACTGCACTGAGTGCAGACGACACCATTTTGTATACTTCTGGCCCTTCCTTGGACACTGTGCTAACTACCCTCCAAACGAGCTTCAATGCCATACAACACTCCTTCCATGGCCTCCAACTGCTCTTAAACGCTAGTAAAACCAAATGCATGCTTTTCAACCATTCGCTGCCCGCACCCGCCCCCCCGACTAGCATCACCACCCTGGACGGTTCCGACCTAGAATATGGGGCCAACTATAAATACCTAGGTGTCTGGCTAGACCGTAAACTCTCCTTCCAGACTCATATTAAACATCTCCAATCCAAAATAAAAATCTAGAATCGGCCTTCTATTTCACAACGCCTCCTTCACTCACGCCGCCAAACTTACCCTAGTAAAACTGACTATCCTACCAATCCTCGACTTCGGCGATGTCATCTACAAAATAGCTTCCAACACTCTACTCAGAAAACTGGATGCAGTCTATCACAGTGCCACTCGTTTTGTTACCATATCACCTTATACCATCCACCACTGCGACCTGTATGCTCTAGTCGGCTGGCCCTCGCTACATATTCATCGCCAGACCCACTGGCTCCAGGTCATCTATAAGTCTATGCTAGGTAAAGTTCCGCCTTATCTCAGTTCACTGGTCACGATAACACCCACCCGTAGCACACGTTCCAGCAGGTATATCTCACTGATCATCCCCAAAGCAACACCTAATTTGGCCGCCTTTCCTTCTAGTTCTCTGCTGCCAGTGACTGGAACGAATTGCAAAAATCGCTGAAGTTGGAGACTTTTATTTCCCTCACCAACTTTAAACATCAACTATCTGAGCAGCTAACCGATCGCTGCAGCTGTACATAGTCCATCTGTAAATAGCCCACCCAATCTACCCACCTCATCCCCATACTGTTTTTATTTTATTTACTTTTCTCCTCTTTTGCACACCAGTATCTCTACTTACACATCATCATCTGCTAATTTATCACTCCAGTGTTAATCTGCTAAATTGTAATTATTCGCTCTTATGGCCTATTTATTGCCTACCTCCTCATGCCTTTTGCACACACTGTATATAGACTTTCTTTATTCTACTGTGTCATTGACTTGTTTATTGTGTTATTGACTTGTTTATTGTTTACTCCATGTGTAACTCTGTGTTGTTATCTGTGTCACACTGCGTTGCTTTATCTTGGCCAGGTCGCAGTTGCAAATGAGAACTTGTTCTCAACTAGCCTACCTTCTTAATTAAAGGTGAATTTTTTTAATTAAAAAATAATAAAATAAATATGGAGCAACCACGAAATAGTAAATGGTTCAAGATGATTTAACCTCCACAACAATCCTGGGATCTCTGTGATAATCTTTTCCTTCCAAGGGAGAAACTATTACTTCAACACTATTTCTTTTTAAAATAACATGGGTCAGTAACACACGGGTAGGTCCATTTCCTAATACAGCAAGGATGTATGTATTAAGTTTTGTACCCCCACAGGCAACTCTTCCAGCATCTGATCCAAATGTCCACTCAGCTAATTCAAATACACAGGCATTATATTGTTTATAACGAACTCCTGATTTAAATGTCCCACCATCCAATCATACCACACAGAAGACATGATACATAGAACAATTACAGAATACCTTATCAGAATAATCTCAACAATCGGTGTTTATACTTGGAATTTCGCCTTAAATCCGCTCACCAAGTCTCACAATAATAAACATTTAACCCAGGAACGTATAACCTATTTCCACCTATGTGGTCTGTGCTTCCTCCCACGGGTTGTGTAACAATTATTCCACTATTACAAAGAAATGTAGGTTCATAAAAATGTAATAGCGAGGCGCCACTTACTTGCCAGAATGACTCATTAACCACAACGTGCTATAGATAATTACAGACTTTAGATATAACAGGCATCTGCTTACCTTCAAATTTTGTAGCGCTTGACGTGGATCAATGGTCAGTCCAGCGATGTGGTCACTGACTCCTGGCTAGTTCGTCAAAATGTTGGTCAATTTCTTCAACAAATGATCAGGTCTATATAATTATCAAACATACATTAGTAATGGAAAGGAAACACAGACTCTTGTTTAAGGAGTAATATACTCCTTTTAGTAATACAATTGTAGGCAGAAGTTGATAGAATACAGTATATGATAGTTCTCTCCCAAGTAATGCAAAAAAGTCTAAGACATCCTGTAACTCATATAGCCTCCCCAATCCCCCTTACGTAACTTTCTCTAACAACAACATTTTAATAAATCTAACCTCCCCGACAGCAGGAACCATCTTACCAGCAAGTAAAAACTCAGAAGTGGGTTTGACCAAAACTTGGACCTTTCATCACAAGTATAGAGCCATAACGATGTGAACGAGTGTAAGCATCTTCTGACAGGTGGCTGGTTTCATCAGGTCGGTGGCAGCCTTGTGTTCTCGAAAACCAGATAACCACGGTGGGATCCAGACAGGAGGAATCTGAACGTAGACGCCTTCTGATAGTGTCTGAAGGTCACAACACTCAAAAACAGGTTAACACACACACAGTCTCCTGAAGACGAGACCTTACAGTTCATCATAACATAATTTATTAAGCCTTTAAAAGGTATAAGGCTTTGGTTTAACCTTCTTCAGCCCAAGCAAGTCTCTTCTTATTGGTGTCCTTTAGTAGTGGTTTCTTTGCAGCAATTTGACCATGAAGGCCTGATTCACAGTCTCCTCTGAACAGTTGATGTTAAGATGTCTTTTACTTGAATTCTGTGAAGCATCAATTTCTTCAATTTCTGAGGCTGGTAACTCAAGTTTGCTTGTCCTAGGTCTCAAGAAACAAAGAGATCTTCTGTTGAATCTGATAATTAATCTTGATTGTTGTACAGTCGTCTCAAATAAAACTGTGAAGGACCTCGGCTTTACTCTGGACCCTGATCTCTCTTTTGACGAACATATCAAGATTGTTTCAAGGACAGCTTTTTTTCATCTATGTAACATTGCAAAGATCAGAAATGTTCTGTCCAAAATTGATGCAGAAAAATTAATCAATGCTTTTGTCACTTCTAGGTTAGACTACTGCAATGCTCTACTTTCCGGCTACCCGGATAAAGCACTAAATAAACTTCAAATAGTGCTGAATACGGCTGCTAGAATCCAGACTAGAACCCCAAAATTTGATCATATTACTCCAGTGCTAGCCTCCCTACACTGGCTTCCTGTTAAGGCAAGGGCTGAATTCAAGGTTTTACTGCTAACCTACAAAGCATTACATACCTATCTTTACGATTTGGTCCTGCTGTACATACCTACACGTATGCTATGGTCACAAGACGCAGGCCTCCTAATTGTCCCTAGAATTTCTAAGCAAACAGCTGGAGGCAGGGCTTTCTCCTATAGAGCTCCATTTTTATGGGATTGTCTGCCTACCCATGTGAGAGATGCAGACTCGGTCTCAACCTTTAAGTCTTTATTGAAGACTCATCTCTTCGGTAGGTCCTATGATTGAGTGTAGTCTGGCCCAGGAGTGTGAAGGTGAACGGAAAGGCACTGGAGCAACGAACCGCCCTTGCCGTCTCTGCCTAGCCGGTTCCCCTCTCTCCACTGGGATTCTCTGCCTCTAACCCTATTACAGAGGCAGAGTCACTGGCTTACTGGTGCTCTTCCATGCCGTCCCTAGGAGGGGTGCGTCACTTGAGTGGGTTGAGTCACTGACGTGGTCTTCCTCTCTGGGTTGGCGCCCCGCCCCCCTTTGGGTTGTGCCGTGGCGGAGATCTTTGTGGGCTATACTCGGCCTTGTCTCAGGATGGTAAGTTGGTGGTTGAAGATATCCCTCTTTTGGTGTGGGGGCTGTGCTTTGGCAAAGTGGGTGGGGTTATATCATGCCTGTTTGGCCCTGTACGGGGGTATCATCAGATGGGGCCACAGTGTCTCCTGACCCCTCCTGTCTCAGCCTCCAGTATTTATGCTGCAGCACTTTATGTGTTGGAGGACTAGGGTCAGTCTGTTATATCTGGAGTATTTCTCCAGTGTTCTGTGTGAATTTAAGTATGCTCTCTCTAATTCTCTCAGGGGACCTGAGCCCTATGACCATGCCTCAGGACTACCTGGCATGATGACTCCTTGTTGTCTCGAGTCCACCTGGCCGTGCTTCTGCTCCAGTTTCAACTGTTCTGCCTACGGCTATGGAACCCTGACCTGTTCACCGGACGTGCTACCTGTCCCAGACCTGCTGTTTTCAACTCTCTAGAGACAGCAGGAGCGGTAGAGATACTCTGAATGATCGGCTATGAAAAGCAAACTGACATTTACTCCTGAGGTACTGATCTGTTGCACCCTCGACAACTACTGTGATTATTATTATTTGACCATGCTGGTCATTTATTAACATTTGAACACTCCACTCGGCACAGCCAGAAGAGGACTGGCCACCCCTCATAGCCTGATTCCTCTCTAGGTTTCGGCCTTTCTAGGGAGTTTTTCCTAGCCACCGAGCTTCTACACCTGCATTGCTTGCTGTTTGGGGTTTTAGGCTGGGTTTCTGTACAGCACTTTGAGATATCAGCTGATGTAAGAAGGGCTATATAAATACATTTGTTTTGATTTATTGAACTTATTCTCTGCAGCAGAGATAACTCTGGGTCTTCCTTTTGTGTGGCAGTCCTCATAAGAGCCAGTTTCATCATAGCGCTTGATGATTTTTGCAACTTCACTTGAAACTTTCCAAGTTCTTGAAATGTTTCATATTGACGGACCTTCATGTCTTAAAGTAATGGACTGTTGTTTCTCTTTGCTTATTTGAGCTGTTCTTGCCATATGGACTTGATATTTTAGAAATAGGGCTACCTTCTGTATACCACCCCTACCTTTTCACAACACAACTGATTGGCTCAAACACATTAAGGAAATGCATTCCACTAATGTCCTTTTAACAAGGAACACCTGTTAATTGAAACGCTTTCAAGGTGACTTCAAGGTGAAGCTGGTTGAAAGAATGCCAAGAGTATGCAAAGATGCCATCAAGGCAACGGGTGGCTAATTTGGAGAATCTCAAATATATTTGGATTTGAACCCTTTTTGGTTACTACATGATTCCATATGCAATATTTAATAGTATTGATGTCTTCACTATTATTCTACAATGTAGAAAATAGTAAAAATAAAGAAAAACCCTTGAATGAGTACCTCTGTCCAAACTGTTGACTGGTACCATACATACAATTCAAAAGTTTGGGGTCACTTAGAAATGTTCTTGTTTCTGAAAGAAAAGCACATTTGTCCATTAAAATAACATCAAATTGATCCGAAATACAGTGTAGACCTTGTTAATGACTATTGTAGCTGGAAACGGCTGATTTTTTATGGAATATCTAGATAGGCTTACAGAGGCCCATTATCAGCAACCATCACTCCTGTGTTCCAATGGCATGTTGTGTTAGCTAATCCAAGCTTATTTTAAAGGCTAATTGATCATTAGAAAACCCTTTTGCAATTATGTTAGCACAGCTGAAAACTGTCGTTCTGATTAAAGAAGCAATAAAACTGGCCTTCTTTAGACTAGTTGAGTGTCTGGAGCATCAGCATTTGTGGGTTCGATTACAGGCTCAAAATGGCCAGAAAAATACCTTTCTTCTGAAACTCAGTCTATTCTTGATCTGATATTATAAATTGTAAACCGGTAGACTAATAACTGACATCAACATTACTATTAAGACTAAGTGAGGTGTTTGTGTGTTTTGTTAACAAATGGCACAGTATGATTCTCTATCAAGAAGAGTGTCTTAGATCTCCCAGTCTTGTTTCAGTCGGGAACTGACCAATAAATATGTTAAGAAACGAAAAACACCCTCAATCAAAACCGTCTAATTACAGAGTGCTGATATAATTGCTGTTGATCCTCCCACTTGTTGACACACCCACTTTCAGACACTCCACATATGTAGTTAACCATACTTGTAGCCATGTGCGACATGCATGAGCAGTTACAAGCCTGCTTAAGTTAGCGGCAGGCGGACGAGCAATATCCACTGTCGTATTAAGGATGAAGCCTGAGCTGGAATGTGAAGCTAACTGAAGCTGGTTAGTTTTTAGAAAACCCTGAGTAGATATAGGTTGCTTCAAAGGATACCCATTATCATTTACCGATTTGTAATCAAAAAGCTTTTCATATCACCAACAGTAATAATACCACCTCTGTACTTCAAAGAGTTTAAACTAACAAAATATTCTTGAGCTCTGAACATTTATTTCACGTTTTCAGAATCAATATAATACAGCGTCTTAAAAAGATAATTTATCTGACCTACAAAATCCATCCTAATACTTGTTTTTAAAAACATATCCAATGACTTATTTACATCAAGCAGCATAGTGAACACAGTAAAACATTTCAATTGGAGTAAATGAAAACATGAGCAAACAGAAATGTGCATTTCTAAAGTTGAGTCCCAAATTAATTCCTACCGTTCCCTCCTTTAAAAATGGAAGGAATTAACACACAACCACACCAGAATGAACTTTGTACAAACGTATGGTGCAAATCCTGAAGTGACTTAAAGGCCCCATTTCAATTCTGAGGTCTATTACTTAACAGACATCAAATTAAAGAACTCAAGAAATGTGACTTGAGGACATGGACGTTTGGTTTCCAAATAGATTATTTAAATCACTGAGTTTGACATCCATAATTAGAAACACTGTTCTTCCAATTATTCAGACATTTATACATGTTATGTGCATCATACAGATCATCATAAGTGAAAAGCTATACAAGTAGTTTTTTTTTTTTAACTAGATCAGCCATAGCTCTTTTCTCTTTCATGAGATAGTTGTTTTGCATAATCTCTTGTTTTGTTGCTTTTTGTGATAAAAAAATATATTTCATATTCAATAGGCTACATTGATATTATATTAATTAGGCTTACCAGTTAGTGTAATTTTCCTGTTGAGTCAACAATGGCTCATCTCAACACATAGATAAGATACAAAAGATAGATGGTCCAGTAAACACCTACACTGAGAAATTTCTGTTTATTAAACCGGTCATGCAATCAGTAAAATGTCCCATCTGAGCATTGAAGTTATGATCATCCACAGAGAGTATATAGCCCCCATCCAAAAACCTTAATATCCTTATAACACCCCCTTTCTTTTTCTTATTGCTTTTGTTCCACCGAGCATGGCAAGACTGGCCTCCTGTTGAGTGAATTTTAAAAGAAATTAAAAAATTTCACAACTGATCTGGAACAGCCCTTTGAACAAAAACACACTTTAAAAGGATACTTTGGGATTTTGGCAATGAGGCCCATTATCTACTTCCCCATAGATGTTTTTATGTCTGTGTCCAGTATGAAGGAAGTTAGAGGTAGTTTTGCGAGCCAATGCTAACTAGCATTAGCACAGTGACAAAGTCTATGGGTATCTGCTAGCAGATACGCATAGACTTCCAGTCATTGGGCTAACGCTAGTTAGCAATTGCGCTGGCGCTAGTTAGCAACGTCCTTCAAACTGCACGCAGAGACAAATGGTATCTACGAATTAATACGACTCTCATTGCCAAAATCCTGAAGTATCCCTTTAAGTATGATTTTTTTATTTTTTTTTCAGTAGTAAGGTCGAATCTCCTCATATCCTGAATATCTTGGCCACTCTGGGCAGATCCCATGGGAGCACCTGGGACTACCGTAGTGATCGAAGTGAATTCCCAAATCAGAGGAGTGCATCTGCTGGGTACTGCTGAAGCTACCCTGGCCATCACTCTTCAGAGCAGACCGGATAATCCTGTAGTTCTGGCCCTGGTTGCTGTCCCAGTATGTCTGGCCATTGACTTCATAGCAGATGGCAAACTCTACCTTCTCGTGTGGTATCAGTGCAGCTGGAAGGGAAACCTCGAAGGAGAAGGTGTCACGGTCCGAGCCTGTGTATGTGTCCTTGACATAATGGCACTCCAAGTCGGTGTAGCTTTTCCAGGTGTCAAAGGTCAAACGCACCTTTAGAGACTTCTCAAAGGACAAGTTTTTTACCTTCACAGTTCCAGCCAGTGCCCTCTTTTTCAACATGCAGTTTTCCAAGCAGACTAGCTCGGTCTCCAAACGCTGGCGGAAGAGCAGGTAGTCAGAAGAGGGCTGGGTGAAATCCAGCACCAGTCTGTCCTCATCTGTTAATTTGAGCGCAGCGCTGAACAGATCTGTGAGGTTGAGTGGAATGTCAATGGCATCGTCGAACAAGGAATAAACCTTCACCTTGGTGAGGGCCAGGCCATTGTGGTCGGCAAAGGACACTCGCCTTTTGGGTTTCCCATTCTCCTCATGAATAGCACCCTCTGATTTAATCTGTTTAGGAGGAGCAGAGGATTTGAACCTCAGGCAAGGGTTCAGACAGGGTCGTAGTGGTTTCAGTGACTTTGGGGTCCTGTAGCAGAAGTCGTCGTTCGACAGGTAGAGCGGCATGGCAAACTCAATCAGCCTGGTGGACTTGAGGAAAAAGGCCAAATACACTAAGGGGGAAAAAAAAAAAAACATACCAGAAAGTTGTGGTGAAACAATTGTCATTCGACATCTGCTTCAAACAATGTTTGCCAGAGAACAAATTCTCTACTGAAATGCATACAGTATTCTTGCTGAATTTGCACACAAAACATTGTGCAACAGTAGGCTACATGTGTGGTCACAGAGAAACATAGCGTCTTTGATTTTCATGAAAGGAAATAGCCTATTTCAGCTGACAGAGGTCCCGATTTATGTGCAGCCATCACATGCCTCTGTGTTGTATAAGATCAATGTTTAAGTTACCAAAAGGTATTCTCTAACCTTCTTGTTCAAGGTGTATTTGTACAGTCATTTGAAAAAAGGGAAGGTGATCATTTATAGCCTTCTGAAATGCTGTTTTTTTATTGTCTCCATACCTACATTTCATGTACTTGACACATGATTGGCTAGTCCTGTCTTGAGGTGGTGAGGCAGCAGCACTGTCATCAGTCCTCTGATATCTGACTAGGCAGCATACATTGCATTTGGGAAAGTATTCAGACCCCTTCACTTTTTGTTACAACCTTATTCTAAAATGGATTCAATTATTTCCCCCCCTCAATCTACAGACAATACCCCATAATGACAAAGCAAAAATTGGTTTAGAAATGTTAACACATTTATTTAAAAAAAATAACTGATATACCTTTTTTTGCAAAAGTAATAAAACCCTTTGCTATGAGACAAGAAATTGAGCTCATGTGCATCCTGTTTCCATTGATCATCCTTGAAATGTTTCTACAACTTGTTTGGAGTCCACCTGTGGTAAATTCAAATGATTGGACATGATTTGGAAAGGCACACCTGTCCATTTAAGGTCCCATAGTTGACAGTGCAGGTCAGAGCAAAAACCAAGCAATGAGGTCGAAGGAATTGTCTGTGGAGCTCTGAAACAGTATTGTGTCACGGCACAGATGTGGGGAAGGGTAACAAAACATCTCTGCAGCATTGAAGGTCCCCAAGAACAGTGGCCTCCATCATTCCTAAATTGAAGAAGTTTGGAACCATCACAACTTTTCCTAGAGCTGGCCACCCAGCCAAACTGAGCAATCAGTGGAGAAGGGCCTTGGTCAGGAATGTGACCAAGAACCTGATGGCCACTGACAGAGCTCCAAAGTTCTCTGGTCTGTGGGGACCAAGCTTGAACTTTTTGGCCTGAATGCCAAGCGTCACATCTGGAGGAAATCAGACATCACCTGGCCAATACCATCCCTACAGTGAAGCATGGTGGTGGCAGCATCATATTGTAGGGATGTTTTTCAATGAATCAATTTTAGAATAAGGCTGTAACGTAACAAAATGTTGAAAAAAATGAAGGGGTCTGAATACTTTCCTAATGCACTTTAGTTCCTGTAAACGTTGCATTAGGCATATGGTTGTTTTTGTCATACTAGTTGGCGTTGTTTGGTATGCCTACTTTGTCTGTCCATATAACTAATCTATTTCTAACGACATCTGTCGGTATTTCGTGATCCAAGCCCATGCTTGCTTGATATTATTTATTCTCGCCTAGGCATGTTTACAGAGCGACAGATCATTAGAAAATAAAAAATGTAGATAGTTTAAGTGTCGGGAAAGAATATTTTCACTCCGCTCGAAAGTGAAACATGGGGCAAGCGATTTAGCCTAACTTAATCTAAATCTGTGTCTGGAATAAATGAAAGCGGTAGTAGCCAGCCATGCATGCATTAGGCTATTTATTAGCCTATTTTGTTAATAATTGAATAGGACTTAGTAAATCATGTGCATTTTCATCTGTAGGGGTCGTTTACCTTTGAACAAAGATGCGCTCTGAGTGATAGGCTTCTGGTTCATAGTATGAGGACAAAAAAAACATAACTAGTAGCTAGTATTTTAATAATCTTCGATTTGATAGCGTCAGTAGGTTCAGACCCGTGGGGTTCTCCAGCTGTATTTACAGCGCACTTCTGGGTTTTCCGATCACAAGTCAATCTGATTACGAGTATCAACTGTGATAAAACGGAGACGATAACGAGGAGATCGGCACAACCCTAGTGTTCACTTAAGACCATGCAGCAAAACGTTGTAGCAAATTCAGAGTGCAGGCTGACATGGACTCAATCCTAGGTCTCTTTGCATGTCAGTGGCAGAGCCAACAGTTTCTTCACTTGATTGTGCTCATAGCGCACCATGGCCGTTAGATTATACCTATAGGTCTGAAGTTGCAGGGAGAAACGATGTGTGTGAACAGTGAAACCTCACCCACAAAAGGCCCCAGTCCTTGACTCACAGCATTCGCCTTTACCCGCTGTCCTGTCTGCTCTGGGGCGCCTGTGAAAGATTTCGCCTCAAATGCCCACATTCATTTACTACTGTGGATGAGCTGGGTCTCTGTCCTGCACTGTAATATTACATTTACGTCATTTAGCAGACGCTCTTATCCAGAGCGACTTACAAATTGGAAAGTTCATACATATTCATCCTGGTCCCCCCGTGGGTATTGAACCCTGGTCCCCCGTGGGAACTGAACCCACAACCCTGGCGTTGCAAGCGCCATGCTCTACCAACTGAGCCACACGGGACCATTAGCGTCTTAGCGTCCACTTGAACCATTTCAGAAATCACTGTTTTCCTAACTGCACCAATATTTCAACTTTAATTTTTCAAACTACAAGGTAAATTAGAACATTTGGGAAAACGTTATAAAAATCTCTTTTACAGGGTTGAACATTTTTAAATGTAAGTATTTTAAAAAGTTTAATACTTTTACATTTTACGAGTGCGTCTGAACATTTTGAAAGTTAAACATACTAATATTATTCAATTTGAACGATCATATCCTATAATTGGATTAATAAGAGTAACACGCCCCCTTGGACTATACATTGTGGTTCAAAGCGATGTTCTACGTGCCGTTCCCAAAATGAAAATGGCTGCTGTGGCTTCTGTTACATAGTATGAGGACAAAAAAAAAACATAACTAGTAGCTACTAGTTTAATCATCTTCGATTTGATAGCGTCAGTGCGTTCCGACCTGTGGGGTTCTCCAGCTGTACTTACTGCTGAATACACAGGTCGGACCTATTCTGGCTAATATCTGGCTAGTCCAATGCTAGCGCCTTGTATAGGGCTGGCTGTATGCCCCCATTGGTTCTCGAGAGCTAATTTGACAGACTTTTTTGGCTACACTACTAAACTTTAACCACTTACATGGATTTCAAAACAGTAATGATACAGATATGGCCATTATTTACTCAGTGTTACGTACATGCTGTCCTGTATTTAGTATTATACCAGATGAGATTCGTGCCCTGCATTAAGTATTACGCCAGATTAGATTCGTTCTCCGCTCTATTCTTTCAGGGGTATATTCATTCAGCCCATTCGGTTGCAAAACGTTTCTTAAACAGAACCTAAAGGAACGAAGCGGGGACGGACCAAAGTGAATTTGTCCAATAGAAGTTCCGAGTTTTGCTCAGTTTGGTTCTTAAACGGTTTCCGTAATGAATACACCGCTGGTTTCAGCTTCTTTGAATATGGAACAAAAACAGTGAACTCAATGTTATAGGATAGGTTACTAAAAACTGTAAACTGGAGTGGTTAGTAACTAACACAAAAGTTATATTTTTATTCAGTCAAGAAACAAGCTTACCTTGTGCAATTTGTTAGAAATATTTGCAATTAATTAAGTGATAGGGTACGTCTGTCTACCAGTCAGAAATCACCATTGCACGGTCCTCGGCGGTAAAAGCTCCTCTTCCGTGTCGTTTATATGTGGGCTACAATGTAGGTATATCACTTTTGCAGCAATGTTACTCTATAATTGCTACAAATCAATGACCTGTCGCAACTTCGCGAACTGTATCCAGTTTCAGTCATGCCACCGGCTCGTTGCTTTAAACGCCATACTGAGTTCACAGGGTATATAAATAAAAGAAAACATGCTGGTTTCACGTGAACGTGTACCTGTAGCCAATCACAGTAGGCCGTGAAGGAATGCTCCGTGAATGATGGGGCCTGTTCGAGACAGTGGTTATGGTTTTGTAGAACGACTGTGAGACCGTCTGTTCCGGTGACTTTTTCAAAGGACATTCTACTCCAAAATGAATGAAAATAAAAACATAATCTCAATATAATAGAATTAAACCCAATAACATATTGGTCCATATTATCAGATTATGCTGTTTTGCAATAAGCATTATCACCTGTAGCCCAACTGATCGTCAGTAGTAAGGGGGAAATCAATAGTTACATATCGCAATATTATTTTGAATGATATTATATCGATGTTTGGACTCCGCTAGTATCGATTTGTAAAAATAGGTAGTGTTAGCTAGCGCTAGTCGGCTGTATTTGCACCTGCACCAGGACTCTGATATTTTTTTATGTTTTTAAATAGTCTGCCAACGTGTTTTCAGCTCTTTTAGTTCCGTTACTAATCAAAACTAATTTTCACGTCTCGCTGCAGCAGACATATAGTGAGCAATTTGTTTGGAACATCAAATCGCAGTATCGAATCACAATACATACATGAAGAGAGTCAGGAAGCAGGTACAGAATGAGAGTTTAATAACAATGATGAAAGGCAAATGAACATAACAGGAGATGCATACTGAACATGAAAACAAACCAATACTGCCTGATGACTGAGGCTAAATAAAGGGAAGGTAATCAAGGTGATGATGAAGTCCAGGTGTGCGTAATAATGTGGAGAAGGTGTGCATATAATCAGTTGCCAGAACCGGTGGTTAGTAGACCAGCGATGTCTAGCGCTGGAGAGGGTGAGCAGGTGGGGGTGTGACAGAATCGGGAGAATTGCAATACATATTGTATCGGCACCTGAGTATGAGATCATATCGTTTCGTGAGGTCCCTGGCAATTACCAGCCCTAATAATCAGTGGCTATAAATAAAAAGGCTGAAGGAGAGGGTTGCCCATCTGCATTTACACCATTGGGCTAGTCATTACCTATTCCTAGATCACAAACACTACAATTTATTTTGTTGTTAGTTAGCAATATATGACTTGATTGTCCCCCAAAAACATGTATTGAATGCTTTTAAACCTGTTAAACCCGATTTGTGTTACATTGGGTGTGTTTGAGCAGTAAGGCTAGATGAAAAGTAGACGAAAAGTCAAGGAGTGAAGTTGGGGGAGGTGAGTTGGACACTGTTGTGGTTTACCAACAGCATGGCTCTGTGCAACATGGCAGTGTTGCCATTGTTTCTAAAAGTTTTTCTTTGTAATGTCCAAATAAACACATCTCCAACCCCCATATCACACACTCACAAGGTGTCAAAAGCATTCCACTGGCCCATTCTACTGGCCCATTTTGACTGCTTCACACAGTTGTGTCAAATTGGCTGGGTGTCCTTTGGGTGGTGGACCATTCTTGATACACACAGGAAACTATTGAGTGTGAAACACCCAGCAGCGTTGCAGTTCTTGACACATAACGGTGCGCCTAGAAACTACTACCAAACCCCTTTCAACCAATCATTAGGGTGTTTTTATTTGATCCACACGAACGTGACCAAAGAAGTGACTGAAACAGGAACCAACTTTGACATTCATGTATGAATGTGATATTTGAGGCTCTCTCTCATTAGTGGCAATTGTGTGTAACGATGCCAGAACTCAGATATGATGTCATTGTTTTAGCACTATCCACTGAATTTTTAAAATACGGCGCTCACTATGCTTCAATGTGCCAATAAATCAAATTTTTTGTTTTTTTTCAAATTGCTGGTGTCTTGAAGTTAAAATTGGGATCATGTGTGCTTTGCTAATAACCATACCAAAAAAAGAGCAATGTACGATACTGCGAAATTAGCAAAATTTGTGGTAAGTGCATTGAGGCCACCATCTTTATGCACCTCCGCTACTGATAGTAAAATGTACACACATATATTTACAGTTTGTTAGTGTGTGACATAGGGGTTAGAGACATGTTTATTTCGACAATACAAAGAAAATATTGTATAAACAATGGCAGCACTGGCATGTTGCACTGAGCCTTGCTGTTGGAAAACCACATCAGTGTCCAACTTTCTGCTGTAACGGATGCACCTCCCTGATCTCCTGCTTCAGCCTTACTACTCAAACAAGCCCTTGCAGAGAAACTACATGATCAAAATCACATCACTTCATTGGTCTGACATCATATAGAGGGGAGGAGCAAGCTTCAAACTAGAAGCTCATCAAAGCACATGGTAAAAAAAGAAGAAGAAAAAAAGCACATGGTAAGATCAGTGACATAGCTTTTTTTAATGTTTTAATGTTAAGGTTATAAAACTGTCATAACTAATGCACTGTGCCAAATTGTGACGTAAACATGCATACTATGTACTTGTACATCAAAATAAATTAAAAAGTTGACAATATTATGTTTACATTTTCTAATTGAGTAATCTTTGTTGTTGTCCCGCTTTACAAACTATAGCTAGCTAAGGTAGGACAGTATTATAATTGGATCTCTTTCCAATGTAGGAAAAATATCCAGTTTACATCAGGATTCCCTGTACTTAGGTTAGGCAGGGCTCTGGTTCCTGTAGTACCGTTATCCTGTTTAATTTACATATGTGCCAATACAATGGCATCAAACAGAACAATAGTAGGGTGAATTCAGAAAAGTGGGACACTTTTTGCATTTCTGTCTTCTGTGAGCTCTTTCGATATGTATCCCACACATGATAATATAACAACAAAGCGTAAATTGAATTGTACTAGTGGTACAATTAGAACTATAACAATGTTGTCCGAGTTTATCTAACCTTCTGTCCAGTTTACCAAAAGCAAACTGAGAATATGGTTTGGCTCAGTGTACACAAATGGGTGTGCCATGCCTCCTGTGAATAGGATATCAACATTTGTCCTTTTTGTGTGATTAGGAAACATCTTGAGGATTTCAGAAATGTATCATGTGTTGGACTAATATGTTGGATATATGTCGAAAGAGGTTACAGAAGACAGAAATTCACTTTTTTCTGAATTCAGCCTAAAGATCCACTGTATACATCCAGTTGAAGTCAGAGGTTTACATACACTTAGGTTGGAGTCATTAAAACTATTTTTTTCAACCACTTCACTCATTTCTTGTTAACAAACTATACTTTTGGCAAGTCGGTTAGGACATCTACTTTGTGCATGACACAAGTAAATGGACAATGACCCTAAGCATACTTCCAAAGTTGTGGCAAAGTGGCTTAAACAGTACTGCCAAAATTGTTACTTACAGAGTGTATCAAACATGATTTAGACCTTGTTTATGGAAAACTGTTTATAACTGATTTTCATTGTTGCAACTTGCTGAAAATTGTCCACAATGGTCATATCATCCAGTTTAAATAGTACTGCAAAAAAAATACTTACAGAGTGCATCGAACATGATTTAGACCTTGTTTATGGAAACCTTTTTGTAACTGTATTTCATGGTTGCAACTTGCTGAAAATTGTCCAGAGGAGTTCCATATCATCTAGTTTAAACAATACTGCAAAAAACGTTGTGCTTACAGAGTGCATCAAACATGATTTAGACCCTGTTTATGAAAACGGTTTATAACTGTATTTCATGGTTGCAACTTGAAGAAAATTTTCCCGAGGAGTTCCATATCATCTAGTTTAAACATTACAGCAAACATTTTACTTACAGAGAGCATCAACCATGATTTAGACCTTGTTTATGGAAAACGGTTTATAACTGTATTTCATGGTTGCAACTTGCTGAAAATTGTCCAGAGGGGTGCCTATCATCTAGTTTGAACAATACTGCAAAAAGGTTTTGCCTGCAGAGTGCATCAAACATGATTTAGACCTTGTTTATGGAAAACTGTTTGTAACTGTATTTCATTGTGGCAACTTGCGGAAAAATGTCCACAGTGTTCCTATCATCTAGTTTAAACAGTACTGAAAAACAATTTACTTACAGAGTGCATCGAACATGATGTAGACCTTGTTTATGGAAAACTGTTTGTAACCGTATTTCATGGTTGCAACTTGCTGAAGTTTGTCCACAGTGTTCCTATCATCTAGTTTAAGCATTACTGCAAACATTTTACATACAGAGAGCATCAAAGATAATGTAGACTTGTTTATGGAAAACTGTTTATAACTGTATTTCATGGTTGCAACTTGTTGAAAATTATCCAAGGTGTTCATATCTTCTAGGTTAAGGTCAACAAAGTCAAGGTATTGGAGTGGCCATCACAAAGCCCTGACCTCAATCCTATAGAAAATTTGTGGGCAGAACTGAAAAATCGTGTGTGAGCAAGGAGGCCTACAAACCTGACTCAGTTACACCAGCTTTGTCAGGAGGAATGGGCCAAAATTCACCCAACTTATTGTGGGAAGCTTGTGGAAGGCTACCCCAAATGTTTGACCCAAGTTAAACAATTTAAAGGCAATGCTACCAAATACTAATTGAGTGTATGTAAACTTCTGACCCACTGGGAATGTGATGAAATAAATAAAATCTGAAATAAATCATTCTCTCTACTATTATTCTGACATTTCACATTCTTAAAATAAAGTGGTGATCCTAACTGACCTAAGACAGGGAATTTTTACTCAAATTAAATGTCAGGAATTGTGAAAAACTGAGTTTAAATGTTTTTGGCTAAGGTGTATGTCACGACTTCAACCGAGGCAGGCTCTCCTTCCGGTTCGGGTGGCGTTCGGCGGTCGTCGTCACCGGCCTACTAGCTGCCACTGACTCTTTTTCCTCCCCCCTCCTTATGTGTTTATTTGTTACACCTGTGTTCAGTTAAGTGGGTAATTAGTATGGCTTTATTTGTCAGCCAGCCCGTAGGCGTCTTTGTGCGGGATTGTTACTTTGTAAACCTTTTGGATTTCGGGAGTGGAGATTGTATTTGTGGACTGGGATTGTTGCTCGTGTCGTTGGACCGTCGTGTATGTTCACCCAGTTCGTCCGTGTTGGACATTTGTGTTGGACAGTTGGGGATTAAAGACTCAACTTATTGAAGCTCTGCTGTCTCCTGCGTTTGACTTCGCACCCCCCCGACACCCAGGTCGTTACAGAATCCCGCACCTCTGAATGGAGTCAGCAGGAGCAGCAGCCAACCCTCTCCCATCGATGGAGGAACGGGTTCTCCACCACACCACCGTCCTCCATCGAATCGGATCCGCCATGGACCAGATGATGGAGAGAATGGAGCGATGGGAGAGGAGTGGGCTCCTCTCTCCACCTTCAGCTCCCCTTCCTCAGGACTCTTCATCCCCCGCGCGCTCCGTCTTACGCTCCCGAGGGATTATGATGGAGCGGCGGCAGGGTGCCAGGGGTTTTTACTCCAGCTGGAGCTATACCTGGCCACTGTTCGCCCTACTCCCTCGGGAGCGGAGAGGGTGAGTGTCCTCGTCTCCTGCCTAACGGGTCGTGCTCTGGAGTGGGCCAACGCAGTCTGGAATGGCCCGGACTCAGCGAAGGAGCACTACCCAGAGTTTACCCGTCGCTTTCGTGCCGTGTTCGACCACCCCCCAGAGGGCCGAGCGGCGGGTGAGAGACTGTTTCATCTTAGGCAGGAGAAGAGGAGCGCACAGGATTTCGCGCTGGAGTTCCGGACCTTGGCCGCGGGATCAGGGTGGAACGACAGGGCCCTTATTGACCACTACCGGTGTAGTCCCTGGGAGGACGTCCGCAGGGAGCTAGCGTGTCGGGACATCGCGCTTTCTTTGGATGAGCTTATCGACATGTCCATCCGACTGGACAATCTGCTGGCTGCCCGCGGGCGTTCGGAGAGGGTCCTGTGCGTTCCACCACCCAGCGCCCCGGCTCCCATCCCAATGGAGTTGGGAGGGGCCGCGCCTAGGGGTACCGGAGGAGGAGGCCTCCCCTGCACCAGCTGTGGTCGGAGAGGACACACGGCCGATCGGTGCTGGGGGGGTCTGTCTGGGAGTCGAGATGTCAGGCGGAACGCTTCTCGATCACCCCAGGTGAGTCAGCACCAAACTCACTCAGAACCCCCTGTTGGTCACATGTTTGTCTCAATTTTTTTCCCTTTATTTTTCCCCTCTTCCCAGCATAGGGCACTAGTAGATTCAGGTGCAGCTGGGAACTTTATGGATCGCGGACTCGCCCGAGAGTTGGGCGTTCCGCTTAGAGATTCTCCCTTTCCGCCGATAGATTCTCCCTTTCCCGTGCACTCCCTAGATAGCCGGCCATTAGGGTCAGGGGTGGTCAGGGAGGCCACAGTTCCCCTGGACATGGTGACGCAGGGGAATCATAGGGAACGTATCAGTCTCTTTATTATTGATTCGCCTGCGTTTCCAGTGGTGCTGGGTATTCCCTGGTTGGCCCGGCACAATCCCAATATTTCATGGAGACAGGGGGTTCTCCAGGGGTGGTCAGAGGAGTGTTCTGGAAGGTGTCTGGGAGTTTCCATTGGTGCCACGTCGGTGGAGAGTCCAGACCAGGGTTCCACGGTGCGCATACCCCCCGAGTATGCCGATTTGGCAATCGCTTTCTGTAAAAAGAAAGCGACGAAATTACCACCACATCGACCGGGTAGGGATTGTGCGATAGATCTCCAGGTTAACGCTGCGCTTCCCAAGAGTCACGTGTACCCTTTGTCCCAAGAGGAGACGTTGGCTATGGAGACATATGTCGCGGAGTCTCTGGGACAGGGGTACATTCGGCCCTCCATCTCACCCGTCTCCTCGAGTTTCTTTTTTGTGAAGAAGAAGGAGGGAGGTTTGCGTCCGTGTATTGATTATAGAGGTCTAAATGCCATCACAGTGGGGTTTAGTTACCCACTACCTCTCATCGCTTCGGCGGTGGAATCGTTTCACGGAGCGCAGTTCTTTACAAAACTGGACCTCAGGAGCGCGTACAGTCTGGTGCGTATTCGGGAGGGGGACGAGTGGAAAACCGCATTTAGTACCACATCGGGCCATTATGAGTACTGCGTCATGCCGTATGGGTTAAAGAATGCTCCAGCTGTTTTCCAATCCTTTGTAGACGACATTCTCAGGGACCTGCACGTGCAGGGGGTAGTTGTGTATATCGATGACATTCTGATCTACTCAACTACTCAAGCCGCGCATGTATCTCTGGTGCGCAAAGTGCTTGGCAGACTGCTGGAGCATGACCTATACGTCAAGGCTGAGAAGTGTGTGTTCTCCAAACAAGCCGTCTCCTTCCTGGGTTATCGCATTTCCACCTCGGGGGTGGTGGTGGAGAGTGACCGCATAAAGGCCGTGCGTAATTGGCCGACTCCAACCACGGTGAAAGAGGTGCAGCGGTTTTTGGGTTTTGCCAACTACTACCGGAGATTTATCCGGGGTTTTGGTCAGGTAGCGGCTCCCATTACCTCACTGCTAAAGGGGGGCCCGGTGCGGTTGCGGTGGTCAGCGGCGGCGGACGGAGCTTTCAACAGGTTGAAGGCTCTGTTCACGGATGCTCCCGTGTTGGCGCATCCGGATCCCTCTTTGGCATTCATAGTGGAGGTGGACGCGTCCGAGGCTGGGGTGGGTGCCGTGCTATCACAGCGCTCGGGTACGCCACCAAAACTCCGCCCCTGCGCTTTCTTCTCTAGTAAGCTCAGTGCAGCGGAGCGTAACTATGATGTGGGGGATCGGGAGTTGTTAGCGGTGGTCAGGGCTCTGAAGGTGTGGAGACACTGGCTTGAGGGGGCTAAACACCCCTTTCTCATCTGGACCGACCACCAGAATCTGAAGTATATTCGGGCAGCTCGGAGACTAAACCCGCGTCAGGCAAGGTGGGCCATGTTTTTCACCCGGTTTAGGTTCACGTTGTCCTACAGACCCGGCTCCCAAAACGTAAAGGCTGACGCACTGTCTCGCCTTTACGACACGGAGGATAGGACCACCGAGCCCACTCCCATCATCCCCGCCTCGAGGCTGATAGCGCTAGTGGTATGGGAGGTGGACTCGGACATCGAGCGGGCGTTACGGGCGGAACCCGCGCCTCCTCAGTGCCCGGTGGGCCGTAAGTACGTACCGCTTGGTGTTCGGGACCGACTGATTCGGTGGGCTCATGTCCTACCCTCCTCGGGTCACCCTGGGGTGACGAGGACAGTGGGGAGCCTTCGGGGAAGGTATTGGTGGCCTACCTTAGCTCGGGACGTTAGGGTTTATGTCTCCTCCTGTTCGGTATGCGCTCAGAGTAAGGCTCCTAGGCACCTTCCTAGAGGGAAGTTGCAACCCCTCCCCGTTCCACAACGGCCATGGTCTCATCTGTCCGTGGACTTCCTGACCGATCTCCCCCCTTCTCAGGGAAACACTACGGTTCTGGTAATTGTGGATCGGTTTTCTAAGTCCTGTCGTCTCCTCCCGTTGCCCGGTATCCCTACTGCCCTACAGACTGCGGAGGCCTTATTCACTCACGTCTTCCGGCACTACGGGTTGCCGGAGGACATCGTTTCTGATCGGGGCCCCCAGTTCACGTCCCGAGTATGGAGGGCGTTCATGGAGCGTCTGGGGGTCACGGTCAGCTTGACTTCCGGTTTTCACCCCGAGAGTAATGGGCAGGTGGAGAGAGTGAACCAGGAGGTGGGTAGGTTTCTGCGGTCCTATTGCCAGGACCGGCCAGGGGAGTGGGCGAGATACATTCCCTGGGCCGAGATGGCCCAGAACTCACTACGCCACTCCTCTACTAATGTGTCCCCCTTTCAGTGTGTGTTGGGGTACCAGCCGGTCCTGGCACCATGGCATCCGAGCCAGACCGAGGCTTCTGCGGTGGAGGAGTGGGTGCAGCGCTCCAAAGAGACCTGGAGGTCCGTCCAGGAGTCCCTTCAACAAGCTACTAGGAGGCAGAAGAGGAGCGCTGACCGCCACCGCAGTGAGGCTCCCGTGTTTGTACCGGGGGAGAGGGTCTGGCTCTCGACCCGAAACCTACCCCTCCGCTTGCCCTGCCGGAAGCTGAGGCCGCAGTGTGTAGGGCCCTTCAAAGTCCTGAGGAGAATAAACGAGGTGTGTTATCGATTAAAACTCCCTTCCTATTATCGTATTAACCCCTCGTTTCATGTGTCTCTCATCAGGCCGGTGGTAGCTGGTCCCCTGCAGGACGGTGAGGTGCCGGAGGTCCCTAGGCGTCTTTGTGCGGGATTGTTACTTTGTAAACCTTTTGGATTTCGGGAGTGGAGATTGTATGTGTGGACTGGGATTGTTGCTCGTGTCGTTGGACCGTCGTGTATGTTCACCCAGTTCGTCCGTGTTGGACATTTGTGTTGGACAGTTGGGGATTAAAGACTCAACTTATTGAAGCTCTGCTGTCTCCTGCGTTTGACTTCGCACCCCCCCGACACCCAGGTCGTTACAGTGTATCTACACTTCCGACTTCAACTGTATGAATCAGGCCAAAGTTGGTTCCTTTTTCACTCCAGCTTTGGTCACGTTCGCATGGGTCCAACAAAAACATCTTATTGATTGGTTGACATATAGTGCCTCCCACAAGTCAGTCGATGGCTGCATAGTGCTTCTGGTGAGAAGCAACTGCAGCAACATCAAAAGAGGCATGACCTTTGATCACATGTAGGTTTATGCAGTTGACATGTAGACGTAAGTCTGACATTTTTTATCCCCATAATGGAACAAACTTTGAAAGGCGTTGGTCACTGATGTAGCAAAATAGAGCCGCTAGAACTCTGACCATTTAGTACCGGTGTCCCCTATGCACTCAAAGTAAATGCTGAGCAATATTGCCAAGCAATGTTGTTGGCAATGGGGTGGGGTATGATACACTGGACCAATGATGAAGCATATATTAACTTAAAACAACATTTCCCCATTGAATGACTCATCTCATATAGTTTGTTGTTGCCTGTTGACTGCCACATATGTAGTGGAATGTAAACTCAGCAAAAAAAGAAACGTCCTCTCACTGTCAACTGCATTTATTTTCAGCAAACTTAACATGTGTAAACATTTGTATTAACATAACAAGATTCAACAACTGAGACATAAACTGAACAAGTTCCACAGACATGTGACTAACAGAAATGGAATAATGTGTCCCTGAACAAAGGGGGGGGGGGGGGGGGGGTCAAAATCTGAAGTAACAGTCAGTATCTGGTGTGGCCCCCAGCTGCATTAAGTACTGCAGTGCATCTCCTCCTCATGAACTGCATCAGATTTGCCAGTTCTTGCTGTGAGATGTTACCCCACTCTTCCACCAAGGCACCTGCAAGTTCCCGGACATTTCTGGGGGGAATGGCCCTGGCCCTCACCCTCCGATCCAACAGGTCCCAGACGTGCTCAATGGGATTGAGATCCAGGCTCTTCGCTGGCCATGGCAGAACACTGACATTCCTGTCTTGCAGGAAATCACACACAGAACGCGCAGTATGGCTGGTGGCATTGTCATGCTGAAGGGTCATGTCAGGATGTGCCTGCAGGAAGGGTACCACATGAGGGAGGAGGATTCTTCCCTGTAACGCACAGCGTTGAGATTGCCTGCAATGACAACAAGCTCAGTCCGATGATGCTGTGACACACCGCCCCAGACCATGATGGACCCTCCACCTCCAAATCGATCCCGCTCCAGAATACAGGCCTCGGTGTAACACTCATTCCTTCGACTATGAACGCGAATCCGACCATCCCCCCTGGTGAGACAAAACCGCGACTCGTCAGTGAAGAGCACTTTTTTCCAGTCCTGTCTGGTCCAGCGACGGTGGGTTTGTGCCCATAGGCGACGTTGTTGCCGGTGATGTCTGGTGAGGACCTGCCTTACAACAGGCCTACAAGCCCTCAGTCCAGCCTCTCTCAGCCTATTGCGAACAGTCTGAGCATTGATGGAGGGATTGTGCGTTCCTGGTGTAACTCGGTCAGTTGTTGTTGCCATCCTATACCTGTCCCGCAGGTGTGATGTTCGGATGTACCTATCCTGTGCAGGTGTTGTTACACATGGTGTCACACAGCCAGGAGTGGTGGGTGCGGAGTCAAGCGCAGAGAGCAGAGGATAATGGGGAAAACCAAACTTTATTACGGTATCCAAAAGTAACGCCAAAAACAACAGGCGAAAATAAATATGTCCAACCCAAAACTGGACACCAAACAGTCAGTGAACATAACACGCAACCAACCTAGACAAACAGAGAACAAGCCCGCACAAAAGCAGGCGGGCCTAACAGGCTGAAATAGCCCTGAAACAAAACTCAAACAAGAAACAGGTGCAACCAATAAGACATAACAAACAGAAAAGGAAAAGGGGATCGGTGGCAGCTAGTAGACCGGCGACGACGACCGCCGAGCGCCGCCCGAACAGGCAGGGGAGCCACCTTCGGTGGAAGTCGTGACAGTACCCCCCCCCCCTGATGCGCGGCTCCTGCAGCGCACCGCCGCCGGCCTCGAGGGCGACCCGGAGGGAGAGGCGCAGGGCGATCCGGATGGAGGCGGTGGAACTCCCTCAGCAGTGATGGATCCAAGATGTCCTCCACCGGTACCCAGCACCTCTCCTCCGGACCGTACCCCTCCCAGTCCACGAGGTACTGTAGGCCCCTCACCCGGCGTCTAGAGTCCAGAATGAAACGTACTGTGTACGCCGGGGACCCCTCGATGTCCAGAGGGGGCGGAGGGACCTCCGGCACCTCACCTTCCTGCAGGGGTCCAGCTACCACCGGCCTGAGTAGAGACACATGAAATGAGGGGTTAATACGATAGTAAGAAGGAAGCTGTAACCTCTAACATACCTCGTTTATCCTCCTCAGGACTTTAAATGGCCCCACACAGTGCGGCGCCAGCTTCCATCAGGGCAGGCGGAGTGGCAGGTTTCGGGTCGAGAGCCAGAGCCGGTCCCCCGGTGCGAACACGAGGGCCTCACTGCGGTGACGGTCAGCCAGCTTGCTTGAGTGATTCCTGGACGGCTCTCCAGGTCTCCTTTGAGCGCTGCACCCACTCCTCCACCGCAGGAGCTTCGGTCTGATTCTGATGCCATGGTGCCAGGACCGGCTGGTAGCCCAACACGCACTGGAAAGGTGACATGTTAGTGGAGTGGCGGAGTGAATTCTGAGCCACCTCCGCCCATGGGACGTACCTCGCCCATTCACCTGGCCGGTCCTGGCAATACGACCGCAGAAACCTACCCACATCCTGGTTCACTCTCTCCACCTGCCCATTACTCTCGGGGTGAAAACAAGAGGTCAGGCTGATCGAGACCCCCAGACGCTCCATAAACGCCCTCCAAACTCGGGACGTGAATTGGGGACCCCGATCAGAGACGATGTCCTCAGGCACCCCGTAGTGCCGGAAGACGTGGGTAAACAGGGCCTCTGCAGTCTGTAGGGCCGTAGGGAGACCGGGCAACGGGATGAGATGGCAGGACTTAAAAAAACGATCCACAACGACCAGGATCGGGGTGTTCCCCTGAGACGGGGGAAGGTTGGTGAGAAAATCCACCGACAAATGAGACCACGGCCGTTGTGGAACAGGGAGGGGCTGTAACTTCCCTCTAGGCAGGTGTCTAGGAGCCTTGCTCTGAGCGCACACCGAGCAGGAGGAGACATAAAACCTCACATCCTTGGCTAAAGTGGGCCACCAGTACTTCCCCCTAAGACCCCGCACTGTCCTCTCAATACCAGGATGACCCGAAGAGGGTAGCGTATTGGCCCATCTAATCAAACGATCACGAACACCAAGCGGCACGTACTGAACACCCGCTGGACACTGAGGAGGTGCAGGTTCCAACCGTAACGCCCGCTCAATTTCCACGTCCACCTCCCATACCCCTGGTGCTACCAAACATGAAGCTGGAAGGATGGGAGCAGGATTGATGGACCGCTCCTCGGTGTCATAGAGACGGGACAGCGCGTCGGCCTTAGTATTAAGGGAGCCTGGCCTATAGGATATAGTGAACCAAAATTTGGTAAAAAACATGGCCCACCTTGCCTGACGCGGATTCAATCTCCTCGCTGCTCGGATATACTCCAGATTACGGTCAGTCCAGATGAGGAAAGGGTGCTTGGCCCTCTCAAGCCAATGTCTCCACACCTTCAGAGCTTTTACCACAGCTAACAACTCCTGGTCCCCCATGTCATAGTTCCGCTCCGCCGGACCGAGCTTCCTCGAAAAGAAAGCGCAGAGGCGGAGCTTCGGTGGCGTGCCGGAGCGCTGTGACAGCACGGCTGCAACCCCAGCCTCAGACGCGTCCACCTCCTCTATGAACGCCAAAGAGGGGTCCGGATGAATCAGCATGGGAGCGTTGGTGAACAGCTCCTTCAGAAGATTGAAGGCTCTGTCCGCCTCCACTGACCACCGCTAACACGCCGGCCCCCCCTTCAGCAGTGGGTGAAGGGTGCAGCCTTTGTGGGTGACTGGGTGAAGAGTGAATGGGTGCAGCCACCTGACCAAAACCCCGGATAAACCTCCGGTAGTAATTGGCAAACCCTAAAAACCGCTGCACCTCCTTTACCGTGGTCGGAGTCGGCCAATTACGCACGGCTGTAACGTGGTCACACTCCATCACCACACCAGAGGTGGAAATGCGATAACACAGGAAGGAAACGGCTTGTTTGGAGAACACACATTTCTCAGCCTTGATGTACAGGTCATGCTCTAGCAGTCGCCCAAGTACTTTACGCACCAGAGACACATGCGCAGTGCGTGTGGCGGAATAGATCAGTATATCATCGATTTACACCACCACACCCTGCCCGTGCAGGTCTCTGAGAATCTCGTCTACGAAAGATTGAAAGACGGCTGGAGCATTCTTCAACCCATACGGCATGACGAGGTACTCATAATGGCCAGATGTGGTACTAAACGCGGTCTTCCACTCATCTCCCTCCCGGATACGCACCAAATTATACGCACTCCTAAGGTCCAGTTTTGTGAAAAAACGCGCTCCGTGAAATGATTCTACCGCCGTGGCGATGAGAGGTAGCGGGTAACTAAACCCCACTGTGATGGAATTTAGACCTCTATAATTAATGCACGGACGCAGACCTCCCTCCCTTTTCTTCACAAAAAATAAACTCGAGGCGACAGGTGACATGGAGGGCCGAATGTACCCCTGTCCCAGAGATTCAGTGACATATGTCTCCATAGCCACGGTCTCCTCCTGGGACAACGGGTACACGTGACTCCTGGGAAGTGCAGCGTTTACCTGGAGGTTTATCGCGCAATCCCCTCGTCGATGAGGTGGTAATTGGGTCGCCTTCTTCTTACAGACAGCGATAGCCAAATCGGCATATTCAGAGGGAATATGCACAGTGGAAACCTGGTCTGGACTCGCCACCGTTGTCGCACCGATGGAAACTCCTCTGTACCTACCTGAACACTCTTCTGACCACCCTTGGAGAGCCCCCTGTTTCCATGAAATCTTAGGATTGTGATTAGCCAGCCAGGGAATCCCCAGCACCACTGGAAATGCAGGTGAATCAATAAGGAAGAGACTAATCCGCACCTTATGATCCCCCTGCGTTACCATGTCCAGTGGAACCGTGGCCTCGCTGACCAGCCCTGACCCTAATGGTCGGCTATCTAAGGAGTGCACGGGGAAGGGTTGATCTATCGACACCAGCGGAATCCCTAGCCTCAACGCGAGTCCACGATCCATAAAATTCCCAAAAACATGTGACCAACAGGGAGCTCTGGGTGAGTCTGGTGCTGACTCACCCTGGGGTGACCGAGAAGTGCTCTGCCTGCCCTCTCGACTCCCAGACGAGCTCCTCCAGCACTGATCGGCAATGTGTCCTCTCCGACCACAACTGGTGCAGGAGGAGTCTCCTCCTCCGGTCCCCCTTGATGCTGCCCCCCTAACTCCATAGGGATTGGAGTGGGAGGGCCAGGAGGTGGAACTAACAGGGCCCGTTCTGGACGCCCGCGGGCAGCCAGCAGGTTGTCCAGTCGGATCAACATATCAATGAGTTCGTCGAGGGAGAGGGTGGCGTCCCGACAAGCTAGCTCCCTGCGGACGTCCTCCCGGAGGCTACACCGATAGTGGTCCATCAGGGCCCTGCCGTTCCACCCCGCTCCAGCGGCCAAGGTCCGAAACTCCAGCGCGAAGTCCTGCACGCTCCTCGTCTCCTGCCTAAGGTGAAACAGCCGTTCACCCGCCACTCGGCCCTCTGGTGGGTGGTCGAACACGGCCCGGAACCGGCGGGTGAACTCTGGGTAGTGGTCCCTAGCAGAGTCTGGGCCATTTCACACTGCATTTGCCCACTCCAGGGCTCGACCCGTCAGACAGGAGATGAGGACACTCATGTTCTCCTCACCAGAGGGAGTCAGACGAACGGTAGCCAGGTTGTAGACAGCGATAGCCAAGCTGTAGCAAGAACAAGCTGTAGCAAGAACCACCCAGCCGCCCCAGCCGCCGTTCCATCGTACTCCCTGGGGAGTGCGAGACGAAGAGCACTGGATCCGGACGCCGCCGGAGGAGTAAGTTGAGTAGGCGTAAGTTGATTGTACCCTGATGAAGACAGCTTGCCTGTCGAAACGTTGGTAAATTAAATATTTTTGCATCTGAGCTCCTAGAGTGTGCGGCTCTCCTTTATTTTTAAGTTTTCTACTCCGCTAGCCAGCACCTCGCCTAAATAGGTGTGCGTTCCTTTTTCTTCTAGAAGTCTCTATGGGGGTGCCACAGGGTTCAATTCTTGGGCCGACTCTCTTCACTGTATACATCAATGATGTCGCTCTTGCTGCTGGTGAGTCTCTGATCCACCTCTACGTAGACGACACCATTCTGTATACTTCTGGCCCTTCTTTGGACACTGTGTTAACAACCCTCCAGACGAGCTTCAATGCCATACAACTCTCCTTCCGTGGCCTCCAATTGCTCTTAAATACAAGTAAAACTAAATGTATGCTCTTCAACCGATCGCTGCCTGCACCTGCCCGCCTGTCCAGCATCACTACTCTGGACGGTTCTGACTTAGAATATGTGGACAATTACAAATACCTAGGTGTCTGGTTAGACTGTAAACTCTCCTTCCAGACTCACATCAAACATCTCCAATCCAAAGTTAAATCTAGAATTGGCTTCCTATTTCGCAACAAAGCATCCTTCACTCATGCTGCCAAACATACCCTCGTAAAACTGACCATCCTACCGATCCTCGACTTCGGCGATGTCATTTACAAAATAGCCTCCAATACCCTAATCAATAAATTGGATGCAGTCTATCACAGTGCCATCCGTTTTGTCACCAAAGCCCCATATACTACCCACCACTGCGACCTGTATGCTCTCGTTGGCTTGCCCTCGCTTCATACTCGTTGCCAAACCCACTGGCTACAGGTTATCTATAAGTCTCTGCTAGTTAAAGCCCCGCCTTATCTCAGCTCACTGGTCACCATAGCAGCACCCAATCATAGCACGCGCTCCAGCAGGAATATCTCACTGGTCACCCCCAAAGCCAATTCCTCCTTTAGTCGCCTTTCCTTCCAGTTCTCTGCTGCCAATGACTGGAACGAACTGCAAAAATCACTGAAGCTGGAGACTCATATCTCCCTCACTAGCTTTAAGTACCAGCTGTCAGAGCAGCTCACAGATCACTGCACCTGTACATAGCCGATCTGTAAACAGCCCATCTCTCTACCTCATCCCCATGCTGTATTTATTTATTTATCTTGCTCCTTTGCACCACAGTATCTCTACTTGCACATTCATCTTCTGCACATCTACCATTCCAGTGTTTAATTGCCATATTGTAATTACTTCGCCACCATGGCCTATTTATTGCTTTAACTCCCTTATCTTACCTCATTTGCACACTGTCACGCCCTGGCCATAGAGAGGTTTTTATTCTCTATTTTGGTTAGGCCAGGGTGTGACTAGGGTGGGCTTTCTAGTTTCTTTATTTCTATGTTTTCTATTTCTTTGTTTTTGGCCGAGTGTGGTTCCCAATCAGAGGCAGCTGTCTATCGTTGTCTCTGATTGGGAATCATACTTAGGCAGTCCTTTTTCCCTCCTTCAGTGTGGGATCTTGTCTTTGTTTTGAGTGCATGTAGTTTGGATGACGAAGCTGTTCTGTCGTTGTATTGTTTATTGTTTATTGTTTTTTGGTGTACATTTAAATTAAAGAAGAATGTACGCCTACCACGCTGCACCTTGGTCTCATTCCGACGACAAACGTTACACACACACTGTATATAGACTTTTTGTTTTCTTTTTTTCTACTGTATTATTGACTGTATGTTTTGTTTATTCCATGTGTAACTCTGTGTTGTTGTATGTGTCGAATTGCTATGCTTTATCTTGGCCAGGTCACAGTTGCAAATTAGAACTTGTTCTCAACTTGCCTACCTGGTTAAATAAAGGTGAAATAAAATAAAATATAAAATATATTGTATTCTATACTATTCTACGGTATCTTAGTTACTTAATAATGTTTACATATCTTGCATTACTCATCTCATATGTTTATACTGTATGCTATACTATTCTACTGTATCTTAGTCCGTTCCGCTCTGACATCGCTCATTCATATATGTATATAGTCTTAATTCATTCCTACTTAGATTTGTGTGTATTGGGTATATGTTGTGTAATTTGTTAGATATTACTTGTAGACATTACTACACTCATATTCTTGCATTATTACTGCACATCAATAACTCTAAATAAAGCATATAGGAATACCTATTTCGTTGTGAACCGCTCGACACAGAATAGCCGCATGTGCACACCCCTCAAATCGTTTGGAGAAAATATCCTTTCAATTTTATTCAGCTTTGTTCAATTGTATTCTTCATACTATAAAATAATGCCACGGAATTCTAAGAAAATCTTGTCTGCTAAATTAACTTGTGTAGCCCACAGCCATTTGGCATAGCCAGATCAGAACCTAACATAAGGACAACTCAGAGTGTCACAGCCGTTTAAAGGAGAGGACCAAGGTACAGCGTGGTAAGCGTACATTTTCTTTATTTAAATCAAAATGACGCCGAACAAAACAATAAACATTACAAATACAACCCGTGAAGCTCAAAGGCTATGTGCCCTAAAGAAAGTAAACTTCCCACAAAGACAGGTGGGAAAAAAGTCTACCTAAGTATGGTTCCCAATCAGAGACAACGATAGACAGCTGTCCCTGATTGAGAACCATACCCGGCCAAAACATAGAAATAGAAAATCATAGAAACACAAAACATACAATGCCCACCCCAACTCACGCCCAACTCACTGGAGACCGTCTCTCGAGGCTCCGGGCTGGAGACCGTCTCTGGAGTGGAGAGACACACAGGAGGCCGGCTCTGGGAGCAGGCACAGGACTCACCAGGCTGGGGAGACATACAGGAGGCTTCTTCCTAGGCCGAGGCACCGGATACACTGGGCCGTGGAGGCGCACTAGCGGTCTCGAGCGCAGAGCTGGCACAACCCCTTCTGGCTGGATGCCCACTTCCACCCGGCAAATGCAGGACGCTGGCACCGAGCACACCGGCCTGTGAATGCTCAACCAAGACACAGTGCGCATCACCCCATAGCACGGGGCCTGACCAGTCACATGCTCGCCACGGTAAGCACGGGTAGTTGGCTCAGGTCTACAACCTGACTTAGCCACACTCCCCGTGTGCCCCCCCCCCCCAAAACATTTTTTGGGGCTGCCTCTCGGGCTTCCTTGCCAGCCGGGTTCCCTCATAACGCTGCCGCTCCGCCTTAGCTGCCTCCAGTTCCTCCCTTGGGCGGCGATACTCCCCAGCCTGCCTCCAGGGTCCCTTAACATCCAGGATCTCTTCCCATGTCCAGGAGTCCTCTCTACCACGCAGCTTGGTCCTTTGGTGGTGGGAAGTTCTGTCACGGCCGTTTAAAGGAGAGGACCAAGGTGCAGCGTTGTGAGCGTACATTTTCTTTATTTAAATCAAAATGACGCCGAACAAAACAATAAACATTACAAAAACAAACCGTGAAGCTCAAAGGCTATGTGCCCTAAACAAAGTCAACTTCCCACAAAGACAAGTGGGAAAAAAGGCTACCTAAGTATGGTTCCCAATCAGAGACATCGATAGACATGATTGAGAACCATACCCGGCCAAAACATAGAAATAGAAAATCATAGAAACACAAAACATAGAATGCCCTCCCCAACTCACGCCCTGACCAAACCAAAATAGAGACATAAAAAGGATCTCTAAGGTCAGGGCGTGACACAGAGTCTGCTATTCTGTTCTTGTGAAATAGACTACATTTTCTTTAAATCATGTTTCTTTAGACCTGTCTAAAATAAATACTTGATTTATTGTGAAGGTGTAGCCTATATTACATGGATTTATTAGACTTTTGGGTGTCAAGGAAAATATTTTTAATCCAAAGTAATTTTTCAATTCGCTTGATCAAACTTTCCTGTTTTATATTTGGGATGGCACGGTACCACGGATTGGTAGAAAACATTTATTTGGGCGGCACACGGCAATGCGGTACAGAGCTCAATTTGGCTTCTGCATGCGTCTGGAGGCTTCGCAATTGCGTCACACCATCCAAATGGTGCCCCCGACCACATTTTCGGATCAAGTATAAATTGGCTTTTAGAAGAACAAGGTGCTTTGTGACAGAGAGAAAGAAGAGAAGCAAGAGGGATCACTGGGCCCAAAATCTGTCATCTCCAGCAGGTAGTGTTTTTTCGGGATGTTTTTTGCTCACCAATCAAGTTTTTGTATGAAGGTCAATGAGTGTTAAATTGTATTACCAAAAAGTGTTATGGCTTATTTGGTAAATATGGCTTATTTGATCGAATAAAAGTTTCATAATGATTAAGTTGTTATGAGTGTACTGGTATAAGTAGGACAAGTGACATCCCGGCAACTTTAAGAAAAAACACTTTTCTTTTTTATTTACCTTTATTTAACCAGGCACGTCAATAGTTATCACAGCCACAAATGTAATCCTCGCCTATTTAAAAAAATATATCCTCTTAAAATGTGATTTGAAACCTTACGTTAAATTAAAACCAAAATGCAAATGTTTATTTTTATAAATTTTGTATAATTGTTTTTGTGGCTGTGGTAACTAGTGGAAACCCTCGCGCCTGTTGTTCACACGTGTATCTGCCCTCTCATTGGCTAGAATGGTCCCACCTGATTTTACCTCCTCTGAATGCCTTCCATTTTAGAAGACATCTATTTTCATTGTTAAAGCGGCCACTAGAGTATCTGGTCAATATTATGGATAATCTGTGTTTGCGACCACTGAATCACAGATGCTCATTTGGAACATTTGGACATTTGGAAAGTACATTTGGAAAATATTCAGACCCCTTCACTTTTTCCACATTTTGTTAAATTACAGCCTTATTCTAAAATGTATTACGTTATTTTTTTCCTCATCAGTCTACACACAATGCCCCATAACGAGAAAGCCAAAACAGGTTTTTAGAAATGTTTGCAAATGTATTAAAAATGAAAAACTGATATCAAATTACATACAGTACCAGTCAAAAGTTTGGACACACCTATTCATTCAAGGTTTTTCCTTAATTTTTACTATTTTCTACATTGTAGAATAATAGTGAAGACATCAAAACTATGAAATAACACATAGGGAATCATGTAGTTGTGCCATCTGGTTTGCTTAATATAAGGAATTTGAAATGATTTATACTTTTACTTTTGATACTTTAAAACCAAAATACTATTTTACTGGGTGACTTTCACTTTTACTTGAGTCATTTTCTATTAAGGTATCTTTACTTTTATGACAATTGAATACTTGTTCCACCACTGGTAAGGTTGGATGGGGAGCATTGGTCTCTCTAAAGATGTTCGATCGGGTTCAAGTCCGGGCTCTGGTTGGGCCACTCAAGGACATTCAGAGATCTGTCCCAAAGCCATCCCTGCATTGTCTTGGCTGTGTGCTTAGGGTCGTAGTCCTGTTCGAAGGTGAACCTTCGCCCCAGTCTGAGGTCCTGAGCAGTCTGGAGCAGGTTTTCATCATGGATCTCTCTGTACTTTGCTTCATTCATATTTCTCTCAATCCTGACTAATCTCCTAGTCCCTGCCGCTGAAAAGGATAATCAATGTAAACGGGATGCACCTGAGCTCAATTTCGAGTCTCATCGCAAAGGGTCTGAATACTTATGTAAATAAGGTATTGTTTTTTATTTGTAATACATTTGCAAAAATTTCAAAAAACCTTTGGTGTATTGTAATTATGGGGTATTGTGTGTGGATTGATGAGAAAAATAATAATAATTTAAGCCCTTTTAGAATAAGGCTGTAACGTAACACAATGTGGAAAAAGGGAAGGGGTCTGAATATTTTCCAAATCAAATCAAATCAAGTTTATTTTATATAGCCCTTCGTACATCAGCTAATATCTCGAAGTGCTGTACAGAAACCCAGCCTAAAACCCCAAACAGCAAGCAATGCAGGTGTAGAAGCACGGTGGCTAGGAAAAACTCCCTAGAAAGGCCAAAACCTAGGAAGAAACCTAGAGAGGAACCAGGCTATGAGGGGTGGCCAGTCCTCTTCTGGCTGTGCCGGGTGGAGATTATAACAGAACATGGCCAAGATGTTCAAATGTTCATAAATTACCAGCATGGTCAAATAATAATCAGGAGTAAATGTCAGTTGGCTTTTCATAGCCGATCATTAAGAGAGAGTTGAAAACAGCAGGTCTGGGACAGGTAGCACGTCCGGGGGACAGGTCAGGGTTCCATAGCTGCAGGCAGAACAGTTGAAACTGGAACAGCAGCAAGGCCAGGTGGACTGGGGACAGCAAGGAGTCATCATGCCCGGTAGTCCTGACGCATGGTCCTAGGGCTCAGGTCCTCCGAGAGAGAGAAAGAAAGAGAGAAGGAGAGAATTAGAGAGAGCATACTTAAATTCACACAGGACACCGGATAAGACAGGAGAAGTACTCCAGATATAACCAACTGTCCCTAGCCCCCCGACACATAAACTACTGCAGCATAAATACTGGAGGCTGAGACAGGAGGGGTCAGGAGACACTGTGGCCCCATCCGATGATACCCCCGGACAGGGCCAAACAGGAAGGATATAACCCCACCCACTTTGCCAAAGCACAGCCCCCGCACCACTAGAGGGATATCTTCAACCACCAACTTACAATCCTGAGACAAGGCCGAGTATAGCCCACAAAGTTCTCCACCACAGCACAAACCAAGGGGGGGGGGGGGGGGGGTCACCTGCATTGTGAGAGACACTATTTGTCAACCAATAATTAGGGTGAATTTGTTTGACCCACGAAAACGTGGCCAAAGGCATGACTGAAACAGTAACCAACTTTGCACCAATTCTAAAGCTACAGGGGATACAAAGGAAAGTCATATTTGAGACCTCTCTCTAACCAGTTCATTGTACACACGTTATGTTTTCAGTTTGTGAGTGTGTGATATGGGGGTATAGAAAAGTTTATTTATACATTTATACAGAAATACTTATATAAACAATAGCAGATATGTTGACACTGCCATGTTTGATGAGCCTTGCTGTTGGAAAACCACTAGTGTCCGACTTTCACAGATGCACCTACCAAGAGTTCACTCTGCTTCTATAGCGTACCATATGCTTCCCAGTCTAAACAGTTCACACATATATTAGGACAACATTTTAGCTTTTGTTCATTTTGGTCTTCAGCATTTAATTTTTTGGGCTGTTCATGCATACACATTTTTTTATTTTTGGCATTTAGCAGACGCTCTTATGCAGAGCAACTTACAGGAGCAATTGGGGTTAAGTGCCTTGTTCAAGGGCACATTGACAGGTTTTCACCTAGTCTGCTCAGGGATTCCAATCAGTGATCTTTCAGTTACTGGCCCAACGCTCTTAACCGCTAGGCTACATGAGGCAAGTCAAAGTTTGGATGCCAAAGTTTTCGTCAGTGATTGGTCAAGGGTACTACTCCTAGTTTGTTGTCATTCAACGAGATGACAAGTTTTTATGTTTAAAAAATTCACCTGAGAAACACTGCCCCAAGCCCCTTAACTAGATGTAGAATTGCATGACTAAGACCTCCTTTGCAAAAATTCAAAATTAATGACAGATTTCTTGATTTATCTTATATTAATTCTGACTATTCTGAGGAAGTGTTCCTGGTTATGTTGTTGCTATAGTAGCCCAAGAGGGACAAACAACGGTAATATTGCACATTTTTCCTCGTTTTTCAAACAACAGTCTTTTGGGAGTATGAGAGCACAGACGGTTGCGTCAACAAGCCGAGTTCGGCTAAAAGCCAATCGAACCTATGTTTGCTGACGCTTTTAGGTTTACTGCTCAAATACACCGATTGTTTGCCACAAAACTATTTGGAAATGGTCCCTGCTATCAGGAATCCTTGGGACGTCCCTACCCCATTGAAGTTGACATTTAAAATGCTTAAGGTTAGGTAAGGGTTATGGTTAAGGTTAGGGTTTAGGATTTAGGACTCACTCTAAATTCTTCCGCTGTTCTTCTTCTTCTTAAGTATAATGAAAAAAAGTTTATAGGTGCATGCCACCACCTATTGTATTGGCTGTGTACCACACTACTATTCTGTAGTATGAATTCATTACACTTTGTGAAAAAATTGCCTTACCAACTAACCGTACACCCATTAAGACATCATCACTATTTCACTACTTTGGCTCTAGCTGATCCTACACCAGGCCAGCAGGCTAGGAGGATGGGACACTATTGTTCAAAACACCTTTTAACTCTTCTGCAGTAAACTCTCGTACACCTAAGTCCTTCTCTGCAGCTGCCATCACAACATCTATCCTCTGTGATTTATGTTCCCTTCCTGCAGTACAGCTGACAACCATGGCCATGAACACCAAAAAAAAAAAACCTTAGTGAAGGGCATGCTATTCCTATCACTCTCTATTGACCTCAGCCTACAGGGATCTTCTTAGGATCCCTCACCCTGGACCCATCTACTACGCTCTTCAAATCAAAGTCTATTACCATGAAATGCTTAGTTACAAGCTATTAACCAAAAATGCAGTTCAAGAAATAGAGTTCAGCTGTAAAACTGTTTGAGGATCTGTGGACCCATGCCAAATCTTTTCAGTCTCCTGAGGGGGAAAACATTTTGTTGTGCCCTCTTCACAACATTCTTGGTGTGTTTGGATCATGATAGTTTGTTGCTGATGTGGACACCAAGGAACTTGAAACTCTCAACCCGCTCCACTACAGCCCCGTCGATGTTAATTGGGGCCGGTACGGCCCGCCTTTTCCTGTAGTCCACGATCAGCTCCTTTGTCTTGCTCACACTGAGGGAGAGGTTGTTGTCCTGGCACCACACTGCCAAATCTCTGACCTCCTCCCTTTAGGGTGTCTCGTTGTTGTCGGTGATCAGCAAACTTAATGATGGTGTTGGAGTCGTGTTTGGCCGCACAGTCGTGGGTGATAAGGGAATACAGGAGGGGACTAAGCGGGCACCCCTGAGGGGCCCCAGTGTTGAGGATCAGCGTGGCAGATGTGCTGTTGCCTACCCTTCCCACCTGGGGGCGTCCCGTCAGGAAGTCCAGGATCCAGTTCCAGAGGGAATCAAATCGAATCAAATTTTATTTGTCTCATACACCTGGTTTGCAGATGTTAATGCAAGTATAGTGAAATGCTTGTGCTTCTAGTTCCGACCATGCAGTAATATCTAACAAGTAATTTAACCTAACAACTGCCGCGCCTTCTTCACCACGCTGTCTGTGTGGGTGGACCATTTCAGTTTGTCCGTGATGTGTACGCCGAGAAACTTAAAACTTCCCACCTTCTCCACTACTGTCCCGTCGATGTGGATAGGGAGCTGCTCCCTCTGCTGTTTCCTGAAGTCCACGATCATCTCCTTTGTTTTGTTGACATTGAGTGAACGGTTACTTTCCTGACACCACACTCCGAGGGCCCTCACCTCCTCCCTGTAGGCCATCTCGTCGTTGTTGGTAATCAGGCCTACCACTGAAGTGTCGTCTGGAAACTTGATGATTGAGTTGGAGGCATGCATGGCCACGCAATAATGGGTGAACAGGGAGTACAGGAGAGGGCTGAGAACGCACCTTTGTGGGGCCCCTGTGTTGAGGATCAGCGGGGTGGAGATGTTGTTACCTACCCTCACCACCTGGGGGTGACCCATCAGGAAGTCCAGGACCCAGTTGCACAGGGCGGGGTCGAGACCCAGGGTCTCGAGCTTAATGACGAGTTTGGAGGGTACTATGGTGTTAAATGCTGAGCTGTAGTCGATGAACAGCATTCTTACATAGGTATTCCTCTTGGCAAGATGGGTTAGGGCAGTGTGCAGTGTGATGGCGATTGCGTCGTCTGTTGGGACGGTAAGGAAATTGGAGTGGGTCTAGGGTGTCAGGTAGGGTGGAGGTGATATGGTCCTTGACTAGTCTCTCAAAGCACTTCATGATGACGGAAGTGAGTGCTACGGGGCGACAGTCATTTAGCTCAGTTACCTTCACTTTCTTGGGAACAGGAACAATAGTGGCCCTCCTGAAGCATGTTGGAACAGCAGACTGGGATAAGGATTGAATGAATATGTCCGAAAAACATACTAGCCAGCTGGTCTGCGCATGCTCTGAGGATGCGGCTGGGGATGTCATCTGGGCCTGCAGCCTTGCGAGGGTTAACACGTTTAAATATTTTACTCACATTGGCTGCAGTGAAGGAGAGCCCGCAGGTTTTGGTAGCGGGCCGTGTCAGTGGCACTGTATTGTCCTCAAAGCGAGCAAAGAAGTTGTTTAATTCGTCTGGTAGCAAGACATTGTGGTCCACGACGGGGCTGGTTTTTCTTTTGTAGTCCGTGATTGACTGTAGACCCTGCCACATACCTCTCGTGTCTGAGCCGTTGAATTGCAACTCTACTTTGTCTCTATACTGAAGCTTAGCTTGTTTGATTGCCTTGCGGAGGGAATAGCTACACTGTTTGTATTCTGTCATGTTTCCGGTCACCTTGCCCTGATTAAAAGCAGTGGTTCGCGCTTTCAGTTTTGTGCGAATGCTGCCATCAATCCACGGTTTCTGGTTGGGGAATGTTTTAATAGACGCTGTAGGTACAACATCACCGATGCACTTGCTAATAAACTCGCTCACCGAATCAGCGTATTCATCAATGTTGTTGTTCGACGCTATGCGGAACATATCCCAGTCCACGTGATCGAAGCAATCTTGAAGCGTGGAATCCGATTGGTCGGACCAGCGTTGAACAGACCTGAGCACGGGTGCTTCCTGTTTTAGTTTCTGTCTATATGATGGGAGCAACAAAATGTAGTCGTGGTCAGCTTTTCCGAAAGGGGTCAGGGGAGGGCTTTATATGCGTCGCGGAAGTTAGAATAACAATGATCCAGGGTTTTGCCAGCCCGGGTCGCGCAATCGATATGCTGATAAAATTTAGGGAGCCTTGTTTTCAGATTATCCTTGTTAAAACCCACAGCTACAATAAATGCAGCCTCAGGATATGTGGTTTCCAGTTTATATAGAGTCAAAGGAAGTTCTTTCAAGGCCATCGATGTGTCTGCTTGGGGGGGAATTTACACGACTGTGATTATGATCGAAGAGAATTCTCTTGGTAGATAATGTGGTCGGCATTTGATTGTAAGGAATTCTAGGTCAGGTGAACAAAAGGACTTGAGTTCCTGTATGTTGTTATGATCACACCATGTCTCGTTAATCACAAGGCATACACCCCCGCCCTTTTTCTTTACCAGAGAGATGCTTGTTTCTGTCGGCGCGATGCGTGAAGAAACCAGGTGGCTGTACCGACTCCGATAGCGTGTCTCGAGTGAGCCATGTTTCCGTGAAACAAAAAACGTTACAGTCTCTGATGTCGCTCTGGAAGGCAACCCTTGCTCGGATTTCGTCTACCTTGTGGTCAAGAGACTGGACATTGGCGAGTAGTATGCTCGGCGAGCGGAGCGCGATGTGCCCATCTACGGAGCCTGACCAGAAGACCGTTACGTCTGCCCCCTCTGCGGCGCCGTTGTTTTGGATCGCCGACTGGGATCCGATCCATTGTCCTAGGTGGTGGACCAAACAGAGGATCTGCTTCGGGGAAGTCGTATTCCTGGTCGTAATGTTGGTGAGTTGACGTTGCTCTAATATCCAATAGTTTCTCCCGACTGTATGTAATAAAACCTAAGATTTCCTGGGGTAACAATGTAAGAAATAACACGTAAAAAAACAAAATAGTCCTAGGGTCCTTAGCTTAGTGATGAGCTTTGTGAGCTTTGTGGGCACTATGGTGTTGAACGCTGAGCTGAGCACTATGGAGCAATATGGTGTTGAACGCTGAGCTGAGCTGTAGTAAATGAACAGCATTCTCACATAGGTGTTCCTTTTGTCCAGGTGGGAAAGGGTAGTGTGGAGTGTGATTGAGATTGCGTCATCTGTGGATCTTTTGGGATGGTATGCGAATTGGAGTGGGTCTAGGGTTTCTGGGATGATGGTGTTGATGTGAGCCATTACGAGCCTTTCAAAGCACTTCATGGCTACCAACGTGAGTGCTATGCGACGGTAATCATTTAGGCAGCTTACCTTCACTTTTTTGGGGGCACAGAGACGATGGTGGTCTGCTTGAAACATGTAGGCATTACAGACTCGGTCAGGGAGAGGTTGAAAATGTCAGTGAAGACACTTGCCAGTTGGTCCAGCATGCTTTGAGTACACGTTCTGGTAATCCGTCTGGACCAGCGGCTTTGTGAACGTTGACCTGTTTAAAGGTCTTGCTCACATTGGCTACGGAGAGAGTGATCACACAGTCGTAAGGAAAAGCTAATGTTCTCATGCATGCTTCAGTGTTGCTTGCCACAAAGCGAGCATAAAAGGTTTTTAGCTTGTCTGGTAGGCTCACATCACTGGGCATCTCGCAACTACTGTAGGTTTCCCTTTGTAGTCTGTAATTGTATGCAAGCCCTGCCACATCTAACATGCATCAGAGCCGGTGTAGTAGGATTCAATCTTAGTCTTGCATTGACGCTTTTCCTGTTTGATGGTTCGTCTGAGGGCATAGCGGGATTTCTTATAAGCGTCCGGATTAATGTCCCGCTCCTTGAAAGCGGCAGCTGTAGCCTTTAGCTTGGTGCGGATGTTGCCTTTAATGCAGTACATGGCTTCTGGTTGGGATATGTACGCACTACCACTGTGGGGATGGAATCGTCAATGCACTTATTGATGAAGCCGGTGACTGAGGTGGTATATTACTCAATGCCATTGGATGAATCCCAGAACATCTTACAGTCTGTGCTAGCAACACAGTTCTGTAGCGTAGCATCCGCGTTATCTGACCACTTCCGTACTAAGCAAGTCACTGGTACTTTCTGCTTTAGTTTTTGCTTGTTAGCAGGAATCAGGTGGATAGAATTATGGTCAGATTTGCCAAATGGATGGAGAGGGAGGGAGAGCTTTGTATGCGTCTCTGTGTGTGGAGTAAAGGTGGTCAAGAGTTTTTTTCCCCTCTGGCTGAAAGGTAAAACGGATTTAAGTTTGCCTGCATTAAAGTCCCCGGCCACTAGGAGCGCCCCTTCTGGATTTCCTTGTTTGCTTATTGCCTTATACAGCTCGTTGAGTGCGGTCTTAGTGCCAACATCAGTTTGTGGGGGTAAATAGACAGCTACGAATAATATAGATGACAACTCTCTTGGTAGATAGTGTGGTCTACAGCTTATCATGTGGTACTCTACCTCAGGCGAGCAATACCTTGAGACTTCTTTAATATTAGACGACGCGCACCAGCTGTTATTGGCAAATAGACACACACCCCCGCCCTATGTCTTACCAGACGAAGCTGCTCTGTTCTGCCGATGTACGGAAAACCCAGCCAGCTCTATATTATCTGTGTTGTCGTTCAGCCACGACTCATGAAACATAATATATTACAGTTCTTAATGTCCTATTGGTAGGATAGTCTTAATTGTAGATCGTCCAGTTTATTTTCCAATAATTGCACGTTGGGCAGTATTACGGATGGTAGTGAAGGTTTACTCACTCGGCTACGAATTCTCACAAGGCACCCCAACCTCCGCCCCTTTTTTCTCTGTCTTTTCTTCACGCAAATGACAGGGATTTGGGCCTGGTCTTGAGAAAGAATCTTTGACCAGTTCGAGGTGAGTAACTGTTCGGATGCCCAGAAGCTCTTTTCGGTCATAAGAGACGGTAGTAGCAACATTATGTACAAAATAAGTTACAAACAATGCGAAAAAGCAAACAAAATAGGACAGTTGGTTTGCAGCCTCAGCATATGACACCTTCTGCACTACTCTGATCATGGCAATCTCAACCTGTCTTTCTCTCACCGGACACCTCTGATCTCCAGCACCATGGGTACCCCTACAGTTTACACACACAACTTTTTCCACCAATACTAGACATTCTTTTGTCTCGTGTCCCCCAGCACAGTTCTCACATCTAGGAATTTCCCTTCTACACACTGCTTCCACATGACCATAAGCTTGACACTTAAAAAACTGTAATGGATTCGGGACAAAAACTGACACATCCTAACTTGACTTCATCTTGTATAAACTCTGCACCAAAACTCACTAGTACAGAGAGTGTCTTCTCTGTTTCACCAGTGGGTTCCACTGACTCCAAGTCCAACATCCATTCGGGTGTACCCACCATCTTGTGACTCATGACTTTCTCCTAATTACAGAGCTGCACGTGGTGATCCTGCAAGGGAGACTGGGTAAGACAACACGTAACATCCCCAGTTCACGGGTTGTCCTTCCACTGCTCTGTTGTTCGCTTAATACACTGAACAAAAATATAAATGCAACATGTAAAGTGTTGGTCCCATGTATTATGAGTTGAAATAAAAGATCCCAGAAACTTTCCATATGCACAAAAAGCTTATTTCTCTCAAATGTTGTGCACAAATGTGTTTATATCCATGTTAGTGAGCATTTTTATCCTTTGTCAAGATAATCCATTCACCTGACAGGTATGGCATATCAAGAAGCTGATTAAACAGCATGATCATTACACAGGTGCACCTTGTGCTAGGGACAATAAAAGGCCACTCTAAAATGTCACACAACACAATGCCACAGATGTCTCAAGTTTTGAGGGAGCGTGCAATTGGCATGCTGACTGCAGGAATGTTCACCAGAGCTGTTGCCAGAGAATGTAAAGTTAATTTCTGTACCTTATTAAGGCACCTCCAATGCTGTTATAGAGAATTTGGCAGTACGTCCAAACGGCTTCACAACCACCACGTGTAACCACGCCAGCCCAGGACCTTCACATCCGGCTTCTTCATCTGCGGGATCGTCAGAGGGGGGGGGGGGGGGGGGGGGGGGGTGCGGAGGAGTATAATTCTGATTGGCTGGGCCTGGCTCCCAAGTGGGTGGACCTATGCCCTCCCAGGACCACCCATGGCTGCGCCCCCATCCAGGCATGTGAAATCCATAGATGGGGCATCATTTCTTTATTTCAATTAACTGATTTCCTTATGTAACAGTTTAACTTTACGTCCGTCCCCTCGGCCCGGGCGCGAACCAGGGACCCTCTGCACACAACAACAGTCACCCACGAAGCATCGTTACCCATCGCTCCACAAAAGCCGCGGCCCTTGCAGAGCAAGGGGAATCACTACTTCAAGGTCTCAGAGCAGGTGACGTCACCGATTGAAAGGGTATTAGCTCGCACCACCGCTAACTAGCTAGCCATTTCACATCCGTTACACTTATACGAACAGTAACTCAGCAAAATCGTTGAAATTGTTGCATGTTGCATTTATATTTTTATTCAGTATACTTTAGTCTGAGACTGCCATCATTGAAGTTGTCTGTGGTGACGAGGGGCACGAGGGGCATTGTACAAAACAATCGTCTCTAACCAATGTGGGGTTTTTATAAGGTTTTTTGACATGCTTAACTAACTATAAGCTAGTAGGGCTTCTTATGCATTAAAGTTTGAATTGCTGACTCTTGTGAACCTGCATTTTCCATTGTTCTCACTTACCAGTGCTCAGGGCCTAACCATGAACAAGCAGTCTGAAATGTGTGTGTGTATGAAATATGTGTGTGTATGCAACAAATGTATCAGTAGTGTGGGCGCTGTACTGTGTGGCCGGGACTGTGCTAATCTTAGAGAGACACAGGAGGGGGGTGAATCAGGAGACTGCTGAATAGACAATAACAGATAAACTATACACACGAAAAACATGTGAGGTTCTGAGTCATGCACTATAACCCAATACTATAAACGTGATCAGCAACTATATTATATGTGATTGAATACTATAAACGTGATCAGCAACTATATTATATGTGATTTGTCACAAGCCGGCTCATAGCCTGTGACAAAAATGAGGGGACACGAACAACAGGTATAGGCCAATTTAAAAGTGTTCTTTATTATTAAACAAACTATTAACTTAAACTAAGAAACAGGAATGAGGTGTGGATGTATCATAATGTAAGGTGTATGTAAAGTGCATGGGTGCATGAATATGTGTGTGTGAACATGACTGAGTGGAAACTATGCAAAACTAAAAAGGAACAAACAAATCATGAGCATACCTGGAGGAGCAGAGAGAGAGCAAGAGAGGTGATTAGTAAGCAGTTTTATACCCTGAGCCCAGGTGGCTCCAATCACTTAACGACCCTCCTCTGCCTGCAGGAGGAACCGCCCCCTGCACTGCAGAGGAGGAGCCGTGACACCCCCCTCCTTAAAATGAGGGTCCCACCCTCAACCCAACTTCCTCCAACATAATCAAAATAATTCAAATTTCCCCAAAAACAAATAACCAAAAAAATACCAATCCCGGCTCCTAGCAGTAGCCCCGTGTCCCCCAGCTGACTGTCCGCCCCTCAAACTCAGCAGCCCTGGTACCTGGGGAGCAATTTAAGAGAAAAGAGGCGCAGACAGCCCGTAGGGTCAGCAGAGAAAAGATACAAGCTAGGTTAAAGGAGCACAACCGTCCTTGTAAGATCATTTGGGCTAAACCCTGTGCTTTCCTGCACTACTTCACGAGCAGCTAGTAACAGCCAAGGTAACCCCTCCTCCCAGTCGGCAGACAGTTCCGTACAATATGCACGAAGCAAGGATTTTAAAGTTTGATGAAAACGTTCCAAAGCTCCCTGGCTCTGGGCATGGAACGCAGTAGACTTGTTGTGTTTAACTTTAAGCTGTTTGAGAACCTGAGCAAATAAATGAGAGGTAAAGTTAGACCCCTGATCTGACTGGATGGTTTTTGGAATCCCAAATGTTGAAATAAATTGAGTTAAAGCTTTAACTACTGATTTTGAAGTTATGGTACGCATGGAAAAAGCTGCCGGATATCTGGTTGCTTGACACATAACAGTTAATAAGTAGCTATGACCTGACTTGGACCTTGGTAATGGCCCAACACAATCGATAATAAGATGCTCAAAAGGTTGCCCTACGGCTGGTATTGGATACAACGGTGCAGGCTTTACAACCTGATTTGGCTTGCTTGTGCGCTGACACGTATCACAAGTTTTAATAAACTGAGATACATCCCGCTTTAAACGTGGCCAGAAAAAATAACGAAGTATGCGATCATAAGTTTTACGAACACCCATATGACCTGCCACATCACCATGTGAAGTTTGCAACACTTTATTTCGCAAAGTAGTAGGTATAACTATTTGAAAGACTGGTTCTCCTAAACCCTTATCATAGTGTGGAACCCATTTCCTGACCAACAGCCCATCAAGAAGAAAATAACACTGAGCACTATTCCTCACCACTGAATCAGGAACCACTTTATCAAACAGATCAGCCAAAGTAGTATCGGCTTTTTGCTCAGCCATCAATGAATCTCTAGAACTAGTCAACTGTTCTGTCTGGAGTTTGACTGGCAACTCAAGACTTTCTGGCTTACTCTCAATCTCCTTACGAGAGGCTGCGCGGGTAACCGCACAAACTGGAAATACCTCAGGAGACACAGTTCTGATCCGGAGATTCCCTTGCAGGGGACACTGAAGGTTGCTTCTTACAGATGTTTAATTTGCCATCTGCCCACACCTTACTACCTGCCAAGTCATTCCCCAAAATCATGTGCACTCCCTCTACTGGCAACTGAGGTCTAACCCCAACATCTACATCACCCTCTACCAGACCACATTTTAGGGTAACTTCATGTAAAGGACAAGAGAATGGAACTAAACCCATACCACATACCATTACACAACGCCCAGTATCAGACTCTTTAGAGAACGGCAAAACAGATTCCAGAATAAAAGAATCTAAAGCTCCAGTGTCTCTTAGGATCTTGATTTTAACATTCTGGTTGCCATCTACCAGGGACACTACACCATCTGAAATAAAGGCTGAAAAATCACAGCGGGAAGACTGAGAATCAAACTCAACTAGTGGCTGAAACAGCTCACCCTGGTGGTCAGAGGCTGTAACAGGACTTGCCATCACAGCAGGTTTAACTTGAACTGACTGTTTTGATTTAAGCAGAGGACAATTTTTCTTCCAATGTCCTTCAACTAAACAGTAGCGACAGGTATTAGCATTAACCGGTGCTTTAAGTCCTCCAGACCCAAACTTCTGCCGAGGCCTTTTGAAAAAATCTCCAAAAAAAGGTGACCTCCTATTCCTAGGAGTAAAGTTATTTTTATGGTACATGTCACTGTTTGACTCAAAATGGCTTTTATGTGTTAGCCTGTACTCATCTGCAAGGATTGCTGCATCACTTGGAGACTTAACTTTACGTTCATTCATGTATGTAGCAACCTGGTCAGAAACAGAATTTTTGAACTGTTCTAACACAATCAAGTTAGACAGACCCTCAAAAGTACTAACTTCAGAAGCTGTACACCAACGATTAAATGCAGAAGTGTTAGTAAAACGTTTACTGTTGACAGGAGAACAAGAGGAGACAATAGGACGAGGTGGATAATTTTATAATAAGGCCGTTTAATCACATGTAAAGATATCTTAGTAAAATCTTGCAGCAAGGCTCTTTCAGTCTGACTCCTATAGAATCGTCCGGGAAAGAGACCAGTTTCCAGAATTGTACAGTACTATATAGACAACATGCAAAGTAGGTAGATCTGCGAGTCCGGCCTTCCGATTGGTCGATCTGGGTCTTGGGTAGTCCTGATCAGGCCTGGTGTCCACGTTCCATTGGTTCCTGAGAGTTTTGTCCTGAGGTCCAACCATGGGTTGGGTGTGTCTGTGTGATTGTCATGGGGGAGGGGAATTGTGGGTGCCGTGTATATGTCCAATGTGTCCAGCATATGTCCAAGAGAAAGAGGGGGTGTGTATGTTGTGTCAACTTATAGGTAATGTTGAGAAGTTGTTAAAACAAGTTACCAATATCTAATACAATTTCTTACAAATCCCCCTCTTCACGTCTCACAAGAGACGTGACATAAAAGTATATAAAAAGACAAAACTAAAGGATAAAATTTGTCAGAAGACAAATTTTTAATTCCCTCTCTTCACGTCTCACAAGAGACGTGACATAAAAGTATCTTAGTCCTCAAATATATAGACAGGTCCAGCTTCCCCATCCTCAAGCAATGGGAACATTTGGGCCCTTTCCTGATTAGGGTCTATGGCGGCAGTTATAACACGGCTAGCAAGCGTGCGCGCACATGGTATGCAACAGCATCCACAAAGTACAAGAATGGCCGCAAAAACAGAAATTGATACTAGGATGGAGGAAACCAGCGTCTTATATTTACCAAAAGCATCCATCCATGAGTCCCACATAGTAGTGTCCACTCCAGAATGCTGTTTCATCTTACCATTAAGGGTACGAAGTCCCTCCAATGCTACAGTTAGACTCCCATCCGTAGCTGTGTTATTGGGAATGAAAGTACAACACTGTTCACCAAACATTGCACAGACCCCCCCCCGTTCAGCCAATATCATATCAACCGCGATTCTATTTTGAAATGCCATCAGGGATGTAGCTGCCAATTGTCCATGGACCGCCTCGAAGCCTTGTTGAGTCCAATTGCCCAGTTTCTGGACATTAAAATGAATGTAGTTAATTCTGTCCACATTTTTATTAACTGTACACCACCAACAAAATGATGATTCAAACCCAGCTGTCACTTGGTCCGCCAGTTTATATTCATCTGGCACCCCCTAGGGACACCAATAGCATCAATGTAAGTTGAGTCGTAAATGAGCAAGGACCAAAAAGGAGACCACTCCAATAACTACACCTGGAGTGGCCAACCACACATTAGTAAACCAAAAAACGAGAATATGTTAAACCCTCAGGTCCATCCCTCTATACAACCTGTACCAGGTGGGCTCGTCGCCACCCGGGAACTTCAAACCTTCACAACAGGGAGGACAAACATCACCTTTTATTCATTCAACAACATCAACTACAGCAACCCAAGGGTCCTCCTCTGTCAGCCCACTCTCCTGCGGAAGCTCGTTTTCGTATCAGCCTCTCCAACTGGAGCATCAAGCAACGGTATCATACTAGAGGCCCCTTACACATCTGTAACAAACTTCTTCAAACAAGGTATGATACAGGCAACACAGAAATGAAAAACAACTAGTGTCAGAAATCCAGTAATCATCATTGCAGTGTACTTACCAAAACAACCACCCAGCCAGGGGAACAGTCCACTCTCCTCCACACCTGCAAGACCCTTCATCTCCACTGATAACCTTGCCAACCCACTCAGAGCTTTTGAAATGCTCCCATCCGGACTAGTATTGTTAGGAACAAACGTGCAACACTGTTCTACAATCTTTTTACATACGCCTCCCTGGATGGCCAGAATCATGTCCAGTGCTAGTCTATTGTGTCTACTGGTTTGTGAGGCAGCATCCAATTGTTCAGCCATCCCAGTAAGTCCTGTGTGGGTGTGTTTATAATTGATCCAGACCTTTTGTTTTAACAACAATAGCTGGGCCAATGATGGGCATCAGATGCCACAGGCCATCATTCCTGGTTAATGTCTGGAATTCGTGGGGGACCCCTATTGGGACCCCCAACAGGTTGGTGTGCATGTTATCTGTACCCTCGGACCAAGGAGCGTCACGTTTCTGCCGTCTCCTGGGTTGGTCCCAAGCCTCTGTGTCCTGTGTAGCTCCCAGAAGTTGATTAGCTATAATAATAGGCAACGGTGGTATCAGACTGGCCAAAACACATGAGCAACAACAATTTCCTTTCAAAAATGGGGTCAACCACCTGGCAGGTCCACACATCCACCATACATCAGCAACACCTCTAGTTCCTAGTGGTATTAGTGATGCAGGTAGTAGCAGGGAGCCTTCCATAGTCTATACCGCTACCTGTGCCAGGGATACAGCTGTTATATCCCCCATATGCCTTAACTCCCCACGGTACCTTCTGGGGAGGGACCACTGGGAACACAAGACTCAGAGTTTTACACAGGGTTGAATTTGGCTCGAACTTTTCCAATATGCACATCCAACCTTCCCCATTACTTAGGACAAATGGGTGAGCAGCCAGAATAGGTCTGGCATGTCCACATACGACACAGTCCTTTCTATTAAGTGTTTTGTAGGCCAACCACATATTCTCCCTTTCCTCATAACCAGTTTCAGTCCCCAAATGTTCACTATCTGAGATGTCTTTTATATTTATTATCTGTACCAGATTGGAGAGCTTAGGTGATGGCGTGGGACTTGGTCTTGAAGTGGTGGAGGAGGCCGGCTGAACCCTGGTCCGTTGGAACTGGTGGTGGTTCTGGCAGCACTGCGATGGTATCATCCCCATCGTATCCTGATCAGACAGCTCAGGACTACAAGCAGTCCTGTAAAACCCCACCCTCTCCCAGAGAACACATCAGCCAGAGATCAAGCAACACTTTCACTTCTATGAACGAACACAGTGAGGAAAGGTCGGGGGCAGGGAATTCTTCATTAAGGAGTTGATCCCCGAGCTCTATTAGCAACGGTTCTTCTCCTTAACTCTGTGATCATTCGGCAGTGTCAGTGTGTCTCACCCTCCAAGTGCGATATGCCCAGGTCGAGTGATTCACCTTCTCCCTTAATTCACCTGCAATGTATAAACTCTTGGACATACAGGTTTGGTTAGCAAACAGTTCCTCATTTGTTCTTTCTGATTATATATTTAACTTCTATGCCTAATTTTTTTAGCTATAAATGTTTAATTTTAAATAAGTTTATTATCCAATAGGCCCCATCCTTTCCTAGTCCACAATGTACCCTCCTTCGTTTGATACCTGGCTCTGGCCAGGTATCAACCTTACCTACTCTAAATAATAACTTAGTACATCATATTCTAGGAACGTCCCTTTTATTCCCCGCATATCCAATTCTCCCTTGGGCGTACATTCATATCTATTCTTTTCCAATTCTCTGTCAAGTGACTTATCTACTTTGAAATGTATCTGTGCTGCTTATATATGTTAACCCCTTTCTCTCCTATCTTATTTCACAGCCTACCTTGCTCATTTCCTGGTCCACCCTCCCCACTCTGCTCTCAAACCTTCAAGGTCTCAACAGTGCGGGGTAGACCCATCTGTCTGCCTTTTTCTATGTGTTCCTTTACAATATTAACTAAGTGTCTCACTGTTTTGACTTTATCTGCATGGATTTAAAAATAACAACAGGTCTTATAGTGTCAATCTTTAAAGTCCTAACATAACCTTAATTAACCTATCTCTATCTTCTAATGGCCAATACAAATGCTTACCTTATGGTCAAGAGTTATAAACTCTATTATAATCAATTTACCTCAAAACTAGTATCCCAAATGACACAATCTCATTATTCTCACTACATTACCCCGCGAGTGATCAAGTCGCCGGAAAATGCAATGGAAACAGAAAACAGGTCAAAATGTTACACCTACATCCGTGTTCCATATCTAGACATACCAAAAGAACCCTTTATCTTCTCAAAGTCCCTTGCCTAAATAAAACTCAGAAAGTAAAACTCCTATTCCCATATGAGTGTATTCTTTTAAGATATCTTATCTCTGGGTACACGGAAACCCTTAACCTTAATGTTTACTCCAAAAAACAAAATTATGTCACCAGCATTCAACCAGGCCCCCCCGTCGGCTGGGAGACCATTGGGTGCTGCAATACTGCCATCTTCTGTCCATTCTCTGCACAGCTCTCCACCCACTCTTATTCAACCTTCTCAATTTGAGCAATGTTAGTTCCTCATTTTAACTATTGTTTTCCAAATTTTTAATTTTTTTAATCTATTATTATCTAGTTAGACTAGAGTGTCCGTGACATACATCCATGGGGATCCGGTTATAGTTATTCTATTAACCATGTGAAAGTTCCCAGGGACACCCCAAATATCAGTAGGAATATCACAAATAAGGGGCCAGATATCCCTAGCCTTGCCCAGGGAGGGAGAAATATCCCTCTAACTGGGCGAGGTTCCTTTATCAGGGGAGGCGGAGTTTGATTCCGCATCACCTGAGTCAGAAATGTCTTCATTTGGAATCGAATTTAAGCTGTTTAAATCAGCTCTGACTTCTGTCAGTGTTCTAGAAGGGATTGGGGCTGGAGTGCAATGTGTGAGGTGGTGCCAAGGTGCGCCTGATTTACCTTTGACCTGGACTGAGTGTGAAGTAACCTCCCTCACTTCGTACTGTCCAGTCCACCTGGGTTCTAGCCACTTTCTCTTGTGGACATTAACCCCACCCAGTCACCAATTTTTACCTTCCGTGTGCCAGATCTCCCTTCTGCTTCCCCGTTGGATCTTATGAATCTGTGTGGAGAGAGCTGCAGAAAGTTCCGTCAATTATCAAACATTACAATTTGTTGTACATCAAGGGCGGGCATATGACCTCCCTTCCTTGGTGGACCAAGCATGACTCCTCCAGCCATTGTCTCATGAGGAGAGAGATGGGTGCCTGCACCTGGAGAGGCTCTCATGGCCAGCAACGCCTGGGGCAGGACTTCAACCCAAATCAACTTCAAACCTGCACATACATTTGATTGGCGCGTTCCACGAGACTTATGAGATTGTGGCCTGTACACTAACCCCATCATTAAACAACAATCAGTTGACATTTACACATCCGACCCTATTGGTACATGGAGCGTTTGTCATTAAACAATACACATGAGTTCGGTTTGCAGCCACTTAATGACCTATTTTGCATCCTCCCCTGCTGTTGGTATTGCCTCAATCCATTTAGAGAACCTGTCTACCATAACTAACAGGTACCTTTTTCCATTTGTCACATTGTCTTGCCCCATATCTGTGTAATTTATGTTGATGTCCTGAAAACAAGCATTTGGGACTGGGTATGAACCCATGGGCGTTTGATATGGTTTCTTTGGATTGTGTCTACCACAAATGCTACACTCGTCACAAAACAAATCTGTCATGTCTTTCATGTGGGGGTGCCACCAGATGTGGGACACCTTCTGTAAAGTCTTTAGTTTGCCTTCGTGTGTGGGCCCATGAGCTTCTCGTATTAGTTCTGGACATAGGTTTGCTGGGGCCTCTAGTCTGCCATCATGGCATCTCCACAGTTCATCAGGTCCCTTGGTGGCCTCTTTCTGTCCCCATACTGAGTATTCACAGGGTCCTGCTGTGAACTGGAGTTCTTTTATGTGTTGCTTTGTGAGCTCAGTCCGAGCTGGTTGGGTCCGTAGTACCATTCGTCTCGGGGTGTATCCACCAGCTTTCTTGGCTGCTTTATCAGCTGCATCATTTCCCTTGCTGACTCTGTTTTTCAGTTGTTGATGTCCTTTACACTTCATGATGGCCACCTTCTTAGGTAGTGAGACCGATTTAATCAGTTTTTCCATCTGTGTCTTGTGTTTGATTGGAAGGTTTCCTGTGGTGATGACGTTGCGTCTCAGCCATTGTGATCCATTCGTATGGACTGCTCCATGAGCATAAGCTGAGTCGGTGTAGTTGTTCACAGTCTTTCCTTCAGCTCTTTCCAGAGCTTGTGTCAACCCTATGATTTCAGCTAGCTGGGCTGATGCAGGTTGTGTGATGATGGCAGATTCCAAAGTCACATGTGATCTATCCGGGAGCTGCTGCACCACTGTGTATGCTGCTATGTTCCCTTCTCCTCTATAGCGGCATCCATCTGTGTATAACCATTGCTCATTAGATATGCTGCAACCCCATGTGGGTGTGGATTTCCAATGGATGGCACATTATCATGTGGGCTGTTTTTCCAATAGCTTTTGCCACTGCAGCCACATACCTGGAGCATGTGGTTTGTCCTTCTTCAATGTGGCCCAGTTTGGAGGAGTGATACCTCAACACTCTACTCTCCCCCTCTAGGTTCTGGAAAAGGATGGATGATGTAAATCCTTCCTTTTCAGAAACATCCAGATGGAACTTTTTTTTTTTTTTTAGTCAGGTGCTGTTAAGGCTACTGCCACTTAGAGATCTGTTTTCAAGAGTGCAAAAGCCTTTGATGCTTCAGTAGTCCAGGTCAATGATGAGTGTAGGTTAGTGGTGAGCAGCTTCAGGGCCATGGAGCATACTCGTCAGACATGCCCTGGAAAGGGGGAGGTGATTGCTGAGTGAATGGATTTTGAAAATAGGGAGGTGGTGCTTTTTCTCTCCCTGTGGCAGTTCTGGGTATAGATGGGTGGGGGCCGATGGGGTTGCTGTGGTGGTAGGTGGGCCATCATTATTATTGGGCCTGCCCTCTTTGGTGTCAGTTGGTGCTCCAGTGACCACTCCCATCGTATCAGGTTTCCGGTAAGGGAGAGCCTTCCTAATTTCCTCAATTGCCCATAAACCTATTCTCATCTCAGCCTGTGCCTTTTCCCTTTGCTTTGTCCCTTCTTTTTTAAATAAGTGACTCTTATTCTTATCCACTTCACATTCTATCCCTTGCTTCACTGCTTCCTCCAATTCTTTCTCCATAATGAGGAGTTGCCCTTTTGATGGGGCGACTCCACTAAGGAAACCTGTTTGAGTCCATCTCAGCCTCACTTCCTCCCAAATTCTTTTAACGGGTTTGTAGTGTAATTTCCCGCCTGCTCTGTCTTTCATTCTCTGATCTAAATATTCGTTGAATTTGTGTTTGGGGACGATAGTCGTGGTCATTTTGTCGTTAAGCTATGTCTGGGTCTATTATTATCTTTGTATACTTTAGCCCGTCACTGATCGAAACCAGCGATGTATTTTTCTTCCCCTAACCTCCCCCAGTCTCGTGTCCGACTCGCGTGGACAAAGGATTTTATTGCCGTGTATTCGATGAATTATTTTCGTTTTCCAACAATATTTCAGCTATATCTCTTTGAAACAATATACGAATATATTCACGCGCTCCTGTTATAATTGGAATGACAGTTTTTTAGGTACTTATAATAAAAAATATTATTGCTTTTCGCTAATTTAATTAATTAAATACTTTGGCAAAATTTTTCAGAAGTTTCCTTTGGGGACAATATACTAACGAATTCAGGCGCTCCTGATATAATTGGAATGGCAACTATAAGGTCTTTAATTCGAAAGATATTATTTCTTTTAGCTTTTCTGATTAATTTGAACTTTTTCGATTAATTAAATACTTTGCCAAAACATTTCGGAAATTTCCTTTGGGGACAATATACTAGTAATTCACGCGCTTCTATAATAATTTTCAAATGAATTCAAATCACAAACAGACTCAGAATAGGTTTGTGAATCTAACTTTTTCCTTTAACGAAAACGTTGACGATATGCCTCTGGCACAAGCTCGTAGACCTTCAGAACTGCTGATTTAACTTTAGCATAAACTTTACTGTCAGCTACACTCAGTGCTGCAAAAGCCTCACGTGCTTTACCTGTAAGTACACATTGCAACAACATAGTCATGTCCAAATCTGACCAAGCTCTAGCTTCCGCAATACGCTCAAATAAAGTAAAGTATGTGTCTGGATCTGACTCATCAAATTTAGGCAACAAACGAAGATTCTGTGAAACATCAAACTGTGGTAGTCTTTCCGGTCTATTAGCATTTCTCAATCGCTCTATCTCTAATTGCATTTGCAACAGTTCCCTCTGCTGCTCAAAAGTTAATGAAGGGCTAGACTGAAAACTTGCACCCTCACTACTAGCAGACTGACCGCCAAAAACACCCATTTCCCTAAGACCCTGCTTTAAGCTAGTTTTAACAGTCTCTAATTTTTTTATCAACAATCTCAATCTGATAATGTTCAGCAATTTCAATTAACTGCTCCTTAGTACACAATTCTAAGGCTACCTCTGAAGGAGCTTGAACAAAACTACACAAAATGGAAGACATTTTCCTTAACCAATACAACTATTACAAATGCTCAAAAAAAACACAACTCACCTGCAGTCAGTCTGGGTTCAAGGACAGGAGCCACACCCCACTATCCTCCAAAACTACTAACTAACTGGCCCTGGTCTTCGTGCAGTCACATGTGGTGGGGTTTTATGCACACAAAACCAGTGGAGAGGAAAAGACAACCAAAAACTGGCGGCCCTCCCATAACCACGGAGGTGCTCCCGAGCCGATGTAGGGGAAAAGGGAAAGGGATGCTCTACCCACGTTCACTGCCACCTAAAACAAAAACACCACAAGCCTCCTATGGACACTTGCTGATATGCCTGAACAGGAGAGGACTCCCACCTGAACAAAACCCAGAAACAGAGTGAATTTCTTAGCTACCAAGCTAACTGAACCAAAAGAACACATGGCTCTCAACTCTCTCTTAAACAAAAATTGGCCCAACCAAAACATCCACTCAAACAAAAAAAATTGTCAATCTGAACTAAACTAACCCAAGTTAACTACTATCCCGGACGAGTCCCCACTTGTCACAAGCCGGCTCATAGCCTGTGACAAAAATGAGGGGACACGAACAACAGGTATAGGCCAATTTAAAAGTGTTCTTTATTATTAAACAAACTATTAACTTAAACTAAGAAACAGGAATGAGGTGTGGATGTATCATAATGTAAGGTGTATGTAAAGTGCATGGGTGCATGAATATGTGTGTGTGAACATGACTGAGTGGAAACTATGCAAAACTAAAAAGGAACAAACAAATCATGAGCATACCTGGAGGAGCAGAGAGAGAGCAAGAGAGGTGATTAGTAAGCAGTTTTATACCCTGAGCCCAGGTGGCTCCAATCACTTAACGACCCTCCTCTGCCTGCAGGAGGAACCGCCCCCTGCACTGCAGAGGAGGAGCCGTGACAGATTGAATACTATAACAAATGTGATTTGATATTGACAAACTGTTTGGGCGCCTGGATGTCTGTGTGTGTGTGCTGGAAGTAACGGTTAGCTCAGATAAGGAGCTGGGAAGCTGTAGTTAGCCTTGAGCGAGAACAATGGACAACGTATACAGGTGCAGATATCTCAGACAATGTTATAAAACTGTCTGACCCCAGTCTTTGGGGTGAAGGAGCGTAATCTACACAGCAACAGCGTCAGGACATCATATGCGCTAAGGGGCCAGGACTGGCTTAAGGCGCCAACATCAACGATAGGCTGGGTGAGTCTAAACCACGCCCAGTCTCTACTCTGACAGGCCGGCTCGGAAGTGGGAACTAACCTCTGTCAGAGTATAATATAATATCTTTGTCAGAAACAAATCAGTTCTCTGTCTTATCCTGCGTGATGAAACATTGAACCCGTATATACGGAAATTGTATTTGCCATTTATTAACTTTTGAATTAAACAATTATTTTAACCAAGTTCAGGTGTACTATTGTTCCTATCTCAGTTGAACTTTCGCAACCCTAACACCAATCAGATTATCAAAGCCAATGACACATTTTCAAACTACTGCTTTACCCATGTGTGTTCTGGCCCTGGCCCGACTCATCGGTTTCTGACCAATCAGACGACCTCAAATGTGTTGGCATTCGGTGAAGTGTCAGGGAGATACTCAGATCCAGACTCATTGTGGAGAATAAATGAATGTCTGTGGGCGTGGCGTTTGGCTGGAGCAAGGGGGTTTTCTCATTTGGAAAAAAAGACCATCCTCCATCCTCCCTCCATAACTTGGAAAGGTTGAGTAGTCGAGGATTGTGTCAATTCGTTAGTAGTCACATAGGCAGTGGTGGAAAAAGTTCTCAAATGTTATACTTGAATAAAAGTAAAGACACCTTAACAGAAAATGACTCAAGTAAAAGTGAAAATCACCCAGTAAAATACTACTTGAGTAAAAGTCTAAAAGTATTTGGTTTTCAATATACATAAGTATCAAAAGTCAATGGAATTGCTAAAATATACTTAAGTATCAAAAGTAAAAGTATTCATTATTTCAAATTCCTCATATTATGCAAACCAGACGGGTAGCCAGGAGCACACTACAACTCTCAGACATTAATTTACAAACAAAGCATTTGTGTTTGGTGAGTCCGCCAGATAAAAGGCAGTTGGGATGATCTCTTGACAAGTGCGTGAATTGGACCATTTTCCTGTCAAAATGTAACGATTACTTTTGGGTGTCAGGGAAAATATATGGAGTGAAAAGTAAATTATTTTCTTCAGGAATGTAGTGAAGTAAAAGTTGTCCGAAATAGTAAAATACAGATACCCCAAAAAACGACTTAAGTAGTTCATGTATATCCATGTATATCCTCCAACGGAAGAATTTGGAAATCTGCCAAACCCCCATATTGTTTTATCTATAAAATGTCTTGCACAACTAATTTCATTAGTTTTGATCACAATATGGGATCCACCCCTGTAAACATAATTTTGCCTAAGGACCATCTCATTTCATGCAAGCGTATTCACGTTCACTATCCTCGACGAATCTCCTCGATCAACTTTGACCAAAATCAAAAGGAGGCGAGAGAGCACGCAGTAGGTAAGCCTGTCTTGTTGATAAAGGTCCAAGGTAGCAGGCTAGGGAAGGCTCAAGGATTCTGGATAGCACTAACGTTTTAGAAACGCATACACTACCCATCATCCCCGGCTGCCATTACGCAAACCAGGAAGAACCAAGGACGTGACGCTAATTCTTCTATGGTACACGGTAGCTGTATTTGACGATATCATAACTGTGGTACTGTGATTTTGGCTGGATCCCTAACAGTCGAATGGTGAGATAATTAAGCGTACCAGCAACACTGTGTGTTCGCGAGTTGTGGTTCGCTTATGTTAGCGAGCATTTCTGATAGGTCGTTTGTTGCTATTAAGTATTATTTCGACGGGGCCCCAAACGCGGCAAAACATCCAAGGGCAAGGCAAATGAAGCATTAGCCTGTGAAATTAGATTATTTTTTTGTTTTTTTAACAAGTGTGAAAGCGTCTTTGCCTGTTTGTTATTGATTTAACTACCATACCAGCTAAATACGTTGTGTGAGTTACCGTAGCAAGCAAGGTGGCGCTGTCTTTGCTCAATTAACTTGAGTGAATTCTTACATGGGCTTACATTTCTTTAGTTACTGTAATGACCCTACACTGGTGATAGCTCTCTCAATTTCAATTATATTTAAAAGTAAGGGGCTTTATTGGCATGGGAGACATATGTTTACATTGCCAAAGCAAGTGAAATAGATAAACAAATGTGAGAAAATAAAGAATTTGCAGTAAACATTACACACACAAAAGTTCCAAAATAATAAAGGCATTTCAAATGTAATTGTCTATATACAGTGTTGTAATGATGTGCAATTAGTTAAAGTACATAAGGAAAATATATAAAATATAGGTTGTATTTACAATGGTGTTTGTTCTTCACTGGTTGCCCTTGTAGCAACAGGTCACAAATCTTGCTGCTGTGATTGCACACTGTGGATATGGGAGTTTATCAAAATTGGATTTGTTTTCTATTTCTTTGTGGCTCTGGGAAATCTGTGTCTCTATGGTCATACATTTGGCTGGAGGTTAGGAAGTGCAGCTCAGTTTCCACCTAATTTTGTGGGCAGTGTGTACATAGCCTGTCTTCTCTTGAGAGTAGACAAGGGAATCGCTTCCTTATAGGTGGTTTTTGAATTTAACTGCTCTTTTCTGGATTTTGAGCATAAGCATTCTGCTTTGCATGCATTATTTGGTGTTTTACGTTGTACACTGAGAATATTTTTGCAAAATTCTGCATGCAGAGTCTTAACTCAGACTGTTCTAGTGCCCTGGGCCATTTTGTTGATATATATTGTAACGACCCGGTATTGTGTTTGTGGGTGTGTTATGGTTCTCATGGCTACTAGCAGGGGTTAAATATGTCAGGACAGATGGAAAGGTTGGGGGGGTATGATGGGTAATCCCGCGGGGTTTGGAAATGCATAAATAGGGGTTACTGTGTCATCTCTCTCTCTTCTGTTCGGGCCTTGATCTGTTCCTATGAGAGTGACCCTTAACTCGACATGGTATAATTGTGTACGTTCGGCATTTAGCGGCGTGGGCTGTGGCCTGAACAATAGCCCAGTTTAGGAATAAACCTGTGTTCTGACCTGCACACCTAGAGTCCGTCTCTTTTCTCTTTATGACCCAGCCGGGTCATTACAATATGTTGAAGAGGGTGGGGCTAAAGCTGCATCCCTGTTTCACCCCCCTGGCCCACTGGAAAGAAATGTGTGTTTTTTTGACCATTTTAGCCGCACAATTTTAGCCGTTTTAGTTTGTTTGTCAATTAGGGTGTACGTGGTGAATACGTAGTAGCCACATAGCTTGTGCGTGAGTCGTGGTTTGCTAGCTAGCATTTCTGATAGGTTGTTTGCTGCTGTTAAGTATTATTTCAAAGGGGCCCCAAACGTGGTAAAAACATCCAAGGCAAATTAAGCATTAGCCTGTGAAATTAGATTCATTTTTATTGTTTAACAAGTGTGAAAGCGTCTGTGTTTTTTGCCAGTTTTAACCGTACACTTGTTTGTATACATGGATTTTATGATGTCATATGTTTTGGCAATTTGTATAGCAGACCCTCATGCCAAATTGAGTTGAAAGCTTTTTGAAATCAACAAAGCGTGGGTGAATACATGGTCAGCCGTACTGTAATTTGGTAAAAAGCCAATTTGACATTTGCTCAGTACATTGTTTTCACTGAGGAAATGAGTCTGATGTTGATGTTAATGATAATGTAGAGGATTTTTCCCAAGGTTGCTGTTGATACATATCCCGTGGTAGTTATTGGGGTAATTAGGGATTAGGGAGATCAGTCCTTGGTTCCAAATATTGAGGTGACAGAGCTGAGGATGATGTTAAAGAGTTTAAGTATAGTCAATTGGAATTTGTGGTCTGTATATTTTTTCATTTCATTTAGGATACCATCAACCCCACATGTCTTTTTGGGTTGGAGGGTTTGTATTTTGTCCAGTAGTTCTTTGTGTAATTGGAGAATAGAGTGGGTTCTGGTAGTCTTTAATAGTTGATTCTAAGATTTGTATTTGATCATGTATATGTGTTTGCTGTTTGTTCTTTGTTATAGAGCCGAAAAGATTGGAGAAGTGGTTTATCCATACATCTCCGTTTTGGACAGATAACTCTTTGTGTTGTTTGTTTAGTGTTTTCCAAGTGGTTAGGTTCTTAAATTACATTGAGATGATTTCTGACGTGCTTTTCCTTTTTGTTTTAGTGATTTGCCATAGTTTTTCTGGGTCTGTATTAGGGATGCACGATATATCGGTGAACATATCGGAATCGGCCGATGTCTAGTTTAACGTCCCGATGTGCAAAACTGATGTCAAAGCTGACGTGCATACTTATATAACGTAGGTACATTATGTAATGAAGCCACGTAAAATTTTGCGCTATACGTGCAACACAGCATTCCTAAACTAGCCCACAATGTCTGCTGTGTGGATCGAGCAGTCATTTGAAAGAGTAACAACATTTCAGCGAGACAACTCAAAGGCAAAATCCATTGACGCCAAGATAATGGAATTCATTGCCCTTGACAATCAACCGTTCTCTGTTGTGGGTGATGTTGGCTTTCGCCGACTGGTCGAGCACCGGTACACACTACCAAGTGCGCTATTTTTCAGGTGTTGCCCTACCGGAGTTACACAGTAATAGGGTCACTGCTATTAACTTCACAACATGCATACTATGGAACGTGGTTTGGGTCTTTGCGTGTCAAAAAAGATACAGTAGCACTGTCAAAGCTGTGCAAACACCGGCCACGAATGATGTGTTTACAATACTGCGTTGGTAAAAGCTCCAGTTGTTCTATCGCAACTTCTGGGGTAGCTAGCTTTAGCTTGGTATCTAGCTGGCACCAATACAACTAGTCTGAAAACAATGATCAGTAGAACCTACAGTCATTTTCATTATTCTTAGCAAGGATTTAGGAATCCTTGTGAGTAAGTATTAGCTAGATTGCCACTTGTTGTTCGACTATTGAAATTGAACTTAAGTTCATGAAAATACATAGCTAGCCAACTGCTTAACCCTGTTGCCCAAAGCTAACGTTATAAGCAGGCAGCTAGCTTCATCTGGCTAGTGTTGCTCGACCTGACTTGGTTATGTGTTGTGAAGCTTGCCACAATAAGGATTAGGCACAATAGTGGAATTTTCAGTTTGCCTTCAAAATACAAGTTTGTCATTGACAGTAATGCAAATGAATATAAATAGTAGAATTATGCCAAACTTTTACTTTGAAGGCTAACTGCAAAGTCCAATATTGTGGCTTATCCTTATTGTGGCTAGCTTCACATAGATGTGTCCGACCACCGTTAATCAAATAAGAACTGTCTTATAAATTAGGGTTATTTTAGATGATGACACCTAGCTATATAGTTAGTTAGCTAACAAAAGCCACTGAAACAAATTGTCGATTTGCTATGTTTTGGGCGAAGAACATTGTTTGCATCCATGAACTAGCTTTTTTTTATGACCAGCACTGTAAGTGCGCGAGACAACTTTACCAGCATCATAGCATACGTATCGATGAATCGTTGTGACATGAAATACGAGTGATAGTGTAATCAATGTGTAGTAACTATGTAAAAAATTTATGAACCTGTTAATTTTTTATGTGACGAGCAGTCATATTCAGGTCCTGATTGGTCAACAAGCTTATTTGACACGTCAAATAGTGTTAAATAGTATATTTATTGACACACAAAGACCCAAACGGCGTTCCATAGAAATGGTTGAGAATGAAACGACTGAACAAATTAACAACGAAACAGCACAGAAAGTAAGTGAAAGAAATAGGTTCCAACAATCATTTAACATTTACATTTAAGTCATTTAGCAGACGCTCTTATCCAGAGCGACTTACAAATTGGTGCATTCACCTTATGACATCCAGTGGAACAGCCACTTTACAATAGTGCATCTAAATCTTTTAAGGGGGGGGGGGGGGTCAGAAGGATTGCTTTATCCTATCCTAGGTATTCCTTAAAGAGGTGGGGTTTCAGGTGTCTCCGGAAGGTGGTGATTGACTCCGCTGTCCTGGCGTCGTGAGGGAGTTTGTTCCACCATTGGGGTGCCAGAGCAGCGAACAGTTTTGACTGGGCTGAGCGGGAACTGTACTTCCTCAGTGGTAGGGAGGCGAGCAGGCCAGAGGTGGATGAACGCAGTGCCCTTGTTTGGGTGTAGGGCCTGATCAGAGCCTGAAGGTACTGAGGTGCCGTTCCCCTCACAGCTCCGTAGGCAAGCACCATGGTCTTGTAGCGGATGCGAGCTTCAACTGGAAGCCAGTGGAGAGAGCGGAGGAGCGGGGTGACGTGAGAGAACTTGGGAAGGTTGAACACCAGACGGGCTGCGGCGTTCTGGATGAGTTGTAGGGGTTTAATGGCACAGGCAGGGAGCCCAGCCAACAGCGAGTTGCAGTAATCCAGACGGGAGATGACAAGTGCCTGGATTAGGACCTGCGCCGCTTCCTGTGTGAGGCAGGGTCGTACTCTGCGGATGTTGTAGAGCATGAACCTACAGGAACGGGCCACCGCCTTGATGTTAGTTGAGAACGACAGGGTGTTGTCCAGGATCACGCCAAGGTTCTTAGCGCTCTGGGAGGAGGACACAATGGAGTTGTCAACCGTGATGGCGAGATCATGGAACGGGCAGTCCTTCCCCGGGAGGAAGAGCAGCTCCGTCTTGCCGAGGTTCAGCTTGAGGTGGTGATCCGTCATCCACACTGATATGTCTGCCAGACATGCAGAGATGCGATTCGCCACCTGGTCATCAGAAGGGGGAAAGGAGAAGATTAATTGTGTGTCGTCTGCAAAGCAATGATAGGAGAGACCATGTGAGGTTATGACAGAGCCAAGTGACTTGGTGTATAGCGAGAATAGGAGAGGGCCTAGTACAGAGCCCTGGGGGACACCAGTGGTGAGAGCGCGTGGTGAGGAGACAGATTCTCGCCACGCCACCTGGTAGGAGCGACCTGTCAGGTAGGATGCAATCCAAGCGTGGGCCGCGCCGGAGATGCCCAACTCGGAGAGGGTGGAGAGGAGGATCTGATGGTTCACAGTATCGAAGGCAGCCGATAGGTCTAGAAGGATGAGAGCAGAGGAGAGAGAGTTAGCTTTAGCAGTGCGGAGCGCCTCCGTGATACAGAGAAGAGCAGTCTCAGTTGAATGACTAGTCTTGAAACCTGACTGATTTGGATCAAGAAGGTCATTCTGAGAGAGATAGCAGGAGAGCTGGCCAAGGACGGTACGTTCAAGAGTTTTGGAGAGAAAAGAAAGAAGGGATACTGGTCTGTAGTTGTTGACATCGGAGGGATCGAGTGTAGGTTTTTTCAGAAGGGGTGCAACTCTCGCTCTCTTGAAGACGGAAGGGACGTAGCCAGCGTTCAAGGATGAGTTGATGAGCGAGGTGAGGTAAGGGAGAAGGTCTCCGGAAATGGTCTGGAGAAGAGAGGAGGGGATAGGGTCAAGCGGGCAGGTTGTTGGGCGGCCGGCCGTCACAAGACGCGAGATTTCATCTGGAGAGAGAGGGGAGAAAGAGGTCAGAGCACAGGGTAGGGCAGTGTGAGCAGAACCAGCGGTGTCGTTTGACTTAGCAAACGAGGATCGGATGTCGTCGACCTTCTTTTCAAAATGGTTGACGAAGTCGTCTGCAGAGAGGGGGGAGGGGGAGGAGGATTCAGGAGGGAGGAGAAGGTGGCAAAGAGCTTCCTAGGGTTAGAGGCAGATGCTTGGAATTTAGAGTGGTAGAAAGTGGCTTTAGCAGCAGAGACAGAAGAGGAAAATGTAGAGAGGAGGGAGTGAAAGGATGCCAGGTCCGCAGGGAGGCGAGTTTTCCTCCATTTCCGCTCGGCTGCCCGGAGCCCTGTTCTGTGAGCTCGCAATGAGTCGTCGAGCCACGGAGCGGGAGGGGGGGACCGAGCCGGCCTGGAGGATAGGGGACATAGAGAGTCAAATGATGCAGAAAGGGAGGAGAGGAGGGTTGAGGAGGCAGAATCAGGAGATAGGTTGGAGAAGGTTTGAGCAGAGGGAAGAGATGATAGGATGGAAGAGGAGAGAGTAGCGGGGGAGAGAGAGCGAAGGTTGGGACGGCGCGATACCATCCGAGTAGGGGCAGTGTGGGAAGTGTTGGATGAGAGCGAGAGGGAAAAGGATACAAGGTAGTGGTCGGAGACTTGGAGGGGAGTTGCAATGAGGTTAGTGGAAGAACAGCATCTAGTAAAGATGAGGTCAAACGTATTGCCTGCCTTGTGAGTAGGGGGGGAGGTGAGAGGGTGAGGTCAAAAGAGGAGAGGAGTGGAAAGAAGGAGGCAGAGAGGAATGAGTCAAACGTAGACGTGGGGAGGTTAAAGTCACCCAGAACTGTGAGAGGTGAGCCGTCCTCAGGAAAGGAGCTTATCAAGGCATCAAGCTCATTGATGAACTCTCCGAGGGAACCTGGAGGGCGATAAATGATAAGGATGTTAAGCTTGAAAGGGCTGGTAACTGTGACAGCATGGAATTCAAAGGAGGCGATAGACAGATGGGTAAGGGGAGAAAGAGAGAATGACCACTTGGGAGAGATGAGGATCCCGGTGCCACCACCCCGCTGACCAGAAGCTCTCGGGGTGTGCGAGAACACGTGGGCAGACGAAGAGAGAGCAGTAGGAGTAGCAGTGTTATCTGTGGTGAGCCATGTTTCCGTCAGTGCCAAGAAGTCGAGGGACTGGAGGGAAGCATAGGCTGAGATGAACTCTGCCTTGTTGGCCGCAGATCGGCAGTTCCAGAGGCTACCGGAGACCTGGAACTCCACGTGGGTCGTGCGGGCTGGGACCACCAGATTAGGGTGGCCGCGGCCACGCGGTGTGAAGCGTTTGTATGGTCTGTGCAGAGAGGAGAGAACAGGGATAGACAGACACATAGTTGACAGGCTACAGAAGAGGCTACGCTAATGCAAAGGAGATTGGAATGACAAGTGGACTACACGTCTCGAATGTTCAGAAAGTTAAACTTACGTTGCAAAAATCTTATTGACTAAAATGATTAAAATGATACAGTACTGCTGAAGTAGGCTGGCTAGCAGTGGCTGCGTTGTTGACTTTGTTTGAAAGTGTAGCTGGCCAGGTAGCCTCGATAGCTGGCTAGGTAACCTCGGTAACTGGCCAGATAATTAGTCTAACTACACAATTGTCCTAGATACAAGGACAGCAAAGACAACTATGTAGCTAGCTAACACTAGCCAGCTAACACTACACTAATCAAATCGTTCCGTTGTAATGTAATAGTTTCTACAGTGCTGCTATTCGGTAGAAGTTGGCTAGCTAGCAGTGTTAGCAGTGTTAGCGGTGTTGACCAGCAGTATTGACTAGGTAGGGGAACGGCAGCGCGGCGGACGAAAATAGCTGGCTAGCTAACCGAAAATTACTCTAGACTCCACAGTTATCTTAGATACAAGGACAGCAGAGACAACTGTGTAACTAGTTAACACTACACTAATCAAGTCGTTCCGTTGAATGTAGTAGATTCTACAGTGCTGCTATTCGGTAGCTAGCTAGCTAGCAGTGTTGATTACGTTACGTTACGTTAAAAGGACGAAAATAGCTGGCTAGCTAACCTAGAAAATCGCTCTAAACTACACAATTATCTTTGATACAAAGACGGCTATGTAGCTAGCTAAGATCAAACAAATCAAACCGTTGTACTGTAATGAAATGAAGTGAAAGTGTGATACTACCTATGGAGCGAAGCGGAATGCGACCGGGTTGTTGAATGCGGAAGTACTTTAAAATAACTTTTTGGTCAGTGTGGTTGTGTGTGTGTGTTTAACCTTTATTTAACTAGGAAAGTCAGTTAAGAACAAATTCTTATTTGCAATGACGGCCTACACCGGCCAAACCCGGACGATGCTGGGCCAATTGTGCGCTGCCCTATGGGACTCCCAATCACGACCGGATGTGATACAGCCTGGATTCGAACCAGGGACTGTAGTGACACCTCTTGCAGTGCCTTAGACCGCTGCATCCGTGTGTGTGTGTTAACTATTTAACTGGACTAGAATGCTTAAGGCTGAATTTTTTTTTAAATATCGGGTATCGGTATCGGGTTTTTTGGCATGGAAAATATTGAATATCGGTGCATCACTAGTCTCTATGTTTTTGGTTAGATAGATAGGTTTCTCAATTTTTTACTTTGGTTTTTGCATTCTATATCAAACCATTTGTCAAGGGTTTGAATTTTTGGTTACCTTATTGTTTTTTGGCATATTTCCACACTGTTTTCCTTTCATCTATAGCATTTCTTAATATTAATAAGTTCCTTTGGCATTGATGACTCCTGATTTGAGCAAAGCTATGTTCAAATAGTGTGCTTTTTCTGTGATCTATTAGGGGTGTCAGTGGACTGACTGTGAAAGCTCTAAGAGTCTCTGGGTTAGGGTCAGTGATAAAGTAGTACTACTGCCAAGAGATGAGCTATAGGTGTACCTACCATAGGAGTCCCCTCGACGCCTACCATTGACTATGTACATACCAGCGTCTGACAGAGCTGCAGGAGTTGTGACCAGTTTTTGTTGGTTATGTTGTCGTAGTTCTGTCTAGGGGGGCATAAGGGGGAGGGATTGCTGTCACCTCCAGGTAGGTGTTTGTCCCCCTGTGTGCTGAGGGTGTCGGGTTCTGAAATTTAGGTCGTCACAGTCTAGTACATGTCCCTGAGCCTGGAAATTGTTGATTTCCCCCTCTAGGATGGAGAAGCTGTCATTGTTATAGGTAGCACACATGAGGACATTTCTCTCTGTTGAGATAATTTCCTTAATAATTTCTAGCCAGATATAACATTTTCCTTTTTGACTAATTTAATAGAGTGGGTTAGGTCTGCTCTATACCAAATTAGCATTCCCCCTGAGTCTCTTCCCTGTTTCACACCTGGTAGTTTGGTGGATGGGACTACCAGATCTCTCTAACCTATAGGGCAACCGGTTGGTCTGTCTCCTTTATACCATGTTTCTTGTAGGATGAAAATGTCTGTATTTCCAATTTCTTTGACGTCTGGGTTCCTGCTCTTTTGGCCAAAGGCAGATGACCTTAGACCTTGTATATTCCAGGATGAGATAGTAAAGCTTTGTGTTCCATATTGTCTAGTGTGGTTTAGGCGTGGACCATCGCAGTAGGTGTGAGCAGAGCATGTTGAGCATCTGATACATACCTCTTAGGTCGCAGGATGGGGCTTGGGTGGGTGTATTAATGCAGGTTGGGCCTGTTGCGCTGCACACTGCCTGGGCATATGTCCTGCTGTCATGTTGAGGTCCTTGCTGCGGTAGGAGGGGGGGGAGGGGGGCTAGCTAATGCCAATTAGCTGGCCCTGCAATGGCTTATATTATGACATTGTTTTACCACAATCATATTCATTCATGCCATTTCTTTGGTTGTGTTATTGTAAATGTTTGTTTTATGTAGAGCAGAATGTTCCCATTCTCATTTAATCATGCTCCAAAGGAGGAAAACAAAAGACCCTTTCAGACTCGGACAGACCAATAGGTCTTTTGTAGGAGACTACTCATGGCTTTGGAAGCCAATGAAAATGGGTTCATTATTTTCTCAAGTAATTGACAGAGGGGGAGGGGAGTATGTGTCACTCAGTGAGAATTATGCTCTGCCTGAAACTTTCAAAAGAAGAGCTACTTGTTGTCTCTTAGGAGTACATACACATTTGTTTAGACCATGCAATATTACTTTTTGATGTGAACTTTTCTTTTACACCCATCTATTGAATAGTCTTGGGATTTATTTGACATATTTCTCTCTTTTTAGTGACTGTGTTGCTGGTTTCGAGAGCAATAAGAGAGGCAGTCAGGATGAGTGGGGCTGCGCTGGGCATTGAGATAGTGGTGGTGTTCTTCCTGGCTCTGTTCCTGCTACATCGCTATGCAGACTTCCGTAAGCAGCAGAGGATGGTGCTGTTTGGCACTTTGCTGGCCTGGTACCTGTGTTTCCTCATCGTCTTCATTCTTCCTCTGGACATCAGCACGGTTAGTACTATTGCCCTCTTTCATCACCAAAACCCCATCTTATCCATTCCCTTTTTCAAGAAACACCTAACTTGGATGAAAATGGTGACAAGTAACTTGGTGTGTCTGTGTTTGCAGACCTTACTGATATCAAATACAATTTTATTTGTCACATTTTTCATAAACAACAGGTGTGTACTAACAGTGAAGTGCTTACTTACGTGCCCTTCCCAACAATGCAGAGAGAAAGAAAATAAAGAAATAATAGAAACACAATGAGTAACGATAACTTGGCTATATAGACAAGGTACTAGTACCAAGTCAATGTGCAGGGGTACAAAGTAATTGAGGTAGATGTGTACATATAACTAGGAATAAAGTGACTAACTGCAGTGTATGTAATGAGTCAAAGTTTGTGCAAAAATGGTCAATGCAGATAGTATGGGTAGCTATTTAATTAACTATTTAACTAAACCATTTAGCAGTTTTATGGATTGGGGATAGAAGCTGTTCAGGTTCCTGTTGGTTCCAGATTTGGTGCATCTGTACTGCTTGCCATGCGGTAGCAGAGAGAACAGTCTGACTTTGGTGGCTGGAGTCTTTAACAATTTTTAGTGCCTTATGTTCCTTTGTCTGTGTGTTTGTTTGGACCTTTCAGACAATCTACAAGCAGTGTAAGATTGATCATGAAGAACATGGCTCCGTATCCCTGGTGACCCCACTGATATCCAATCAAACTGCAGGAAACTCCACTATGGCCACACCCACTAAAAGGTTAGTGCCTAATCCCTAGGGTCTCATCATATGTTCACGTGTCATAGGATTAGGTTCAGCACTCAGGGTAATGACATGACATGACAGGTCAGAGGTCAGGATTTGGTTGAACAAAACACTAGCATGTACAGTAGTTACCAAAGACCAGGGATCAGGGTCCTAGACAGAAAGCATAAGGCAGGAACCATTGCTGTAATTCAAAACATGAGACTGTGTTTTAGCTGTCTTCTCAAAACGGTTTTGCACAAACTGATCTAAATGGGATTACCAGGAAGATTTTGTTTATCTGCTGTCACACATTCATTTGCAACAGCTAAAAGTCCACTATCTTCCCATCGTGAAATGTCAAGTACTTTGGGTCCTTTTTATACTGAACAAAAATATAAACGCAACATGAAACAATTTTACTAAGTTACAGTTCATATAAGGAAATCAGGGAATTTTAATTAATTAATTAGGCCCTAATCTATGGATTTCACGACTGGGAATACAGATATGCATATGTTGGTCACACAATGGGCATCAGGATCTCATCACAGTATTTTTGTGCATTCAAATGGCCATCGATAAAATGCTCGTTGTCTGTAGCTTATGCCTGCCCATACCATAACCCCACCACCATCATGGTGTACTCTGTTCACAACATTGACAACAGCAAACCGCACGCCTCCACGACGCCTTACACGTTGTCTGCGGTTGAGGCCGGTTGGACTAACTGCCAAATTCTCTAAAACGAAGTTGGAGGAGGCTTATGGTAGAGAAATGAACAGTAAATTCCCTGGCAACAGCTCTGGTGGACATTCCTGCGTCATTATTCCAATTGCACGCTCCCTCAACTTGAGACATCTGTGGTATTGACATTTACTGTGGTATTTACATGTTGCATTTATATATTTTTCCCAATGTAGTTTTGCTTGACTGTCATCATGTACAGTGTTTTCTCCCAGACAGTCTGACATATTATCCTAATAGTCTATACAAGGCAAACATTGAAGTTTCATTGTTTGACAATGAAGATCAACGTTTATGTGCTTTGCTCCAGTATCTTTTTTTTGATTCCTCTTAAATCGGTCACCATCAGTATATCAGTAGGCAGTAGCTTTTGTCATTTCATTCCCCTCCAGATGTTAATTTCTTCAATGTTTCCAGACCTTGCTAACTGCATATCAACACTGTTTGTATGTTTTCCATGACAGTGTTCCAAAGGTGTGTTACAAGCCGTGGAGCTACATTCCGGATGGAATCATGCCTGTGTTCTGGAGGGTTGTTTACTGGACCTCTCAGTGTCTCACCTGGTGAGTGCTTGACACTGTTTGGCCTTGTATTTAATTGTACTGGAAACACTACTGATCAGAACTGGTCTCTAAGTTTGTTCATTTTGTCTGATATACTAAGAGACTACAGCTGCCTTAATCCAGATCTTGTTGGCTTTGCAGGCTGCTGCTGCCCTTCATGCAATCCTATGCACGCTCAGGGGGCTTCTCTATCACTGGGAAAATAAAGACGGCACTGATAGAGAATGCCATTTATTACGGGACATACCTGCTCATCTTCGGATCGCTGCTTATCTACGTTGCCGTTCACCCTCAGTGGCACCTCTCCTGGTGAGTGCACAGCAACATGGACAAATTAGACTTTGAAAGTGCGCTGTTGACTACAAAAAAAAGTTACCATTCTGCATTTCACCTCATTGTACTCTATACAACACAGTACTAATATAGAAAGGTAATTAGAAGGAACCATGTATGTCTTTGTCTCACTTAAATCTTGTTTGGTCTGTCCCTTTGTCTCTCTCAGGTATGAGCTCCAGACAATAGGCATCACTGCAGCCAACACCTGGGGCCTGTTCCTGCTGGTGCTGTTGCTAGGTTATGGCCTAGTAGAGATTCCGCGCTCATATTGGAACGCCTCGCGGCAGGGACACCTGCTCATCAAGACCTACTTCAAGGCAGCCAAGCTGATGACAGAGAAGGCTGATGCAGAGGAGAATCTAGAGGACGTCATGGAGGTAGTGAATGGTTACTGCTCTGACTACAACATTTAAACATTATAGCGGTCTGTTTCTTAGAAACTGAGTTGAATTGTGTTTAATTGATGTCCTTCTATTTGCTGTTGATCTGTTTTAGGAAGTGAGAAAAGTCCAAGAATCCATCAAGTATAACCACCCACTGAGGAAGTACATCGATACTATTCTTAGAAAGGCAAGATTAAAGAAGGACAAAGCATCAAACAAAGAAACAATGACATATTCTCAGTAAAGAATGTGGAGCCCAACCCCACAAAGTTATTGAATGAGATGTGTGCACTCTCTCTATGTACTTAAAGTGAGGATTAAACAAGTGACTAATGTGAAGTGGCCTGAGAATGTCCAGTGCCTTTGTTGATCCTAACCATAAACTTAGATAGAGGTCGCATCATTGCATCTGTCCCATTATGGGGCACTGGAGTCCTCTACAGTGCCTTTGAAAAGTATTCAGACCCCTTGACTTTTTACACATTTTGTTACATTACAGCCTTATTCTTTAATTGATTGAATTGTTTTTTTTATCCCCCTCATCAATCTCTACACAATACCCCGTAATGACAAAGCAAAACCAGGTTTCTAGACATTTTTGTTCATTTATGATTTTCTTTTTAAACTATCACATTAACATAAGTATTCAGACTCTTTACTCAGTACTTTGTTGAAGCACCTTTGGCAGCGATTACAGCCTCAAGTCTTGAGTATGACGCTACAAGCTTGGCAAATGTGTATTTGGGGAGTTTCTCCCATTCTTCTCTGCAGATCCTCTCAAGCTCTGTCAGGTTGGATGGGGAGCGTTGCTGCACAGCTATTTTCAGGTCTCTCCAGAGATGATTGATCAGGTTCAAGTCCAGGCTCTGGCTGGGCCACTCAAGGGTATTCAGAGACTTGTCCCGAAGCCACTTCTGCGTTGTATTGGCTGTGTGCTTACGGTCGTTGTCCTGTTGGAAGGTGAACCTTCGCCCCAGTCTGAGGTCCTGAGCAGGTTTTCATCAAGGATTCTCTGTACTTTGCTCCGTTCATCTTTCCTTCGATCCTTCCTCTGAAAAACATCCCCACAGCATGACGCTGCCACCACCATGCTTCACCGTAGGGATGGTGCCAGGTTTTCTCCAGACGTGACGCTTGGCATTCAGGCCAAATAGTTCAATTCAATCTTGGATTCATCAGACCAGAGAATCTTGTTTCTCATCATCTGAGAGTCTTTAGGTGCCTTTTGGCAAACTCCAAGCGGGCTGTCATGTTCCTTTTACTGAGGAGTGGCTTCCGTCTGGCCACTCTACCATAAAGGCCTGATTGGTGGAGAGCTGCAGACAGGCTTGTCCTTCTGGAAAGTTCTCCCATCTCCGCAGAGGAACTCTAGAGCTCTGTCGGCTCACCTCCCTAACTCTAGAGCTCACCTCCCTAACCAAGGCCCTTCTCCCCCGATTGCTTCGTTTGGCTGGGCGGCCAGCTCTAGAAAGAAAAATCTTTATTTTTTGGTACCCTTCCCCAGATCTGTGCCTCGACACAATCCTATCTCTGAGCTCTACAGACAATTCCTTCAACTCCATGGCTTAGTTTTTGATCTGACATGCACTGTCAACTGTGGGAGTTAAATATAGACAGGTGTGTGCCTTTCCAACTCATGTCCAATCAATTGAATTTACCACAGGTGGACTCCAATAAAGTTGTAGAAACATCTCAAGAATGATCAATGGAAACAGGGTCAATTTAAAGTCTCATAGCATAGGGTCTGAATACTTACGTTTAAATTTGTTATTTACATATCTTGTTTTTAAGAAATCAGCAAAAATGTCTAAACCTTTTTTTCGCTTTGCAATTATAGTGTCTTGTGTGTAGATTGCTGAAATCATTTGAAAAAAAATCTATTTTAGAATGAGGCTGTAATTTAACAAAATTTGGAAAAATTCAAAGGGTCTGAATACTTTCTGAAGGCACAGTATCTGTCTCTATGATCCTAACAGAGTTTTCTCTCTTAGTGCCCTGTGGAGTACCAGGAGAAGATGGGCAGAAACATTGATGACTATGAGGACTTTGATGACAAACAGAACACCTATCCTAGTGAAAAGAACCTGGTGAAGCTTCACAAACAGGTACATTTAAGAAATGTTCACATTATTAGCTAGTCAACAGTTTTTTATTTCGCGATTTTGTGTTCTTTGTCATATTGCTGACTATATCCAGACTTCTATAAAGGGTCAAGCCATTTGAGTTCAGTAACTTTTTGACAGCACCCCTTTTAATTTCAATGAAACCTTCCATACATACACTAAATATACAGCAGTATGTGGACACTCCTTAAAATTAGTGGATTCAGCTATTTCAGACACAACCGTTGCTACAGGTCTATAAAATGGAGCACACCCATGCAATCTCCATAGACAATTATTGGCAGTAGAATGTCCTTACTGAAGAGCTCAGTGACTTTCAACGTGGCACTGTCATAGGATGCCACCTTTCCAACAAGTCAGTACATCCAATTTCTGCCCTGCTAGACTTGCCACGGTCTACTAAGTGCTGTTATTGTGAAGTGGAAACATCAAGGAGCAAGAACGGGACCGCTGAAGCGCAAGAGCGTAAACACCCACTACTGAGGTCCAAACTGCCTCTGGAACCATGTCAGCACAATAACTGTTCATCAGGAGCTTCATGAAATGGGTTTCCATGGCCGAGCACCGGCATATAAGCCTAAGATCACGATGCGCAATGCCAAGCATTGGCTGGAGTGGTGTAAAGCTCGCTGCCATTGGACTCTCTGGAGTGATGACTCATGCTTTACCATCTGGCAGTCCGACAGACGAATCTGGGTTTGGTGGATGCCAGGAGAACTCTACCTGCCCTAATGCATAGTGCCAACTGTAAAGTTTGCTGGAGGAGGAATAATTGTCTGTGGCAGATTTTCATGGTTTGGGATAGGCCCCTTTGTTCCAGTGAAGGGAAATCGTAAAGCTACAGCATACAATGACATTCTAGACGTTTCTGTGCTTCCAACTTTGTGGCAAACGTTTGAGGAAGGCCCTTTCCTGTTTCCTGCATGACAATGCCCCAGTGCACAAAGCGAGGTCCATACAGAAATGGTTTGTCGAGATTGGTGTGGAAGAACATGACTGGCCTGCTCAGAACACCTTTTGGATAAATTGGAACACCGACTTCGATCCTGGCTTAATCGCCCAACATCAGTGCCCGACCGCACTAATGCTCTTGTGGCTAAATGGAAGTAAGTCCCCGCAACAATGTCCCAACATCTCATGGAAAGCTTTCCCAGAATAGTGGAGGCTGTTATAGCAACAAAGGGGGACCAACTGTATATTAATGCCCGTGATTTTGAAATGAGATGTTCGACAAAGAGGTGTCCACCTACTTTTGGTCATGTAGTGTAGGAATTACGTTTTAAATTTTAAACTTTCAAAGCGTACCACAAAGATGGTTGGTCTAAACTAAGAATGTTGACTTTAAATTATACAGTCAATCCTCCATAGGTAACGTATTGAAATATAGATAATAGAATAGACATGACCATTTAAGTTGACAGATGGTGGGTGGACCGGCAGCCTTCTTTGTGGTAGTAATTAAAAGTTATAATTTAAATTTCAATGGTGTACCAGCTAAATTGCAGTGATCTAAAGGGATAAGTCCATTCTAGGAATTATTTTTCTATGATTGAAATGACACCCGATGGCAGGCACAACTCAAAAACCACAGCTGATGTAAAGTAGGGTCTAAGATACAACAAATGTGAATATGAAAAAAATGGGAGTTTACACGTTTTTAGATCATTTACATTAAAGGTTAAATGTCATAATTTGTATAAAAAAACATTGTTTTCAAGAAATTATAAAATGGTTTGACAACCCTGTTTGTAAGCTTTTAAATTATATCAAACTCAACCGTTTATATTTTCCAGTGATGAAGACATGGATGTCTCATGGTATGGTTGGGTATGCAAAATGGGTTAACTTTAATGCTTTGGCATTTAGGAGATAGAGGTCTAAAAGTTAACCAATGCTTTCGCATTTAAGTCTAAAAAGTAACTTTCTGATAACTTCTTCCATGGGGAAACACGTATGTAATTATTATTATTTTTAAATTTTTTAAAAAAATAAATCAAACGGGATGCTGTCAAAGTGATTAAATTCAAATGGATTTATGGGGATTCCGAGTGGCTCAGCAGTCTAAGACTGCATCTCAGTGCTAGAGGCGTCACTACAGACACCCTGGTTCGAATCCAGGCTGTATCACAACCGGCCATGATTGGGAGTCTCATAGGGCGGCGCACAATTGGCCCAGCGTCGTCCGGGTTTGGCCGGTGTAGGCCCTCATTGTAAATAAGAACTTGTTCTTAACTGACTTGCCTAGTTAAATATAAATTTACTCTAAACCCTAGTTTGAGGATGTGGTTCTTTTGTGAATGGTCAGGTGATCTACGCAGTGCAGAGGCACAACAGGACCCATGTCCAGTGGCAGATCCTCCTGCAGCAGGCTATGCACCTGGAGGACGTGGCCAAGAATGAGACCAGCTCAGCCCACCAGTTTGTTCACAGCTTCCCCTCCACAGAACCAACTAGCTGGCTCAGCCCATACTTATACACTCCTACTGTAGGTGGGTGTCACAGATCCTCACAGTTCACACCTGGGTCAACTCTACAACTGAGGGTTCACTCACACCTACAAACAAAGCACGAAGCAGGTTAAACTTCTTTAGGAAAACAGCCCTAATGTTGCAAACATCATCATTATGTTGTCATCTAGAATCACACTGATTTATTTTCCAAGCAATAGCGCAACATATTTTACATACAGCAGGTTTTTAAAGGACCAAAGAGTTTTTAGTCTGCGTCGTGTTTTAATTTTTACCATAGACAAAATAATTCCCATACTGGTATTGTCACAGCCCTACAGTCTTCCATTCCTCTCCTCACTTGGAATTTTACTAAATTCCTAAGATCCTTGGAGACCTTTATGTGTTTATGTTGTTCTTCTCCAGAGTGGTACTGGGAGTGCCTGCTGAGACAGTGGTTCTACCGTCTGCTGGCTGTGTTGCTGTCTTTGTTCTCTGTGGGTGTGGTGTGGTCTGAGTGCACCTTCTTCAGCACCCGGCCCGTCCTCTCACTCTTCGCTGTCTTCATCCAGCTCGCTGAGAGAGACTACAACTACTTGTACATCGAGGTGAGATGCCAATGGAAAGCAATTACCGGTTTACTACTGTACTAATTGGTGTATCTGGTAATATCTGTATAGAAAGAAAGTTGCACACTACATGCTCCCAAAAACATTGTTATCTGATCATATCAACATCCAGTGGGTTTCTGTTGTGTATGCATAATTCAATTAGAGGTTGTCTGGTCTCTCACATAAAGGTTATTGTTTTGTCCACTAGATGGCGTGCTTCATCACCATCTTCTTCCTGTGTACCTGCGTTTACTCCACTGTGTTCCGGATCCGAGTGTTCAACTACTACTACCTGGCCTCACACCACCAGACTGACGCCTACAGCCTGCAGTTCAGTGGCATGTGAGTGGGTGGTAGAGCGATGTGAGGAGAGGAATGTGGTTCTGATTAGACAGCATTAGCTAAGTATTGATCTCGTAAACAGATCTATTTAAACATAACTGGTACCGTCAAATATGTCGGGAAGGAATGGGATGTGTGGGATTACAAGTATTTCCTGTGTTTGTGTCTTTCGTTGCTGGTTATTTGGACAAACCACGATTTCATAGGTGTTTGCGTCTTTCGAATTTCCAGAAGGGGGGACATTCGGCCCATAACTTTCAACGAGTGTGTGGAGCTCCTCGTTCCGCTCCTCGTTCTTTCATCTCTTCTCTTAACATGTATGGACACAGAACTTAATTGAGCAGCTGACCAATTACGTGAGACTTTAGTTCTGGTTTAACCATGATTAGCTAAGTATCAAAGAGACAAAACATCTGTCGAAATCATGTATATGGTAAAAATTGAGGAAATTGACATTCAGAAAGTGGTGTGTATTTTTGGTTTGGCTGTATTTGTGTGGACAGAACTAAACTCAGCAAAAAAAAGAAACGTCCCTTTTTCAGGACCCTGTCATTCAGAGATAAATTGTAAAAATCCAAATAACTTCACAGATATTCATTGTAAAGGGTTCAAACACTGAACATGCACATGTGGAACGGTTGTTAAGACACTAACAGTTTACAGACGGTAGGCATTTAAGGTCACGGTTATGAAAACTTAGGACACTAAAGAGGCCTTTCTACTGACTCTGAAAAACACCAAAAGAAAGATGCCCGGCTCATCTGCCTGAATGTGCCTTAGGCATGCTGCAAGGAGGCATGAGGACTGCAGATGTGGCCAGGGCAATAAATTGCAATGTCCGTACTGTGAGACGCATAAGACAGCGATACAGGGAGACAGGACGGACAGCTGATCGTCCTCGCAGTGGCAGACCACGTGTAACAACACTTGCACAGGATTGGTACATCCGAACATCACACCTGCGGGACAGTTACAGGATGGCAACAACTTCCCGAGTTACACCAGGTTACGCACAATCCCTCCATCAGTGCTCAGACTGTCCGTAATAGGCTGAGAGAGGCTGGACTGAGGGCTTGTAGGGCTGTTGTTAGGCAGGTCCTCACCAGACATCACCAGCAACAACGTCGCCTATGGACACAAACCCACCGTTGCTGGACCAGACAAGACTGGGAAAAAGTGCTCTTCACTGACGAGTCACAGGTTTGTCTCACCAGGGGTGATGGTCGGATTCGCGTTTATCGGCGAAGGAATGAGTATTACACCGAGGCCTGTACTCTGGAGCGGGATCGATTTGGAGGTGGATAGCCCGTCATGGTCTGGGGCGATGTGTCACAGCATCATCGGACTGAGCTTGTTGTCATTGCAGGCAATCTCAACGCTGTGCGTTACAGGGAAGACCTCCTCCTCCCTCATGTGGTACCCTTCCTGCAGGCTCATCCTTGCATGACAATGCCACCAGCCATACTGGTCGTTCTGTGTGTGATTTCCTGCAAGACAGGAATGTCAGTGTTCTGCCATGGCCAGCGAAGAGCCTGGATCTCAATCCCTTTGAGCACGTCTGGGACCTGTTGGATCGGAGGGTGAGGGCTAGGACCATTTCCCCTCCAGAAATGTTTGGGAACTTGCAGGTGCCTTGGTGGAAGAGTGGGGTAACATCACACAACAACAACTGGCAACTCTGGTGCAGTCCATGAGGAGGAGATGCACTGCAGTACTTAATGCAGCTGGTGGCTACACCAGATACTGACTGTTACTTTTGATTTTGACCCTCCCTTTGTTCAGGGACACATTATTCCATTTCTGTTCATCACATGTCTGTGGAACTTGTTCAGTTTGTCTCAGTTGTTGAATCTTGTTATGTTCATTCAAATATTTACACATGTTAAGTTTGCTGAAAATAAATGCAGTTGGCGGTGAGAGGATGTTTCTTTTTTTGCTGAGTTTATATTGTATTTGGACAGCTGTACTTCTCATTGTCCATACATCCCTTACTTTGCACCAGGTATATGTTTGTAACATGATATAATGTTAAATGTCTAATGTAGTCTTTTTGCTCTTTAGGCTGTTCTGCCGTCTGACCCCTCCTCTGTGTCTGAACTTCCTGGGTCTGATCCACATGGACTCTGCCATCTCCCACCAACTGAAGGAGCAGACGGCCTACACCTCTGTAAGACAGCACATCCTTCTGACACTGATGGAACATATTCGTTGATGTATCATCAATATGAGGAAAATAACAGGTCACTCCTCTGCAGATCATGGGTTCTATGAGGGTCCTATCGTTCATCGCTAATGGCTTCTATATCTACTACCCCATGCTTATATTGCTGCTTTGTATTGCTACCTACTTCAGGTGAGTCTAGCCTGCTGTTTAGATTATGAAATTACAATACATTCGTGGTGTAGACAAACGCATGAATAATACTACGATACAGAATATCAACTTTCTCTTCTACAAGGAGTACTCCACCAATGACCCAAAAGGATTATCAGCACACAAGTTAGCCCTACATATTTCAAAAACTAAAAGCATTGTATTTGGAACAAAACATCACTAAACTGTGAACCTCAACTAAATCTTGTAATAAATAATGTGGAAATTGAGCAAGTTGAGATGACTAAACTGCTTGGAGTAACCCTAGATTGTAAACTGTCATGGTCAAAACATATTGATGCAGTAGTAGTTAAGATGGGGAGAAGTCTGTCTATAATAAAGCGATGATCTGCCTTAACAACACTATCAACAAGGCAGGTCCTACAGGCCCTAGTTTTGTCACACCTGGACTACTGTTCAATCGTGTGGTCAGGTGCCACAAAAAAAGGACTTAGGAAAATTCCAATTGGCTCAGAACAGGGCAGTACTGCTGGCTGTATACAGAGAGCTAATATTAATAATATGCATGTCAATCTGTCTTGGCTGAAAGTGGAGGAGAGATTGACTTCATCACTACTTTTATTTATGAGAGGTATTGACATGTTGAATGCACCGAGCTGTCTGTCTAAACTACTGGCACACAGCTCGGACACCTATACATACCCCACAAGACATGCCACAAGTGGTCTCTTCATAGTCCCCAAGTCCAGAAGACTATGGGAGACACACAGTACTACATAGAGCCATGACTACATGGAACTCTATTCCACATCAAGTAACTCATGCCAGCAGTAAAATTAGATTTTTTTTAAAAACGGATTAAAAAAATACCTTATGGAACAGCGGGGACTGTGAAGCAACACAAACATAGGCACAGACACACACACACACACACACACACACACACACACACACACACACGATATACATACGCACTATACATACACATGGATTTAGTGCTGTAGATATGTGGTAGTGGTGGAGTAGGGGCCTGAGGGCACACAGTGTGTTGTTGAAACTGTGAATGTATTGTAATGTTTTTAAAATTGTATAAACTGCCTTCATTTTGCTGGACCCCAGCAAGAGTAGCTGCTGCTTTGGCAGGAACGAATGGGGATCCATAATAAATACAAATGCATACATACTGTGCAAGAACAAGCATTGATTTATGACAGATCATCACTGATTCTGTATGAACCCTTTAGCCTGGGTACCCGCTGTCTGAACCTCCTGGGCTTTCAGCAGTTCGTGGGAGACAATGAAATGACCTCTGACCTGATTGATGAAGGCAAGGAGCTCATTCGACGAGGTTTGTCCCCACTTGATCTGAATGAAAACCATTTGACAGTGGAAAAAGTTTGTGTTGTCAACTCAAACCACTGATTTCTGTGTTTCTGACAGAGAAAAGAAAGCGCCAAAGGACAGAGGATGGAGAGAACCGGCGAAGGGTGAGTCCCGAGATAAAATGTTCCATGCCCTTTTTAGTGTGTGTGTTGGTTTTTATTTTTGCAGAGTAACGGATCAAGGAGTTAACGTCAGGCTTGTTCCTGTGTTCTAGGAGTGGAAGGAGCGTTATGGTAACACTCGGGAAGACACTGCCAGGAATAGGAATAGAAGTGAAGCCGCAGAAATGACGGAGACCAACTACTCTGATACTGTGCCTATCCCGAACACTAGCCCTAACAGACGTAAGTGATTGGTCGCAAAACATACTTACATTACATTGTGCTTGTTTTCTACACTTAAGCTAGATTTTACTCATTGCTTTTGTTAAACAATGAATCAATGTTTTGTTTGCTCTTGTAGAGTCATGGCTTACCTTGATGACACGAAGGATACACCCCAACTTGTAAAAAAAAAAAAAAAAAAGATCTAAGTCCCTTATTACATGTATCTGAATTGAACTGCGGAAGGCAGTGATATGGTATTGATCATTGTTTTTTTCTTCAACAGAGGCAAAATACTCTCGGACTGGCAGAGGAACAGAGAGAGATTCTATAGAACTTCTCGATGACGCAGAGCCTTTGGACTTCAATGCAGAGACTCTTTCAGACGACCCTCTTGAAGCAGACTCCACCAGGTAAGAGGTCCTCCACTCCCCACTTTATCTAAATAAGTGTGTTAGTTTCACTTTCTGCTCTGCTGTGGATGATACCTCTAAGCAAATAACACAAAGTATGTGCTGTTAAACATATATATGCGTACTGTGCCTCTCCATTTTGCAGGCATGTACCAGGCAGGTACCTGTCCATGTCCTCGTCACGGAGCAGAATCTTTGATGATGTTTGAGAAGAGTAGCGAGGGAGAGTCGAAGGAACAGGAAAGCTAAATATTGCACATGAATTTATCCTCCACTCATCCACCTTGCAGGGAAGACAATAGGAAGGAGAGAGACTCTCAGACTCTGTGAATGTAGCACGACCTCTTATCTTCCACTCCACTGTTGGCATGATGTATCTGCTGCTCCTTGTCTCCAATAGCTTGTCTTCTGTCAGAACACTCCAGTGGCTGTTGATATACACTTCCCTATTAGACCGATAGCTGTCCTCCCCTGTGCAGCATGTCATGAATGCAGATCCGTACCCCATTTGGGCTCATCACTGTTTCTCATCCGTTAAACCACTTCGTCATTTCTGTTATTACTTATACATGAATTTCCATTCAAGGTCCTCTTCCTGTGGTATCCCCTGTGATCTTTACAATGGATCTTACCTCAAAAATCTGGTTGATGGGCTGATTACATTGTTCATCATTTTGATGAGAAGATAAGTAATTACTACTAATTTAAGGATATTTTTGGAGGAAGACTTATTTAAAAGTCTTAACCCACGAAAAGTTATTAACTTTCTACTTATCTGTCAGCAAAATAGAAATAGTGGGAAAAAGTATCAATGTTTCAATGGAGCGGCAGGTAGCCTAGTGGTTAGAGCGTCGGACTAGTAACCGAAAGGTTGCAAGATCGAATCCACGAGCTGACAAGGTAAAAATCGGTCATTCTGCCCCTGAACAAGGCAGTTAACCCACTAGGCCGTCATTGAAAATAGGAATTTGTTCCTAACTGACCTGCCTAGTTAAATAAAGGTTAAAAAAAAAAAGAATTAGTCTTGTGTTGCCAGTCTTGTATTATCCTGGTATATGGACGGAAGGACAGTTGCTTAGGTCTGTTTCGGAAGCTGCTACCATAGAAACTGAGTGTACTGTATTTAGACCTTTAGTTTAATGTGCAATCTATGTGATCCAGCCCACACTGAGTTAACTGAATTAACAGTGTTTGTACTGCCCATAGATCCTGCCCTGATGTTCTTATCGTTCACTTGAATTGATGTGAGATTTGTGCAAATCGGATCTCAAGTTGGAATTTGGCCCATAATGCTCGAGATGTTGCTGAAATTGATGGAGGTCAACTGATACAGCTGATACTAAAAATAGATTTACCATTGCTCTTAATTGTGATATATTCTCTATGTTCTATTCCGAGTGTCAAAATGACCTTACGTTTGTTTGAAAATATTTTTTGTGGATTCTGTTGACAGGCCTGTTTTAAAAGTAATGTTCTATATTGTGTCATTAGCAATTAACTGCTTGACATAAGTAATGCCTTATTTATTGTCAAACTATTTGAATTTTAGGTGTTAAATTTATCTACTGAAGTCTTTTTGGGATATCATTGTGCCATATTGTTTTGTTTATTTGACTGCATTACAAAAATGGCAAAGGCACATTTTTTCCAGTTATGATTTCATTATTTTTGGTTTAATTACTTGGATCAATCAAAAAAGAAAAGTGAACTTTTTAAATGTATTGCATATAAATATTTATTCTTATGTTCTTCAAGAGGTCTTGCTGGAAGGTACTGCGAAACAACAGGTCATTGTGCCACTGAAATACATTGTCCTAGAAATATGACTTCATATTGTGTCAACTTGAAACAACTACTGTAACTGTATGAGCTTGGTTGGATGAGGAATTCAGGTAAAAACACAGTCAGAAGCATGCAGGTTAAATGCATGGTATTCACCATTTTGAAGGAGTTGGACAATTATTATAAAATTGTGTTAAATTGTAATCTGTTGTAAATAATATTTTAGATTTAACCAGTCCCCCGTCTCTCAATGTATGTGTTAATGATGCTCTTATTTAAAATTGTATTATATGGTTCTATTCATCTAGAAGACAAACGTCAACACATGTACAACATGCTATTTATTCTAAATTAATTTAACTGCATCTGTTAAGGTCACTGGTAACCATGAGCTAAAAAATGGTCTTGTCAGGTTGGATGCCCCTTGAACTCCTTACAATCTCTTTTTGTAAAAAGTAAGAAATGAATTAAATTGATGCTCCCCAACTTTTGTATAATTTCAGCCAATAGTTTTGAAAGTGGTTCGCCCAAGCGAACCACTCATCATCCAATTTTGTCATCCATTTTGTATGTTGTTACATTCTGATTTTGTATTTTTTGTTGTAATTCATATATGTTATGAATACAATATGTTACAAAATTTGTTGTGCTTAAGATCCTGGACTGCATCTTTAAAGTAAAGTTCCTAATGAATTATATAGACGTGTAGTGTTAGTGAGATACTTTTGGTCATGTAGTGTATGTGGAAACCTGTTTGTCGAACATCTCATTTCAAAATCATGGGCATTAATATGGAGTTAGTCCCCCCCCCCCCCCCTTGCGGCTATAACAGCAACCACTCTTCTTGGAAGGCTTTCCACTAGATGTTGGAGCCAGTGGTGTAAAGTACTTTCAAGTATTTTTACTTAAGTTGTTTTTTGGTGTATCTGTACTTTACTATTTATATTTTTGACAACTTTTACTTCACTACATTCCTAAAGAAAATAATGTACTTTTTACTCGATCCATTTTCCCTGACACCCAAAAGTAGTCGTTACATTTTGAATGCTTAGCAGGACAGGAACATGGTCCAATTCACACACGTATCAATAGAACATCCCTGGTCATCCCTACTGCCTCTTATCTGGCGGACTCGCTAAACACAAATGCTTTGTTTGTAAATTATGTCTGCATGTTGTACTGGGCCCCTGGCTATCTGTACATTTAAAAAAATATATATATAATAATAAAAAAGAAAAAAAAGAATTGTGCCATCTGGTTTACTTAATATTAGCAATTTGAAATGATTTATACTTTTAATTTTACTTTTGATACTTAAGGACATTTAAAACCAAGTACTTTTAGACTTACTCAAGTAGTATTTTACTGGGTGACTTTTACTTGTCATTTTCTATTAACTTCTACTTCATCACAATCCCGGATCCGGGAGCACCCCCATCAGTAAAAAAGCTGACTAGCATAGCATAGCATAGCGTCACAAGTAAATACTAGCATCTGAATATCATTAAATCACAAGTCCAAGACACCAGATGAAAGATACACATCTTGTGAATCAGGCCATCATTTCTGATTTTTAAAATGTTTTACAGGGAAGACACAATATGTATTTCTATTAGCTAACCACGATAGCAAAAGACAACTTTTTTTTTTTTCACCATTTTTTTCTTGCATAGGTAGCTATCACAATTTCGACCAAATAAAGATATAAATAGTCTCTAACCAAGAAACAACTTCATCAGATGACAGTCTGATAACATATGTATTGTATAGCATATGTTTTGTTAGAAAAATGTGCATATTTCAGGTATAAATCATAGTTTTACATTGCAGCCACCATCACAACTCTCACCAAAGCAACTAGAATAACTACAGAGACCAACGTGAATTACCTAAATACTCATCATAAAACATTTATGAAAAATACACAGCGTACAGCAAATGAAAGACAAAGATCTTGTGAATCCAGCCAATATTTCAGATTTTTTGTGTTTTACAGCGAAAACACAATATAGCATTATATTAGCTTACTACAATAGCCAACCACACAACATCATTGATTTAAGCCAACAATAGCGATAACGAATAAACCAGCAAAAGATATTAATTTTTTCACTAACCTTCTCAAACTTCTTCAGATGACAGTCCTATAACATCATATTACACAATACATATAGAGTTTGTTCGAAAATGTGCATATTTAGCGGCACAAATCGTGGTTATACAATGAGAATAGTAGCCAAGCTGCCAACAAAATGTCGGGAGAAATCTTGGGAGAGGCACCTAATCTAATCAGTAACTAATCATAAACTTGACTAAAAAATACAGGTTGGACAGCAAATGAAAGATACATTAGTTCTTAATGCAACCGCTGTGTTAGATTTTTTAAATTAACGTTACTACGACATACAGCGTGCGTTAAAGCGAGACCGCACCGAAATTAATGGCGGAATAGTAGTTTTACATTTTTCAACAGAACAACGATTTAACATCATAAATACTTCTTACTTTTTGATGAGCTCCCATCAGAATCTTGGGCAAGTTGTCCTTTGTCCAGAGGAATCGTTGCTCGGTTGTAGATTGTCGCCTTCAACTTTGGAATTAGCAGTAAACATTAGCCATGTGGCGAAGACGTGTCCAACTCACTATAACGCAGCACTAAGAAATATCCGAAAATCGCAATATACTGATATAAACTGATATAATGTTGTTATTTTAAACCGAGTTATGATGTCTTTAACACCTATATCGAATAAAATCAGAGCCGGATATATCTAAGGCCTATAACGGGAGCTTTCCAGAACGCAATCCTGAGGTCTGTCTTGCGTCATGGCGAATGTTGAAAAGATTGCACCCCACGTTCCAAGACCATTTATATGGCCTCAGATCTGCCTAGCAACTCCATTCCAATTCTCACTATTTGCTGACATCTAGGGGAAGGCGTATGCAGTGCATCTCGACCAATAGAAGACATGCAAATTAATAAACTGACCCCAGAACAGCCTGCCTGATTTCAGATTTCTCACTTCCTCACAGGAAAATTGCTCCAACTTGAGTTCTGTTTTACTCACATATATAATTCAAACGGTTTTAGAAACTAGAGAGTGTTTTCTATCCAATAGTAATAATAATATGCATATTGTACAAGCAAGATTTGAGTACGAGGCAGTTTAATTTGGCGAACGAAATTTTTACAAAGTGAAAACAGCACCCCCTATTGAGAAAAGGTTTTAAGGTATCTTTACTTTTACTCAAGTATGGTATTTGGATACTTTTTCCACCACTGGTTGGAACATTGCTGCCATTCAGCCACGAGCATGAGTGAGGTCAGGCACTGATGTTGGGTGATTAGGCCTGGCTCGTTCCAATTTATCTCAAAGGTGTTTGATGGGGTTGAGGTCAGAGCTCTGTGCAGGCCAGTCAAGTTCTTTCACACTGATCTCGACAAACCATTTCTTTCCACTGCTCCAGACTCCAATGGTGGTGATCTTTACACCTCTCCAGCCAATGCTTAGCATTGCACATGGTGATCTTAAGCTTGTGTGCAGCTGCTCTGCCATGAAAACCCATTTCATGAAGCTCCTGACGAACAGTTATTGTGCTGATGTTGCTTCCAGAGGCAGTTTGGAACTCAGTAGTGACTGTTGCAACAGAGGACACCATTTTTTCACTCTTCAGCACTCAGCGGTCCATTTCTGTGAGCTTGTGTGGCCTATAACATTGCGTTGTTACTCCTAGACGTTGCCACTTAACAATAACAGCACTTACAGTTGACCAGGGCAGAAATTTGACAAACTGACTTGTTGGAATGGTGGCATCCTATGACCGTGCCACGTTGAAAGTCACTGAGCTCTTCAGTAAGGCCATTCTACTGCCAATATTTGTCTATTGAGATTGCATGGCTGTGTGCTTGATTTTATATGCCTGTCAGCAATGGGTGTGGCTGAAATATACGAATCCACTAATTTGAAGGGGTGTCCACATACTTTTGTATATATAATGTTGATAGGTATCCTCAAACTGATTTTGGTGAAGATGTTTTGGTTTTTCTTTGTATTTCATTTTCCCTGCACATGTACTCTGATGCTGGATTGTTATAATTTATTAAACCCTGGTGTTGGTCCTTGTTTATTTTTTTTTTTATGTAGTATTTAGACTACAATAGCATGTATTATACCACTGTTGTGCAAATAAATAAACTAAAGCAGCCTTAAATTATGTATTCGGCTCATCATATTTTGTGGAGAGGACTGGCAAAGTACAGCCAGGATCAGTGGCACTTATGGTGCACTTGAGTAACCTACCATTACAATAAGGAACATTGTATTTCTATCTTTGTTGGCTGGCTCGCGCCGACCTCGGTATGACTGCAGCACCTAGAACAATGATGGTTTAGTATCTTTGTTTAGAAACTCTGGCTGTGTTCGAGAGGATCAAACCCGTAATGTATCATGGGGAAATTGTGACTGACCGATTGATCTACAAATAAGTTATTTATGATGCAGGTCAGTCAGTCGAAACAAGCCCTCTGCCTATAATCTACAGTAGGCGACCTGGAACAAGGGGAGAAGGCAAGCCAGCATTTCTATGGAAACTGTAACGCAGGTGGGGAGAGGAGCAGCTGATGTTTATGTTTGACAGTTAGCTACAGGTTGCTTTACAAATTTGTAAGGTAAGTTTCTCGCCTCTACAGATAAAGTAGCAAACAAACTCGAAATAACGTGTTTGGTATTTAGGAATCTAATTATCTAAATGTATAGTTAGACTTTATTGTAAGTACGGTCATAATGCAAGATACTTGCTAGGCTAGGTTGACCGTTCAGCTAGCAAGCGTCAGGGACGTGTTCAGCAGGACGTAACGGTTTGGAAAGTTCATATATAAATATGTAGAACAAACGAGTTTGGGCAGGGGTGTCAAACTTAGTCCATGGAGGGCCTAGTTTCGGCAGGTTTTAGTTAATTCCTTTCAATTAAGGCCTAGACAACCAGTTGAGGGGAGTTCTTTACTAATTAGTGACCTTAAGTCAATTGACCTATATATTTTGTGTGTATGTATTGATATGTAAGGTATGTGTGACGTTTTTAAATGTATGTAGTTATGTCCTTGAGCTGTTCTTATCAATTAATGTTCTGTATTATGTCATGTTCTGTGTGGACCCCAGCTTCATGGTCTTTCGCAACAGCTAATGGGGATCCTAATGAAATAACAAGTGCAAGGGAGGAGCGAAAACCTGCATAAACTCAGCCTACTGTGGAATGAGTTTGAGACATGTTCCCTAAGGCTTTGTCACAGAGCCGGCTCCAGGCATAAGCGACATAAACAGTTGCTTAGGGCCCCCGGCCTCTAGGGGGCCACGAACCCACCAAAAATATTTTTTACATTTATTTTAGGAACTCAGTCGGGATCTCAACTTACTATTGAGAGTAAGAATAGGATAATGCACCAGGTGCAATTTAGAATTTTGGTTGAACATCATTCAGCGGTTTTTCTCTAGTTATGTCAGTCACTGACCGTCATTCAATTAGCCTTGCCAGCTAACCATTTTTAGGTTTGTAGTTAGTCTAGCCAGCTATCTAAACTTGTAGTAATCATGGCCAAATACCAACCAGGCACGTGCCCAGGGCCCTGACCTCCAGGGAGCCCCCATTGATTTTGTTATTCAGTCTCACTCAGAAATCATAACATGTCATAAGTCATGGCAAAATGTGTATAATTACAGGAAATTAGCTTTAAAACTGCTAAATAAATTATCCACCCCATTGGTAAAATGGATAGAATTACAGGAAATTAGCTGTGAAACTGAATCTTTTTTCTGTTCTGCCCCATGGCAAAATGAGTAGAATTGCATGAAATTTTTTATGAAATTGCTACATTTTGTTTATGCCCAATGGTAAAATGTTTAGAATTTCACTATTTTCTATCTGCTGTTGAGGGGAGCCACTAAAATGTTTTGCAGCATGTCGGAGGGCCTCCAACCAAATCTTGCTTAGGGCCCCTAAAAGGCTAGAGCCGGCCCTGTCACACAGCTCTAGCATTATGTTTAATTTATCTTTGTCTACAACATCACTCATAAACTGTACTAGACATCACTGAAATGTGTCAATGTTTTCGGCATCAAATCGCACTGTATGCATGCAAATCAGCGATGCAAATTGATTACCTGCCTGCAGACTGCAGGTATCATGGCAGGGACGTCGCGACATGATCGGGAGATGGCGGTGAATGCCAAAAAACAGCTGTCTGTATGCACAGACCCTGTGGATCGACTGAGGATGCAGTGTCTCGCACGAGGCTCTTCTGGCATCAAGGGTCTAGGCAGGTGAGAGAGAGACCAGAATACTCTTATGTGTAGGGCACAGGTAATGGTTCTGGATCAAGTGATGTGTTGCCCAGGTCATCAACATCAAATGTTTGATACAGTAGCAGTAGTGATTGATCAAACATTGTACTATAGGCAATTCTGTCAAGAAGACAGCTCTAGATTGGCTTCTAAGATGCAAGGATTGTTTTGACAACGTTAACTCCAAGAAATTATTAATAATTTTCTTCAACTGCCACCTATTTATATATTTTTTCTTCTTCAATGGTTTATCTGTCAGAACATTCAGGATAATGGATGATGACAACAACCGTATATTGGATGTGAAGGAGTTTATGAAGGGGCTTAATGACTACGGTGTCCTCATTGAGAAAGATGAGGCCATGACAATGTTTCAACGTTTTGACCGGGACAACAGTGGACTCATTGACTTTGATGAATTTCTCCTCACTCTCAGGGTAAATATGAGTGGTAGGGGTAAGCCTCTGAATTACATGATACATATGATCATACTTATTTAATCTGTGAATTTTGTCCATTATTTCTGGTTGTGCTGGTTATGATCACAGCCCCCGATGTCCAATGCCAGGAAGGAGGTGATCATGCAGGCCTTTAGGAAGCTGGATAAGACTGGTGACGGGGTGATCACTATTGAAGATCTGAGTGGGGTTTACAACGCCAAGTACCACCCCAAATATCAAAATGGGGAGTGGACAGAGGAGCAAGTATTCCGCAAATTCCTGGACAGCTTCGACTCTCCTTACGACAAGGACGGAAAGGTAATACTGATAACATCACACCATACTGACCTGGTCACTTTCAGGCATTGGGGTTGTAAAATATGGAAATGTTGGATAGAGGTTATAGTGGTCTTATCAGATGAGGCTGGTGGGAAGAGCTATAGGAGCACAGGCTCATTGTAACGGATGGAATGGAATTAATGGAACGGAGTCAAATGTGGTTTTCATGTTGTTGTTTTTTATTTTTTTTATTTTTAGTGGGTGGATCAGCTTTAATATTGCGGATTGATTGGTGCTTCCATCAATGTAATTGTCTGAATCATTTCCAATCCCCCATATGTTTTGGGGGTAAATAAACACTACCGTTCCAAAGTTTGGGGTCACTTAAAAATGTCCTTGTTTTTGAAAGAAAAGCAACTTTTTGTCCATTCAAATAACATCAAATTTATCAGAAATACAGTATAAACATTGTTAATGTTGTAAAAGACTATTGTAGCTGGAAACGGCAGATTTTTTCAAATGGAATATCTACATAGACGTACAGAGGCCCATTATCAGCAACCATCACTCCTGTGTTCCAATGGCACGTTGTGTTAGCTAATCTAAGTTTATAATTTTAAAAGGCTAATTGATCATTAGAAAACCCTTTTGCAATTATGTTAGCACAGCTGAAAACTGTTGTCCTGATTAAAGAAGCAATAAAACTGGCCTTCTTTAGACTAGTTGAATAACTGGAGCATCAGCATTTGTGGGTTCGACGACAGGCTCAAAATGGCCAGAAACAAAGTACTTTCTTCTGAAACTCGTCAGTCTATTCTTGTTCTGAGAAATGAAGGCTATTCCATGCGAGAAATTGCCAAGAAACTGGAGATCTCGTACAACGCTGTGTACCACTCTCATCACAAAACAGCGCAAACTGGCTCTAACCAGAATAGAAAGAGGAGTGGGAGGCCCTGGTGCACAACTGAGCAAGAAGACAAGTACATTAGAGTGTCTAGTTTGAGAAACAGACCCCTCACAAGTCCTCAACTGGCAGCTTCATTAAAAAAAAAAAAGTATCCTCAAAACACCAGTCTCATCGTCAACAGTGAAGAGACGACTCTGGGATGCTGGCCTTCTAGGTGGTATGGTAGCTTGGTAGCTTGGTGGAGCTGTTTCTCACTGTCAGCCAGCAGATGTCAAGGTTTTGTTTTGTCTCTAGTTAGATATTACACCTTAGTCGCGAGATTAACTAAGCATTTAGATGTTAGCTGAAAATGTCTGAATCTCAAATCAAATCAAATTTTATTTGTCACATACACATGGTTAGCAGATGTTAATGCGAGTGTAGCGAAATGCTTGTGCTTCTAGTTCCGACAATGCAGTAATAACCAACGAGTAATCTAACCTAATAATTCCACAACTACTACCTTATACACACAAGTGTAAAGGGATAAAGAATATGTACATAAAGATATATGAATGAGTGATGGTACAGAACGGCATAGGCAAGATGCAGTAGATGGTATAGAGTACAGTATATACATATGAGATGAGTAATGTAGGGTATATAAACATAAAGTGGCATAGTTTAAAGTGGCTAGTGATACATGTATTACATAAAGATGGCAAGATGCAGTAGATGATATAGAGTACAGTATCTACATATACATATGAGATGACTAATGTAGGGTATGTAAACATTATATTAAGTGGCATTGTTTAAAGTGGCTAGTGATACATTTTTACATACATTTCCATCAATTCCCATTATTAAAGTTGCTGGAGTTGAGTCAGTATGTTAGTGGTGTCTGTTTAACAGTCTGATGGCCTTGAGATAGAAGCTGTTTTTCAGTCTCTCGGTCCCTGCTTTAATGCACCTGTACTGACCTCGCCTTCTGGATGATAGCGGGGTGAACAGGCAGTGGCTCGGGTGGTTGTTGTCCTTGATGATCTTTATGGCCTTCCTGTGACATCGGGTGGTGTAGGTGTCCTGGAGGGCAGGTAGTTTGCCCCCAGGGATGCGTTGTGCAGACAATCTGCACTGAAGAGCAGGTATTGATGAGGGAACAAAAGGTTGTGACACACTCAACTCTCCCACAACATTGTCTGTCCCATTCACCTCTGGTTTTTAGTTTTCAGCCTTATCAGGGTTATGTTGAGTGTCTGTCTCTGACACTGATGGTGTGGGCTGGTTCAGGGAGCGCTGTCTGTCTGACATCCTTCCCTTCTGCAGGTCACCATGGAGGAGTTTCTCAACTACTACTGTGGAGTCAGCGCCTCCATCGATAGTGATGTCTATTTCATTCTCATGATGAAAAATGCATGGAAATTGTGAGTTTTAAGTTGATAACTTTATGATTTTTAATGGACAGTTTTTCAAGGTGCCTTCATAAACAAATATTTCATTTTGGAAATCATGTTGACAAACGAATATTAATAATGTCCCCCCAAAAAATAAAAAAATAATGTCCCAATGATATGCTAATGATTATGAATGACTTGTAAATATTTCGTTCTATGTGAAAATATGTATTTTAATTATACAGTCCCTCTCTCCAGAAACAACCAATATTCTGTATTGTAGAATTTGAAATGTGATGTATCTGTACATCTGTGGTCCACAGTTCCTATGTTAGATACATCTTTATAAAGACGCGGGAAATCATAAAGACTGATAAATCAAAGTACAGTCATTTCAGGAGATGATGAAAGCAGGGGAAATGATACAACTGCATTTGTTTGTGGAATTAATCTGTTTAATAAAAATGTTAAACACAAAATGTAACAACATGGTCATTTCTACACAGATAATGCCGTCACATTTGTCAGATTAAAATAAACAAATACCGGATCGGTACAGATTTTGTACAGTAAAATAAAAACAAAGCAGTAATTTGCCGATGATGACTTTATGTTTAATGCTCTGCTAAAGTCTCACAAAGTGTTCAAGAAAATAATAAAGCGTTCTGCATTGAAAACTAAAATGTATGATAGTACATAGTATAGTATAATACTATAATACATCCAAGTCAGTGTAAAAAAAAGAACATACCGGTAACTGTGCAGGAAATACAATCACTTATGTGCAAAAAATGTAAAACATAATGACAAACAAACACATAAACTGTGATTCAATTATGTATAGAATGTGTAGAAGGGTTTAAACCCCGAGGAATTGACATTCTAGGGGCTCTATTCAATCCGTATCACTGAAGCGTTACACATTGCGCAATAAAAATTGAAGGGTAATTTCCGATTGAGCCGACATATGCAACGTTTACGTTTACCGCGAATGCAGTCTCCGATAACGCAGGAACATTGCCTTTATATTTCATTCATGCTGTAACGCTGAACTTCCGCAATACGGATTGAATAGAGCCCTAGGTTTATTTAGCAGCTGTTGTCATGGTAAAGAGTATATCTGTGATATGAAGCAGCAGTATGTATAACGCCAAGGTGTCATGGTGGCTCGTCAGTATACCGACGGGGTTAATATAGTATGGGATGTGCAAACACAGAAAGGATAATAAGGGAGGTGCCGCGTTGTATTTCAAGTTGTTTAAGTCCTCCCTTGTCTTGTTTCTTAGCAACTAGCAACAGATTAATAACACAAAACCAAACAAACACAATGAGGATGATTCCTGTTCTGTCTCCTATCATTTGTAAATAACATGTGCATTGAGTTCTGCTAGTCTCTTGCGATACTGGGAGTCAGTGGATAGTCAGTTTGAGTCACGGTGAATTAAATAGACTTCAAATAAAAGCAGCCAAAGTCACTCAGGGTAAGAATGTAATAAGCAGCTATAATTCATCTTGAATAGATAATTCTGTCTGTCTGTCTCGCTCCCTCTCTGTCTGTCTGTCTGTCTCTCCATCTCTCTCTCACTGGATCTGATAGAAACTAGACATGGTGACATAAGCCTCATCCTTGCCTCCTTGCTGAGTAGCACCTAGCCCCTCAGGACCAATGTTACCCTCACTGTCATCTGTCTCCACGCTCTCAAAGTCACTCCTCAGATCCAGGATCCCCACAGTGGAGCCACTGTTCCCACTGCTCCCCGCCCCACCATTGAGGTGCACTCCTGGGGACTCACACCTAAGCAGTATGGTCTCCGACCCTCCACTACTGGTGGTATGGCAGGACGTCGTATCCCCATCACGCTCTTGAATGAGGCATTGATCTTTGACCTCAGCGAGTCGATGGGAGTCAGAGTCAGGGGGTAGGGAGGTAAGGTCTTGCTCCTTGTCCGGCTCCACCAGCTGGATGTTGAGGTCACTGAACACCTCGGGGCTAAAGCTCACAGGTGGGCCCTGCTGGGTCAAAGGAAAGAGACAGAATAAAACAATATCCTCATAACTTATTATGGCCATTATCGTTCACTGTCTAGTGCATATCAGAGGACTTACCTTCATTGGCTCATAGGTCTGGGCGATCTGGAGAAGTGTGTGTTTGGGATGTGGAATGCTTGGCCATATGAAGGAATGTATTCTGTGAGGACAGAGAGACATCCAGAGGATGACATGGAGGACATGCACACACACACACAAAATATGATGTGCAGAGGAAAAGGAGATCAATTTAATACTCACTGTTTTCTCCAGAAAATACCAACTGCCAAAGTAACCAACAGCAGAGCAGCAATGGGCACGATGAGAGAATAGGAAAGCACCTGCACGTCTGTCTCTGTAGGGAAGTGGGAGAGATGATGCATGTGACTCACATTTCCTGTACCTTGCTCTATCACTTCCACCTAACTGCACAGTCCAGATATCATGCTATGCTTTTTAGATACAAGTCCTTTTTTACCTGTGTTGGTGCTGAAACTGATAGAGGTGCTCCACTCACTCCAGCTGCCATCAAAGTACCCCCCGCTTGGCTTGGCTCGCACCTTGACATTATACTCTGTGTTCTTATGGAGGTACTCGTCCCCCTCAATGATCAGAGGCTGATAGGTTATGTTTTTAACCTTTGAACAGGGTACACCGTAAAAGAAGAACAAGACAATATGACACCTTCCTAATATTTAGTTGCACCCCCTTTTGCCCTCAGAACAGCCTCAATTGAATGATATTCTCTGATGAAGGTCGACTGACCGAAAGCTTAGCCTCTATTAAAATAAATCTGTCTGGAAGTGTGCAGAGACTTTTTCCTGTTTCTCCAGTTTTGCGTTTTGTCTCCTCCACCTTCACTAATCAGTTTTGAGTGTGTGGTAGATTCTGCCTATTCTGATTCAACGATATGGAAATTATGGTAATATAATTAAGCTTTTGTATCCACAAATCCAAGAAAAATTGGCTTTTGGCAATTGTACCAGAGTATTTTTGACACTCCAGATGCGAAGTTGGAAAAGTTGATTGCTGGGTTTCAGGTAATCCTTCAGGTATGGATTACCAATGTATATAAGAGCCCGGTTGGAGCTCTTCAGAAATGTGGCATTCACCACCCAAGGACTCCTGGGTTTAACTGAAACATAAAGATTGATAAGAAAGACGGGATAAGTGTTAAGGGCAATTGATGCAAGTGCCAACTAAGGGCTATCAATTGATAGGTGTCATGTAAAAATGCCTCATGTTACTTTCATTCAAACCATAGGGTGAGAATGTATGAAATTATGATAACTTACTTATTTTTTTCAAACTCATTGTTTTCCAAAATGTGCCACCTCGTTTTAATTGAACGGTGAGATTATACGATTGCAGAGTGTCCAGGTCCGTAAATGTGACATTATTCCCCTTCTCTTTCAAACAGCGTTGCTTTTTGTAATCTGTGTAGCTGTAAACAAAATGTTAATAAAATCACCTTATCAATAAATTATTTCTTAATCCATTTGAGGATTTTACACATCTGGATATCTGAATATGCAGTAAGGGTGTTCTTCCACCCATGATATTTGTCCTTTGTGTTGTATAAACTCCTAACTAACACAACTGATGTTCAGTGGTCTTCTAGGAGGTTTATTACCAAAGACTCATGGCTTTTATGTCCTCCATTTCATCATCATCGGTGTCATCATCAAGGTGGCAGGTTAGGCTGTTTGCTGCCGAGACACTGAGATGAGAGGTGCAGAGTATTCTGGGTTCTGGAAGGGAAAGGAAAGGAAAGGCAACAAAACAAAACCATTTCAGTGGTTTGAATGGGTTGAAGAGCAGCAAACCTTTTGTCAAATACATTTTGGTACATAATGAGAATGAACAGTTAATGTTGCACCATCACTGTGTTGGACACAAATAATGCACTTAGACTTCAGGATTAAATCAGTGAATCATTTAAATAGAACTCTTAAAGAGGAATGGCAGCTCACCATTGTCAACCAATTCTTCTCCACTTTGAGAGTGCACCAGAACCGGGAGCATGAGTAAGGCAATCCATAGGCTGTATGCCATTTCTCACAAAGCAGTCACACTAATGTAAGATGTAGTGCCCCCAAATACAGAGGTGAGACTCTGGCGCACACACGCACAAGGAACTCAAAATGTCTCAGCTGTCTCACTGAACTGTCAGTATAAATATGACAGGAGAGCAGAAAAGAGAGAGAGGGAGGAAGAGAGAGAGAGAGAGAGGAAGAGAGAGACACACACACACACACAGAGAGAGGGAGGAAGAGAGACACACACACACACACAGAGAGAGAGAGAGAAATGGAATGATCTTTTCAAGACTAGAGCTGCTTATTGCATTCTTACTCTGAGTGACATTGGCTGAGGTTTTGAGATGACAGTATAAAATGTCACCTTTTATTTGAGGGTATTTTCACATATAATAGTATTAGTATCTTATTAGAATCCCCATTAGTTACAGCCAAAGCTGTTTATAAATGAAAAGCTGTTCAGGAATGAAAACACTTTACGTATCTAGTCATAAGTATTTGGACAAATTCTCTTATATTTTTATTAAAGTAGTCAAATGTTTAGTATTTGGTCCCATATTCATAGCACACAATGACTACATCAAGCTTGTGACTCTACAAACTTGTTGGATGTATTTGCAGTTTGCTTTGGTAGTGTTTAAGATTATGTTGTGCCCAAGAATAGAATATGTTTTAGAACACTTCTATTATGGATGCTACCATGATTACAGATAATCATGAATAACTCATGAATAATGAGTGAGAAAGTTACAGAGGCATAAAGATCAAACCCCTCAAAGAATGCTAACCTTCCCTGTTATCGGTAATTGTGAGAGCTATAGCATGTCTTGGGGGTATGATCTTTGTGCCTCTGTAACAATTGTCGGGTAAATGTTTCAGCAATGGGCAGGATAACCCTAACTCTAATTTAAAAATGATTATTATCATATTATGAGCACACTATTCTCAGGGATATAATGGGGCTCAGTCTTTGAAGTTTTATCAGAGTTTGTGCCATGGCACCAGATCACATTCTTATGAGAGAATTTCAGAGAATTGCTTGTGGAGGTGGGGGATGCCAACTCAAGCAGTGCTCTAAGCATTACAATATGAGCAAGGCTTGCTGTTATGGACACCTTGTATACTGTATTTACACAGAAGAATATATAACCTTTTTCATTCAAACACTTTTTTAATAGAGTAAGGATCTGGTCATTTGAACATTGGAATAATGTTCAGATTTCTTTGCTGTTGTGAAACAACCTGAGACATACATGCATTTAACAAGAAGATATCCTTCCTGCTTCCTATCATTGAACAAGAGTTTGAGAAAAAGGAGCATTTACCACAAAGTTTGTAGAAATGTTCAAACCATTTCCCATTACAGTATGTTGTGAGAATGACTTAACATTTATGCTTATTTAAACAGGTTTCAGTATTACAATAACAAGGTTCCATTGCATTTGTGATATGACCAATGTGTCCTGTAACGTGACAGGAAAGGAAAACCCCTTACTCTGTTAACCATTTCCATGTTATGGAAAACTTTTGGGGTATTCTGAATTCAGCACGTTTTTTTTTTCTGCGCTTTTACACTTCAAATTGAAGTTTCATTCCAAAATGCTAAACTCAGAAAAAAAAGAAACTCTCACTGCCAACTGCGTTTATTTTCAGCAAACTTAACATGTGTAAATATTTGTATGAACATAACAAGATTCAACAACTGAGACATAAACTGAACAAGTTCCACAGACATGTGACTAACAGAAATGGAATAATGTGTGCCTGAACAAAGGGGGGGGGGGGGGGGGGGGTCAAAATCAGAAGTAACGGTCAGTATCTGGTGTGGCCACCAGCTGCATTAAGTACTGCAGTGCATCTCCTCATCATGGACTGCACCAGATTTGCCAGTTCTTGCTGTGAGATACCCCACTCTTCCACCAAGGCACCTTCAAGTTCCCGGACATTTCTGGGGGGGAATGGCCCTAGCCCTCACCCTCCGATCCAACAGGTCCCAGACGTGCTCAATGGGATTGAGATCCGGGCTCTTCGCTGGCCATGGCAGGTCATGTCAGGATGAGCCTGCAGGAAGGGTACCACATGAAGGAGGAGGATGTCTTCCCTGAAATGCACAGCGTTGAGATTGCCTGCAATGACAACAAGCTCAGTCCGATGATGCTGTGACACCGCCCCAGACCATGACTGACCCTCCACCTCCAAATCGATCCCGCTCCAGAGTACAGGACTCGATGTAATGTTCATTCTTTCAATGATAAACGCGAATCCGACCATCACACCTGGTGAGACAAAACCGCGACTCGTCAGTGAAGAGCACTTTTTGCCAGTCTTGTCTGGTCCAGCGATGGTGGGTTTGTGCCCATAGGCGACGTTGTTGCCGGTGATGTCTGGTGAGGACCTGCCTTACAACAGGCCTACAAGCCCTCAGTCCAGCCCCTCTCAGCCTTTTGAGGACAGTCTGAGCACTGATGGAGGGATTGTGTATTCCTGGTGTAACTCGGGCAGTTGTTGTTGCATCCTGTACCTGTCCCGCAGGTGTGATGTTCGGATGTACCGATCCTGTGCAGGTGTTGTTACACGTGGTCTGCCACTGCGAGGATGACCAGCTGTCTGTCCTGTCTCCCTGTAGCGCTGTCTTAGGCGTCTCACAGTACGGACATGGCAATTTATTGCCCTGGCCACATCTGCAGTCCTCATGGCATCTTTCTGTTGGTGTTTTTCAGAGTCAGTAGAAAGGCCTCTTTAGTGTCCTAAGTTTTCATAACTGTGACCTTAATTGCCTACCGTCTGTAAGCTGTTCGTGTCTTAATGATCGTTCCACAGGTGCATGTTCATTAATTGTTTATGGTTCATTGAACAAGCATGGGAAACAGTGTTTAAACCCTTTACAATGAAGATCTGTGAAGTTATTTGGATTTTTACGAATTATCTTTGAAAGACAGGGTCCTGAAAAAGGTCAGTTTCTTCTTTTGCTGAGTTTATATATCAATTTTCTGAAATGTTGGTAAATTAGCTTTTACTGTTTAAAAAACGTATTATAGAGATCGGTGTGATTTTTCACTATCTAATCATGGCATGGGGTTGTTCAATGACAGACATGTATTTGTTTAAAATCACTTGATGGTTTCATTTCAGAGAGACAAATAATCATGTTTTTTTGCAAAATGCAATATATGTGCCTCACTCTCAGAGAAATAAGTAGTACTGCTAGGTTTTACACAGTCAAATGTAACAAATAACTACATTTATAATAAAGAAATATACAAATGCTACATTTGTGTCGTCAATATTTTTTGTCAGTCATTTAGTGGATGCTCTTATCCAGAGTGACTTACAGTAAGTGCATTCATTTTAACCTGTCTAGGACTAGGGTGCCGCTAGCGGCACACCCCCCCCACCCCCACTGAAAAGGCAGAGCCGCGAAATTCAAAAAAAATATTTTTTTTAAATATTTAACTTTCACACATTAAAGTCCAATACAGCTAATGAAAGACACAGATCTTGTGAATCCAGCCAACATGTCCGATTTTTAAAATGTTTTACAGGGAAGACACAATATGTAAAGATGTAAATCTATTACCTAAAAACACATTAGCATAATCCACCATCTTTTATTTGTCCACCAACACCAGTAGCTATCACCAATTCGGCTAAACTAAGATATTTATAGCCCCTAACCAAGAAAAAAACTCATCAGATGACAGTCTGATAACATATTTATGGTATGGGATAGGTTTTGTTAGAAAAATGTGCATATTTCAGGTAGATGGCATAGTTTACAATTGCACCCACCGTCACAAATGGACTAGAATAATTACAATGAGCAACGTGTTTACCTAACTACTAATCATCAAACATTTCGTAAAAATACACAGCATACACTAATCGAAAGACACAGATCCTGTGAATACAGACAATATTTCAGATTTTCTAAGTGTCTTACAGCGAAAACACAATAAATCGTTATATTAACATAGCACATGTGCAAACATTACCCCAGCATTGATTCTAGCCAAAGAGAGCGATAACGTAAACATCGCCAAAATATATTATTTTTTTCACTAACCTTCTCAGAATTCTTCAGATGACACCCCTGTAACGTCACATTACAACATACATATACAGTTTGTTCGAAAATGTGCATATTTAGCCACCAAAATCATGGTTAGACAATGGGAAATGTAGCCCAGCTGGTGAGAAAATGTCCGTGCGCCATATTAGACAGTGATCTACTCGTATACATAAATACTCATAAACGTGACAAAAAAATATAGGGTGGACAGCGATTGATAGACAATTTAATTCTTAATACAATCGCGGAATTACATTTTTTAAATTATCCTTACTTTTCAATACAGTTTGCGCCAAGCGAAGCTACGTCAAAAAAGATGGCGTCCTAAGCCACTAACATTTTTCGACAGAAACACGATTTATCATAATAAAAATGTCCTACTTTGAGCTGTTCTTCCATCAGTATCTTGGGCAAAGGATCCTTTCTTGGGTCTAATCGTCTTTTGGTGGAAAGCTGTCCTCTTGCCATGTGGAAATGCCAACTGCGTTCGGGATGAACTGGAAGTGTGCCCAGAGATTCACAGCGTCTCAGAAATAAATGTCCCAAAATCGCACTAAACGGATATAAATTGCTATAAAACGCTTTAAATTAACTACCTTATGATGTTTTTAACTCCTATAACGAGTCTTAACATGACCGGAGAAAGATTACTCCCAACACTAATGCTTGGAACAAGTGCGGGTCGGTGTCCTCCACGCGCATGACGCAGCTGGAAAAGAGTTCCTAGCTACATGGTTTTTTAATTTATAGTGCCTGTGATTGCGCAATCGACCCCATTCAAATCGTCATCACGTAAAGGCATCCAGGGGAAGACGTAAGCAGTGTCCGTATACTCATAGGAATAACATTGGCCTTAAAACTGACTCCAGAACAGTGGCCAAAATTTCTGAAATCTGACTCCATGTCAGGGAAATTGCTGTAGAATGGGTTCTGTTTCACTTAGAGACAAAATTTCAACTCCTATAGAAACTATAGACTGTTTTCTATCCAATAATAATAATAATATGCATATTGTATGATCAAGAATTTTGTAGGAAGCCGTTTCAAAAATTACACAATTACCATAAATAGTGACAACAGCGCCCCCAGCCTTAACATGTTTTAAGACAACTAGGTGAGACAACTACATATCACTGTCAAATATACAGGATACGAACATTCCATTCCAGCTAAACAATGGATTTTAAAAAATCATTTAATTAAACATCTGAAAACAGTACACACACAAAAGTACCCATAAGCAATTATTTCTGATGAAAAAACACAAATGCTAAACATTAGTGGATATAGCGCTTTGGAAATAAACTCTTCATTTGTGTTAGTTTTCTGACTTTCAATTCAGTTTAAATATGGTTTGGAATGCCCCTTTTAGTTCTTATTCACTATTTATGCATCTGACCCATTGCAAGTTCTTAGAAGATCCCAGCTAAGAGAATCCAGCACAAGCTGGTAAGACCTATGGTCTGTTGGCTTCACTGTGTACACAGTGGTGTTTAAGGACAATGTAGAAATGTATTCATTAAAATGCCTCACATTTTCCTGACATACAAAAAGTAAGTGATGTAAGCAACACTCAAATGGCTTCTTGTCTAACATCAAACTTTCAACTTTAAAACTTTAATGTACAGTATTACCAAACTGCACTGATGAAAATAAATATTTTGACTAACGTGTTTATAATGATTTAACAGTAAAGATTTTTTTTTAATAAATACATTAACAGTAGAGAGCTCTCGAATGCATCTGTGGGTGGCTGCTGTGGTTGTGATGCTGGGTTTGGTGTAGAAGAAATATGAGAAAAACCTGTGGGTGAAGGGAAAGAATCCTATTCCTCTCTACACTCACTGGCTCTTGCACTGTTTATGTTGAGGGGCCACCTCTGAGGGGTTAACTCAGAATCAAAATATCACCTAATTTGGTCTGTCAATGAGAGATTACTAAGAGGTATACTACAAAGCAGGTTCAAGGAGCTAACTTGCCTAAATGTTCTGAAATAACTTTTTTTTCATCTTAAAAAAATGCATTCTTTAAATGGGCATTGTCTAATTTACTAAACAACCAAAAGCAATTGTTTCTGGCTGTTTTCAAAATAAGCTGGCTATAACTAATTGATCCTGCTCTGTAGTATACCCCTATGCACTACACTGATACCTGAGTGAGGGGAGATGGTTATGAGAAGGGTGAAAGGTTAGTCAACACTTGCCTAGCTGCACACCATTCTCTGGAATGCTCCGTAAAGCCTGGTTGGCACACACCTCTCTCTCCAGAGTTCTGAAGGAACCAAGCAGCCTGCCCCGCCTCCCCCTATGAAACCACACACTGGTGGCCTTATCTCTGCACTCATCTTACAAACATCATCTGCTGTGGTTTTTTACCTCATGCCTCCTCTCTGCTCTGCAGCACTTCACACAGCCCTGGGAGTCTGTTCTCTAGTCTGTTTTGCACTCTCTCATTGTGGTCTAGATCCTCATCCTTTGACTGTGTGTAATGACTATTTAGCAAAGTGCTTAAGGATGATGCATGGTTCCTGTGTTCTGGTGAAAAGGGTAAAACTGTATTGATGAAGTGAAAAACAACAACAAAAACCTCAAAAACAACAACAAAATGACATCATTAATCAAAAACCATAAAAACACATCTCCATCAGCTATGTAAACAGATTGGTAGAGTAAGTGCTGCTTATGCCAACTCTGACCTCATCCTTCAGATATATCCTCTATCCCAACTATGAAGCCACACGGTGATCTCTTACTACTATTGAAGGGCTCATTTCCAGTGAAGCCACACCAAAATAAGCAACTCTTTGAAACTATGTCTCGGCAGCCACATTAATCTCTCCGCTGCACAGCAACTCTGTGAGCTTCCTGCTTCCTTTTGCTTGTTTATCTAACCAAGGTTGCACTCAACATCATCAGTTTTGCAATATTCTATAACAGGCACAGTGCCTATAGAAATTGCCTATAGAAAGTCTTAAACATTTTTCACATTATGTTACAAAGTGGGATTGAAATAGATTTAATTGAAACATTTTGTCATTGTTCTACACAAAATACTCCACAATGTGAAAATAAATTCTACAAAGTTCTAGAAATTAATAAAATTAAATAACTAAAATATAGTTATTGCATAAGTGTTCACCCCCCTTGTTTAGGCAAGCCTAAAGTAGTTCAGAAGCAACATTTAGTTCAGAAGCAACATAATAAGTTATATGGACTCAATCTGTGTGAAATAATAGGGATTGACATGTTTTTTGAATGACTACCCCTTCCCCTGTCCCCCATACATACAACATCTATCTGTAATGTCCCTCAGTCAAGTATTGAATTTCAAGCACAAATTCAACTACAAAGACCAGGGAGCTTTTCGAAAGCCTCCTAAGGAAGGGCAGTGATTGGTAGATGGGTAACAATAACAAATCAGACATTGAATATATCTTTAAGCATGGTCAAGTTAATTAAACCACACAGTTCAATGGTTGTGATGGAAGAAAACTGAGGATGGATCAACAACATTGTAGTGACTCCACAATAATGACCTAAATTACAGAGTAAAAAGAAGAATACAAATATACAGAATAAAAATATTCCAAAACATACATGCAACAAGGCACAACAGTAATATTGCAAAATACATGGCAAAGGGATAAACTTTTTGGTCTAAATGCAAAGCCTTACGTTTGGGCCAAATCCAACATATCACTGAGTAACTGCCCCCTTACTTTCAAGCATGATGGTGGCTGCATCATGGTATGGGTATGCTTGACATCAGCAAAGACAGGGGAGTTTTTCAGGATGAAAAGGTACGGAATGGAGCTAAGCACAGGCAAAATCCTAGAGGAAAACATGCTTCAGTCTACTTTACTCTAGACACTGGGAGAGGAATTCACCTTTCAGCAGGACAATAATCCACAACACAAAGGCAAATCTACGCTGGTGTTGCTTACCAAGACGACATTGAAAGTTCCGGAGTAGCCAAGTTACAGTTTTGACAAAAATCTGCTTCAAAATCTATGTCAGACTTGAAAATTGCTGTCTACCCATGATCCCTAACACCTTGACAGTGGTTGAAGAATTTAGAAAAGAATAGGTAAATATTGCACAATATACAGTGGGGCAAAAAAGTATTTAGTCAGCCACCAATTGTGCAAGTTCTCCCACTTAAAAAGATGAGAGAGGCCTGTAATTTTCATCATAGGTACACTTCAACTATGACAGACAAAATGAGAAAAAAAAATCCAGAAAATCACATTGTAGGATTTTTATTTATTTATTTTTAATTTTATCCCCCTTTTCTCCCCAATTTTCGTGGTATCCAATCGCTAGTAATTACTATCTTGTCTCATCGCTACAACTCCCGTACGGGCTCGGGAGAGACGAAGGTCGAAAGCCACGCGTCCTCCGAAGCACAACCCAACCAAGCCACACTGCTTCTTAACACAGCGCGCCTCCAACCCGGAAGCCAGCCGCACCAATGTGTTGGAGGAAACACCGTGCACCTGGCCCCCTTGGTTAGCGCGCACTGCGCCTGGCCCGCCACAGGAGTCGCTGGAGCGCGATGAGACAAGGATATCCCTACCGGCCAAACCCTCCCTAACCCGGACAACGCTAGCCCAATTGTGCGTCGCCCCACGGACCTCCCGGTTGCGGCCGGCTGCGACAGAGCCTGGGCGCGAACCCAGAGACTCTGGTGGCGCAGCTAGCACTGCGATGCAGTGCCCTATACCACTGCGCCACCAGGGAGGCCCATTGTAGGATTTTTAATGAATTTATTTGCAAATTATGGTGGAAAATAAGTATTTGGTCAATAACAAAAGTTTATCTCAATACTTTGTTATATACCCTTTGTTGGCAATGACAGAGGTCAAACGTTTTCTGTAAGTATTCACAAGGTTTTCACACACTGTTGCTGGTATTTTGGCCCATTCCTCCATGCAGATCTCCTCTAGAGCAGTGATGTTTTGGGGCTGTTGCTGGGCAACACAGACTTTCAACTCCCTCCAAATATTTTCTATGGGGTTGAGATCTGGAGACTGGCTAGGCCACTCCAGGACCTTGAAATGCTTCTTACGAAGCCACTCCTTCGTTGCCCGGGCGGTGTGTTTGGGATCATTGTCATGCTGAAAGACCCAGCCATGTTTCATCTTCAATGCCCTTGCTGATGGAAGGAGGTTTTCACTCAAAATCTCACAATACATGGCCCCATTCATTCTTTCCTTTACACGGATCAGTCGTCCTGGTCCCTTTGCAGAAAAACATCCCCAAAGCATGATGTTTCCACCCTCATGCTTCACAGTAGGTATGGTGTTCTTTGGATGCAACTCAGCATTCTTTGTCCTCCAAACACGACGAGTTGAGTTTTTACCAAAAAGTTCTATTTTGGTTTCATCTGACCATATGGTATTCTCCCAATCTTCTTCTGGATCATCCAAATGCTCTCTATCAAGCTTCAGACGGGCCTGGACATGTACTGGCTTAAGCAGGGGGACACGTCTGGCACTGCATGATTTGAGTCCCTGGCGGTGTAGTGTGTTACTGATGGTAGGCTTTGTTACTTTGGTCCCAGCTCTCTGCAGGTCATTCACTAGGTCCCCCCGTGTGGTTCTGGGATTTTTGCTCACCGTTCTTGTGATCATTTTGACCCCACGGGATGAGATCTTGCGTGGAGCCCCAGATCGAGGGAGATTATGCCAGCAGCATACCACCCTGCATACCACTGCTGGCTTGCTTCTGAAGCTAAGCAGGGTTGGTCCTGGTCAGTCCCTGGATGGGAGACCAGATGCTGCTGGAAGTGGTGTTGGAGGGCCAGTAGGAGGCACTCTTTCCTCTGGTCTAATAAAATATCCCAATTCCCCAGGGCAGTGATTGGGGACACTGCCCTGTGTAGGGTGCCGTCTTTCGGATGGGACGTTAAACGGGTGTCCTGACTCTCTGAGGTCATTAAAGATCCCATGGCACTTATCGTAAGAGTAGGGGTGTTAACCCCGGTGTCCTGGCTAAATTCCCAAGCTGGCCCTCAAACCATCATGGTCACCTAATAATCCCCAGTTTACAATTGGCTCATTCATCCCCCTCCTCTCCCCTGTAACTATTCCCCAGGTTGTTGCTGCAAATGAGAACGTGTTCTCAGTCAACTTACCTGGTAAAATAATGGTAAAATAAAATAAAATAAAAATCAGTGGTCTTGTATGTCTTCCATTTCCTAATAATTGCTCCCACAGTTGATTTCTTCAAACCAAGCTGCTTACCTATTGCAGATTCAGTCTTCCCAGCCTGGTGCAGGTCTACAATTTTGCTTCTGGTGTCATTTGACAGCTCTTTGGTCTTGGCCATAGTGGAGTTTGGAGTGTGACTGTTTGAGGTTGTGGACAGGTGTCTTTTATACTGATAACAAGTTCAAACAGGTGCCATTAATACAGGTAACGAGTGGAGGACAGAGGAGCCTCTTAAAGAAGAAGTTACAGGTTGAGAGCCAGAAATCTTGCTTGTTTGTAGGTGACCAAATACTTATTTTCCACCATAATTTCCAATAAATTCATAAAAAATCCTTCAATGTGATTTTCTGGATTTTTTTTCTCATTTTGTCTGTCATAGTTGATGAAAATTACAGGCCTCTCTCATATTTTTAAGTGGGAGAACTTGCACAATTGGTGGCTGACTAAATACTTTCCCCCCCCCACTGTAGGTGTGCAAAGCTCTTACCCAGAAAGACTGTAATCGCTGCCAAAGGTGCTTCTAACATGTATTGACTCAGGGGGGCGAATAGGTATAGTAGTGTATTATTTTGTATTAATCTTTTACACATTTTTGAATTTTCCTTCCTCTTTGACATTACAGAGTATTTTGTGTAGATCATTGATAAAAAAAGACAATTAAATCCATTTTGATTCCACTTTGAAACACAATAAAATGTGAAGAAATCCAAGGGGGTGGTAAACTTTCTATAGGCACTGTAGACCTGATTGCAGAGGTAACTTATTGTGTTTTTGCCTACAAAATTGAACTGAATGGCTTTCAAAAATCTGTTGCACAATAATAGTTAGAAAAATCTCAATACATCCCAGGTCATCTCTGCTAAACTACACATGGAAAATAAACCTGCAGCAACAGGAAATGTGAATTATTATGTGGATTATAATTAATGGACATTTTTGTAAGTGTTAATACATTTTTCATAAGGGAATATCAAGTCTGTAATTTCAAAGAGAAGATTACAAACTTCAGAAGCCTTTTTAACCCTTTATGCTTGTGGGAATTGGTCTATTTGGATAGGGCTAAAATGAAATGTTTCTTCAGGAGAAATATGAAATGCATAACCATGGTAGCAATAGAAAGGGAACCGTTTAAAGATAAGGAGGAAATGGTTAGACCAAAGGGGAGTGAGTACACATACACAACAGTTTGACACAAGACCGGATCCAAACACTACAATGTTGATGTTATGTGCATTGCACATTTACTGTACTTTTCACCACATTTGTTGATAACAAAATCTGAAAATACTCTGGATACGTTCAGTAACATGATAAGACTATTCCTGGAAAATGTGGGGTAGGTGAAAATTAAGACAAAAAAATGACAAGGGTTTGAGTGAGAGGACTAACTGGTGTCTCCAAGTGGCCACATACCTCTCTAAAGTGTGCACAGTTTCTTAACAATTTCAATGCACTTTTATGACTCAAAGAAGTCTTCAACAATAAGGTACTTTTTTGAGCTCTCCTTGCTGTGCCATAGAGGCGCAACCACACATTTGTTTCATTTGGAACACAACCCCCACCTTCACACAATTACTGTTGTTTACCCAATCCAGAAACAGTCCATTATAAATCACAATCTGGGTTCAGGTGGGCATGATTTGAAAGCTTGTACTATTGCCAACATGGCTAGCTAAGTTATAAAATATGATCTTACAGTGTTAAGCTTTCACAGGGCAGTTCAGAGAAACAGACTGTAATGTTGATGCCCATAGAAAGGAGTGATGAGTGCATTCAGGTGCGTGTGCCGCGACAAATTATCTTAACAATAAACAAACATAGGCTGATTCTGTTCAGAACAATCCAGGGTATGACGACATGTCATCTTGTAACTGTACAACAAATATATTGATCATAAACGTTGACACTGTATATGAAATTAGTTTTATGATTTGCAAATGTGAAGTGCACATTTGGACTCACGGGTGTTTGGCTCGCTTGTATGACATCAAAGTGGTATTTATTCTAATCCTCAACATGTCATCTTTTAAAATACAGATTCCTCTTAATTTACAGAAATTCCCTCTCTCAGACACCAAAATATTTCCAAAAGTTGCCCAATTAGCAGGAGGGATGGGGGAAATTTCTTGTTGCTCACGATGCTCAAGTTCAGAACAGCTGTCAGTCAAAACCCATGCAGCACTGTGAAGCGCATCCTACATCTGTAGGTCCACACTTTCCACGGCACATAATATTGCATCACCGGCATATCTTTTGACCAGTTGGTCAAGAAATCCCCTTCCTTACGTCACTCTGTAATTATGTTCAACATTCAGAATGTAGAGTGAATGTCGTCATCTCACAATGTGTATACCCTGTTCTATTCATTATCAGATGAGATGGTGTTCTCTGAGGTTTCTGGTGCAGGCTGAGCAACGAGATACTGGGTCATCCCCTGAGAGTCAAAGAGGAACCATGTGTGGTTTGTAAAGGCCAATTTGACCACATGCTCGTCTGAGACACTTTCATCTATGTAAACCTGCTAAAACCCGGAATCTGTGGAACTGTAATTTGTGATATGAGTGCCAGAAAGTAGACAGAGATAATGTCGGTGGTTCTGTCAATAAAGATCAACCTGTCTGTGTCAGCCTTACTGTCAAATAAAAATGTAAACTTGGTCTGGTGTGTTCTAGCGGTCTAAGCCACTGCCTCTGTAGCACATGTACAATGTACCATTTCCAGCTTGGGTTCGTATCAGATCCACTGCTCTTTCAGCATTCTCTCTCCTACCTCTCACCTCTATCTATCCACTAAACATAGAAAATACTTACAAATATATTGAAAAACAAAACCAAATAAAGTCATGCAACACTACCTATCATTTCCTCACTGATCAGCTTGTTCTGAGAACAGAGTTACCAACCACCTGAGATACTGAAGGGTAACCTCGGACACCTGAGATAGAGAGACAGCCATTCAGGTGCAGCTGCTTAGGTACAGTAGAGACACAACCAACAGTATGTTACCATGGGAAACAACCAACAGACTGCTACCATGGGAAACAACCAAGAGCCACATTCACAAAGCCTTCCACACACCGTGTGTGTGTGTGTGTGTGTGTGTGTGTGTGTGTGTGTGTGTGTGTGTGTGTGTGTGTGTGTGTGTGTGTGTGTGTGTGTGTGTGTGTGTGTGTGAGTGTGAGAGAGAGAGAGAGGAGGAGAGACAAAAACAGGGAAGGGGGGGAGACAAACATTCTACCAATACCCACAGATGCCAGGTGGTTGCAAGGCTGTGGTTGGTATGGAGAGATGAGGGTAATACATGGAAGGAGGTAGAGACAGGGTACTGTTGTGGTTCATCTTCCCCATCTGTAGCTGTGCTATTAGCTAAGAGTAGAGTGAGATCTCACACAACACCAACGCAGATGCACCATGCTGCCGTGCCTATACAGTGCTGTTAAAGTATACTGACAGGTCTTTAGGACAGAGTGAGCTGTCCTTCTGAGTAGTTTAAAACTTCCCCAGGGGAACTCCACACAGCTTATAATGCAATTCTGAAGTTGGTTTTTGGTATTCTATCAAAACCCCCAAAGTATTTTCAGTGCATAATTCACACATAACACAAAACATGTATTCAAAATGTTTTATTTGGCCTTTTGTAATACCATTTTTTTCAAAGAAAGATTGTGAGGTTACATTTTGTTCAAACTGAGTCAATACATTGTATATTATTTTCACCCACTGACTAAATAAGTTTCCTAATTATAGAGATATAAGAGAAAAACTGTACCTCCCCCGACCATCAAACCACTGGCATATGAATGTACTTATCATTTACTCATCCACAAAACCAGATCATTGGGAGTTTTCAATGCTTCATCTAACATCTATTAATTTAAGTACATAAATACATCATTCACCATGTCACCAAATTGATATTGTGCAACATGTACTATTCTGCATACATGCAACACACTTCAATAAAACACATCATCAATAAACTTTAGGGCAAGTGAGACCTCTGCTTTAGAAAGCGCGTCAAAACTAAGGACAACATATCAATGTATGAACGCTTGCATCCACACTCTACATCACACACCAGTTCCTTTACTCCTGTTCAATTTCAGCAATGAAACTTATGACATAGAAAACACAAACAATGTATACATTTATCAAACTTTTATGGCACACAGGGCCCATAGACTAAAGGCCTCTCTGGGGGTGTGGCCCCTGTGAAATATATTATTCTGTGTATAGCCTCATGATATAATGGGTATATGATCGTGAGTTTTGACATATAGTGAGGAATGCAGTGAAACGTGGTGAACTTCCAGTCGTATAAAAAAGCATGAGTTGGCGCACACTCAGAAAAATGTTGTGTAGGAGGTGCTGACTAACATCAAGTAAACTGTAGGCTATAAAAATAAAGAGTCACAGACCATATACAAGCTCCCAGTAATGTATTGGGTAAACCACCAACTTTTCGGCATCACTCTTCCAGTCTTAACATAAGCAATACCAAATTCTTTATACCTGACAGAGAGCAGCAGAGAGGGTGTTATTGGAACTCTACTATAATGTCCCACAATCCACAGAGGAGTGTTATAAAAACACACTGTGCGAAACATACAGAGGAAAAGGAATGACACTCAAAATGGGCGAGTAGTAGCGCTAGAACAACTCTGTCCCCCTTTACCATAAAAAACTCCACTGTATTCAAAAAGAAACAGGCCACATTAACATATTCCAAACAAAACACGAGGTGAATCAGGGATGCTCCTGTACACATTACTGGCATTGTTAGTAGCTAGAGACCTTCCACACACCGGCTTTGCTCTAGTAAAAGCTGCTCTGATATCTCTGAATGGAGGCTAGGGGAACTGCTCACTAATGGTTCTGGGATTTGAAAAGGTGCTTACAACTCCACAGAGGAACAACACCAGTATTAGTGTTTTCTAACCAATAGGATTGGCAGAACGAAGCGGAAACACAGTGGAGTTGCAGACATGATCTTTTATTATTTACTCCAGTTTCATGGAGCTGAGGGCACTTTATCTCAAGTGAAGACTGAGGGTATCGGAGTATCATAATGAAGTTACCTCGACCTTCCACATACTCTCCGCATCATAACTGTAACGGCAGTCCAAGGAAACGGCAACAAAGAAGACATCCTTTGAGAAATCAGACAAATGTCGCTCTCGATTACTTAGGATCAAAATGTACTGTCAAGTTTCCTTAGTCCTCTCATCAGTAGTCTTTGATAGCTGTGTGGCTCTTCCTCTACCTGTCTGGTGGTACTTCTCATTTTCTCTGGTCTCACTTACTAATAAACAGTCTCTCACTTCCATTGAATCACTCTGTCCTGCAGCAGACTGTCCTGGCATGGCCACAGATCTGTTGGTGCCGTCTTACCAACACCTGCCAGTCATCGTCATGCCATGCAGGAGTTGGCAAGACAGCACAAACAGATCTGGAACCAGGCTAAGACTGTCCTGCTAGAATTGCTGTTATCTTACTCCGCACAGGACACTCAATATCTCATGTATTACACCTCTCTAGTTCCATTTTAAAATGCACTTTCTCCTGCCCTCTCTACTCAAGTTCACCAACACATACATCTATCGGACTTACTTAATCCTCACTTACATAAAGCTTGGCTTTGTTTCTCTTTATTCTGAGACGATACCGAACATTTCAATGAGATAGCAGAGTCAGATAAATTGAATTCAGAGTAAAAACAACAACACATCTCTCTGTTGAGAGCTTCAGACTTCCTGGACCTTGCAGGAAACTGTGTGCTCTTATCTAAAGACAGAAGAAACTATTATGTAAGATACCAAATAAAACTTGAGCCTCAGAAGACTGAGGATTCCTCAAGGCGTAGGAAAGATAGAGAGAAGCAGAGCTACAGGGCTGTGTGCAGTGGGAGTCCCCAACAGAGCCACTGCGATGCAATGCTGCTCCTGTCTGCTCCTAGAGAGGAGTAGGCTGAGACATAGAGAATTAACTCATCATGAGGAAGACCGACAGTGACACAGTAGAACAAGACACCTTGAATGCTAGGCAGAGTGGCTAACTGGAAATGAATGCTTTGTCAATGGAAGTGTGAATGCACACATTTACACAGATTCAATTAATCTGTGAGAGGAATTAATTACAGTGTGCTTACCATAAAGACTTCTTAAAATGAATAAAATAAATTACTGCATGGGACAGAACTGATGGTTAATCATTGAAGCACAGCATCTCAATAGTCAGCTGTAGAAGACACCAAGGGAGGCTGCAGTTGTGGACAGGTATAAAGGATGACTTAATACCACATTCTGCTGGATTTACACAGACAGAGACTTGACAGACTCCATTATTGGTCAGTTGGAAGGTTCTTTGTCTTCCAGTGAGTCCTGGAGTCTTGTCGCCCTCTGCTGTTGAGATCAACAGCTGGAAGTAAGTTACCCAGGTTAGAGGGAGCTCTTTTGGGCTCTGCTCTTCTTTGCTAAGAACCAGGCCTGTGGTAGGCCTTGCTGAGGCCTCAGACTCGAGTGAGGAAGTCTAGGCTTAGGTTGGCAGGGATGTGCAGGGTCTCCAGGCTGAGGGCGGAAGGGGTGTAGGGGAACAGGACAGGGAAGGTGTGCTTGGTGTCCACCAGGAGCATTGGGACATCGTTCCTATCCTTCAGACGATTCTGAGGACAACAAGATAGACAACATTTGGTTCAAAAATATATATAAAAGAAAAAATATAAAAATTGACCGAAAATAATTGATTAAATAGATTAAGTATTGTTACCTGGATGTTTCGGATAAAGGACACAGTGACTCTTTCCTCAAACTCGTTGAGCGGGGTGTAGAGATTGAGAATTTTTACGATCTGTACGATAAATAAGACACTGGTTAATACTCTTCCTGTGAACTTTGAGACAGAGTTGTTAGTAGAGCTCTGTGTGCCGGATGCAGTAGGATTGGTGATGTGATGATGAGAGTGGAGCTCTGTGTGCCGGATGCAGTAGGATTGGTGATGTGATGATGAGAGTGGAGCTCTGTGTGCCGGATGCAGTAGGATTGGTGATGTGATGATGAGAGTGGAGCTCTGTGTGCCGGATGCAGTAGGATTGGTGATGTGATGATGAGAGTGGAGCTCTGTGTGCCGGATGCAGTAGGATTGGTGATGTGATGATGAGAGTGGAGCTCTGTGTGCCGGATGCAGTAGGATTGGTGATGTGATGATGAGAGTGGAGCTCTGTGTGCCGGATGCAGTAGGATTGGTGATGTGATGATGAGAGTGGAGCTCTGTGTGCCGGATGCAGTAGGATTGGTGATGTGATGATGAGAGTGGAGCTCTGTGTGCTGGATGTGCAACAGATTTGTAACAGGTTTGTGTAACAGGTGTTTAAGTGTACCTGCTGCATGGTGAGAGAGGTGCACAGGGAGCAAATGGCCTCGGCATCCTGGGACGTCTTCTTCTTGACCTGCAGCAGCTGGGCGGCCTGGATAACGGGCTCTATGTTAACCACCGCCCCGCTCTGGTGAAGGTTCTTCCCTCTCAGCCACTCCTCCATCTGACTGATGTTGTACCTGACCAATCACAGGGAAACACACTTAGTATAGAGCCACCTCTTAAGTGAATAGCCTTCATCAAACCCATTATGCTACTGTAATGAGCTACAGTTATTCTCCCTCTCTGTAACAGTACTGAGTGCTCCTGTCCTCTCAGCAATACAGTATGTACCGTTAAAGGAAAACTCCACCCAAAAATGATATATAGTGTGATGGGCGAGCACGGCCTAGACGCAGAGATAGTCCACTGTTCAAAACAAATCTAATTGTATTTGTCACATGCGCCGCATACAGTGAAATGCTTACTTACAAGCCCTTAACCAACAAAGCAGTTTTAAGAAAATACCTAAATAAAAGTAAGAGATAAAAAATAACAAATAATTAAAGATATACAGTCCCATTTTGCATCATGATGATCATCATGATGATGTGGCCGGTGACACTTTACTTCTTGAATGTCCAATATCTTTAAAACTTGATTGCTGACATGCAAAACATGTTGGGACTATATCAACAGTGGAATAATGAAACAAATACAAAAATATAGTTTTTGGGTAGAGTTTCCCTTTAAGAACCTGGAGTTTTTCCTGGTCAGCTCTTATTAAAAAAACAAGCCCTAGTAATATAGAACATCCCCAGCAAGGTTCTGTATATACACTGCTCAAAAAAATAAAGGGAACACTTCAACAACACAATGTAACTCCAAGTCAATCACACTTCTGTGAAATCAAACTGTCCACTTAGGAAGCAACACTGATTGTCAATACATTTCACATGCTGTTGTGCAAATGGAATAGACAAAAGGTGGAAATTATAGGCAATTAGCAAGACACCCCCAATAAAGGAGTGATTCTGCAGGTGGTGACCACAGACCACTTCTCAGTTCCTATGCTTCCTGGCTGATGTTTTGGTCACTTTTGAATGCTGGCGGTGCTCTCACTCTAGTGGTAGCATGAGACGGAGTCTACAACACACACAAGTGGCTCAGGTAGTGCAGCTCATCCAGGATGGCACATCAATGCGAGCTGTGGCAAGAAGGTTTGCTGTGTCTGTCAGCGTAGTGTCCAGAGCATGGAGGCGCTACCAGGAGACAGGCCAGTGCATCAGGAGACATGGAGGAGGCTGTAGGAGGGCAACAACCCAGCAGCAGGACCACTACCTCCGCCTTTGTGCAAGGAGGAGCACTGCCAGAGCCCTGCAAAATGACCTCCAGCAGGCCACAAATGTGCATGTGTCTTCTCAAACGGTCAGAAACAGACTCCATGAGGGTGGTATGAGGGCCCGACGTCCACAGGTGGGGGTTGTGCTTACAGCCCAACACCGTGCAGGACGTTTGGCATTTGCCAGAGAACACCAAGATTGGCAAATTCGCCACTGGCGCCCTGTGCTCTTCACAGATGAAAGCAGGTTCACACTGAGCACATGAGCACATGTGACAGAGTCTGGAGACCCCGTGGAGAACGTTCTGCTGCCTGCAACATCTTCCAGCATGACCGGTTTGGCGGTGGGTCAGTCATGGTGTGGGGTGGCATCTCTTTGTGGGGCCGCACAGCCCTCCATGTGCTCGCCAGTGGTAGCCTGACTGCCATTAGGTACTGAGATGAGATCCTCAGAGCCCTTGTGAGACCATATGCTGACACATGCACATTTGTGGCCTGCTGGAGGTCATTTTGCAGGGCTCGTCCTTGCACAAAGGCGGAGGTAGCGGTCCTGCTGCTGGGTTGTTGCCATCCTACGGCCTCCTCCACGTCTCCTGGTAGCGCCTCCATGCTCTGGACACTACGCTGACAGACACAGCAAACCTTATTGCCACAGCTCGCATTGATGTGCCATCCTGGATGAGCTGCACTACCTGAGCCACTTGTGTGGGTTGTAGACTCCGTCTCATGCTATCACTAGAGTGAGAGCACCGCCAGCATTCAAAAGTGACCAAAACATCAGCCAGGAAGCATAGGAACTGAGAAGTGGTCTGTGGTCACCACCTGCAGATCACTCCTTTATTGGGGGTGTCTTGCTAATTGCCTATAATTTCCACCTTTTGTCTATTCCATTTGCACAACAGCATGTGAAATTTATTGTCAATCAGTGTTGCTTCCTAAGTGGACAGTTTGATTTCACAGAAGTGTGATTGACTTGGAGTTACATTGTGTTGTTTAAATGTTCCCTTTATTTTTTTGAGCAGTGTATGTAAACATACCTGAGCTGCATGCCAGTGCTCCAGGAACAGACGTCTTTCCTGAGCAGCAGGTTGTTGAGGGTGACAGCGTTGATGCTGTAGAACAGCTGCCGGACCACCTGGCTTGCTATCTCTGGGTCCAGGCCGTGCTCGCCCATCACACTGTGGAACTGGCCCAGCTGTTTGATCAGGGCCTCTAGGGTGTAGCTCCCCGGGCCCTCCCCGTCCATACTGGAGGAGCGGTTTCTATAACCCATGGGCTTTACTCCCGCCAGGCTGGGGATGCTCTCACTCTCCAACATGGCCGACACTGTCCGGGGGAAGGAAGGAGATAGTCGTTCATGCGACGTATTCATTAATTCATTAATACATTTCTATAGGTTTGATTGTTTATTCATCTAATTTTATGGAACCTAAGTACTGAACTATAAGTACTGAACTATAAGTACTGAACTATAAGTACTGAACTGTGTAAACGTAGATCAGTAATAGAACGGAATAAACATACAGTATAAAAGCCAAATATCATGTAAGTAATTATATCAATGTGAAAACAGTGGTACAATCAACCCAGAATGAAGAAAAAGTTGGTCCCTTTCCAATTCCATTGTCCCTAAACTTTGGACCATACAGTTCTTGGCCCCTAGCTCCTCCAGCTCCTCACCGATCATGGGCTGCATCATGTGCTCTGCCACCTTGATGAGCTGCTGGTAGATCTGAATGGAGAGATCACTCAGCACCTGGCGGTACTCCGCCAGGTCAAAGTTCTTCAGGCAGTGTTCATTCTGTTTGGCTGTGTTCTGAGTCATAAACGCCTGGGAACACACAACAAGACAGGGATGACAGCTGTAGAGTGTTACAATTTGTAGAGTTTACAACAAGTGTATTTATGTTGTATTTACAAAAGTCTGTACATCTTTAAAGTGCATTGTGTATGGAGAGAGATCAAGGAGTAATCCGATTGTATAAAATGTCTGACAATCTACCTCTTATTTCAATGAGTTCAAGTACTGAACATCTAGCATCTCTTCACAGTTTTTAATGAGCAGAATGATCTCTGAGACATCAAAGTAAGTCTCACCTCATCTCCACTGTACTGCTTGAGACAGTGCAGCAGACGACTCGTGTTGGCCAGCCAGAAGGAGGTCATCTCAAAGTCATTATTGTTTTTCTGCATTGGAATTGCAAAATGAAAGTGTTAAATACCAGAAACGCTGTACTTTATTTCTGACCAATCTTTCCTTGCAACTGACTTCCAAAGATCCATCGCAAACAGACATTAAAATATGTATGAAATCTCAATCCATATGTGTGAGTAGAACTCTGTATCTGTACCTTGAGGACCTTCTTAATGGCGTTGATGTTGGAGGTGAGCAGAGAGTGGACCTTCTGATCATCGTTGATGTAGTCCGCATGGCGGATGCACATGAAGAGGATGTAGGCAGGTAGGCAGGGCACTGTTGCTGATACAGCATTGGGCTTCATGTCTGGAACACCAAACAGCACATAATAACACTGAAACAAGTTCATCCACAATTTCAGTGATCATTGTAGTAATCGTGTGGATTTGAGAATATAATGTTACATTCTGGACTGGACAGGTGTTGTACTTGTGATGCGGTCATATCGTAGCTGATTTGAGTTGCAATGTCGTACCAGTGATGAGTGTTTTGACCAGCAGAGCCTCGTCCTCCTTGTAGTACTCCAGCATGCCCTCAAAGTCCTTCTCTCTGCGCTGGACAGTCACCTGACGGGTCAGCTGTGGCTTGGCCTTGGTGGGCTGGGATGATGCAGTCAAAGACACTGGAAAGGGCAAAAGACAAAGTGGTCATTAATATTGCCATAATCATAGATATACATATTAACCATCATACTGTAGGTCCATCACTAGGCCTTCATTACAGCTTAGTGAGACCAATACAGACAGTATTCATTAGGCCTTTATTACGCTTAGTGAGACCAATACAGACAGTATTCATCAGGACTTCCAGCTCTCTCACCTTCCAGATCTGGAACTTTCTTCATGTAGATCCTCAGCTGCTTCTTCAGCTTCCTCTCGTTCTTCTCCAGTTTCTCCACAAGCTCTTTTAAGTCCTGTAGTAGCAGAAACATTCAAGAAGGTCAACACAACACTATAACTTTCAGAGCTCTGGACTGTTCCATTCCAATAGGTGTCCTTGAGCCCGTATTCACAAAGAGTCTCAAAGGAGGAGTGCTGATATAAGATTAGTTTAGCCTTTTAGCTCATAATGAATAATAAGACTACATGGATGAGTGTGTAGGGGGTAGGAGGTTGCAGTGTTCTCACCAGGTTGTCGTTGGTGAGGCGGGTGATCTCCTGCTGGACGCTGTACTCCACCTGGGCCTCAGGGGACAGAGACATGGTGTGGTTCAGCATCTCCTGCTTCTTCTCTATGTCGTCCTTCAGCAGCTCAATCTGGGTGTTGAACGCTGCCAGCTCATCCTCGTGCTTCCTGGCCTGAGACTGGAGCTGGGCCTCCAGCAGCCTGGGAGAGAGGGGGTGAGGGGAGACAGGGAGAAAAAGAAAAAGGAGAGAGGAGTTGAGGGGGAGACAGGGAGAAGAAGAAGGAAAGAGGGGGTGGTTACAATAAGCCTAAAGCTGACCAAACCTTCACAAACTTCTACCTTGTAGAATTCCTGTAGCATAGTGTGGAGACTTACTGTATTAAATATGGTTTCATATGTCATTAACATCATAACCGCCACAGTTTGAGATTCTTTTTGTCCCATTAAATGTTCTATTTTACCACCGACATAGGAAGAGGGTAGGAGATTAAGCAGGAAGGCAGTAAGTAGAGAAGGCAGTAAGCAGGAAGGCAGTAAGTAGAGAAGGAAAGCAGAAGACGACAACCTGGCCACTTGTTTTAGACCCTGGTATGCCAGGCCCAGCTCGCCATCTTCATTCAAATAACCCCAGTCTGAAGCTTTGCTACCGCCGGCAAGGCAGGAGAGAGAGAGAGAGAGAGAGAGAGAGAGAGAGAGAGAGTCAGACAGACAGACAGAGGAGGAAGTGAAAAAAAAATGGACAGATGAAAACAGAACAGAGCAAGAGGAGTTAGCACCACAGAGAGTTAGAGCAGAAACCTCAAGAACTGACAAAGCAAAAAGCCCTCACACACACACAAACAGGTACAGACAGACAGAGACAGACAGACACAGACTATCATCTCCTCTAAAGCACAGTGAAGGACCTCTCTCCAAGCAAAAGCTTCTATATGCACCTACACCCACAGGGATGTTCACCCTTTTAAAACCAGACCATTCCTGCAGGGTGAGAGGGTGTCATTATATGGCCACCTGCCTCTCATTTCTGCCATCTATCTGCTGGTTCATGTTGCCATAACGATGATGTCTAACACTTCCCTACAGGTTAAAAGGTTCTGCTCTCCAGATACAACAGAGATGCTAAATATCCCTGGTGTCTAGGCTAGATTCCTCCAGCCGGGCCAGGACGCAGAATGAAAGATAAATATAAAAAGGACAGGAATAGATGACGAGGGAATGGAAGATTGCTCTGGGTCGAGATGAATCTGTGTGCTTCGAGGGGTTCATCATGAGCAACACAAATGTCTTCCCTCCCTGGTAATCTGAGAACCATCTAAAACCGGGGGGGGGGACTGGCCTACAACTAACATTGCAGTTGACAGAATGTTATATTGTGTATAGTGTATATACTGTAGAGTACAGATGATTGTTAATTGCTCATGAACTGCACTTTATATTGTCTGTGTGTATTCTGTCTATCTCGGATTGTATTTTAAATGTACAGTGGCTTGCGAAAGTATTCACCCCCCATGGCATTTTTCCTATTTTGTTGCCTTACAACCTGGAATTCAAATGTTTTTTGGGGGGGTTTGTATCATTTGATTTACACAACATGCCTACCACTGACGACGCTAAATATTTTTTCTTGTGAAACAAACAAGAAATAAGACAAAAAAAATGAAAACTTGAGCGTGCATAACTATTCACAGTCACATAGTCAGTACGTTGTAGAGCCACCTTTTGCAGCAATTACAGCTGCAAGTCTCTTGGGGTTTGTCTCTATAAGCTTGGCACATCTAGCCACTGGGATTTTTGCCCATTTTTCAAGGCAAAACTGCTCCAGCTCCTTCAAGTTGGATGGGTTCCGCTGGTGTACAGCAATCTTTAAGTTATACCACAGATTCTCAATTGGATTGAGGTCTGGGCTTTGACTAGGCCATTCCAAGACATTTAAATGTTTCCCCTTAAACCACTCGAGTGTTGCTTTAGCAGTATGCTTAGGGTAATTGTCCTGCTGGAAGGTGAACCTCAGTCCCAGTCTCAAATCTCTGGAAGACTGAAACAGGTTTCCCTCAAGAATTTCCCTGTATTTAGCGGCATCTAACATTCCTTTAATTCTGACCAGTTTCCCAGTCCCTGCCGCTGAAAAACATCTCCACAGCATGATGCTGCCACCACCATGCTTCACTGTGGGGATGGTGTTCTTGGGGTGATGGGAGGTATTGGGTTTGCGCTAGACATAACGTTTTCCTTGATGGCCAAAAAACTACATTTTAGTCTCATCTGATCAGAGTACCTTATTCCATATGTTTGGGGAGTCTCCCACATGCCTTTTGGTGAACACCAAACGTGTTTGCTTATTTTTTTCTGGCCAATCTTCCGTAAAGCCCAGCTCTGTGGAGTGCACAGCTTAAAGTGGTCCTATGGACAGATACTCCAATCTCCGCTGTGGAGCTTTGTAGCTACCTCAGGGTTATCTTTGGTCTCTTTGTTGCCTCTCTGATTAATGCCCTCCTTGCCTGGTCCGTGAGTTTGGTGGGCGGCCCTCTCTTGGCAGGTTTGTTGAGGTGACATATTCTTTCCGTTTTTTAAATAATGGATTTCAGTGGTGCTCCGTGGGATGTTCCAAGTTTCTGATATTTTTTTATAACACAACCCTGATCTGTACTTCTCCACAGCTTTGTCCCTGACCTGTTTGGAAAGCTCCTTGGTCTTCATGGTGCCGCTTGCTTGGTGGTGCCCCTTGCTTAATGGTGTTGCAGACACTGGGACCTTTCAGAACAGGTGTATACAGTTGGGAGAAGAAGTATTTGATACACTGCCGATTTTGCAGGTTTTCCTACTTACAAAGCATGTAGAGGTCTGTAATTTTTATCATAGGTACACTTCAACTGTGAGAGACGGAATCTAAAACAAAAATCCAGTAGATCACATTGTATGATTTTTAAGTAATTAATTTGCATTTTATTGCATGACATAAGTATTTGATACATCAGAAAAGCAGAACTTAATATTTGGTACAGAAACCTTTGTTTGCAATGACAGAGATCATACATTTCCTGTAGTTCTTGACCAGGTTTGCACACACTGCAGCAGGGATTTTGGCCCACTCCTCCATACAGACCTTCTCCAGATCCTTCAGGTTTCGGGGCTGTCGCTGGGCAATACGGACTTTCAGCTCCCTCCAAAGATTTTATATGGGGTTCAGGTCTGGAGACTGGCTAGGCCACTCCATGACCTTGAGATGCTTCTTACGGAGCCACTCCTTAGTTGCCCTGGCTGTGTGTTTCGGGTCGTTGTCATGCTGGAAGACCCAGCCACGACCCATCTTCAATGCTCTTACTGAGGGAAGGAGGTTGTTGGCCAAGATCTCGCGATACATGGCCCCATCCATTCTCCCCTCAATACGGTGCAGTCGTCCTGTCCCCTTTGCAGAAAAGCATGTTTCCACCTCCATGGTTCACGGTTGGGATGGTGTTCTTGCGGTTGTACTCATCCTTCTTCTTCCTCCAAACAAGGCGAGTGGAGTTTAGACCAAAAAGCTCTATTTTTGTCTCATCAGACCACATGACCTTCTCCCATTCCTCCTCTGGATCATCCAGATGGTCATTGGCAAACTTCAGACGGACCTGGACATGTGCTGGCTTGAGCAGGGGGACCTTGCGTGCGCTGCAGGATTTTAATCCATGACGGCGTAGTGTGTTACTAATGGTTTTCTTTGAGACTGTGGTCCCAGCTCTCTTCAGGTCATTGACCAGGTCCTGCCGTGTAGTTCTGGGCTGATCCCTCACCTTCGTCATGATCATTGATGCCCCACGAGGTGAGATCTTGCATGGAGCCCCAGACCGAGGGTGATTGACCATCATCTTGAACTTCTTCCATTTTCGAATAATTGCGCCAACAGTTGTTGCCTTCTCACCAAGCTGCTTGCCTATTGTCCTGTAGCCCATCCCAGCCTTGTGCAGGTCTACAATTTTATCCCTGACGTCCTTACACAGCTCTCTGGTCTTGGCCATTGTGGAGAGGTTGGAGTCTGTTTGATTGAGTGTGTGGACAGGTGTCTTTTATACAGGTAACGAGTTCAAACAGGTGCAGTTAATACAGGTAATGAGTGGAGAACAGGAGGGCTTCTTAAAGAAAAACTAACAGGTCTGTGAGAGCCGGAATTCTTACTGGTTGGTAGGTGATCAAATACTTATGTCATGCAATAAAATGCAAATTAATTACTTAAAAATCATACAATGTGATTTTCAGGATTTTTGTTTTAGATTCCGTCTCTCACAGTTGAAGTGTACCTATGATAAAAATTACAGACCTCTACATGCTTTGTAAGTAGGAAAACCTGCAAAATCGGCAGTGTATCAAATACTTCTTCTCCCCACTGTATATACTGAGATCATGTGACAGATCATGTGACGCTTAAATAAAGTCCACCTGTGTGCAATACAACTAATTATGTGACTTCTGAAGGTAATTAGTTGCACCAGATCTTATTTAGGGACTTCATAGCAAAGGGGGTGAAAACGTACCACTTTTTTTATTTTTTTATTTTTTATTTCACTTCATCAATTTGGACTACTTTGTCTATGTACATTACATGAAATCCAAATAAGAATCAATTTCAATTACAGGTTGTAATGCAACAAAATAGGAAAAACGGCAAGGGGGATGAATACTTTTTCAAGTCCCTGTACGCACAGAGCCGCAACCACAATGCCTAGGTGTCTGGCTAGACTGTAAACTCTACTTCCAGACTCACATTAAGCATCTCCAATCCAAAATTAACTCTAGAATTGGCTTCCTTTATTCGAAACAAAGCATCCTTCACTCATGCTGCTAAACATACCCTCGTAAAACTGACCATCCTACCAATCCTCGACTTCGGCGATGTCATTTACAAAAAAGCCTCCAACACTACTCAACAAATTGGATGCAGTCTATCACAGTGCCATCCGTTTTGTCACCAAAGCCCCATATACTACCCACCACTGCGACATGTATGCTCTCGTTGGCTGGCCCTCGCTTCAAACTCGTCGCCAAACCCACTGGCTCCAGGTCATCTACAAGTCTTTGCTAGGTAAAGCCCCGCGGTATCTCAGCTCACTGGTCACCATAGCAGCACCCAACCGTAGTACGTTCTCCAGCAGGTATATCTCACTAGTCAGCCCCAAAGCCAATTCCTCCTTTGGCCGCCTTTCCTTCCAGTTCTCTGCTGCCAATGACTGGAACGAACTGCAAAAATCACCGAAGCTGGAGACTCATCTCCCTCACTAGCTTTAAGCACCAGCTGTCAGAGCAGCTCACAGATCACTGCACCTGTACATAACCCATCTGTAAATATCCCATCCAACTACCTCATCCCCATACTGTATTTATTTATTTATCTTGCGCCTTTGCACCCCAGTATCCCTACTTGAACATTCATCTTCTGCACATCTATCACTTCAGTGTTTAATTGGTATATTGTAATTACTTTGCCACCATGGCCTATTTATTGCCTTACCTCCCTTATCTTACCTCATTTGTACACACTGTATATAGACTTTTCTACTGTATTATTGACTGTATGTTTGTTTATTCCATGTGTAACTCTGTGTTGTTGTATGTGTCAAACTGCTTTGCTTTATCTTGGCCTGGTCGCAGTTGTAAATGAGAACTTGTTCTCAACTAGCCTACCTGGTTAAATAAAGCTGAAATAAATAAAAAATGTCCCCATGGGGATAATGAAGTCATTCTCTTCTCTTGAACATTCTGTAGCTAAACTGGGTCTGTTGGACTACAACTGACTGATGTTGGTAGTAGAACTGAAAGCTGGGCATAGAGGTACAGTCGTGAACATCTCTAGGCAATCTCCAGTTGGACAAAACTACAGTAGGCAACACTTATGTAATTGCCTGCAGTCACATAGAATGAAAGCTGAACCACCAGTGTGACGCATTTTCAATCCAATCCATAAGTAACCATGTGATATTTACATTGAAAAACATTGCTGCGGGCCTCCCGGGTGGCGCAGTGGTCTAGGGCACTGCATCGCAATGCTAACTGCGCCACCAGAGTCTCTGGGTTCGCGCCCAGGCTCTGTCGCAGCCGGCCGCGACCGGGAGGTCCGTGGGGCGACGCACAATTGGCATAGCGTCGTCCGGGGCAGGGAGGGTTTGGCCGGTAGGGATATCCTTGTCTCATCGCGCTCCAGCGACTCCAGTGGCGGGCCAGGCGCAGTGCGCGCCAACCAAGGGGGCCAGGTACACGGTGTTTCCTCCGACACATTGGTGCGGCTGGCTTCCGGGTTGGAGGCGCGCTGTGTTAAGAAGCAGTACGGCTGGTTGGGTTGTGCTTCGGAGGACGCATGGCTTTCGACCTTCGTCTCTCCCGAGCCCGTACGGGAGTTGTAGCGATGAGACAAGGTAGTAATTACTAGCGATTGGATACCACGAAAATTGGGGAGAAAATGGGATAAAAAATTTTAAAAAATAAATACAATTTAAAAAAAAATAAAACATTGCTGCCCATTCTGTGCACCAGTGGGTATGAGAGAAAAAACAGAAACATCCATATTCATCACAGGCCTGTTTGTTTTCCATTACTGCACTCAAAATAGTAGGTACAGAAAGACAAACTTACTTCTTAGACTCACAGAGTCCATGGTAGGCACTCACAGCCTCCTCCTTGTCTATGGGCTTCTTGCTGTTGGTCCACTCAGGCACGTTATTGGTTTCCTACGGAGAGGAGAGGGGGATAAATGTATGATACCATCGGGCCGGTAGTAAAGACATTGGGAGAGAGTTGGTGGATACAACTGCTTTATAAGGTAATGAATAATGCAGACATTTATCAATTCATCTATTTCCCTCTTTAAATCAAACCCAATCAGTGTTTAATACTCACTCATAAACCTCAGTCATACAGTATGAGGGGTTGGGTTAAATGTGGAAGACACATTTCAGTTGTACAACTGACTAGGTAACCCCCTTTCCTTTCCCTTATATTGTAGTAAAACTGTCCTCAACACACTTTCAAACTACAGGCCATCGCCTGTCTAACTCTTCATCTGAACCAATCAGTTGGGGAAGGAATAATCAGAGAGACAGGCCATCATCTCTGAGGGCGAGACAGGCCATCATCTCTGAGGGCAAGACATGTCAATCATAATCACAAATAGCCTCCAACACTCTACTCAGCAAATTGGATGCAGTCTATCACAGTGCCATCCGTTTTGTCACCAAAGCCCCATAACCACCCACCACTGCGACCTGTATGCTCTCGTCGGCTGGCCCTCGCTACATATTCGTCGCCAGACCCACTGGCTCCAGGTCATCTGTAAGTCTTTGCTAGGTAAAGCTCCGCTTTATCTCAGCTCACTGGTCACGATAACAACACCCACCCATAGCACGCGCTCCAGCAGGTATATCTCACTGGTCATCCCCAAAGCAAACACCCCCTTTGGCCGCCTTTCCTTACAGTTCTCTGCTGCCAATGACAGGAACGAATTGTAAAACTCGCTGATGTTGGAGACTTATATCTCCCTCACTAACTTTAAACATCAGCTATCTGAGCAGCTTACCAATCGCTATAGCTGTACACAGACCATCTGTAAATAGCCCATCCAATCTACCTACCTTATCCCCATATTGTTTTTATTAACTTTTTTGCACACCAGTATTTCTACTTGCACATCATCATCTGCACATCTATCACTCCAGTGTTAATTTGCTAAATTGTAATTACTTCGCCACTATGGCCTATTTATTGTCTTACCTCCTCACGCCATTTGCACACACTGTATATAGACTTTTTTTCTCTATTGTGGTATTGACTATGTTTGTTGATTCCATGTGTAACTCTGTGTTGTTGTTTGTGTCACACTGCTTTGCTTTATCTTGGCCAGGTCGCAGTAGTAAATGAGACCTTGTTCTCAACTGGCCTACCTGATTAAATAAAGGTGAAATAAAAAACATTTAATAAAAAATAAATCCTTCTAAGGAGTATGACACGCCAAGCATATCCTCGACTAACCTAGAAGGTGGGACTGGGAGAGAGCCGCTCAGTAGTCTGATATATTAACTAGACAGCCATATAAAGAGAGTCATGATACTGACAGTGATCTCTTCCTCTTTCTGCCACATCTCTCTCTCTGTTAGGGAAATGTCTTTGTGAGGCGTGAGGAGGAATGACAATTGGAGAGATACGCCTCGGTGATGATTAAAGACTGTTTGTTCTGCTGCCTTCCACACCATCATCCTTTCTGCTCTCCTGTCCTTGAGTCGGCGCTGAGGCACTCCCTCTCAATCCAAACGTCTGGCTGCCCACGGTGCTTAACAGCATGGGGAGATCGCATTAACAATGCTCTTCATCAGGACATAAGTTCAGGTTAATACACGCAGGAACATTACCATGTTAGGACTGGTCTGCCATCGACTCCCAGTCTTTTACACTCCTAGTCCCATCTCTGTTGGAGGCCAGTCTCTGTCATAAGTCTCATAATGACTCTAGTTACATACTAGTCTATACATACTAATGATCCGTGGGGCTCAGTTGGTAGAGCATGGCGCTTGTAACGCCAGGGTTGTGGGTTCGATTCCCACAGGGGAGCAGTAAAAAAAAAGTATGAAAATGTATGCACTCACTACAGTAAGTAGCTCTGTATAAGAGTGCCTGCTATATGACTAATATATATATATTTTTAAATGTAGTGTGGCTGTACCTTTGTCTGAACCCAACTAGAATGTAACATTTGTTCAAATGTTTCTTATTCCAGTTTTTTGTTTTGTGTAAGAAGCTGAAGACTGTCTATCATGTGCTTTTCATTCGGCTGATTTGACCCAATAAAGTTTCAGCACATTATAGTCATGTTGCCCATCATCCCAGAGTCACAAACATAAAAGTATATAATACGTGTATATTAATGTGTATATAAAAGTATATTAATGTGCCTGTAGATAACCTTTTGATAAGCAAACAGGGACATATAAAGTGGACAATCAATGCTGCATTTCCCAAGTACAGGCAACCAAAGCCATGTCAATTTAACTCCCAGTTTGTCAACTTACGATGTGATTGGTTGTCTCCTCCTTCTGATGGGCTGCACTGACAATCTGAGTCCTGAGGATGAGGACCTCCTCCTTGCGCACTTCCAGTTCCTCATTGGCTGCTTTGAGCTGGCCAAACAGCAGGTTGTAGCCGTCCTGAAGCTCATTGGAGGAGCTGTTCTGGGAGGCGCGGTCAGCAATGGCCTTCCTAAGTTCGTTCAGGTCGTTCTTCAGCTTTTTGTTCTCAGACTCCAGCTCCTGCCTCTGTGGAAACACACGGCCAAAGTACATAGAGATTTATTGACAATCTAAAATTTTGTTTATGTAATCATTGGTTATCAAAGTGATTAAATACCAAGGCTCACTGTTGGAAAGAATGCCAGTGATTGATAACAATAAAAGTAATAAAGTAATATACACTGAGTGTACAAAACATTAAGAACACCTGCTCTTTCCATGACAGACTGACAAGGTGAATCCAGGTGAAAGCTATGATCCCTTATTGATGTCACTTGTTAAATCCACTTCAATCAGTGTAGATGAAGGGGAGCAGACAAGTTAAAGAAAGACAACTGAGCCATGGCTTGTGTATGTGTGCCATTCAGAGGGTGAACGGGCAAGACAAAATATTTAAGCCCCTTTGAACGGGGTATGGTAGTAGGTGCTAGGCACATCGGTTTGTGTCAAAAACTGCAATGCTGCTGGGTTTCATGCTCAACAGTTTCCCCGTGTGTATCATGAATAGTCCACCACCCAAAGGACATCCAGCCACCTTGACCACAGTGGGAAGCATTGGAGTCAACATGGGCCAACATCCGTGTGGAATGCTTTCGACACCTTGTAGAGTCCACGCCCTGACAAATGGAGGCTGTTCTTAGGGCAAAGGGGGGAGGGGTACAACTCAATATTAGGAAGGTGTTCTTAATGTTTTGTACACTCAGTGTAGAGCAAAATAATATGTGATTGCTGCCACATTGAGTATGTTTACATGCACGCTAATCATTTGATATTAAATTGATTATGGCAGTAGGCCGAGTATGGAATTAGTAAAACACCTTACTCCGCTCATCTTAAATTTGCATACGGTCATAATCGAAGTAAGCATACGCTGATTAAAACACTGGTTTTCTGAGCAATCTTTAAAATTATTAAGACATGTAAACAGCTTCATTTGCGTTCCAGTTGTGTATTTGATCTGCACATGTGCCAGCACTGGTAGCGCAAGCCTCCCTCTTACGCACGAGTGGAGTTCAGAAAAACTGAAAGTATGCATCTTACAAATTATTTTCACATACAGACTTTATAGATCCAAACTCAGAATGAAACTGCCTTCGCAAAAACAACATGGTCACCGTGAAACATTTTTTTTTTTTATTGCAAATTTTCTGCATTTATGAAAGTCCCTTTAGGTAGCCTGACTTCAGATGTGTACATGTAAACAGGATTATTAGGGAAATCATTCTTCTTGCAAAGGATGTAACATTTTAAATGATCTATTATAGTAATCTGACTATCCACAGTAATCATATTATTGTGTGGATGCAACTGTGCTCATTGTGAGTAGCTTAGTAAGTAAATCTTTGTAGAGACATCAAAACTATTTGTACTTGATTTTCATTTTAGCTATGGCAAGTAGCCATTTATCTACAGTATGGCAGGGGTAGGCAACTTGATTCAGCCGAAAGGCAATTTTTGTCTGACTGAGCGAATGGTCGGGGGACCGGAAAAAATTATAATAATTTGTACACTGCAAAGTGACCACAACTAAGACCAAAAAGAGATTGTATTTGAAATAACATTTCATACCTTGATTACATAGACCTTGATTACATAGACACGATCACGTCTATTTTATTTGTGGGAATACTTGGAAACAGATCTCCTAAATTAAACACATTTTTAGCTGAATTCCTAGTGATTCCTGCAAATTCTGGGGTGCCCCCCCAAAAAGTTTGGGGAACCAATTATTTTTAACTTGCAGGCCGTTTTGGCCCGAAGCCTCCTGTTACCAAACTCTGAGCTAAGGAATATAGGTAAAAGCCAGCCATGGCTTTCAGACTACTGCAGTTGATAAATGGATAGACTGACAAGATTATTCATATTCTAAGATACCGTACCAGTGACTAATTGTACTCAACTCTCTCTCTGCAGTGAGTCCCTTAGCATAAATAAAAGCACCAATAGTAGTTATAAGGTTCACTTCTGCAGACTTCAAGTTCCAATGGGCAACATTTTGCTCAGCTACAATAGGACCCATGGCTCAAACCATGACACACACATTTTTACTGCCAATCAAATCTAAACCCTGTGTCGTGTGGTATTATGGTGCTATTGACCGAGATGCAAAAAGCAAGCCCCCTGTATAGATGGGCCATTTTGTGGGTGACCAAATTTGTATTTATTTTGTCATTTTTCCATTTGGTGGGTTAAAAGTACAATCTTCAAATTAAAATAATTTCATATATTCAGTTCATATCACATTTTCATTTATTATTTTCCATATATCTATCTATGTTGTACCTGTGGCAGCAGGTAAAAAAAAAATAAAAAAAAAATATTCTAAAATGTTAAAATTTGATTCTCTTGTACTTTGAACTCTTGTACTTTTGATTAAATTCAAAAGCACCTTGAGATGGACTCTTCTGATAATCTTGTAATGCATCCGTCTTAATCACACTGTTGATCTCAACTGTGCCATAGAAGTTAATGATTTATCCATGCCAAATGCAAGAGTGGTTCTCTCTCACCAAGGCACATATGGTGAACATGAGTTATTAAATAAAATAAATGTCTTTGTGTTTGCGTGCTCTCTCCCTTTACACATTACCTGAACATCAAATTCTGCTCCTGGGGTGCCCTCTTTACATGCCCCCCCCCCCATCAGAGCATTCCTGCTGCAACCCTGTCACTCTATTCCCACTTACCTCTCTCTCGCTCTCACCCAAATCCTGCCTGTCCCACCGGCATCTCTACCCAACTCTCTCCACAAACCGCTCTATTTTGTCTAAATTCTACCATGTACCCATGCCGTACCTGCCAGCCAGTATCTCTCTCTATCTTACCATGTACCCATGCCGTGCCTGCCTGCCAGTATCTCTCTCTATCTTACCATGTACCCATGCCGTGCCTGCCTGCCAGTATCTCTCTCTATCTTACCATGTACCCATGCCGTGCCTGCCTGCCAGTATCTCTCTCTATCTTACCATGTACCCATGCCGTGCCTGCCTGCCAGAATCTCTCTCTATCTTACCATGTACCCATGCCGTGCCTGCCTGCCAGTATCTCTCTCTATCTTACCATGTACCCATGCCGTGCCTGCCTGCCAGTATCTCTCTCTATCTTACCATGTACCCATGCCGTGCCTGCCTGCCAGTATCTCTCTCTATCTTACCATGTACCCATGCCGTGCCTGCCTGCCAGTATCTCACTTTATCCTACCATGTACCCATGCCATGCCTGCCAGTATCTCTCTCTATCCTCTGGAAGTTCCACTCACCCACAGTTTCAGAGGCAGGATGGCCAAAGACAGCAGAACAGCCAGAGTGAAGAATAAATCGAACACCACAAATATATACATCCCACTGCAGACTAGTACTGCACACTGTCCGTGTATGTATGCTAGTGTGTGTGTATCTGTGTGGTGGTGGACGGATCTGTACCTTGAGACTGCTGTAGGCCAGGTCTTCACTCTCTTGCTCTGACGTAGTCTTTGGCTCAATTCCCTAAGAGAGATTGTAAATCGTAATCATTCCACTTCAGGTTGATAAGGCGGAGGCAGGCCGCTATTGTGCAATGTTATTACCCAAGCACCAAGCTTGAGGATCACGATCCTGGATCTTAAACTTAAAGGTATTCAAGACAAAATCTTTTTAAGTCAAAAGTTCAACCTGCAGTAAAAAGAGAAACTTCTGTGTAGGTATTTTAGAAGTATACAAAAATAAGCAAGAAAATAACTACACTAGACTGAGACATGGGCCCACCTTGCAGTTAACCTGGTCCTCCATCTTTTCCAGGTTGACTTGCAGTCTCTTCCTCTCCTGTTCCAGCTCTCTAACACGCTTCTGCAGCTTCATGAACACACCAATGTCCATTGCTGCCTTCTCCACTCCCATCTCCTGCAGGGTGACAATGTCAGGTCACAACAAAAAACTAGCACAAGTAACTATGTACAGACGGTATAAGGCTGTATAAGACTGGTTCATACTGGTTAAGAGGGTCTTACCTCTACGAGTTGGATGGCATCGTCAGTGTCTCCCAACTCCGAGGTAGAAATGGAAGGATAGTTGGAGTCAGACTCCAGGCTGCTCTGAGTAGAATTGTTTCTCTTGTGGCCAGGTTGGAACTGAAGGGTAGGAGGAGACAGGGAACCATTGGACATCTATCTTGGCATAAGACACTTACATGCACACACAGGCACACACATACAGTTACCTTGGCCTCCTGTAGGTTGTCATATCTCTGCTCCAGTCTGGAGAACTCCCTGAGCAGGTTCTGGTAGCTCTGCCTCTCGTCATCCAGCTCTGCCTGGACCCGACCCACACTCTGGGATGCACTGCTCTCCTGGTCTGAAACACAGACACACAGGACCAGTCCACATCAATCATTTTCATTCACTTCCAACTGAGTCTCTTCTTTTACACTGAACAAATATATAAATGCAACACACAACAATTTCAACAGTTTTACTGAGTTACAGTTCATATAAGGAAATCAGTCAATTGAAATAAATGAATTAGGCCCTAATCTATGGATTTCACATGACTGGAAATACAGACATGCATCTGTTGGTCACAGAGACACTACATGACCAAAAGTATGTGGACACCTGCTCATCGAACATCTCATTCCAAAATCATGGGAAGTAATATGGAGTTGTTCCCCCCTTTGCTGCTATAATGGCCTTCACTTGTCTGTGAAGGCTTTCCATTAGATGTTGGAACATTGCTGCGGGGACTTGCTTCCATTCAACCACAAGAGCATTAGTGAGGTGAGGTCGGCAATGATGTTGGGCAATTAGGCCTGGCTCACAATTGGCGTTGCAAATCATACCAAAGGTGTTCGATGGGGTTGAGGTCAGGGCTCTGTGCAGACCAGTCAAGTTCTTCCACACCAATCTCGACAAACCATTTCTGTATGGACCTACCTCGCTTTGTGCACAGGGGCATTGTCATCCTGAAAAAGTAAAGGGCCTTCCCCAAACTGTTGCCACAAAGTTAGTAGCACAGAATCGTCAAGAATGTCATTGTATGCAGTAGCGTTAAGATTTCCCTTCACTGGAACTAAGGGGCCTAGCCCGAACCATGAAAAACAGCCTCAGACCATTATTCCTCCTCCACCAAACTTTACAGTTGGCACTGTGCATTGGTGAAGGTAGCATTCTCCCGGCATCCGCCAAACCCAGATTCATCCGTCTGACTGTCAGATCATCACTCCAATGGCGGCGAGCTTTACACCAGCCGACACTTGGCATTGCGCATGGTGATCTTAGGCTTGTGTGCGGCTGCTCAGCCAAGGAAACACATTTCATGAATCTCCCGACAAACAGTTCTTGTGCCGAAGTTGCTTCCGGAGGTAGTTTGGAACTTGGTATTGAGTGTTGCAGCCAAGGACAGACGATTTTTACACGCTATGCGCTTCAGCACTCGGTGGTCCCGTTCTGTGAGCTTGTGTGGCCTACCACTTTGTGGCTGAGCCGTTGTTGCTCCTAGACGTTTCCAATAACAGCACTTACAGTTGACCGGGGCAGCTCTAGCAGGGCAGGAATTTGATGAACTGACTTGTTGGAAAGGTGGCATCCTATGACGGTGCCACACTGAAAGTCACTGAGCTCTTTAGTAAGCCCATTCTACTGCTAATGTTTGTCTATGGAGATTGCATGGCTGTGTGCTCGATTTTATAGACAGGTCTGGCTGAAATAGCCGGATCCACTAATTTTAAGCGATGTCCACATACATTTGTATATATAGTGGATCTTTAAAAAAAGCTAGGGGCGTGGATCAGACCACCATTTCCCTCATGTAGCACGACACATCTCCACATAGAGTTGATCAGGCTGGTGATTGTGGCCTGTGGAATGTTGTCCCACTCCTCTTCAATGACTGTGTGAAGTTGCTGGATATTGGCGGGAACATGCTCAATGGGTGACATGTCTGGTGAGTATGCAGGCTATGGAAGAACTGGGACATTTTCAGCTTCCAGGAATTGTGTACAGATCCTAGCGACATGGAGCCGTGCATTATCATGCTGAAACATGAGGTGATGGCGGCGGATGAATGGCACGACAATGGGCCTCAGGATCTCGTCACGGTATCTCTGTGCATTCAAATTGCCATCGATAAAATGCAATTGTGTTCGTTTTCTGCAGCTTATGCCTGCCCATACCATAACCCCACGGCCACCATGGGGCACTCTGTTTGTTGACATCAGCAAACTGCTCGCCAACACGACGCAATACACCCGGTCTGCCATCTGCCCAGTACAGTTGAAACCGGCATTCATCCGTGAAGAACACACTTCTCTAGCGTGCCAGTGGTCATCGAAGGTGACGTTTGCCCACTGAAGTCGGTTACGACGCCGAACTGCAGTCAGGTCAAGACCCTGGTGAGGATGACGAACACACAGATGAACTTCCCTGAGACAGTTTCTGACATTTTCTACCAGACATTCTTCGGTTGTGGAGCTCCTGGGCTGGCGTGGTTAGTGTGGTCTGCGGTTGTGAGGCCGGTTGAACGCTGGAGGCAGCTTATGGTAGAGAAATTAACATTACATTCTCTGGTAACAGCTCTGGTGGACATTCCTGCAGTCAGCATGTCAATTGCGCACTCCCTCAAAACAACTGTGGCATTGTGCTTTGTGACAAAACTGCACAATTTGGAATGGCCTTTTATTGTCCTCAGCACAGGGTGCACCTGTATAATGATCATGCTGTTTAATAAGCTTCTTGATATGCCACACCAAAGGAAGGCCCCAAAAAATTGTCCAAGACTCCAGTCACCCAAGTCATAGACTGTTCTCTCTGCTACTGCACGGCAATGGTACTGGGGTGCCAAGTCAAGGTCCAAAAGGCTCCTTAACTGGTTCTACCACCAAGCCATAAGACTGCTGAACAGTTAATCAAATGGCCACCCAGACTATTTACATTGACCCCCCCTTTGTTTTCACACTGCTGCTACTCGCTGTTTATTATCTCTGCATTATCACTTTACCCCTACCTTCATGTACAAATTACCTCAACTAACCTGTACATCCGCACATTGACTCAGTACCGGTACCCCCTGTATATAGCCTCATTATTGTCATTTTATTGTGTTACTTATTGAAGGAAAAAGGAAACCGCACACTGCTCTTGATAGTATCACCGATATTTAATAAGCTTACGTATCGGCCTCACGGCCTTCGTCAGAGCTTTTGGGATTTTTGGAAATTTGCACCCTTATGTAGACCTGGCCCCACCCACATCCGTTCTACACATCGAAGGGGGTTGGAGGCAAAGGAAAAACAAATAAGTGCTACCAAATATAACAATATGCATTTCATAGATATTACAAAAGTGAATAAATAAGGCGTATTGAACACGTCTGTAAAACCTCAATGAGGACATAGCAAGTTTTCATTAGTCATCGTACGAAAAATGTCAGAGTATTACAATAGGGAAAAACTACAAAACTTTCGTTCAGCAATGGGGTGAAATACTCAACAAATGATCATTAGATTTAATTCTATTAAATCGTGGAACATGTGTCGAAGGAAGTGAAAGAAGTTGAAGTTAAGATTAGCGAACATGAGGCTATAATGAAGGAGATTCTAGGCCCTAATTTTACAGCCATAGACGACACGATCAAGCAGTCCATTGGGAAATACAGAGACTCTCTACAAGCAACAAAGATCAAGAAATACCAGCGAGACACAGAGGACTACCAGCTCAACCAGGTGTACGCATGGGAAGGCCCAAGGACAGGAGCACGGAGAGGCCGATGGAGGGACGCACCACTGATCGGGGGACGCAGATACGCAGCAGCGGGAGGACATGGAAACTTGGACACAGAGGCATCCACCGAGAGCGAATTCCCTACAGACAGTGACTCCAGCTACCATGGCACACAGTCCGTTTTTTTTTAGCCCATAAGCAACAGAGGGCTCCACGAAAGAAAAGAAACGATGCAGGAGAGGCAAGCGGTCGAAGAGGAGACCAGGAACACAGGCCGTGGACACGGAGCTACAGCAGGACGCGGTAATGAACCTCTCCAAAAAAAGACCTTACTGACGCTCAAGTCAGTATCTTATCTAAGGGCCTCTCTTTTGTACCTACCTAGTTAGGTATATAGTAAATAAATAATTAAACCCAATTTTGTATTGCTGATTCAAATTGTTAGCCAGGGTTCGTGAAGATAACCAAGAATTTACAACTTTCAGATGAGACTGAAATAAGGTGACGATTAATATTGACTGCTATTGATGTAAAATATTATTAGGTCTTTAAGAGTTTATTCGGAAGATAACAGCTCTATAAATATTCTTTCATGGTGCCCCTCCTCTCTAGTTAATTACATTTACATGATTAGTTCAATCAGGTAATATTAATTACGGAGAAAGTATTTTATAGAATAGCATGTCATAACACTTAATCCGGCATAGCCAAAGACACGACAATGGGCTCTACATTTGCTCCGAGCTATACTAACCTCTATATGGGTCTTTTTGAAAAACGTTTTGTTAATAATGAAAACGAGAATCCATTTTTGAATAAAGTCCTGAAGTGGTATCGATATATTGACGACATTTTTTGTATATGGGAAGGAACTGAAGAAGAGCTGTCAGATTTTATGGCACTACTCAATGACATTGACCCTAATATCAAATTCACTATTGAACGTGACACTCAACGTGTTCATTATCTCGATATGTGGTTGAGAAATCAAATGGAACCCTGTTTACAACTCTGTATAGAAAAGAAACGGACAGGAATACTCTATTACAGGGTGACAGCTTCCACCCTGAGCCATTAAAAAGAGGACTTCCAAGAAGCCAGTTTTTTAGACTGCGCCGTATATGCCTCTCCACAGATGATTATCTAGAAAAAGCAGCGGAGATGCGCATGAGGTTTCTAAGAGGCTATTCGTCACAATGTGTGGATGAAGCTCATCATTTGGCATTGGAAAAAACACGAGATGAACTGCTACAAAAAAGACCCGCTAAAGCTAAAGAACACTCCGTAATGTTCACAACTACATATACTTTGAATTCGCAAAAAGTGGGAAGTGTGGTCAAGAAACACTGGCATATTTTATCATCGGACCCAGCTTTGCCGGCTGAATTTAAATATCCACCACTTATTGTGTGTAGGAGAGGTCACAATTTACGCGATAAATTGGTTCATGCCAACTGCCAGCCACAAAAGAAAATCAGCCAAGCTCTTTTATGCCCTCTACCAAATGGTAGCTATAAATGCAGAGGATGCGCACAGTGCAACAATATGATGAAGTGTGAATATTTCTGCCACCCACATACATGAAAACGGTTCCAAATAAATGACATTATTATGTGTTCCACCACCCATGTTATTTACATTATTAAATGTCCATGTGGGCTCTGCTATGTCGGTAAAACCATCCACTCTCTCAAACAGAGAATTAGTGAACATAAAAGTTCAATCAGGAGAAACAACAGGGATTATCCAGTCGCTGTACATTTCAATGACCTGAAGCACCTTTAGATTTTGTGGCATAGAGAAAGTTAAGATATCAGACAGGGGAGGGGATATTAATAATACTCTGAGTAAAAGACAAAGTTTTGGTATTTTCACCCTCCAGACATTATTTCCTAAAGGACTTAATGATGAAATGCCTATGTATGTTATGTTGTGAATTTGAACATGAAATATGTGCCTATTGTAGATTACTCTGACGTTTTTCGTACGATGTACCCAATGACTAATGAAAACTTGCTATGTCCTCATTGAGGTTTTACAGACGTGTTCAATACGTCTTATTTATACACTTTTGTACTATCTATGAAATGCATATTGTTATATTTGGTAGCACTTATTTGTTTTTCCTTTGCCTCCAACCCCCTTCGATGTGTAGAACGGATGTGGGTGGGGCCAGGGCTACATAAGGGTGCACATTTTTAAAAATCACAAAAGCTCTGACGAAGGCCGATATGTAAGCTTATTAAATATCGGTGATACTATCAAGAGCAGTGTGCGGTTTCCTTTTTCCTTCATCTTGTTCAATTTTTGCCATGCGCCTGCAAATTAGATTGCACAGATGTGCGAGTGCCTTTTGAATATTGTGTTACTTATAAAATAAATAAAAAATAAATAAAATATTTACAAAATAAACTTTAACTATTTCTTGAACTGCATTAAGGGCTTGTAAGTAAGCATTTTACAGTACGGTCTACACCTGTTGTATTCGGCGCATGTGACAAATTTGATTTGTCAGGTGGATGGATTATCTTGGCAAAGGAGAAATGTTCACGAACAGGGATGTAAACAAATTTGTGCGTTTTGGGCATAGGGACATTTTTTGGGATATTTGATTTCAGTTTATGAAACATGGGACCAACACTTTACATGTTGCGTTTATATTTTTTGCAGTGTACTATTGCTCAATTGCTGTCCTGTAGATGAGCCCCCAATTCAGATAAGGCAGTGACCAGAAAACTAAGTTACAATACACTCCATTAGAGGTATTGAATATCAACTCACCACCATTTCATGTGTTCATTTGAGGGATAAATGATTGTATTGCCATGATTCCAGAAAACTGCAAATGCAGTCTTTTCTATCTGCCCCACCCCCCTCACGGCTCAGCTCCATATCACACAGCCTCTCTCTCTCTCTGAAGATATGGCCGTAATAAAATATGACAGGGGAATTAAACACAGATTGAAGAGGCTCTATTAGTTTCATGATCTGAAACCTACCCTTGCATGCGTTATTTGAATGTATATATCAGCTTTATATGCTCTGGAGGGCGGTCTGATGACTCTTTTCATCCCCATGGTTCCTAAGAGGCCCATATCACACTATGAGGGATTGAATAAAAAGGCAAAATGACTGGGATCATAGTATGTTGCTACTGTACTGATAATGTAAGATATTAATAACAGGCGTTCTCTGGTATGTAACATCCCTAGCTCAATATTATTACACCAGCCTGGACAACATGCTGCTTTAACTGCCAGTAGAAAAGAAAAAGCACAATAATGTTAAAGTACACAGTGCTAGCACTCAACCCAAGGGGACCCCAGAGAACCTATTAGTAACGCTGCAGATAAAGAGAGCAGATTAGGCCAATAACTCTACTCTGCCTCTGGCTAGCTATTTCAATTTCCACCAGAGAAGACTGTCCGGATGCTGGTGACATTATTACGAAAAATGATCTCCTTTCATTAACTGCTCTGTGATGAAATCTCCTGGTTGAAGTATTGCACATGGCCTTCAGATAAGAGAGGGCAGTGGTAATGTTCAGAGATGATTATGCTGTAAACCATAAGTAACTTCTTATTGACAAAAAGAAGTCCATTGACAAAAGGATTTCAAATGAACTATCAATAGTCTACCTATACAACCTGACTTTAGATTTAGCACATATACAGATAGATATTTTAAAGCTAATAGGTGACACTTCCCCACATGCACCCAGTGATAAACAATGGCTGACTTCAGTCTCAGGTTAGACATTTTCTTTTTTAAGTCTCACATTGCTGCTGCGTAACTTGATGCAGTTTCTGCTTCTCTCGTCCTACTTCCAAACAGAAACCCCTCTTGTGTGGGAAAACAAGCCATCCCTCCCTTCAGGGCAGGGTTAGCAGTCTGCAGGGCTAACTGTGAGTCTACCATTTTACCTTCAACCACTCCTGTACATCAGCTAATACCTGTAGCGCTATCGTTTCCCTTTTAGGGGTTTGAAGAGTGTAGGACATCTAAAAAGCACTCACCTTCCGTGCTCTTGGAGTGGTGCAGAATCCTTCGGTTCATCTCCTCCTTTTCACTCTTCAGCATAGAATTCTCCCTGTCCAGTTCCTCCACTCTCTAAGAAAAAGAAAAAAAAGAACAAGAGCTTGAATAAAATAAAGAAATAGAGACATTAGAAGGAGCTGGTTGGCCGTGAGCACAAGTTCAAGAGCAATTGATTTTGTTTGATCTATTTTCAATTGCTACTTCAATCCGTGGGGAACCTTGAAACACAATAGATGCTACATACTTTAAATGTCCTCTACAAGTGAGCAAAAGGTATTTCGTTTATTTCTCTTTAAGTGACTTGAATCTGTAGTTCCTGTGTGTGAGGCTCTCATAGTGATGTCAGACAGAGCTAGAGAGCCAGGGACAGCCCCTGCATTGTGACAAAATGGCCGACTTGACTCGGAGAGAATCAAAGGGCCAACGAGGGGCGTCCATTACCACTGGGGCACTGCAAAAGCCCACACCCAATGTACATAACAATGTCTTTCCTAATTCCTGTCAGGAGGCCAAAACAATACAAAAATATATGCATTGTATCACTTTCAGGTCAGTAGGAGAACACTGATACAGTCCAATTAAATCCATTGTGAGATTGTTAGAGGAAATCCATTGAGAATCAGGTGTTTTACATTCAGTAAAAACGCTGCTACAAGCATTTTCTGTAGCTACTCGGGCACTTAACGGCTGTTTTCACCAACGCGTTTCAGACAGGAAGGTTTTATTCATTCAACAGAAGGTTCAGTAGTCCAATAACTCTGAATGATGTAAATGGACAGAGAAAGATGGCAACCTGTCTGCTAATCAGAAAAAAGTCTGTCCTAGCTTGAGGTACTGCACAACCGCCATTCATCCTAGTTCATGTGGATGCAGAGGATTGCTATCTTCAACACTTTGTCAACAGCATATAAAATCCCAACTATTTGTATTTATTAGGGATCCCCATTAGCTGCTGCCAAGGCAACATCTACTCTTCCTGGGGTCCAAACATATTAAAGCACTTACATTACATATAAAACAAAAGATAAAGCAGTGACAGCCTTGTAAAAAGAAAATGTACTTTCGCCCCTTTAGTGATTGATAGCTCACCTGTTCCAGTCCCATCTTCTCGTTGCTGTGCTTCTCCTCCAGCTTCTTCATGTGGGTGTGTGCTTCCTGGAGCTCAGCCCTAAGCTTCTCCAGCTCATCCTGAAGAGAGGTCAGCTGACTGCCGTCTCCCTGGCGACTGCGCATCATCTCCAGCTCCTTCTGCAGCTTGTTCACCTCTGAGCCCAGGGAGGCTTTGGCCACCACCAGCTGCTCATTCTGAGTCTTCAGATCGTTGGTCTACACAGTGAGACAGGAGAGAGAGCTCTGGTTACTAATATGGGACATCAATTTCAAATCAATCACTTTTTAACATAATTTACAGACAGTTTAGTCTAGCTAAACGGTTTAAGCTGTGCCAAAATATGACTGCAAATGGAAATGAATATTGTGCCAAAATATTGTCCTTTCATTGAGCTGTCTTTGCATTATAGCACTCATTGTGTAGGCTACTAGCCTTATAGAACAGTGTACTCCTATAAAGTGGGTCGAACCATGGTTCTTTGACTGTACCTGGTCATCCATCTTCCTCTGCAGCTGGACGATCTTGTTCTCCATGCCCGTGTTGAGCTTCTTCAGATGTTGAGCGGACCTCGCTTCAATCTTCAGCTGTTTCAGCTCCCGCTTGGCTCGCATGCGGCGGTAGGCACACTGGATGGTGATGGCGGCGTTCCGTGCCCGCCTGAACTTCCTCCTGGTGAGCCAGCCTCGGACATGCTTCTGGATGATCATGGCTTTGTGGTCCAGAAGGAACTGGGGAGGTGGAGAAGGGAGGTAGATAGCAGAGACAAGGAACCATTTATTATACTGTACAATCAATGTGATGGGAAATATGTAGGTAACTTCAGAATTCCCAGTCGGGGAAGTTCTAGAGATCTCAATCCAAAGGGAATCTTGTGTATCTGAGAAGGCACCATAGAAGGCAGCATTTCTGCAAGGTCCGCCTGATCACATTCCATTTCAAATCGGAGGCACTTCGCCTCCAATTTTCCAGTCACACAAACTGGACAACAAGTCCAACACTGAGTCATCTTCTCAGGGAACACTTTACTACTGATAGATCACTAATATGTTTCAACAAACCGTCATTCTGTTACCAAACTTTGCATCTGCACTGTTCTTAAAGTGTTTTTGTCCAATTTTCAGTGGATTTAAAAAAAAGTAGTCATTGTGCAAAGAGTTGTATGATTTGTTTAACTTTGCAATCATTGGTTTTTGTTTGGTTTACAGTTGAAGTCGGAAGTTTACATACACCTTAGCCAAATACATTTAAACTCAGTTTTTCACAATTCCTGACATTTAATCCTAGTAAGAATTCCCTGTCTTAGGTCAGTTAGGATCACCACTTTATATCAAGAATGTGAAAGGTCAGAATAATAGTAGAGAGATTGATTTATTTCAGCTTTTATTTCTTTCATCACATTCCCAGTGGGTCAGAAGTTCACATACACTCAATTAGTATTTGGTAGCATTGAATTTAAATTGTTTAACTTGGGTCAAACGTTTCAGGTAGCCTTCCACAAGCTTCCCACAATAAGTTGGGTGAATGTTGGCCCATTCGTACTGACAGAGCTGGTGTAACTGAGTCAGGTTTGTAGGCCTCCTTGCTCGCACATGCTATTTCAGTTCTGCCCACAAATTTTCAATGGGATTGAGGTCAGGGCTTTGTGATGGCCACTCCAATACCTTTACTTTGTTGTCCTTAAGCCATTTTGCCACGACTTTGGAAGTATGCTTGGGGTCATTGTCCATTTGGAAGACCCATTTCTAACCAAGCTTTAACTTCCTGGCTGATGTCTTGAGATGTTGCTTCAATATATGCATATAATTTTACTTCCTCATGATGCCATTTATTTTGTGAAGTGCACCAGTCCCTCCTGGAGCAAAGCACCCCCACAACATGATGCTGCCACCTCAGTGCTTCACGGTTTGGATGGTGTTCTTCAGCTTGCAAGCCTCCCCCTTTCTCCTCCAAACATAACGATGGTCATTATGGCCAAACAGTTCTATTTTTTGTTTCATCAGACCAGAGGACATTTCTCCAAAAAGTATGATCTTTGTCCCCATGTGCAGTTGCAAACCGTAGTCTGGCTTTTTTTATGCCGGTTTTGGAGCTGTAGCTTCTTCCTTGCTGAGCGGCCTTTCCAAATTATGCCGATATAGGACTCATTTTACTGTGGATATAGATACTTTTGTACCTGTTTCCTCCAGCATCTTCACAAGGTCCTTTGCTGTTGTTCTGGGATTTATTTGCACTTTTCGCACCAAAGTACGTTAATCTCTAGGAGACAGAACACCTCTCTTTCCTGAGCGGTATGACGGCTATATGGTCCCATGGTGTTTATACTTGTGTACGATTGTTTGTACAGATGAACGTGGTACTTTCAGGCGTTTGGAAATTGCTCCCAAGGATGAACCAGACTTGTGGAGGTCTACAATTTTCAGATTTCTTTTGATTTTCCCATGATGTCAAGCAAAGAGGCACTGAGTTTGAAGGTAGGCCTTGAAATACATCCACAGGTACACCTCCAATTGACTCAAATGATGTCAATTAGTCTATCAGAAGCTTCTAAAGCCATGACATCATTTTCTGTAATTTCCCAAGCTGTTTAAAGGCACAGTCAACTTAGTGTATGTAAACTTCTGACCCACTGGAATTATGATACAATGAATTATAAGTGAAATAATCTGTATGTAAACAATTGTTGGAAAAATCACTTGTTTCATGCAGAAAGTAGATGTCCTAAACCGACTTGCCAAAACTAGTTTGTTAACAAGAAATTTGTGGAGTGGTTGAAAAACGAGTTTTAATGACTCCAACCTAAGTGTATATAAACCTCCGACTTCAACTGTACATTTTAAAGTGAAAAATTGTGTCAGCATCATTCTTTTATGGTGGAATTGCCCGTACAAAAAAGAGAAGGTGAAAAGGTGAGCCAGTGACATGACAGGTAGTGTTGTGATTGTAATACCTCCTGGAAGATCCTGCGCGTTAACATGCCCCTGGTAAAGGCCTGGATGGTGACAACAGCCTGTCTCACTCTTAGATAGTCCCTCCGCTCTCTGACCATACGATACTGCTTCTGGCAGATCAGAGCAGCACGGGTTAGACGCAGCTGCTCCGCATACCTGAGACAGACGGGAGAGAAAGACGGCAAAAAGAGGAGGAAATAAGTTACTGGCACTGATATTGCCAAAAACATTTGGGATAAGTGATTCATGACGCTTTTTGTGTGATATATCAAGAAAAATACAATTATTTGTATTGAATTGACCGGCTGCTTTGTTATTGTAACAGAATGTAGTGTTTCTCCTCTCACCTGCGGGCCATGTATCCACGGCCATATCTCTGCAGGTTGATGGCCGACTTCCGGATCTTCTGGTAGCGGACCCTCTGCAGCCAGCCTCGCACCGTCTTCTGGATCTTGATGCAGGCGGATCGGAACTTGTCTGCCCTCAGCTTCTCCAGGTAGGCCACTTGGCCTGCTCTGAAGAAGATCTTGGTCTTACCAAACTGGAACTTGTCTGGGTCCTGGTGAGAGAGAAAAACAGCTCCATTTTGTTTCCATTAATTCATTAACGTCAGTTCGATCAACTGAGCATCAAGGCAGTTACATCAGTGGGCATGACCAAACACAAGGTTAATTAGTTTCCACCCAGCTAAGAAATCCATTACATACTGTCCAAAGATTGAACACATTTATTAACCTGAATAAACTCCATATTATCTTGCTCATGTTCAGAGATGGAGAAAAGCAAGAAGCCAAGAGAATACCTCCCAGACTATGCATACTTAATTCTCCATCATTCCTAAAGAGCACAGCACTATTCCTCCATCAGGACTGAAACTCATGATCTGCCTTTTTACATGATCTGCCTTTTTACATTCCCCAGGTTATACATTCAAAGCTGTTTCCTCCCAACACTGGATAAGTTAACATATAATGTATCAGAACAGACATGCAGTAGGTTCTATAATGTAACGATGGACGGCTCCTGAAGGAGTTAGGGAGCTCTGTTGAAAAGAAAAACATTCTTCAACCAGGGGAGGAACAAAAGTAATCCAAGAGAGATTTCTTCAGACATTCGTACATTTCCTCTCCCATCTTGATTGGGGCTTCTGGGCTGAAACAACTCTTTCTTACCTTGACCAGGGTCTCCAGCAGGTTCCTGCACACCAGCTTCTTGTCTCCAACGGTCATATCTGACTTCTTCATGAGGACTCTGTATCTGTTGAAGAAGTCTGGGTACGTCCACCTGGAATCACAAAGGACTGGCTGAGAATCAAATATATCAGAAAAATATATGTTTTAAAATCCTTAGGAGTCAATTGACAATCTAATTAACATAATAAAAAAATCTCCATCAAAATCAGTCTCTCACTAACACGAGGGTGATTTCCGTTTTGCTCTACAACACCCCACAAGTGTCACAGGCCTCATCTGAAGGTAACCCGATACCAGTTTTAAAAAAATTATGAAAGTAGTTTTGTACCAATAAAAAAAGGGATTAAATGTGTGTCCAAAAAAAGTATATATTTCATCAGCTTTCTTATAACTCCTAAGAATAGGACAGATACTTCAAAACCTTATTCCTTATCATACATTTTTTCACTGTCTGTTTTGCCATTTATGAACATCTTAGTCAATGCGTTTCTATAGGCTATAGTAGTAAAATTCAATATTTTATCAAATCATTTTTCAATATATATTTTTGATACCTATACAGTAGGTGTCCTAAAATTCAAAATAAAATATCTAACTGATCCATGGTATGACCATCTTAAAAAATTATATATGCTAGCTTAGTAAAACCCAGTGGTGCATTGCTCTCCTCCTGTTCTCCCTCAGGGAAGCAATCATCTCAGGAGAGACGGAATTCAATTTCACCCCTGCTTAGGAGATCGAGAAAGCCCATTACATCACAGAGGAGTACCTTAACAATCACATCCTATTCTATTGTAATATATAGTAGAATAATAATATATGCCATTTAGCAAACACTTTTAGCCAAAGCGACTTACAGACATGCGTGCATAATTTTTGGGGGGTGGCCCCAGCGGGAATCAAACCCACGCCCCTTGGCATTGAAAGCGCCATGCTCTACTAACTGAGCCACAAAGCACTACAACTCATTTCTGTGCTTCGACTATCGCACACAGCAGAGAGCGTAACAGTAGTGCTCTGTGTATGAGAAGCATCTTACCTTGATGGGTACCCAGCAGCACTGATGCGGATGGTCTCCAGGACTCCACATGCTCTCAGTTGCTGCACAGCTCTCCTAGACTCAAACCTGCAACAAAGACGGGGACAAAATAAGTTTTGTTTTTAGTTTAGCTTTATTAATTGACCCATTTTAAAAACAAGCAAATACATTTAAAAAATAATAATAATACATACATGTAAATGAGTAAAATCGTCAAGGATAACACAATAAAGTCTGACTTGTTTCCATTGTGATCCTCTTGTGACAAGATGGCTCGTCAAGATCAGCAAAACGGTTTTACACTGTATGCAGCGAACACTAACACAAAGAACACACATACAAAGTTTCTAGATTGTTCCACCATCACAATGAAAACCCACTTGCATTCTGGGAAGAGGGTTAGTTACAATACACAGACAAGTAAAAGCTGTTCCTCTCTTCCTACCTGAGCTTAAACTTCTCTTTTAGCATTGTGCACATCTCCATTAGGTAGAAGACAGAGGCATTGAGAGGATGTGAATGTTAGTCGGCTAGTTGCTGCCTTGGCAGACTGACTGTGTGTCCTTACATACAGCCTTCAGTATGTTTGCTACAGTCCAGCCACAGCATGTGACTCACGCAGGCACACCATTCGATTTAGAGACCTTGAATAGGCCCTTGTGCTGAAGAATGAGTCAAGAAGATGCCAACATAACCTGACCTCTGCTTCTTTCTTGTTTTTCTGAAGTAAACATTCTGTCTACAATGTGTGCTGTTTAAGACCGATACACTTCCTAAACCGAACATCTCAAATCAAAAGCCTGTGGGTATCTGCATTGACAACATCCCATCTTGTATAGGTCATTGCATTTGCTATATTTAGTGTTTTCTCAGGAGTTAGGATATCTAGAGTGCTGGTTTAAATGTCCCATTCTACACTGATTATCAAGACAACATTGTTTATTGAGTCTTTATTTTGGATGAGAGTTTCCAGTAATAGTCAACATGATTGTGCCAGGGTGAGCAAGAGAAAAATGTATGATTAAGATTAAAGGTAGACTCAGCGATATGGCATAGATGCAGAAAGTAAACAGCATAGCGGGCCAATTTCCACAACAACTAAGAGCATTGAAGCGTGATGCTCAACTTCTCAGCTGTTTTGGGTCCAGTGGCTACCACGCTGTGAACAGCATGAAGCGAACCTGTGCACATGCGCAGATACTGTGTGTGACAGTGCGAGAGCAAAGTCTTGCATCTCGCTCATCTCAATATCTGCGGTGCTGCTCGTGGTGATGTCATTTCACAGTCTACCTTTAAGACGAAGATCACTTCATACGTCAACTGTACCAACTCCCGCTTCCTCCCAACCCCTTCCAAAGACACACATACATAGGCTGCTGGGGGAGGGGGGGCTGATACACTGGGTGCCCATGGAGCAGTTGTTGTGGGGGCCACAACGACAGGCGATGGCATCTTTGATATCAGCTACCCTCTGGTTGCTAGCTCACTTCAACAGATTTTCCTCGTCGGACACGGGATTCGATCTGGCAACCCTCAGTTTACTGGCTCACCCCTCTAACTGCTAGGCTACCTGCCACCCCAGAGTTTGCACAGTGCTGAAGGGGACTTGAGAGTTACTCAACAAGAGAGAGAGAATCAGTACCTCAGGCTACACTAGGGCGAAGGCAACCAAAGAATAAACACAGCATGCACACCCAGGTGATGTCGCTCTGTCTATCCCACACAATACTATCTCCTGACTGTCTTTCCACCTGACTACATGCATGTTCTTTAGAGTTCTATTACATATGCAAATATTACCTCACCATGACCATACCACATGTTTCTTAAGCTGTGGGAGACCACAGGCTTATAGGTCTGATTAGGGAAGGGAGTCAAGGTATCAATATTTACTCACGAGAATGCCTCCTTCTTGTCATTAGGCTTGATGCAACGCACATAGTGGGGGGTGGTGGCATTCAGGGTCTCCATGAGAAGCTGCAGGGAGCTACGGAACTACAGTAAAAACACAGAAGGGGATGAGAATTGCCGCAAACGCAGAGTTAAACATCTACGATGGGGAAGGTTCTTACTCCCCCAAACATTTTCAAAATACAGACTTGTTATGTCATTGCTTTCTATTGAAAGGTTCAATACACTCTTTAGAAATGCACTATGACAATGGCACAGACAGACTCCTGCCCAAAGGCACGTTGATTGAACTCAGGCCTCATAGTGTCAGAGGGGATGCTAACCTGGTGGCCCACGGTTTTCCTGTGCTCCTTGTTGGGGACTTTGGGTGTTGGTTTGGACGCCCGCACGTTGACCCTGGAGGACTTGCTGGAGGAAGATGTGGAAATGCTGCTGTCTTTATTAGTGTCCTGGAACAGATCTGCCACGAGCTGGAACTGGGAGATGGGGGACAAGTTAATCACATTAATCATTCATATATTTAGCAGAGGGTTTCATCCAAACAACTTATCATAAAACAGATTATATTATAACCGATTTTACAGCTGGATAACAACATCAAATCCCCAAACCACACCAAAAGTTGCGTGAAATTTCTACAGTTTTTCATAAGATACAAATCGTGCTATACTGCAGGATCCAGTGAAATAGCAGTGTGTGTTAAAGAACTGTCACGAATGTCGTAATCCTCCTCGTCTGAGGAGGAGTAAGGATCGGACCAAAACGCAGCGTGGTTTGAATACATACTTAATTTAATGAATGAAGACGAAGAACACTAGACAAACTATACAAAAACAACAAACGAACGTGAAGCTATAAATAAACAGTGCAGACACAGGCATAGACAATAACCCACAACCCACAATACAAAACAGGATACCTAAATATGGTTCCCAATCAGAGACAACGCAAAACACCTGCCTCTGATTGAGAACCATATCAGGCCAAACACAGAAATAGACAAACCAGACATACAACATAGAATGCCCACACAGATCACACCCTGACCAACCAAAACATAAAACATACAAAGCAAACTATGGTCAGGGTGTGACAAGAACACTGATGAGACTACAGTAGTGAAGAGCATGGCTGGACGGAACATCAATAAACCAGCGTTCAGTGTTCAATAAGGACCATTCTGTAATCACATCTCCTCAGCAGAACCAGTGAAGGGGACCAATCAAGCAGCAGCATCACATCTGATCATGACAGATAGAGGTGTATGCAGATGGAATACTGATACTGGCACATTCATATTCCTGTCACAGATACGGCTGGTGTGAGGAGACTAATGATACAATCCAGTCCCACCATACATACTGATAACTATTCTCTCATACTCCTCTCTGCCAAACTTGCCAAGAGTGTTTCATTCTGACATGAACATTAACGTTCTTCAGGACAATGTTTCCTTCATAGCTTTGTAAAAAAAGAAGCTCTCTGTAAGCTGGATTGTATTTATGGTCCTTCTATGAAGATTTGTGGAGATTCCTTGCTCCATCCTTCTCCTCAAGCTTGGGGCTTGAGTTAGCAGGGCTGTCAGGCTGTGAGATATTACAGTAATGGTCCACTGTGGAAAGTATTATCAGCTGGAGGAAGTTTCATGACCCTCACGAGTCCTCTAAGGCGCCACTCTGTTGACAGGTTTCTCTGTCACTGTCATCCTCAGCTAGATATGAGGGTTTAATGAGCTAGGGCCTCAGAGACAACTATGGTGCAAAACTCTCACAAGAAAGATAACAAATGACAGGTATAGAGACAGAAATGCAGTGCAGGATATTTTACAATATTGAGACTGCCATCACCAGGGCTGGACCTATTATGTCTTCATCACTGCTTTTGTTTAGCAAACCTTGACTGCATCTAAAATGTATTTGTTCTATTCAGTCCTTCTGATACTCCTCCGTGCTGTTCAACAGAGCTTGGTGTCTTTCTGATAGAAAATTGATTTGTTTCCACTGACAAGATGCTTTTAGACAGAACATGAAATATGAAATCTCTCCTTGCCTCTCAATATTCCCTCTCATTTACATGCGCTTAATGGCTGTTTCATTAGTAATGCTGAGGAGAGGACATTAGGAGAGAGGATGTCAAGATGGAAGAAAGTGAAAGGGCAGAATACAAACACCAGATGAAGGGAACTAAAGTTGGTATTTGTCCCAAAGAGAGTGAGTGGCAGTGGGATTGTGAAAGTTAACTGAAATTAACTGAACTCAAATGACTGAGAAAGCCAATGCACACTTGGTTTATATCGCAAAGGTCATGCAGAGAACATGTGCTGAAGTTAGGTTCCAATCCAGCAGTTTGAGTTTGGCTTGGAGAGGCAGGAGTCAGAGGACCTCCAGAAAGAGTGTGTGTGTGTCTGTGTGTTGTGATTGTGACAGTTCATCTGCAATATAGTAGAATGTTGATATGACTGCTTAATTAACATTCAATGTATTTCAAATTAGAATGTAAAGCAGGATTTAAAACTGTAGGATTCATGTGAAGTGTTGACAAGTTGTCAGCCTGGCTTTAAACAACAACTATATCTGATAGGAGCTATACTTCCCAGAATAGGAACCTGTGAAACGCTTTCAACTTGACACTTTCTAAATCATGTAACTTTTTTGCATAGTTTCACTCTGTCCCAAAACTGAAGCCTCTTTAAGCAGTAAACTAATTTGGTAAAAGCTTTACAGCGCTGCTTTTCTAAGAAAGAAGTCCATAAATGCAGTAAAAGCCAAAGGGTTGGATGTTAAATCAGGTAAAGCTTAAAAATAGACATCTTTCTCCAGTTAAGTGGGCAGTGTGTTTAGTGTGAGAGGTGTCCACTATATGATATAGGAAATAAGCAGGAGTACTATTATGGCTGTCATATTGTGCTCGTGGCTTAATGATATTATTCTCTCTCACCTTGCTGGCCTTCAGAATGTTAATCTGTTCCTCGTAGACAGTGTCTCTGTTCTTCTCCAGGAACCCGTCACACTGGTACTCAACCTGCCAGGGACAGAGGTAGACATAATGGACTGCACTTATAGAAATATACAGTACATCTAAATACACTGACAACTAAATAAGCAAACATTTAATCAACTATGGTAATTACAGTGCCTTCAAAAAGTATTCATACCCCTGACTTATTTCACATTTTGTTGTATTACAGCATGAATTCAAAATTGATCAAATACTTTTTTCCCCCTCACCCATCTGCACACAATACCCCATAATGACAAAGTGAAAACTTGTTTTTAGAAATGTTTGCAAATGTATTGAAAATTAAATACAGAAATATCTCATTTACATAAGTATTCACACCCCTGAGTCAATAGATGTTAGAATAATCTCTGGCAGTGATTATAGCTGTTAGTCTTTCTGGGTAAGTCTAAGAGCTTTAATCACCTGGATTGTACAATATTTGCACATTATTTATTTTTTTATTCATCAAGCTCTGTCAAGTTGGTTGTTGATAATAGCTGGACAGCCATTTTCAAGTCTTGCCATAGATTTTCAAGTTTTAGGTTATGTTCCTGCTGAAAGGTGAATTTGTCTCTCAGTGTCTGTTGAAAAGCAGACTGAATTAGATTTTCCTCTAGGACTGTGCCTGAGCTTAGCTCTATTCCGTTTCTTTTTATCCCAAAAAAACTCCCTAGTCCTTGCCAATGACAAGCATACCCATAACATGATGCAGCATAACATGGTGCAGCCACCACCATACTTGAAAATGTGTACTCAGGGATGTGTTGTGTTGGATTTGCCCGAAACATATTCAGCACATGAAAAGGCATTTCTTTGCCATTCTTTTTGTTGCAGTTTTACTTTAGTGCCTTATTGCAAACAGGAGGCATGTTTTGGAATATTTTTATTCTGTACACTCTGTCATTTAGGTTAGTATTGTGGAGTAACTACAATGTTGTTGATCCATCCTCAGTTTTATATCACAGCCATTAAACTCTGTAACTGTTTTAAAGTCACCATTGGCCTCATGGTGAAATCCCTGAGCAGTTTCCTTACTCTCTGGCAACTGAGTTAGTGACTGGGTGTGTTGATATACCATACAAAGTGTAAATAATAACTTAACCATGCCCAAAGGGATATTCGATGTCTGCTTTTTTATTTTTTACCCATCTACCAATAGAGCCCCTTTGTGAGGCATTGGAAAACACTATTATTGCACACAGAGTGAGTCCATGCAACTTATTTTGTGACTTTTGAAGCACATTTTAACTCCTGAACTTATTTAGGCTTGACATAACAAAGGGATTGAACACTTTTTGACTCAAGAAATATCAGGTTTTAAATTGTAATTAATTTGTAAACATTTCCAAAAACATAATTCCACTTTGACATTATGGAGTATTATATGTAGGCCAGTGACACAAAATCAACATTTAATCCATATTCAATTCAGGCTGTAACACAACAAAACGTGGAAATAGTGAAGGAGTGTGAATACTTTCTGAAGGCACCATATGTTCAATTATGGATCGTTGTTGGGTCAAATCGCAAAAGAGCCACACAATCCTGCTGTTGTGCCCTTCAGCAAGCCACTTACAGGAACTGTAATTGCTTAACTAACTAAACAACCAGCTGTATATCAAATTATTTAATGTATGATGCAGTTTAAACAGAAGCATTTGCTGAGAACAGAAAGTTATGAACCAGATTAGTTCATATTCTGAGTTTATGAAAGTGTTCAGTCAGATGTTGAGTAACATGGGGAAATGAGTGCAGGCATTGATTGGAAGGAGATCCCTCTCAGTCAGAGTCTATCGTCGTTCCCATTTGTCTGTCCATCAGCAGCCCCAGCCTCCAGGCCAGTCTGGTCTAACACTTTACCCTAGCTCTCTCCTCTTTCTCACAGATAGGGTTGCAGGTTGTTCTCATTATACCAGGATGTGAGATAGAAAGAGCAGTGAGTGAATGTAGGTCCTACACGTTTTCACTTGGAGAGGGAGTTAGATGAAGAGAAACACCCTAAGGGAATCGGAGGAGAGCTGGGGGCATCCTCTCTACATTAACAGGACTCTCATATACCTTGTTTGTCATGGAAATTACCATGTTAAATAAAGGACAACGCTATGGCTGCCTGCCTTTCATCTATTTACACGACCCACATTTGGCATCAGACACACAGGCAGCACTTCACTGGGGAAGTCTGTATTTAAAGTGCTAGCTCCTCTAAGTAGGAGCTAGTGTTGCTCTTTGAGTTAATTAGAGCTTGTGTGATAATGAGGAGTGGAGAGGACACTGAGCTCACTCACACCAACACTATACAGTACTCACACCAACACTATATTACACCAACACTATACAGTAATCACACCAACACTATACAGTAATCACACCAACACTATACAGTACTCACACCAACACTATACTCACACCAACACTATACAGTAATCACACCAACACTATATTACACCAACACTATACAGTACTCACACCCACGCTATGCAGTACTCACACCCACGCTATACAGTACTCACACCCACGCTATACAGTACTCACACCAACACTCTATACAGTAATCACACCAACACTATACAGTACTCACACCCACACTATACAGTACTCACACCCACACTATTTTACACCAACTCTATACAGTAATCACACCAACACTATACAGTACTCACACCCACACTATACAGTACTCACACCCACACTATGCAGTACTCACACCCACGCTATACAGTACTCACACCCACGCTATACAGTACTCACACCCACGCTATACAGTACTCACACCAACACTATATTACACCAACTCTATACAGTAAACACACCAAAACTATACACTACTCACACTAACACTATACTCACACCAACACTATACAGTACTCACACCAACACTATTTTACACCAACTCTATACAGTAATCACACCAACACTATACAGTACTCACACCCACACTATACAGTACTCACACCCACACTATACAGTACTCACACCCACACTATACAGTACTCACACCCACACTATACTCACACCAACACTGAAGCAGTTTGGTTTAAATACGTTACCTTGCTTAAAGGGTCAATCTGCAGTTGAAACAATAACAAACCGCCACGCCGCCACTGATTTGGTAAATAACTCAGGATGGGGCTGGAGAAATGTAATCACTCTCAGATTAATAGACAGAGCTATGGATGCAAGGACTGGCAATCCATGAGATTGGATGTTCTAGTTTTAACCATGTTTTGACGCAATACAGTGTTAACAATTGCATTGTTTACAAACAAAGGGATAAACAAGCTTCTATTTTGGGTTCTGATTGGGTAAGACAGTTGGACTAAGCTCATGAGGCATGTATAAATTATACTCTCAAGAATCAATGGGTATATATCATGATTTTTTAATATATATATTATATATATATATATATTTTTTAAAATAATTTTATCCCCTTTTCTCCCCAATTTTCGTGGTATCCAATCGCTAGTAATTACTATCTTGTCTCATCGCTACAGCTCCCGTACGGTCGGGAGAGACGAAGGTCGAAAGCCACGCGTCCTCCGAAGCACAACCCAACCAAGCCGCACTGCTTCTTAACACAGCGCGCCTCCAACCCGGAAGCCAGCCGCACCAATGTGTCGGAGGAAACACCGTGCACCTGGCCCCCTTGGTTAGCTCGCACTGCGCCCGGCCCGCCACGGGAGTCGCTGGAGCGCGATGAGAGAAGGATATCCCTACCTGCCAAACCCTCCCTAACCCGGACGACGCTAGCCCATTGTGCGTCGCCCCACGGACCTCCCGGTCTTGGCCGGCTGCGACAGAGCCTGGGCGCGAACCCAGAGACTCTGGTGGCACAGCTAGCACTGCGATGCAGTGCCCTAGACCACTGCGCCAATATATCATGAATTTAAAAGTAAAAAATGGATGTGCAATCACAGATTGCCTGTTTAAGGCCAATGATGACCTCAACCAACAACCTTGGGGACATCAAATGTCACCTAACTGAAGAGCCATACATACAGGTCTACCCACCTTATCAGCAAAGTGAATGACAATGAAAGATGTGTTGGACATCCGTGGTTTCTGGAAATGGACGCTGCTTGAAAGGCGATCGTACAGCTTCTGGCACCAGTTCTGATCTGTCCCTTTTGGCACCTGTAGCAGCAGCGGGTGGAGGAAAAGAAGGAAAGAGATAGAGATGATATAAAACCAAGGAGGAAACCAAAACGTTCTACCCACGTTATTTGTGCTATTTTGAGGTTGTCCCAAATTATCGGCAATAACTTCAAAGGGCTGGGGGATGAGACAGGATGAGTGAAATAAATAAGTAATCTGTTTTGTTCCAAAGGCCTTAACTCATAAAGATCTGGATGCAGGCAGGGGAAACAGAAGCAGGCCATGATGTGTACATTACAGCAGGATGAATCCCATTAACTGAGGCAAGAGGTTTAAAATGCTGAGATCAGCAGTACGCTTTGCTCTGCTCCCCACTTCAACACCTGAGACTACTTAAGTGCATCCTGCACTATAACTCCTCCCATGGCCAAATGTCCCTATAAACCTCCCCACTAATAAGTTAAGAACTATGTACTCTGGAGCTCTGGAGTAAAGACAGTGTTGATTTAGGACTAAGACAATATATGTAAGACAGGGTGCTCCACCTTGCACTCCTCATCCAGCAGGTCCAGGATGCCCAGCTTGGCCTCTATGACATCGATACAAGGCTGGTTGTCATAGAAGTCGATGAGCGTCCAGGGGATCTGCTCCTTTATGTACTCCTCCTGCTCCAGCTTGAACACATGCTGAGGACACAGAGGAGACAACTACACAGTCAGCTAAAGCACAGCAGGTTATCAGACTAAGTCATGAATTACTTCACTTCAATAAATACATGTTGAGTCATGAGGTTAACAGCGACAAGTTCTCACGTCTCCTCTACGGAACATTGGAAACTAAGGTAAAAGGTAGGTAGACAGAGTCATTAGAACATTTATTTTGTTACTGTCCATATGTAGCTTGTTTTTGGTCACAGGTCCAGGAATGGCTGAAGAATTGCAACATTTATCTGGAGCTAACTCTGCAGATAGCACTACTGGTTGATTTGAAGTCATAGTAAAATCTATGAATAATATAATTATACTTTAAGCAAAACATTTTAACTTTAACTTACAATCTGTAGAAGCTATGAGAATAGAAAGGTTCAGAACTTTTGTGAAATATCACAGCACAGACAAAAAATATATGGCAAATAGAAATCCAATATGGATGGTGTTAAGAGATAGATGGGAGGGGTTGAATGGAGTTGAAGGGTGGGAATAATAACAAGATAACTAATGTAAAATATACTGTGTCTGTAAAATGTAAATGGATTCAGAACCTTTGTAAAACACAAAAAATATATGTCAAAAAGAAATCAAACTGGGTGGACATCAGAAATAGATGGGAGAGGTTGAGGAAGAACAGGTCTAAAAACAAACAAAATATAACTATTGTAAAATAAATTGTCCGTCAAATGTATATAGTATGTATTACCTGGAAGTAGAAGCCTAAGTGGTGTTGTTAATTTGTTTACTCCAATTTGTATTATTTATTTATTTTTTTTCTTCTTTTTTACCTTTATTTAACTAGGCAAGTCAGTTAAGAACAAATTCTTATTTTCAATGACGGCCTAGGAACAGTGGGTTAACTGCCTGTTCAGGGGCAGAACGACAGATTTGTACCTTGTCAGCTCGGGGATTTGAACTTGCAACCTTCCGGTTACTAGTCCAACGCTCTAACCACTAGGCTACCCTGCCGCCCCGGCAATTAAGGGAGAAGTGGTAGGGTTAGTGGAAAATAATCAAGGAAAATATATTTATATATAATATATGTATACACACACACAGGTATTTTATTAGGATCCCCATTAGCTGTTGCAAAAGCAGCAGCTACTCTTCCTGGGGTCCACACAAAACACATACACACACACACATTAGAGGTCAACCAATTAATCGGAATGGCTGATTAATTAGGGACGATTTCAAGTTTTCATAACAAATCGGTAATCGGCATTTTTGGACACCGATTATGGCCGATTACATTGCACTCCACAAGGAGACTGCATGGCAGGCTGACTACCTGTTACGTGAGTGCAGCAAGGAGTCAAGGTAAGTTGCTAGCTAGCATTAAACTTATCTTATAAAAAAACAATCTTAACATAATCACTAGTTAACTACACATGGTTGATGATATTACTAGTGTATGTATCTAGCTTGTCCTGCGATGCATATAATCGATGCGGTGCCTGTTAATTTATCATTGAATCACAGCTTACTTCGTCAAACGGGTGAGGATTTAACAAGCGCATTCGCAAAAAAAGCACTGTCGTTGCACCAATGTGTACCTAACCATAAACATCAATGCCTTTCTTAAAATCAATACACAAATATATATTTTTAAACCTGCATATTTAGTTAACATTGCCTGCTAACATGAATTTATTTTAACTAGGGAAATTGTGTCACTTCTCTTGCGTTCTGTGCAAGCAGAGTCAGGGTATATGCAGCAGTTTGGGTCGCCTGGCTCGTTGCGAACTGTGTGAAGACCATTTCTTCGCTAACAAAGACAGTAATTAATTTGCCAGAATTGTACATAATTATGACATAACATTGAAGGTTGTGCAATGTAACAGCAATATTTAGACTTAAGGATGCCACCGTTAGATAAAATACGGAACAGTTCCGTATTTCACTGAAAGAATAAACGTTTTGTTTTCGAAATGATCGTTTCTGGATTTGACCATATTAATGACCTAAGGCTCGTATTTCTGTGTGTTATTATATTATAATTAAGTCTATGATTTGATAGAGCAGTCTGACTGAGCGGTGGTAGGCAGCAGCAGGCTCGTAAGCATTCATTCAAACAGCACTTTCCGGCATTTGCAAGCAGCTCTTCGCTGTGCTTCAAGCATTGCGCTGTTTATGACTTCAAGCCTATCAACTCCTGAGATTAGGCTGGCAATACTAAAGTACCTATTAGAACATCCAATAGTCAAAGGTATATGAAATACAAATGGTAGAGAGAGAAATAGTCCTATAATAACTACAACCTAAAACTTCTTACTTGGGAATATTGAAGACTCATGTTAAAAGGAACCACCAGCTTTCATATGTTCTGAGCAAGGAACCTAAACGTTAGCTTTTTTACATGGCACATATTGGACTTTTACTTTCTTCTCCAACACTTTGTTTCATTATTTATTTGAGACTAAATTGATTTTATTTATGTATTATGTTAAAGTAAGTGTTCATTCAGTATTGTTGTAATTGTCATTATTACAAATATATATATATATATATATATAAAAATCGGGCGATTAATCGGTATCGGCTTTTTTGGCCCTCCAAAAATCGGTATCGGCGTTGAAAAATCATAATCGGTCGACCTCTACACACACACATATATGTATGTGTTTTTATATATATATATATAAAAACACATACATATATACACACATATACAGTTGAAGTCGGAAATGTACATACACCTTAGCCAAATACATTTAAAGTCAGTTTTTCACAATTCCTGACATTTAATCCAAGTAAAAATTCCTTGTCTTAGGTCAGTTAGGATCACCACTTTATTTTAAGAATGTGAAATGTCAGAATAATAGTAGAGAGAATGATTTATTTAAACTTTTATTTCTTTCATCACATTCCCAGTGGGTCAGAAGTTTACAAACACTCAATTAGTATTTGGGAGCATTGCCTTTAAATTGTTTAACTTAGGTCAAGTGTTTCGGGTAGCCTTCCGAAAGAGTCCCACAATAAATTGGGTGAATTTTGGCCCATTCCGCCTGAGAGCTGGTGTCTAAACTGGTACTGTATATATATTTACAAAAACATATATGGGGGATTGGAAATGATGCAGACAATTACATTTATGGAAGCTACAATCTATCTGCAATATCAAAGCTGATCTACCCCCCCCAAAAAAAAATCTAAGTAAAAATGGTAGGTAGCTAGATTACAATCTAGTCTCACTCACCTGGTTGAACTGCTGCTGAAGTTTCTCATTGGCGTAGTTGATGCAGAACTGCTCAAAGCTGTTTATTTCAAAGGTCTCAAATCTGTTCAGATGAAGAGAAAACATTCAAGTGATTAATGAGTCAGAAGTCTCTGGTCTCCTGTCATCCTGTGTTGTGGATATAGTGATTCTAAAATCTAGGGCCGAGAGGAAAACTGCACCAAACAATCAACACGCATTCAAGGCTAGAGTTGTCATTCAAATCCAGGACTTCAGGACTGAGATGTTTATTGATCCTACGTATGTAGGGAGGTGAATAATCTGTCAATGTGCCCTTGAGCAAGGCACTTCACCTTAACTGCTCCTATAAGCCACTCTGGATAAGAGCATCTGCTAAATGACTAAAATGTAAATGTAAATGTATGCCTGATGTGATAGCTGAAAATACAATGCTGAATAGACAGAGGCCATGGAAAACTGGTCTTCTGAGTCACTGCTTGTGAAAAGCATGTAAAATAGTGGCCAGGCTACTGTATCTGCTGAATGTCTTATTTGGGGAGAGGTTTCCACTGTAGCTCAGTATCTCTCCCCTCCCTGCCCCAGCAGCCAGCCTTATCAATAATCTAACCCACAGCAGGGAACCAATTAGGCCTTCAGTCAGACAGGGTCAAGGAGAGGAAGAGCGCAGCTCCCCCAGTCAATATGGTTCTATACACTTAGAATACTGTAATGAGAATATGCACTTAAAACACAGAGGATGGAGATATTTAGCTGGAGAAACGCAGAGCGCTCACACTTATGCGTCGACACAGAGGCACATCTGCAGACTCGAGGGCACACACACACTGAGTAGTTATGAAATCTACTCATCAAATATCAAGCTTCTTCATACCCTAGTACAAAGAACATGGTGTGACAGAACTGTGAGACAAAATTAAGAATGTGGGATTGAGATGATGTTGTTCTGTGTGCCTGCTGTCACAGTGTGTTAATTTACTGCAAGCCTGGGAGTACTTTACCATTCACAATGGCTGAGATTTCATTCCTGGCGGTGGCAAGAAAATCAGTTCTCACACAGTCAAGTTTCTCTCACAATTCAAACCAACCCACTGTTGAGCTTTGTTTTTAGAGGTTTTGGGGAGCACAGGTGGACAGTCTTACCCGTAGATGTCCAGAACACCAATGAAAGAGTGTTGTTTGGAGGAGGTGTGCAGAGACTTGTTGACGTACTCCACGATCCAGTCAAACATGTGGGCGTAGATGTGCTTGGCGAGTGCGTCGCGTGCATTAGCCGCCTGTTTGCGGGACATGTTCTTGACGTAGGTCTCTGACGTGGTAACCAGCTTCCTGTGACATAGCCAGTGCTCCATCTGCTCCAGCTCCACCCCCAGCAACTGGCAAAAATGCGCCAAGTGAGGGTCGTTCTTCTACAAACACACACACACATCTAATCAACAAATTAGGTATGAGGTATAGAGAAGATACATGGTTTGGGATTGTGATGTGGAACTAGAAACTCAAACAGAATTAAGCTGGATAAGACTGGATAGTGACATACTAATATGTGGCAGGAGTCTCCGTCTCTCTCCGAGCAGATCTCCACGTTTCCCAGATGCAGGATGGAAGCTATGATTCTGAATATGCTGCTTTGATTGCTGTCGTTAACACCTGTCAAACAATCAGAGTAAGGTGCATGTTAACAGTTGTTCCATCGGGAGATGGAAAAATAACATGTTTCTATTTCTCTTTTGTGTGATTAGAATAAAATTCCAATCAGTCTTTACGCCTGTTCTAATGTAGATGTGTTGTTGCTTAGAACGTACCCATGCAGTCAGACACTTACCCAGTAACGTAAAGGCTTCTCTCGTCTTCTCAAAGTCCTCAGCATCATTAACCCCCTCAATGAAGATGTTCTCTCCTTGTGATGTGAAGATGAAGTCCTCTGCACTGGCTTCAGGATGAAAGCAGCAGTTAAGTAGCGATATACATTGATGTATAAGACCAATGTTCTTATTAGGAGGCCTTGACAGGCATGATAGGCATTCCATTATTCTCTGAATCCTTTAGTATGAGAAATAATTGCCTCTAGTAAACATGACATAAAGAGAATAAATTGCTTATGAAACAGATAGATAGTGGAATATTGAATTAATCTGTGACACTTACTCAAGGCTAGGTCTTTGAACTCTGGCAAGCTAGCCGAGGCACACAGCTGGTAGAAGATGTGGTAATTCCTCTCATCCTCAGCCTAAAAAGCAGAAATATACTACAGATATTATATCACTTAAAGGACCAATGCAGCCATTTTTACCTCAATATTAAATCATTTCTGGGTAACAAGTAAATACTTTACTGTGATTGTTTTCAATTAAATTGTCAAAAAAGCAATTTCTCAAGCAAAAATGTTGCTACAACTGTCTGGGAGTGGTCTGGGAGGGTCCTAATTGGAGGAATCTAATGGGAGATACATATAACCTAAAAAACTAGCTGTTATTGGCAGAAAGGAGGGCAAAATCACTTTGTTATTGGTCTATTAACTTATTCCACCTGGTGATGTCACCAGGGAGTCCAAAACATCATCCTTGCAAAACATGCTGCAATTTCAGTCTTTTCCAACAGCTCTTACAATAAAAGGACATTATCAGAATTTTCACAATTTCACAGTATTATTTCAACCTGTGGAAATATATATAATACACAGGAAAATCATATTTTCATAATCAAATATCATTATGAATTTATCAAAGTACTTTAAAAAAAATGAATAGAGCTACAAGATTAAATTACAGCCCGGGGGAACTCCTGATCTAACAAAACTACCCAAGTCTTTCATTCACTCAGAATATATTATTGATAAAGAGTTAACGAGACCTGGAAAAATGTGTCAAGTTAGGGCTTAATCAAATGCTTATATAAACTAAGGAAAGTAAATGTGAAGGAAGCATGGACTTGCAGTAGTAATACAGAGGGAAACCAATTTCTTCCCAGACTGAACAACATGGAGTTACACGTACCTGAAAGACTACCCTTGACTTCTCCAGCAGATACGTGCGCATGTTGGCTCCTATGATGTGATAACTCCTGTCAAAACCAATCTGGATGTACTTCCCAAAACGACTGCTGTTGTCGTTGCGAGTGGTTTTCGCATTTCCAATAGCCTTTAAAGAGAAGAACGGAGCGGAAAAAAGTGTGAGAGTTTCAAAAGAAAATCTTCAAAAGAGATCAAAGGAAAATCATAACCACTGTAAAATATATATTTCTATCCTCTCATATTGTAATTCACACCACACAAAAAAACTTTAGAGTCTCCTTACTGCTTGTAATATACCTTGACAGTCGTAATGCTCCTAATTCTGAGCTGTGACACCTGCCAAGATGGGGCTTGAGCCAGTCGGTCCTTGCATACAGATCAGTCCTGTATCTGTTTCTTCACTCTGAGCCCATTACCAGCCTCACGTCAGCTAGATCAGACAGAAATGTCTGACCACCCTTCTCCTGAACTTCCTGAACGACAGACTGAGAACTTTCTAGCTAGCAGCCTTTCCTGGTCTTATCGTTCCACACAAGCTGAGGGACTTTGCTGTTAGGAAGGTTTCTGCTGATTCAGAACACTAGAGGGTAATGGACTCCTGCTGTGCTTGCTTAGCTTCTTCACATACAGTTTTCAAAATGATTCCCCATACAAGTACTTATCCGTAGCCTGAACTCTCCAAAGTTACAACTGAAGATGTGAAGTTCCTTATACTTTTTGTGTGCCGAGAAAGTTAACACGATCACGTTTTAACAAGAACCAACCTAATAGTGTTGCACGCTATACCAAAACTCCTGTACTTTTTCAATACTAGAACATGAAAAATGGTTCGGTACTAGAATTTGTGTTACTTTCGGTACTTTTGTCAAATGCGTCTCACGTTATATACGGATTGAGAGGATCGAGTCTGTCAAGTCATTTTTCTGAATCTTCTCAGGGGGGCCGTAGCTATCCAAGCTAATTGCGCTTGAAGCTGACCCAGCACTAGCCACTTTCGAGAACCAAGTGAGAGGACAGAGAGAAAATGCAGACAGCACAACTTATTCTAACAAAAACATCATACCTCCACACCCGCAGCTTGTTGACAAAACTGGCTGCAGAAGCGAACTATGGGAATACTTTGCTTACAGGTCAAATGAGGGCCAGCCCACCGAAACAACTAAGCAAAAGGTGCTAGAAAGGAGTGCAGTGCAAGGAAGGTTTAGCTCCAAAACAACATAAACAACTATTTTACACATAATATTTGCATTGTAACGTTATTCTACTAGCAACTAAATTTGAATACTTTTTTTGCGATGACATGAACAGATATTCAGCATGACATTCATGTGAGCATTATAATAGGATTACAACCCAAAAGTAATGTGAAATGCGCTCATAAAACGTGACGATTTTCAATAGTTACCACAGCCACAACATCAAAATTGGCAATATTATCGTAAAAAATCTCGAAAACAAAAATTATTTATTTTTAAGAGTTAGGCATAAGGTTAGCAGTGTGGTTAAGGTTAAAGTTAAGTTTAAAATAACATTTTAAGAAGAGACATTGTAGAAATAGGCTGGGTTTATGACTTTGTGGGTATGGTAACTAGTAACAACCTGACTGGACAGCAATATACTTAGACTACTTCCGGTTTGCACTCGATTTCCCTTATTAATATGCCATATAGCTGGCCTGGGCTGGTCTACAGTATGGGATCATCAGCCCATCCTCACCTCCATGATGGGGCTGGAGGCCAGCACCTTCTCCTCAACATTGGTGTCGTTGGCCGACCCTCCCACAGTGGCGAAGAACCGCATGGCGTACTTAGCAGAGACGGTCTTCCCTGCCCCTGACTCCCCACTTACTATGATGGATTGGTTCCTCTCATCTCTACAGGAAGAAGGGATTGAGAAAGACATTGGAGAAATTTTGTAAGTTATTTACAGTTAAAAAGGTAACTGACCATCAGACAATATCAGATATTGCAATAACGCTACAGTAATACAGTGGATCAATCCTATAGTTGCACAATGCTAATCAACTCTGCATGATTGGAGTTGCCAGGACAATATTGCAGTGGGCCTTTTCGTAGGCAGCGACTACAGCTTAATGTGGACATGGTATTGAGGAGGGTGACAGTTAATGTGGACCTGAGCACTGTTATTATCCACCCACACCTTCCATTGAAGACACCGTCTCTGCCTGGACTGCTTATTTAGACCCTCAGTCCCACACCAACACTAGCAAATTACATAGCAAATTGAATTAGGGGTCTAATCAAGTGCTTGATATGCAGCTATGTGCCACACAGTAACAAATCAATTACTTCCCAAAGCAGACTAATACATCAAATGTGCTTATGAAACGGGCAACTGTACCAGGTCTGATACAGTAACAGTATCCCGATCCTATGTTATAACCAATTAGCTGTACCCAGAGGCTCATACAGCACCTGGCCATCTGCTTGTATGCCTCCTCAGCAACAGCAAAGATGTGTGGGTCCATGTCTCCCATGTTCTGCCCACTGTAGGCATTGATGACCTCCTCTCCATAGATCTGCAGCTGCTCGTAGGGGTTGATGGCCACCAGCACAATGCCTTTGGAGGGGAGATGGAGTGAGGGAAAGGAGGATAGAGAGAACAGTATAGCCAGTCAAGTAAAACGTTCAACTCTCTAAAATCACTATAACTCAACAGTGATACTGTAACCGGTAGTTACTTAATCCTATATTTAGTAATATATCTCATATATCCATGTAGATGTGTGTATGTGTGTGTCTCCGGGGGTTGGGATAAAGCAAAAAGACTAATCTCTGTTTGTCCTGTGACAAACAAACTAATCTTCTTATTTAGTTAATCCTATCATATTGTACGTACAGAACAAAATACTATTGTAATTAAAAACACATTGATAACAACCCTTAGTCGTTTTAACTACTACCTTTGATAGGTAAATACTACATAAACCATATCACAACATCTAGATGGCCAGAGGAATGTAGAATGTTCCACCCAAGCATGCCCTGGCAGGGTTACTATGGGGACAGATCTCCCTAATAAAAGATGGTGGTGATATCTATGGCCAGTGTATACTCAACAGATTGTCTTTGCTCATTTCCTTTTGTCTGCTTTGTTTAGGATGAATTCCACACATGACTACAGAGCAATCATTGGTTGCTTTAGTCAATGGAACCCTAGTTGATTGGGGATTGGAAGGACAGGTTTGTAAAATTTGGGACAAGTCAACCAGTAAGGTCAATAAAAGCCGCAACCCTACATGGTGTATAATAGACCAGTTACACTAGTAAACATGGAGGACTTTGTAGCAAAAGGTCAGGCCAAGGGCTTTTAGAAGAGAAGCAACACAGGCCACATTGGATAAATCTAATTGATGTTAGTTGGCGCTGCATAAACCAGTGTAATAGATAGCAAGATAAGATTTGAAGACTTGGATCGATTCACCCCATCATATGTACACTACCGTTCAAAAGATTGGGTGTCACTTAGAAATGTCCTTGTTTTCCATGAAAACTTACATGAAATTAGTTGCAAAATGAATAGGCATTATAGTCAAGACGTTGACAAGGTTATAAATAATGATTTTTAATTGAAATAATAATTGTGTCCTTCAAACTTTGCTTTCGTCAAAGAATCCTCCATTTGCAGCAATTACAGCCTTGCAGACCTTTGGCATTCTAGTTGTCAATTTGTTGAGGTCATCTGAAGAGATTTCTCCCCATGCGTCCTGAAGCACCTCCCGCAAGTTGGAGTGGGCACTTCTTACGTACCATACGGTCAAGCTGCTCCCACAGCTCAATATGGTTGAGATCCGGTGACTGTGCTGGCCACTCCATTATAGACAGAATACCAGCTGACTGCTTCTTCCCTAAATAGTTCTTGCATAGTTTGGAGCTGTGCTTTGGGTCATTGTCTTGTTGTAGGAGGAAATTGGCTCCAATTAAGCACCATCCACAGGGTATGGCATGGTGCTGCAAAATGGAGTGGTAGCCTTCCTTTTTCCAAGAACCCTTTTATCCTGTACAAATCTCCCACTTTACAACCACCAAAGCACCCCCAGACCGTCACATTGCCTCCACCATGCTTGACAGATGGCGTCAAGCTCCCCTCCAGCATCTTTAAAAAAAAATCTGTGTCTCACGAATGTTCTTCTTTGTGATCTGAACACCTCAAACTTAGATTCGTCTGTCCATAACACTTTTTTTCCAATCTTCCTCTGTCCAGTGTCTGTGTTCTTTTGCCCATCTTAATATTTTATTTTTATTGGCCAGTCTGAGATATGGCTTTTTCTTTGCAACTCTGCCTAGAAGGCCAGCATCCCGGAGTCGCCTCTTCACTGTTGATGTTGAGACTGGTGTTTTGCGGGTATTATTTAATGAAGCTGCCAGTTGAGGACTTGAGGCGTCTGTTTCTCAAACTAGACACTAATGTACTTGTCCTCTTGCTTAGTTGTGCACCGGGGCCTCCCACTCCTCTTTCTATTCTGGTTAGAGCCAGTTTCCGCTGTTGTGCGAAGGGAGTAGTACACAGCGTTGTACGAGATCTTCAGTTTCTTGGCAATTTCTCGCATGAAATAGCCTTAATTTCTCAGAACAAGAATAGACTGATGAGTTTCAGAAGAAAGTATGCTGAGGCTCCAGATACTCAACTAGTCTAAAGAAGGCCAGTTTTATCGCTTCTTTAAATCAGAACAACAGTTTTCAGCTGTGCTAACATAATTGCAAGAGGGCTTTCTAATGATCAATTAGCCTTTTAAAATGATAAACTTGGATTAGCTTACACAACGTGCCATTGGAACACAGGAGTGATGGTTGCTGATAATGGGCCTCTGTAGATAATCCATAAAAAATCTGCCTGTCACGTTCCTGACCTATTTATGTTAGTTTTTGTGTGTTAGTTGGTCAGGACGTGAGGTTGGGTGGGCATTCTATGTTATCTGTTTCTATGTTGGTTTTGGTTTGCCTGGTATGGCTCTTGATTAGAGGCAGGTGGTTTGCGTTTGCCTCTAATTAAGAGTCATATTTAGGTAGGGCATTCTCACTGTTTGTTTGTGGGTGATTGTCTCCTGTGTCAGTATGTTTGTTCGTACCACATGGGACTGTAGCGTTTGTTTGTTTCGTTTCGTTTCGATGTCGTCTGTTTCCTGTACGTAAGTTTATGTTTAGTTATGTAAGTTTATGTTCAGGTTTCGTTCAACGTCGTTTTCTTATTTTGTAAGTTTTGAAAGTGTTTTTGTTTTGTTTCGTGTTGCCATCAGTTTTGTCGTTATAAATAAAAGATGGCTTATTTCCCGCAAGCTGCGTTTTGGTCAGAAGATCCTTCTCTCCTCACCTCGTCCGAGGATGAGGAGAGCGTCACCCGTTACAGAATCACCCACCACGCTAAGACCAAGCGGCAAGGGAAAACGAAACGGAGTAGGGGACAGGAGAGAAAGGAGCAATGGACATGGGACGATGTTTTGGATGGAAAGGGTGTCTACACATGGGAGGAGATCCTAGCTGGTAGAGATCGCCTCCCATGGGAACAGCTGGAGGCACTGAGGAGAGCGGAGGCTACCGGAGAGAGGAACCGGAGCTATGAGGGAACGCGTCTGGCACGGAAGCCGAAAAAGCCCGTAAGTAATTCCCAAAAATTTCTTGGGGGGGGGGCTAGGAGGTGGTGGGCCAAGGGCAGGTAGGAGACCTGCGCCCACTTCCCAGGCTTACCGTGGAGAGCGGGAGTACGGGCAGGCGCCGTGTTACGCAGTAGAGCGCACGGTGTCTCCTGTACGAGTGCATAGCCCAGTGCGGGTTATTCCACCTCCCCGCACTGGTAGGGCTAGATTGAGTATTGAGCCAGGTGTCATGAGGCCGGCTCAACGCGTCTGGTCTCCAGTGCGTCTCCTCGGGCCGGCATACATGGCACCTGCCTTACGCATGGTTTCCCCGGTTCGCCTACATAGGCCGGTGCGGGTTATTCCACCTCCCCGCACTGGTCGGGCAACCGGGAGCATTCAACCAGGTAAGGTTGGGCAGGCTCAATGCTCAAGAGTGCCAGTACGCCTCCACGGTCCGGTATTTCCGGCACCACCTCCCCGCCCCAGCCTAGTACCTACAGTGTATACACTACGCACTAGGCTACCAGTGCGTATCCTGAGCCCTGTTCCTCCTCCACGCACTCTCCCTGTAGTGCGTGTATCTAGCCCGGTGCCTCCAGTTCCGGCCCCACGCACTAAGCTACCAGTGCGTCTCCAGAGCCCTGTACACACTGTATATTCTCCCCCTACTAATCCTGATGTGCTTGTCCTCAGCCCGGCGTCACCAGTGCCGGTACCACGCATCAGGGATAGAGTAGGCTTTGAGAATACAGTGTGCCCTGTCCCTGCTCCCCGCACTAGTAGGAAGGTGCTTATCATTAGCACGGTGCCTCCAGTTCCGGCACCACGCACCAGGTCTACAGTGCACCGTATCCGGCCAGAGCCATCCGTCTCCCCAGCGCCATCTGAGCCATCCGTCTCCCCAGCGCCATCTGAGCCATCCGTCTGCCAGGAGCCTCCAAAGCCGCCCGTCTGCCATGAGCCTGCAAAGCCGCCCGTCTGCCATGAGCCTACAGAGCCGTCAGCCAGACAGGAGCCGCTAGAGCCGTCAGCCAGACAGGAGCCGCTAGAGCCGTCAGCCAGACAGGATCTGCCAGAGCCGCCAACCAGACAGGATCTGCCAGAGTCGCCAACCAGACAGGATCTGCCAGAGCCGCCAACCAGACAGGATCTGCCAGAGCCGCCAACCAGACAGGATCTGCCAGAGCCGCCAACCAGACAGGATCTGCCAGAGCCGCCAGCGAGCCATGAGCAGCCAGAGCCGTCAGAGCGCCATGAGCAGCCAGAGCCGTCAGAGCGCCATGAGCAGCCAGAGCCGTCAGAGCGCCATGAGCGTCGAGAGCCGTCAGCCTGCCATGAGCGTCGAGAGCCGTCAGCCTGCCATGAGCGTCGAGAGCCGTCAGCCTGCCATGAGCGTCGAGAGCCGTCAGCCTGCCATGAGCGTCGAGAGCCGTCAGCCAGCCATGAGCGTCGAGATTCGTCAGTCAGCCATGAGCTGACCTTCAGCCTGAAAAGGCTAGATACCCAGAACTGCCCATCAGTCCAGAGCTGTCTCTCTGTCCGGAGCTGCCTTTCAGTCCGGAGTTGCCCCTCTATCCTGATCTCCCTCTCTATCTTTATCTACTTCTATATTCTTATCTATCCCTCTGTCTTGATTTATCTCTCTGTCCCGGTGTTGTCCTTATTAGATATGTTGTTAAGGGGATTTTGTGGGGGTCAAAAGAGGGTGGACATTCTTGGAGGGAGGAAGTTAGGATGGATTATGGTGGGGTGGGAACCGCGCCCGGAGCCTGAGCCACCACCGTGGTTAGATGCCCACCCAGACCCTCCCCTAGACTTTGTGCTGGTGCGTCCGGAGTTCGCACCTTGTGGGGGGGGTACTGTCACGTTCCTGACCTATTTATGTTTGTTTTTGTGTGTTAGTTGGTCAGGACGTGAGGTTGGGTGGGCATTCTATGTTATCTGTTTCTATGTTGGTTTTGGTTTGCCTGGTATGGCTCTTGATTAGAGGCAGGTGGTTTGCGTTTGCCTCTAATTAAGAGTCATATTTAGGTAGGGCATTCTCACTGTTTGTTTGTGGGTGATTGTCTCCTGTGTCAGTATGTTTGTTCGTACCACATGGGACTGTAGCGTTTGTTTGTTTCGTTTCGTTTCGATGTCGTCTGTTTCCTGTACGTAAGTTTATGTTTAGTTATGTAAGTTTATGTTCAGGTTTCGTTCAACGTCGTTTTCTTATTTTGTAAGTTTTGAAAGTGTTTTTGTTTTGTTTCGTGTTGCCATCAGTTTTGTCGTTATAAATAAAAGATGGCTTATTTCCCGCAAGCTGCGTTTTGGTCAGAAGATCCTTCTCTCCTCACCTCGTCCGAGGATGAGGAGAGCGTCACCCGTTACACTGCCGTTTCCAGCTACAATAGTCATTTACAACATTAACAATGTCTACACTGTATTTCTGATCAATTTGATGTTATTTTAAAATGGAGAAAAAATGTGCTTTTCTTTCAAAAACAAGGGCATTTCTAAGTGAGCCCAAACTTCTGAACGGTAGTGTAGATTCACCACATCGTATGTAGATTCACCCCATCGTATGTTGCCTGTTAAGAGAGGTGGTATAGAGACTTACCACAGTATGTGTAGATGTGATTGGACTCGGTGAAGCGCACTTTGAGGTTGTGCAGCACAGCAGGCTCGTGCAGGTAGCTGAGAGCTGTGAGGTCATTCTCCCCCACCAAGATATCAGGGTTCCGGAGGAAGGGAAGAGCGTTGTCTTTGGGTCCGATGCGGTATTCCAACGGCTGGGACAGATGTTCAAGCAAAAATGTCACAAAAAATTATTACAGCCAAGTGTTTGCACGTGTACCTGTTGTAAGGGTAAGACCCTTTTCCCTTTATCAGTTTAAATCATATTGCAGCACCATCCATAAGAATATTACAAATATTACAATCCACACAGCATATTGAATTACTGAGAAGATAAATAATATTTTTTTTATATTAAAGGATATGACGGCATCTAGGTGTGTATGAATCATACCTGACAATCCCACCCTGCGAGGAGTATTAAATAGGAATTGTGATCATGAGTAGGTATGTAGTGGAATATACTGCTGCTACATGAGGTGATATGAAAATCTCATTATATGCTTACGTATTGAAATTACTCTTGGCACAGTGTACTGTAATTTAATAGCTGTATATTTTACTCTCAGAGTTTGCAGTTTTCCCTTAAAAAACACAATTAATGATTTATGGCACTTATGTTTATGAATGTGTCTGGGCACACACACACACATTAACTGCTTTAATACAGCATGATGTAAAACGCTAAATGTACAACAGCACAGCAAAATAGACTAAAGCATATTGAGTCTTGAGGCAAAGGCTATATTATCCAAAAAAGGATATGGATCTAATAACTGTGGTCTGATCCAGTGGGTAGTATATTACCGTTTCATCTTCAAGTTTGAGGTACAGGATGGGCTCTCCCTCCGTGTAGTCTTTGATGATCTCTGCAGCTCTCCACACATCCTCTGGGTCTGGGATCCACACCCGAGTGTACTGGAAAACAAGAACACATACAAATATATTTAATTTAACTAAATCAACTCATCAATTACTCTGATTATTGTTTGAACAGTTAGATAACATTCCTCCCCCATTTGCCCAAGTTCATAGACGATGTTGTGTAACTTATTGTCAATCGGAAAAAAGAGACTGTAAACTGCTGAATACTCTAGGGATGTTCAAATGATGTACAAAGATAATGCAATGAAAAAGAAAAGTAGTAATTGTTTCAACAAATGCTTAAATTAAGAAATGCAGTGCCAATAGGTTGATGTGGCACAGTGGCAATATTGAGGTTGTGTTTGTGACACAACCAGCCTTGAGATATCCCAGATAGGTCTATATTGAGGTGAAAATGCTGACAGATCATTTCTTAACTCTTATTTAGGCCTACCTTTTTGATTACATAACTTAGGATCACATCCAAATTTACTTCAATATTATTTTAGCGTTAATGACATTTACTCTAATGGGATCCCAAATCCTATCCTGAAGAGACATTCAGCAACTTATTCCATCCTCTAAAAGTATTAATTGCACCTTTCTAAAAAAAAAGATAATTTAATAACTTTATGGAATTATTATGAGAGAAGTTTGGCCTGCTGTTGTAGATAAAGCTTTTATTTTTCTACCTATTATCAGGATGGTGGGAGTAATTACTCCCTGTGATGAATTATACAGACTATTAGGCTAACGTTACCAATCTGACATCATGTGTGCAAAGAACAGGGTCAAAGTCAGTGTGCAAAATCCAGACATGATAGATTGCCGCGAAAGAAACAGTGTTGTAGGTCAAAAACACCAACACAAGAGAGAGAAAGTATGTTTCCCATGCAATTGGTTTTTCTTTATTGGATACATGAATTCTGCTGGATGATTTGCATAGGTAGTTAGCTAGCGTTTGCTAGCTAGCCTAGTGTTGGCAAGCTAACTCTAGCTAGATAGCTGGCTAACGCTAGTTGGCATTTTTGTTGGGGGTACCAACTAGGCTAGCTAGCTAGTTACCATCTACAGAAAAGACTTGCCATGCAGTCTGTTTCGTTTTTTGGTATTAGCTAGCAGGCTATGTAGCTAGTTTCCTCACGTTGACTAGCTAGCTACCTAAAGCTGGAAAATATGCTATGGTCGCTACTCGCTAGCTATCTAACTACAGTAACGTTAGCTGGGGTCGATGGTCTTATCTTCCCTGAACCTTGTTCTCAGGGTATCCATACCCCAAGGGTATTAAGTGAGACATACCCAGGATGTTAAATTATGGCTGCAATCCCGCTTACGGGATGATATGACAACAGCCAGTGAAAGTGCAGGGCGCCAAATTAAAATAAAAATTCCTCAGACATACATGTGTCTTATACCATTTTAAAGGTAATCTTGTTGTTAATCCCACCAAAGTGTCCGATTTCAAATATGCTTTTCAGCGAAAGCACTACAAACGATTATGTTAGGTCATACCAAACCACAATAAGCACAGCCATTTTTCAAGCGAAAGATAGCAGTCACAAAAAGCAGAAATATTGCTAAAATGAATCACTAAACTTTCATGATCTTCATCAGATGACACTCATAGGACTTCATGTTACACAATACATGCATGTTTTGTTTGATAAAGTTCATATTTATATAAAAAAAATCTGAGTTTACATTGGCGCGTTACATTCACCAGTTCCAAAAACATCCAGTGACAGTGTATAGCCACATTGTTTCAACAGAAATACTCATCATAAATGTAGATGATAATACAAGTTATACACATGGAATTATAGATATACCTCTCCTTAATGCAACCGCTGTGTCAGATTTTTTTAAAGAATTACAGAAAAAGTAAACCATGCAATAATCTGAGACGGAGCTCAGAACAATAGTAAAATTAGCCGCCATGTTGGAGTCAACAGAAACCAGAAAATACATGATAAATGTTTCCTTACCTTTGATGAACTTCATCAGAATGCAGTCCTAGGAATCCCAGTTCCACAATAAATGCTTGATTTGTTCGATAATGTCCGTTATTTATGTCCAATTAGCTACTTTGGTTAGCGGTAAACAATTCCAAAGTCACAAAGTGCGTCCACTATAACGTGACGAAATGTCCAAAAGTTCCGTAACAGTCAGTAGAAACATGTCAAACGATGTATTGAATCAATCTTTAGAATGTTGTTAACATACATCTTGAATAACGTTCCAACAGGAGAATTACATTGACTTCAGTTGAGCGATGGAACAGAGTTGCCTCTCACGTAAACGCGCAAGTTCAATGCGTGGTCACCTCATGGCAGTGGTGAATCATTCCTGTCTCCTTCGGCCCCCCTTCACTATTAGAGTCATCAGACAAAGTTCCATTGACTGTTGACATCTAGTGGAAGCCGTAGGAAGTGAAAACTCATCCATATCTCGCTGTAATTTCAATGGGATCTTGGTTGAAAATCTACCAGCCTCAGAAAAAATCCAAACAGGAAGTGGAACTTCTCAGGTTTTTGCCTGCCATATGAGTTCTGTTATACTCACAGACATAATTCAAACAGTTTTAGAAACTTCAGAGTGTTTTCTATCCATTACTAATAATAATATGCATATATTAGCAACTATGACTGAGGAGCAGGCCGTTTACCTCTGTGCACCTTTCATCCAAGCTACTCAATACTGCCCCTGCAGCCATAAGAAGTTAACGAGCTAGCTGTGTCAACACAATCACTATTATTGTTAGTTGGATAATACAACAACTATCTAGCTATGCTTAGCTAGCTATATGCCTAAACTATAGAAGTCGTGATTTATGATAACTAGGGGCAATGTAAAGTGTCTATGCTAAATGGTCATACATTCTTCTTCTCTACCACAGATTACCACAAGGTCTCAGACTCTAGGATGGGAAAATACTTACAAGAAAGAAACAGATTGAGACAGTTGTTGATTTCCACTGTTACGTGTAATGTTAAAAAGGAAAGAAAAAAGACAATCCCATGTTTCTAAATTAGCTAGCTTTCTAGAGAAGGGTGCAATTGTGCCCCCCAATTCGGGGAGTTCCTGCATGTGATTATACACACCATTAGGCTACCACTAATTGCATTCTGAAAATACAACTATTAGTTTCAGAAAATTGAAAAAAATCACATGAAATAAGGCATTATCAATTTCATTCAAGATCAGAACAATATTTTTTGTTTACTATTGCACTTCCACTCTCAGCACATACGTTTCACTTCACTGACGTTTAGGCCTATCCTGGAGATGCAAATGATGGCAAAAATAAAAATAAAAGCCATTGTCTGCTCAACAAATTATCCAAACAGTCCTCCTGATTTCCCATTCCTCAACAGATATGAAGCAGCCTTACTCCCTATTACTTTGTAGCAGTGCATTGTATGTGGGTGTCATGATCGTGTGGCGGATTGACGGACCAAAACGCAGCAGTAGGAAAATAAGCCATATTCCTTTTAATGAATACGAAGGTAAAACGAAACAAAAACACTTACACACTAAACAAAACAAGAAAACGATCGTGAAGCTAATAACGAAGTGCACACACAGGCTACAAACGTATAACATAGACAATTACCCACATCAACTGAAAGCCTATGGCTACCCTAAATATGGCTCCCAATCAGAGACAACAGAAATCAGCTGTCTCTAATTGGGAACCCATTCAGGTAACCATAGACTCTCCTAGACAACTACACCAACATAGACACAGCTAGACACATGCACTCAACACAAACCCATACACTACACCAAACACCCCCTTTACCATATAACCACCCAAAACCTATAAAACACAAACATTCCCCATGTCACACCCTGACCTAACTAAAATAATAAAGAAAACAAATAATACTAAGGCCAGGGCGTGACATAACCCCCCCCTTAATGTGCGAACTCCGGGCGCACCATTACACAGTCTAGGGGAGGGTCTGGGTGGGCTTCCTTCCACGGTGGCGGCTCCGGCACTGGTCGTGGTCCCCACCCCACCACAGTCACTAACCGCCTCCTTAGCTTCCTCCAAATGACCCCCCTCCACATTAACCCCACTGAATTAAGGGGCAGTTCCGGACTAAGGGGCAGCTCCGGACTAAGGGTCAGCACCAGGATAAGGGAGAGCACCAGGATAAGGGGCAGCTCCGGACTGAGGAACGGCAGCTCCGGACTGAGGGACTGTAGCTCCGGACTGAGGGACGGCCCATGGCTGGCTGACGGATCTGGCTGCTCATGTCTGGCTGGCGGATCTGGCTGCTCATGGCTGGCTGGCGGATCTGGCTGCTCATGGCTGGCTGGCGGATCTGGCTGCTCATGGCTGGCTGGCGGATCTGGCTGCTCATGGCTGGCTGACGGATCTGGCTGCTCATGGCTGGCTGACGGATCTGGCTGCTCATGGCTGGCTGACGGATCTGGCTGCTCATGGCTGGCTGACGGATCTGGCTGCTCATGGCTGGCTGACGGATCTGGCTGCTCATGGCTGGCTGACGGATCTGGCTGCTCATGGCTGGCTGACGGATCTGGCTGCTCATGGCTGGCTGACGGATCTGGCTGCTCATGGCTGGCTGACGGATCTGGTAGATCCTGTCTGGTTGGCGGCTCTGGCAGATCCTGTCTGGTTGGCGGCTCTGGCAGATCCTGTCTGGTTGGCGGCTCTGGCAGATCCTGTCTGGTTGGCGGCTCTGGCAGATCCTGTCTGACGAATGGCTCTAGCGGCTCCTGACTGACGAACGGCTCTGACGGCTCGGGACAGACGGGCGGCTCTAATGGCTCGGGGCAGACGGATGGCTCAGATGGCGCTGGGTAGACGGATGGCTCAGATGAAGCTGGGTAGACGGATGGCTCAGATGGCGCTGGTTAGACGGATGGCTCAGATGGCGCTTGGCAGACGGGCAGTTCAGGCATCGCTGTGCAGACGACAGACTCTTGCCGGCTGAGGCGCACTGTAGGCCTGCTGCGTGGTGCCGGAACTGGTGGTACCGGGCTGGGGACACGCATCTCAGGGCTAGTGCGGGGAGCAGGAACAGGGCATACTGGACCCTGGGAGCGCACATTAGGCCTAGTGCGTGGTGCCGGAACTGGTGGTACCGGACTGGGGACACGCATCACAGGGCTAGTGCGGGGAGCAGCAACAGGACGCACAGGACTCTGGGGACACACAGGAGGCTTGGTGCGTGGTTTATGCACTGGTGGTAAAGGGCTGGAGACACGCACCATAGGGCTAGTGCGTGGAGGAGGCACTGGTGGTACTGGGTAGGGGCGGGGAGGTGGCGCCGGAAATACCGGACCGTGCATGCGTACTGGCTCCCTTGAGCGCCGAGCCTGCCCAACCTTACCTGGTTGTATGCTCCCCGTCGCCTGACCAGTGCGGGGAGGTGGAATAACCCGCACCGGCCTATGTAGGCTAACCGGGGACACCATGCGTAAGGCTGGTGCCATGTACGCCGGCCCGAGGAGACGCACTGGTGACCAGATGCGTTGGGCCGGCTTCATGACATACGGCTCAACGCTCAGTCTAGCCCGGCCGATACGTGGAGCTGAAATGTACCGAACCGGGCTATGCACGCGTACAGGAGACACCGTGCGCTCTACTGCGTAACACGGTGTCTGCCCGTACTCTCGCTCTCCACGGTAAGTACAGGGAGTAGGCGCAGGTTTCCTACCTGACTTCGCCACACTCCCTTTAAGGCCCCCCCCAAGAAATTTTTGGGTTGTACTCACGGGCTTCCAGCCTTGTCTCCGTGCTGCCTCCTCATATCGCCTCCTCTCGGCTTTAGCTGCCTCCAGCTCTTCACGAGGAAGGCGATATTCTCCCGGTTGTGCCCACGGCCCCTTACCATCCAGTATCTCCTCCCATGTCCAAGAATCCTGTGTAGGTGGGTCCTGTTGCCGCTTTACATGCCGCTTGGTCCTGTATTGGTGGGTAATTCTGTCACGATCGTGTGGAGGATTGACGGACCAAAACGCAGCAGTAGGAAAATAAGCCATATTCCTTTTAATGAATACGAAGGTAAAACGAAACAAAAACACTTACACACTAAACAAAACAAGAAAACGATCGTGAAGCTAATAACGAAGTGCACACACATGCTACAAACGTATAACATAGACAATTACCCACATCAACTGAAAGCCTATGGCTACCCTAAATATGGCTCCCAATCAGAGACAACAGAAATCAGCTGTCTCTAATTGGGAACCCATTCAGGTAACCATAGACTCTCCTAGACAACTACACCAACATAGACACAGCTAGACACATGCACTCAACACAAACCCATACACTACACCCAACACCCCCTTTACCATATAACCACCCAAAACCTATAAAACACAAACATTCCCCATGTCACACCCTGACCTAACTAAAATAATAAAGAAAACAAATAATACTAAGGCCAGGGCGTGACAGTGTGTAACGGTCCTGACCTGTTTTATGTTGTTTTCGTATGTGTTTAGGTCAGGGCATGTGTTTTGGGTGGGCAGTCTATGTTATCTGTTTCTATGTTGGTTTTGGTTGCCTGGTATGGCTCTTAATTAGAGGCAGGTGTTTTGCGTTCTCCTCTAATTAAGAGTCATATTTAGGTAGGGTGTTCTCACTGTTTGTTTGTGGGTGATTGTCTCCTGTGTCTGTGTCGATGTTACACCATACGGGAATGTTTCGGTTTGTTCGTGCGTTTATGTAGTCTGTTCCTGTGTCAGCGTGCTTCGTGTATTTGTAAGTTCGTTTGTTCAGGTCTGTCTACATCGTTTTGTTATTTTGTTAGTTATATCAAGTATAGTTCGTTTTCATCTTTGTCTGTTTTGTTTATTTAATAAATCATCATGTATTCACAACCCGCTGCGCCTTGGCGCGATCACTACTCCACCTCTTCTCATGAAGAGAGAGAGGAACGCTGTTACAGAATAACCCACCATTCCAGAGCCAAGCAGCGGAGTAATTGGAGTAAGGGACAGGAAAACAAGGACTCCTGGACTTGGGAGCAGATATTGAATGGAGAAGGTCCCTGGGCTAAGGCAGGAGAGAATCGCCGCTCTCAGGAAGAGAGGGAGGCAGCTAAAGCCCAGGAGCGGTGGTTTGAGGAGGCAGCAAGGAGACGTGGCTGGAAGCCCGAAAAGCCATGGGAACAGCTGGAGGCACTGAGGAGAGCAGAGGCTACCGGAGAGAGGAACCGGAGCTATGAGGGAACGCGTCTGGCACGGAAGCCCAAAAAGCCCGTAAGTAATTCCCAAAAATTTCTTGGGGGGGGGCTAGGAGGTAGTGGGCCTAGGGCAGGTAGGAGACCTGCGCCCACTTCCCAGGCTTACCGTGGAGAGCGGGAGTACGGGCAGGCGCCGTGTTACGCAGTAGAGCGCACGGTGTCTCCTGTACGAGTGCATAGCCCAGTGCGGGTTATTCCACCTCCCCGCACTGGTAGGGCTAGATTGGGTATTGAGCCAGGTGTCATGAGGCCGGCTCAACGCGTCTGGTCTCCAGTGCGTCTCCTCGGGCCGGCATACATGGCACCGGCCTTACGCATGGTTTCCCCGGTTCGCCTACATAGGCCGGTGCGGGTTATTCCACCTCCCCGCACTGGTCGGGCGACCGGGAGCATTCAACCAGGTAAGGTTGGGCAGGCTCAATGCTCAAGAGTGCCAGTACGCCTCCACGGTCCGGTATTTCCGGCGCCACCTCCCCGCCCCAGCCTAGTACCTACAGTGCCTATACTACGCACTAGGCTACCAGTGCGTCTCCTGAGCCCAGTTCCTCCTCCACGCACTCTCTCTGTGGTGCGTGTATCCAGTTCGGTGCCTCCAGTTCCGGCACCACGCACTAAGCCTCCTGTGCGTCTCCAGAGCCCTGAACACACTGTATCTTCTCCCCCTACTAATCCTGATGTGCTTGTCCTCAGCCCGGTGTCACCAGTGCCGGTACCTCGCATCAGGGATAGAGTAGGCTTTGAGAGTACAGTGTACCCTGTTCCTGCTCCCCCCACTAGTAGGAAGGTGCTTATCCTTAGCCCGGTGCCTCCAGTTCCGGCACCACGCACCAGGTCTACAGTGCGCCGTATCCGGCCAGAGCCATCCGTCTCCCCAGCGCCATCTGAGCCATCCGTCTCCCCAGCGCCATCTGAGCCATCCGTCTCCCCAGCGCCATCTGAGCCATCCGTCTCCCCAGCGCCATCTGAGCCATCCGTCTCCCCAGCGCCATCTGAGCCATCCGTCTCCCATGAGCCTGCAAAGCCGCCCGTCTGACATGAGCCTGCAAAGCCGCCCGTCTGCCATGAGCCTGCAAATCCGCCCGTCTGCCATGAGCCTACAGAGCCGTCCGCCAGACAGGAGCCGCTAGAGCCGCCCGCCAGACAGGATCTGCCAGAGCCGCCAGCCAGACAGGATCTGCCAGAGCCGCCAACCAGACAGGATCTGCCAGAGCCGCCAACCAGACAGGATCTGCCAGAGCCGCCAACCAGACAGGATCTGCCAGAGCCGCCAACCAGACAGGATCTGCCAGAGCCGCCAACCAGACAGGATCTGCCAGAGCCGCCAACCAGACAGGATCTGCCAGAGCCGTCAGCCCGCCATGAGCGTCGAGAGCCGTCAGCCCGCCATGAGCGTCGAGAGCCGTCAGCCCGCCATGAGCGTCGAGAGCCGTCAGCCCGCCATGAGCGTCGAGAGCCGTCAGCCCGCCATGAGCGTCGAGAGCCGTCAGCCCGCCATGAGCGTCGAGAGCCGTCAGCCCGCCATGAGCGTCGAGAGCCGTCAGCCCGCCATGAGCGTCGAGAGCCGTCAGCCCGCCATGAGCGTCGAGAGCCGTCAGCCCGCCATGAGCGTCGAGAGCCGTCAGCCCGCCATGAGCGTCGAGAGCCGTCAGCCCGCCATGAGCGTCGAGAGCCGTCAGCCCGCCATGAGCGTCGAGAGCCGTCAGCCCGCCATGAGCGTCGAGAGCCGTCAGCCCGCCATGAGCGTCGAGAGCCGTCAGCCCGCCATGAGCGTCGAGAGCCGTCAGCCCGCCATGAGCGTCGAGAGCCGTCAGCCCGCCATGAGCGTCGAGAGCCGTCAGCCCGCCATGAGCGTCGAGAGCCGTCAGCCCGCCATGAGCGTCGAGAGCCGTCAGCCCGCCATGAGCGTCGAGAGCCGTCAGCCCCCCATGAGCGTCGAGAGCCGTCAGCCCGCCATGAGCGTCGAGAGCCGTCAGCCCGCCATGAGCGTCGAGAGCCGTCAGCCTGCATAGACCTGCCAGAGTCCCTCAGCCAGGATCTGCCAGAGTATATCAGCCGGGACCTGCCCCTTGTCCCGGTGCTGCCCCTTGTCCCGGTGCTGCCCCTTGTCCCGGTGCTGCCCCTTGTCCCGGTGCTGCCCCTTGTCCCGGTGCTGCCCCTTGTCCCGGTGCTGCCCCTTGTCCCGGTGCTGCCCCTTGTCCCGGTGCTGCCCCTTGTCCCGGTGCTGCCCCTTGTCCCGGTGCTGCCCCTTGTCCCGGTGCTGGTCTTTATCCCGGTGCTGCCCCTTATCCCGGTGCTGCCCCTTGTCCCGGTGCTGCCCCTTGTCCCGGTGCTGCCCCTTGTCCCGGTGCTGCCCCTTGTCCCGGTGCTGCCCCTTGTCCCGGTGCTGCCCCTTGTCCCGGTGTTGGCCGTTTATTTAGGGGATGTGAGTTTTAGGGTGGTCATTGGGAGGGGAAGACAGAAACGGGGAGTGACTATGGTGGTGTGGGGACAGCGTCCAGAGCCGGAGCCACCACCGTGGTCAACTGCCCACCCAGACCCTCCCCTGGACTTTGTGCTGGTGCGCCCGGAGTTCGCACCTTGAGGGGGGGGTTGTGTAACGGTCCTGACCTGTTTTATGTTGTTTTCGTATGTGTTTAGGTCAGGGCATGTGTTTTGGGTGGGCAGTCTGTTATCTGTTTCTATGTTGGTTTTGGTTGCCTGGTATGGCTCTTAATTAGAGGCAGGTGTTTTGCGTTCTCCTCTAATTAAGAGTCATATTTAGGTAGGGTGTTCTCACTGTTTGTTTGTGGGTGATTGTCTCCTGTGTCTGTGTCGATGTTACACCATACGGGAATGTTTCGGTTTGTTCGTGCGTTTATGTAGTCTGTTCCTGTGTCAGCGTGCTTCGTGTATTTGTAAGTTCGTTTGTTCAGGTCTGTCTACATCGTTTTGTTATTTTGTTAGTTATATCAAGTATAGTTCGTTTTCATCTTTGTCTGTTTTGTTTATTTAATAAATCATCATGTATTCACAACCCGCTGCGCCTTGGCTCGATCACTACTCCACCTCTTCTCATGAAGAGAGAGAGGAACGCCGTTACACAGTGGGGGAAATAACAGACAAAAGAGAAAAGGAAACTTACTGTTGAGATGTATTAGCTCATCAAAAACATGGCTATATTTTCTCTGAAATCTACGAGACAGGCCAGGCTAAAACTACAGACAATAGAAACATAGTACAGTAGAGTAGGCCAACCTCAGACAGCTAAACTACATAGGGTTCACTGTGGGTGACTGACCATCAAGAAAGATCGATGTGTACATACATAAGTATAGCAGATCGCAAGTTGATTCATGTCAATTTGCTGCTAGCAGAGGAAGAGTGCCAAAACAAAGCATGAGGTGCTGACAGAACAGAAGGGCAGAGGGCTGTGAGTCATAAAGCAGCTGACTCGGCACAGGATTTAGGCTAATCAGCAACATCCCTCCAGTGCATAACTGCATCATCTCCTTTATATCACCCCAGAGAAAACACTACAGAGGAGGAGAGGGGGGAAGGGTGGGAAAAATAACTAAATCCGAAATGTTAATGGAATGCTCTGACTCACCATCTTCCCTCCATTGGGCCACATTTGAAAAGGTGAGAGGATGGAATAATGTGTAGGCTATGGTTCACATATCAGCAGACTGAATAAAAGCAGTCAGGGGGATGCAGTTTATACAGTGTTATCAGCCCTGTACTCTGCAATGTCCTCTGTGTGTAAGTCAAGTGGATTTTCAACAGCTGAGCTCGGTGTGTCTCAAAATGGAGAACAAACTCTTTTTGTACGACCTTCACAACTTCATAGGAAACTTCTTAACAAGTTGTCTGTGTTTACTGTTACAGGAGGGCCTGGCTATCTCAGATTGGTGTCATCATGAGTTTGTGCTCTTCACACTAGAATCTCAGCCTGATATCAACACAGTGAGGAGGCAGAGGACACTCTCAACAGGGAGGTTAAACCTGGCATCTAGACTCAGTCACAGAGGGCCCATTCATGTTTAAACAGCAGTAAGCGTAGGCGTCACACCCCCTAACCAAGTGGTGGGCCAACTCCCCTGTAGAAATGCATTACAGATTAGACACCTACTGATGTTAGCCATGCTCTGACTGGGAGGCTGAGAGATTCAACTTTGAGCGCTGGCTGTCTTCCCCCCAGGCAACACAGAGTCACAGCATATCACGGCAGGCGAGCTGACAGCAGTGCTTTTTAATCCACTTTAATAAGGAGGCAGTGGGCGGGCAGATAACTGGGGGGGAGATGTAGCGAAAAAAATAACCTTGTGTAGTGCTGCAATCAACTGTGCTATCACTAATATTACACAAGTTTCAGCAAGGGTCACATGGGTTTCGACTCTAGGCACACGTGAAGGTTTGTCTGAAAGTCTGAAACTTTCTCACACAACCCTAGGGAAGATCTTATTCTACTGGGATAACTATTTTGCATTTTGCAGCTTCCAGTAGTAGGAAATATTTTAGCTTATTTGACTTGATCAATACTGTATTTATTACTAAGCTATTAGGCTACATATCAATACCTTATTTATTACTAAGCTATTAGGCTACATAGATAGTAGCCCAATAAAGACGGCAACTAATAGGGACAGCACTCACTTACCAACAGTCCATTTAGCTGTGTATTGGGACATAAAAACGATTCACACACCTTGACTTTATAGAGATTGATGACATTTCACAAAGGTGCTTTCTTTTTCCTCCTGATTGCAAGCTTACGCTCATGTGTTACAATACATCTCCTTTCCTCAGAGTTCTTCTTTTCAAGAACAGAGTCCTTGGAAAGAGTATCCAGCAGAGCTGCAACAATCTGTGAAATGTTCCTCCTCACAGACTATGACAGAACAAACGAACTCATACAGTACATTATTTACATCCCAGCGCCAGCCTCAGGCCCCAGGTGGACACATCAGAGAAGGAAACAAACTAGCTCACTGCTAAGAAACTAAGACCCATGCTGATGTGCAACTAAACACCGGAAGATACACAAATTTGGCATTTAAACGACAATACTACCGTCCCAGTCTGCTCCAACAAATTTTAATTTGTGAGCAAATATTTCCTCAGTTACATAACATCTCCAGGGGAGGAGTCAATAGAGGAAACATGAGAGAATGAGAGGGAGCGAGGGATGGAGCTAGGGAAGAAGAGCGCAAGAAGGATGGGGAGATAGGGAGGGAGGAAGGGGGAGATGTTTAGTCAATGCAAGATGTTTGTAAGCATTTGTGACATCCTGACACTTGTCCATTGAATCATTATTGGCAGAATGATTGAGGAGATTTTGGGCACCACTGTAGGCATATACTGCAAGACGAATTCTTACTAGCCTACTCTTTTCATACACTGTTCCTTCATATGAGAGGCTATTACACTAATTGCACATCAAGAAAAGAAAGGAATTGGAAAGGGAAAGGGTAACTGTGCAGTGCCATTCCCTAAGGTTGGGTTTCAAATGTCAGTGTTACTTATTAGCTAAATTGAATGACGTATCAGAGCAGGACGTTAGGCTACTGCATAAGTCCTGCTCTGATACTGTTGAATTAAAAGCTAGTTATTAAGTTATTTCTTTGAAAAGGAAAGAACAAAGTACCTAGAGATATAGTCCCATATTTCAAATCCCATGGCAAACTTTCACTAAGTGCTCGTCCTTAGTAGGCCTTTCCATGAAATTTGATATAAACAATATATAAAACTGACAAATAATTACAAAGCGGTACTGAAGCACCCCATCTCAGTCACTCATTGATGCAAATAACTTACTTCAGCATTACTGTGCATATGAACCTCCTAATCCAAATCACACTTGTCACTGAAATGCAAGAATCCACCACTACACAGTCTTGAGTGACTACAGTGGCCCTACAAAATAGACAAAATAGAAGAATTTATAAATAGCACGATGATGCTAAGTGAAAGGATGAACAAAAAGGCTCAGTCCCTCTCTGGATTTTGGCAAAGTGCCACTGAACTGGCAATTTGACTATCCTACAGATTGGATGAAGACCTGAACGTTTGGACCATGTGATTGTAAAACAGAGCAGACATACAGTCAACAGCGGTTGCTGCAGTTATTCCTGGCTCTGCCTCTGTGGGTTTGAGTTGAGACAGCCGAATGCTCCACTCAGCCCATCACCGGGAGCGTGTGTGAGATTCAGACTGACACAATGAGGACGTGATTCAGAGTTCAGAGCCTCTCTCAGTCCACTATTGGATGGTGTCGACTAGAGGATGGATCTGCCCGGAGGAGAGTCATCATCAGGCCCGGAGCTCCAGGTTACACACCCTTTCAAAGACCACAAGGTATTTCAGGGACACATCTGAGTCATTTCACTTTGATCCTAACAAGAGTCTTAACGCTCTGCTTCAGTGGCTTCCTTCAACTACTGTATTATTCTCTGAAATCCCAGACCACATTGGCACATTATGAGATGCAACCAGTCTGTCTGGACTCTAGAGAGACTACTACTGCATCACTGATGACTTCAAAATGTAATATTTTCCCAACCAACCTACTAACGTTACTATTTGATCAATGGTTAGGCTATACTGGTGGGAGAAACTTTTAACAATTTACTGTTCAAACCTCAAAGTCAGTTGCGTTTGGGATAGGTTGGTGAATGACAAGCCACAATGGAAGGTTTAGGAGCTATGTCATAGAGCTCTGTAAATTGTCTTTTGCTTTGAGTCAAGAAACTTGCCATGAGGCCTACAGGAGGACACAGACTAACAGAGTTCAAGGAAACAACTCTGACTCCACAAAACCAATGCTGGGTCCATCCATTTCAGTCTTCAATCCACAGCCTCTTGTGAACATAGTTACTTTATAGGGGAGATCGATTTATCAGGTAACTGCCTAGATGCTTGCTGTGTCATCATGGTTTGATCTTACAGTAATTGCGGGAACACTGACACTTACTGTAAAATACATTTCTGAAATCACCTCCCTTCCTGAATAAATTAATTTGACTGTGAATGTACAGTACAATCATCCATCACCTAATCTACTCTGCCTTTATCAGTACATCCTTCCACCACTACCAATCCATTAGTCAGCTGTCTGCATGAAATTATGGAAACACATAATAAAAATGATCAAAACCTCAAAACTTGCTGGCGGCCCTTTTCACCTCCCTCGGCCCCTGGCGGCTCGGGCCAATCACACAGCAGCAGTGTCAGACCAGAGTCACGTAATCTGGTTTGATGGCACAGTTGTAGCTCTGCAGCAGCCCAGTCAGTCTCTCTCAGTGGTCTTTGCCTTTACCCAGACTGGGCAACATTCTAGGGGCGGACACCATACTGTATGTGACTGTCATGTTTACACTGCTGAGAGAGACTGACTGGGCTGCTGCAGCGCTACAACTGTTTGCCATCAAATCAGATGACGTGACACTGGGCTGACACTGCTGCTGTCCTGTCTTCAGTCAGCTGTTCATTCCACCCCCCCAAAAAACTGTTAAAATGGCTATTTTATTTTTATGATGGTTTTCATCCATAATCATCGGTTACACAATTGTACAGTAATTGTGCCAGCCATAACAGCAGCCCCTGTTGTAGCAGTGTAAGCAACAGTAATGCTTATGAATAACAGCAGTAGCTACCTTTATAAATAGAGCTCACTGGTGCTGAAGTTAATCAGCTGCATTGATTGAGTCTGACTTGATTTGTACTGTAAAACTCCCTCTACCCTCTACTCCTCCTCTTTCTCTCACTCGTTACATTCCATTTCTGGTACTGGCATTCCGGCATTTTCCTTCCTTCGCTCCGCTCTTTGCTGTGTGATTTTCTTCAGGTCGAAATAACAACAAACAAGATGAAAGCCCTGTAACATGGCATAAATCATCTTCTACAGAGGCAACAACAGTATGCATGCATGCAGCTTTTGCATCAAACTTGCATCAAACCATTAGTCTATCTTATCAAACAGTCCATCACAACACTATTTCCAAATGTTTATTGCAAGTTTGGACAATCATCATTAATCAAGTAGCCAAAATCCTTTTAGAGAATTACAAGCACATACTGTACCACAGTGAGAATGAATGTTCACAGTTATCACAGCATGCCTTAGTTAGATAGAATGTGGAATTGTTGTTTCTCTTCCTAATTGTGACAATATTCACAATTGCCTCTCAAATGTCATAGATGGAACATCGGACTGAGAAATAGTTTAAGGGTGCAACATCCTAAGTCAACTCCTCCCTGTGCCCATTTGAGTATAATTTCTTCTTGCAGGCCTGGACATTTTAAGAACATTGAAATATACTGAACAAAAATATAAAACGCAACATGAGCTGAAATAAAAGATCCCAAAATATTCCATGTGCACAAAAAGCTTATTCTCCTCATATTTTGTGCACAAATGTGTTTATAACCCGGTCATTGAGCATTTATCTTTTGCCAGGATAATCCATCCACCTGACAGGTGTGGCATATCAAGAAGCTGATTAAACAGTATGATCATTACACAGGTGCACCTTGTGCTGGGGACAATAAAGAGCCACTCTAAAATAGTGCAGTTTTGTCATACAACACAAGGCCACAGATGTCTCAGGTTGAGGAAGCATTCCTGCGGACTGCAGGAATGGCTACCAGAGCTGTTGCCAGAGAATGTTAATGTTCATTTCTCTACCAATGTTGTTTTTGAGGTTTTGGCACTACGTCCAGCCGGCCTCACAACCGCAGACCACATGTAACCACGCCAGCCTAGGACCTCCACATCCGACCACCTGAACAGCTGGTGAAACTGTGGATTTCCACAACCAAAAATATTTTGCACAAACTGTTGTTTTGCAGAAACCATCTTGGGGAAGGTCATCTGAGTGCTCATCGTCCTCACCAGGGTCTTGACCTGACTGCAGTTCAGCGTCGTAACCGACTTCAGTGTGCAAATGCTTACCGTCGATGGCCACTGGCACGCTGGAGAAGTGCGCTCTTTGCATACGAATCCCGGTTTCAACTGCACCGGGCAGATGGCAGACAGCGTATATGGCGTTGTGTGGGCGAGCGGTTTGCTGATATCAAAGTTGTGAACAGAGTGCCTGATGGTGGCGGTGGGGTTATGGTATGGGCAGGCACAAGCTACAGACAACGAACACAAATGCATTTTATCGATGGCACAGAGATACCATAACGAGATCCTGAGGCCCATTGTCGTGCCATTAATTTTCCGACATCACCTCATGTTTCAGCATGATAATGCATGGCCCCATGTCGCAAGGATCTGTACACAATTCCTGGAAGCTGAAAGTGTTCCAGTTCTTCCATGGCCTGCACACTCACCAGACATGTCACCCATTGCGTTTGGGATGCTCTGGATTGACGGCATGTTCCAGTATGTTCCAGCAACTTCGCACAGCCATTGAAGAGGAGTGGGACAACATTCCACAGGCCACAATCAACAGCCTGATCTTTAATGACTTGTTACTTTAATTTCTTATCCGTATTTTTTTAACTGCATTGTTGGTTAGGGTCTCATAAGTAAGCATTTCACTGTGAAGTCTACACCTGTTGTATTCGGCGCATGTGACTAATACAATACGATTTGATTTGGCTGATACTCCTCCTGATACGTACATTTTTTGATTTTGAGGGAGGGGGGTATGGCCCCGTCTGCTCCCGTCTCATTCAATTAGTGTCACAATGGACCTCTACATGTCCCACGGCCCACGGAATGGCTTAGAAAAAACAACAAAACAAAGCAACCTAAACATACGGTACTTATGGTATGTAAGTTATGCTTACTGAGTACTGTAGTAGTACTTTTTTATTTTATTTATTTAACTAGGCAAGTCAGTTAAGAACAAATTCTTATTTACAATGATGGCCTAGGAACAGATATGTACCTTGTCAGCTCAGGGATTCAATCTAGCAACCTTTCGGTTACTGGCCCAAAGCTCTAACCACTAGGCTACCTGCCACACTAGTACTGTAGTGTATGCCTTTATTAAGAAGCCTGGTGCTTAGCCCAGAGCTAAGAAAAATTATGAGTTATGAGCTGACACTCAAATTTGAATTATGAGTTTGTTTCATAAGCTAAGGCATTTAGGGAAATATTGAACATTAGGGATTTTTTTGAACATATTTATGCAAGTAATCATTTCTTCCGTGACTTATATAAAACCCTAAGGGGAGCTCACTTGGCAAAAAAATCTATTTTGATGCCAGAGCAGTGAGGGCACGGATTGGCAGGTGTTCTCTCTGCAGTTGGTTCTCGCCAAATCATGTTTCTCAGATGGTGTGCTGAGGCATTGCAAGTTGTCCTTGCTAGTTCCCGATAAAACCATCTTTAATTATGGACCAACACTGATAGCCCAAACACAGTAGGGGGAAAGCCAAGTTCCTCTGCCAATGTGAACAAAAGACGGCCTACATCAGACCCATTTCCACACTGACTAAACTGGGATTAGTTAGAATCTGTGGTTCTTGTTAAACATGGACATGATTAACCATTCTCCAGATTTCAAACTCTTCAAAAAACGAGTTGAAATGCAAAATTAAGAACTTTATAATTAGTGCCGTGGGTGCAATCTAACGTCGGCCCATCGCCATTTGAAGTGAGGACAAGGAGACCGTGCTAAATGAATGCGGAACCTAGATGGATGGAAAGCTGCAGTGGCTTTGTGACAGATTTGAAGATGTCTTTTTGCTTAATACTTCTGTTCTGATGCCACACCCTGTCCCACCCACCCCCTAAAAACACACCAGTATACATACAATAGCCTACCCACACACTTTGCCAAGCCATTCTTCACCTGAGAAACCAACATCAAACCCGAATGCACGAGCATCATTTACCCTGAAGTGACCTCCCATAGGCCCATTACGCCACTCCTTTCCTCTGTCTCAACATATACATCACCCTCCTAAACCAAGCCAATCTATCCTCTCTGCCCTTAGATGTGGTTCACACAGAAGTCATCAGAATCACAATCAACAACAGTTAATGGCCAACTAATCCTTGTTGATAGGATATTGTGGTGGTGTTCAGATAGGCCCATATCTGTAATGTATTCTATAGGTCTTCTCTAAATTGTATGCTGTTAATGAACGTGACCATATTTGGGGAGAATTTCATTTTGGAGGCAGTTGTTTAAATTTGGTCTGTTCTGCCATGTCAAATACTGCTGTGGTGAAACTTTAGTGAAGACTGATCGTAATGAGCCCCAAGCATGTCTCTGAATGACACGTTTTTAAATGACACTCAGCTGAGTATGTGTACCTCTGCGCTCCTCTCTCCCAGTCCTTCCTTTTCCACTGTGAAACAAAAAGAAACACAACTGCATATTGGGTGGAAAGAAGTTTATCCTAGAAATATTGTTCCCAATTTTTATAAAATACACACAATTGGCCTAGGGTCGTCCGAGTTTGGCTAAACTGACTTGCCTAGTTAAATAAAAAATGTTTTATAAAAAAAATAGGACCATATATGGTAATGAAACTCCCATGACTTGTGATGTTTTGCATCACAGACCACATTACTACAGTTAATCAGAATTCAATCACAAAGAAGCAGTTAGCTCAGCAAAAAAGAAGGGATTCTGCACTCAGACATCAGCCTAAATAATAGGAGACATCAACAAAACAAGGACATAGTACCACCATGATTCTTCCTAGTAGAGACACAATAGCTAAGAGCTCATCTTGTCATGACATGAGGAACAGAGAGGGTAGTCAAAGCATTACCTGGAGTGATTGTAGGGCCGGGACGATAGCAGTATTGCGATACTCGTTAGTATCGTGGCAAAGAAACAAAACACAAAGCAGATTAGTTATTTAGGAAAACAGCCCTAATGTCGCAAACAGACAACATTATGTTGTCATCTAGAATCACACTGATTTATTTCCAAGCTATAGCACACAATATTTTACATTCAGCAGCTTTTTAAAGGATCAAAGGGTTAGGTTTGCTTCGTGTTTTTATTTTTGCAATAGTGCTATATTTGCTATCCACCAACAGCTGTTGTTGTGAGTAATACATGCAATCAGTGCTATTTAGCAAACTGACAATGTAGCCCATGGTCATGAAAGAGTGATGCCATTGCTTATTGTTGAGTACAAAACACAGGCTCAATGAGGATAGGATAGAATAAGACTATAACCCTGCATCCATTCACTTAGTAATGGCTTTGACTACTAATTAGCTGAGCCCTACTCTCTCCCTGCCTCTTTCTCTCCTTCTGATCACTCCATCACACTTCCAGCAGACTTAATGAAATTGCTTTTTTTTTATTACCATCGGCTGCTGCACTGGGTCGATACAATCAAGCAAGAGTTGGCCCTGCTTGCTTTGTAGGTGTCCGAAAACACAGAAGAGATACACAAGGATGTTTATGATCTCTACAAGGAAACATTGTCACGCCCTGACCATAGTTTGTTTTGTATGTTTCTATGTTTTGTTTGGTCAGGGTGTGATATGAGTGGGCATTCTATGTTGTTTGTCTAGTTTGTCTATTTCTATGTGTTTGGCCTGATATGGTTCTCAATCAGAGGCAGGTGTTTGTCGTTGTCTCTGATTGGGAGCCATATTTAGGTAGTCTGTTTTGTATTGTGGGTTGTGGGTTATTGTTCCTGTTTTATGTGTACTTGTGCTCACGTTACGGGACTGTTTCGTCGTCGTTTGTTTGTTGGTTTTTTGTTTTTGTTTTGTTCAAGTATTCTATTAAAATGAATACTCACCACGCTGCATCTTGGTCCTCCTCTCTTTCGCCCGACGAAGAACGTTAAAAACATGGATGATCCGTCTTTTAACTTCATTATTCAAATGAGTGTGTGCGTGTGTGCGTGTGTTTACGCTCACGCATGGCCATGGACTGACAGAATTGTCGTCAGGATGGTACCTTATGCTGTGCTATGCTGTGCTATGCAGAACAGAAGAGACAGAAAAACTAACACATAGCCATAGATCAGAGCTGAACGTCAGACATCTGATTCATAACAGTGAGAATAGTCAATAATACACTGGATGCAATAGTAGTAGAGCCGGCATGATAAACCGGAAAACACTGACCATACCGATCACTTATCGCAGGCATTTTGCTGATAACATTCAGAACAATAAGAAGCCTATACTAGAGAAATGTGAAGTTTGAAATGAAATACATTTGCTAATATGGGTGATTGTTAATGGGACAATTGACGGCTTCAAATCAAAATAGTAGTAGTTGAAATTATCATTTTAAACTGGTGCACATTAATGTTACAAATGTGTTGTTCTATTTATCGTTATCACATCAATTCAGGCAGCCTTCTCCAACCAATACTGATAATCTAAAGAGAGACATAAAACAACCTTTAAAAACAACAGCCAGATAGGTGGTACGTTTCTGGAAGCAGGCTCCACATGTATAGGTGGGTGAAGGGAGGGAAATAGAGGGGGAGGAGAAGCAGAGAATAACAGTGAGAAAAAGTTGCACTACCGGTTTCCCTTGTGATCCTGATGAAGTCATGTTTTTTGTGTAACGTCTAACAATGAGTGTTTTAAAATGGATTTGCCTTTTTGATACTACCGGTATCCATGTCAGTCAACCAACCTGGACTTCAACAGCAACACTGACAGTAACACTGATTAAACTCATGAGATTGAGAGGTTATAACACTACTATAACCATACTAGTGGTAAAATAAATATGTTGGTAAACGCTCATTGCCATTCGCGGTGAGTAAAGTAACGCTACCTATACTTTCAATGCATTTTTCTGCAAAAGGTGGGTAAACACTCGCTCAAAATAAAAATGGTGCGTAATAGCCGTTTATGTGTGTTTACCCCCCAATACACCAGCGAATATAAGACTGGATATTTTGCCATCATATTATTACAAACATGTCACTTTTGATTTATTTATTTTAAATCTGAATTACAGCTAGGCTAACCTTTGGGCTGTCGACAAAAATTTGTACTCAAACTTTCATTGCTGAAAGAATATCTTTTCATTAGGCCTTTTCTGTGAATTATGAATGTGTTTTGTAACAGTACAGCAGGTGAAAATCATCTTATCTATGGGATAAGTTGGACTCTGAGGGCAGTAAATGAGAGAACTGGTAATGAAAATCAGACGTGAGTAGAGAGAGAAGGTTAACCTGAACAGACTATTCTCAGGGTTCATTAAAAGACACTTTATAACTGGTGAAGTAAACACACACAGGTAAGATGAAAAGCCTGAGAATAGAACTACAGTGTTCTATCCTTCCGTTCCAGTGCTGCTAATGTCCCGCCCTGCTATGATGTGTGTCAGCACAATGACTAGTACCTGAGAGGGCCCAAAATCTGTCTTCTCCAGCAAGTGGCGTTTTTCCTTATTTAAAAAATAAGGAGTTTTTGTATGGAGGTCAATGAGAGTGTTGAATTTGGTCAACGAAAAATGGAATGGCCACTTATATCAGAGGCGTGCCTGTTCACATGTGCATCTGCCCTTTCATTGACTAGAATGGTCCCATCTGATCTTGCCTCCTCCCTCTCAGGGGGAGTGGGATATGCAAAAAAACAAATTTCCAATTTGTTCATGTGTGAAATAGGAAAAATGTAAGTACCCAACTAATTATTATTTAAGTGTCTGCTTCATGGCAAAATTCTCCACTGCTTCTTTAATGTGTGGCTTACTGTACATTTATGGTTAACTTCCCTTCAGCTACGATACAAATCGGACCAAAACACTGTCTTCTGGTGTCTACAATGAAATGTCTGTGTGGGAGTATGAAAGAGCCTTTAGAATATACAAGTCTCTAAGTTGGCTCTGAAAGCAAGTGGCTCATTGACAGCCACCCTATTACCAATTATGACAGGAAAGTACTGCTGGCATGTCTAAAAAATAAGGTATGGAGCAGCATTACAGCATTATCTCATAGCTTTCGACATCTTGCAACTGTAAGCAACTCTGGATAAAAGCGTCTGCTAAATGACAAAAAGACAGCAGGGATTCAAACTGAAGAACCCAGTTCCTACATTTGAATATAAAAATGCATTTTATCAAACACAACTATGCTACATTTAACTCTGGGACCCTCAGGATGACAAATCAGAACAAGATGTAAGTAAATGATCTACAGTTGAAGTCGGAAGTTTACATACACTAAGTTGACTGTGCCTTTAAACAGCTTGGAAAATTCCAGAAAATTATGTCATGGCTTTGAAGCTTCTGATAGGCCAATTGGCCATCATTTGAGTCAATTGGAGGTGTACCTGGGGATGTATTTCAAGGCCCATTTACTAGGATTAAATGTCAGGAATTGTAAAAAACTGAGTTTAAATGTATTTTGTGTATGTAAACTTCCAACTTCAACTGTACCTTCAGAGGTGAATATTTCAAACCAGTTGCCGTGCACTCCCCTCAAACAGCAGTATGCTATTTTTTTACTGTTACTGTAAATTGGACACTGCAGTTAGATTAACATGAATTTAAGCTTTCTGCCCATATAAGACATGTCCTGTAAAGTTGGCGGTTATTTACAACATTAGCGCACGCTAGCAACAACCGTCCCGGTTTAGGGACACCAATCCCGTAGAGATTCAGCATAATTTATTCACATCACTTCAATCAAATATTTGTTTTATTTGATTTCATTCCAAGTCATCATTTCATCTCTTTTTCTCCCCAATTGGTAGTTACAGTCCCGTCCCATCGCTGCAACTCCCGTAGACTTGGGAGAGGCGAAGCCCCCAAAACACAACCCAGCCAAGCCACACTGCTTCATAACACAACAACCACTTAACCCGGAAGCCAGCCGCACCAATGTGTCAGAGGAAACACTGTACACCTGGCAACCATGTCAGCATGCATTGTGCCCGGCCCGCCACAGGAATCGCTAGTGTGTTGGGACAGGAACATTCCTGCCGGCCAAACCCTCCCCTAACCCGGACGAGGCTGGGCCAATTGTGCGCCGCCCCATGGGTCTCCCGGTCACGGCCGGCTACGACAGAGCCTGGACTCGAACCAGACCACTGCGCCACTTGGGAGGCCATCTCATCTCTGTAGAGCTGCTGCCTATGCAAAATCAAAATGTTTGTAGTTCTTCAATGTAAATAAGGCATACTTTGACTGCTGAATACCAACTATCCAATCACTTAGATCATGTATTTTCAAGTAGATAAAGCATCGCAAGTCACAGACAAAAGAGTCTCTGTGTCTGCTCCACACAGATAAAGACCGGACAAGTAAGCAGGTGTGCAATGGTTTATGGTCATTGTAGTTAATTACCACATTTTCTGTGCTAAAATAGGTAGAAACCACAACATCGCACAGTTCGGGCTTGATCTGATTTGGAATTCAAATAATCGAACCGACGTTGGTCAATTAGTTGTTTGAAAACTGAAAAATAACCAACATTTGGTTAATCGCTCAGCACTATAGGTTATTAACTGAGGAGTGCAGTTTGAGAACACACATATAGGACTGTTAATGTACTGCAATCTAGTACCAAAACTAAACATAAAAGCTAGATGGATTGCCAATTGGTTGACATTGAACTGGCCCAGCGAGAAAAAATTATGACGAATCTTCGTATAAAATATCATACATAGACAGGGTAGAATATTGCATAGAGATGTCATTGTAACGGATGTGAAATGGCTAGCTAGTTAGCGGGTACGCGCTACTAGCGTTTCAATCAGTTACGTCACTTGCTCTGAAACCTAGAAGTAGTGTTGCACCTTGCTCTGCAAGGGCCGTGGCCTTTGTGGAGCGATGGGTAACGATGCTTCGTGGGCGACCGTTGTTGATGTGTGCAGAAGGTCCCTGGTTCGCGCCCGTGTCGGGGCGAGGGGACGGTTTAAAGTTATACTGTTACATCATGTCCAGCAAGGCAAAGGGTCATGGATGAGAGCACCGAGCAGGAATAACTAGAGAGGAGAGATACTCTGATGACAATGCATACAGGTGTATCTTTAGTGTTTTACAATGTCACAGTCCTATTTTAACTACCAATCCACAAAAGGAAAATGTTTAGAAAAGGTTTAGTTATTTATTCACATGACAAAGCTTGACTGTTCTGTCCCGGGGTACAGTTTGAGAGAGAGGGAAGTAACCAATGTTCCCTCAAAAAAAATTCAGCAATGAGCCAATTTCAGCTAAGAGCAAACTTCAAGTTCTGAAAAATCTGTGTCACTTCTGGTTTGAGTTTATTATATTTTTACAGGGATAGTGCATATTAATCAACGTTTCAGTAAAAGTGCTGGTTTTAGCCAGACGGCTAATTTTCAACCGCAGTCCCTGGGCAGGTTATTAAAAACAATTACAATACAGACAATCAATGAGCAGTGAGCACATGCAGAGCAATATAGGACAAGCAAGACAAAGCATACAGACATAGCATACAGACAGAGCAACATAGCACAAAAAGCAACAAGACAAAATCCATAAAAGCAACAAAGTGTTTCCACATCTCACAAGCTACAGACAACAGACAACATAGAAAGCGGCAATACACAGCTAGGGATTATGTTCACAAATCTGATTGACCTTGAGCCATGTCTTCATGTTTTTTGTGAAAGTGTGATAGGTGGTGCAGTTATGTGTGTCTGATGGCAGTGTATTCCAGACATGGGAAGCTCTCACAGAGAAAGCGGATTTACTAAAAGTGCTTTTCCTTAAGGAAACTATACAGTCACCTCTCATGGCAGACCTTGTGGATCTGCTGCCATATGTTTGGGTTTTCTGCTTAAAAAAAATACTGAGTGGAGGGGGAGCCAGGCCATTTAGGATCTTGAATACAAGACATGCGTCGGTGTATTGCACAAGATTTTCCCAACTCAGGAGCTCATGCTTTCTGAGGATGTAACAGTGATGATGGCTATTGGGCTTCCTATCAAGCACTTTGAGAGCCTGTTTGTAGACAGACTGAATGGGTTTTAATGTTGTACAGCAAGCTTGGGCCCAACTAGTCAAGCAGTATGTTAAGTGGGGGAGTATCATAGATTTGAAGTACAGTTTTGCTACCTCTGTAGTCAAACAATTTCGTATAAATCGGAAATGAGCTAGGTTGAATTTGGTTATTTGAATTACCTTTTTCACCTGCTTTTTAAAAGAGGGGTTGGAATCAAGTATGTTGCCAAGGTACTTAAAATCAGATACCACCTGGAGCCTCTCCCCTGACACATAGACATCTGGCTCAGTAGCATCTGTTGCCCTCTTTGTGAAGAACATGCACGTTTTTTTTCACATTGAAATGCAAACAAGAGTCACTGAGCCACTTTGTAACCTGGACCATTACAGTAGTGAGTTCTTGTGCAGCTTGTTGTTTGCTCTTTGCATGCACATATATCACTGTATAATTTGCATACATTTCAACTTCAGACCCAGTACAGACAGAAGGCAGATCATTAATGTACAGGCTGAACAGGAGGGGCCCCAGTATTGACCCTTCGGGCACACCCACATCATAGCTAAGAGTGGGCGACAGCTCATTGCTCACTCTGACACACTGAGTTCTGCATTCAAGGTATGATTTCATCCATCTCATGCACATGGTGCGCATTTACTTTGAACACTGAGGCTGTTATGCTTTAAGTTACAGTTATAACACAGTGTCCAAGTAGTACTGTGGTTATTTGATCATAATGTAGGCCTATCATAGTGGCTTACCATACAAAACAATGGAGAAAATGCATCCCATAACATTTTAACATGGAAATAGCTGTTCTATCATTTAGCCTACAGTAGCTGCCAATGTGTAGTGTTCAATGTCGGCCAACATTCCATGAGATAAAAAAAAAAACATGTAGGGATTGACATTCACCTGTACACTTGTCCTTCAGACAAGGTGGTGACTGAAAATGTTGTTGTTTGATGCAAGAAACCACTTTACAAAATAAAATGAATTATTCTTCCCATACCATTATTACAGAGAATCAGACAAATTATGCTACCCTCTGCATGTTTATTGGCTACTTAGTTTATTCAAGCCCGTCTCCAAATACAACACTGCCCCTTTAAGAAATAAAAAAAGCTCTTTACCTGACTTGTTTTTCAAAGATGGCTAGACGCACACATTTTGTGCTCTTGTAGGAAGCAACAACTCCCCCATTGCTAACTAGAAATTTGCTTTAACTTGGCTAATAACTCACTTACTAGCAAAGAATATGAACAAATGTGCACGTGGCTACATGCAGCTCTCACTTAGATCTCAAAACAAGCGCATCTACTCACGACCACTCATGTTGTAACACAGTCCAGTTCAAAGTGAATGGCACAGATCCATATGGCAATGGTCTATTTACAGATAGGGATACAGCAGCTCTGACTGGTTATGGTGCACTGTTCTGTGTAGAGTATGGGCCTGAGTCGTGCCTGTCAATGTAATAGAATCTTTCTCCAATGCGCTCTGCCTACAAGAAAATATCTTGCATAAGTCGTTTTGTTTTGGTATGTTGCATTGAAAATGGCTAATATTGCGTTGATTCGATCACAATTCCCACATTAAAGGGAAACGTAGATAGTGTTAACTACTTCCAATGTCCCAGAGAAGGAACATTGGAAGTAACTACTACATAAGTAGAACAATATTGAGGAAAAGGTGTAACCTGCATGTTTAGACAATAGACTTAACTGAAAAAGCCATTTCCTCAACAAGTAAAACGTTTCTAAAGAGTTCTAAAGAAAACAACAGCTATTTTTGTAATTTCTGCAGTGGAATGTGGAACTGGATTTTGGGTCATGTAGACTAGAGGATTAGTGACAAATAATGTATGTAACCTAATTCTGTTCTTCTCAATCCAATAACTTCAAAGACATCTCTTTTTCAACAATTTGGCTAGGTTTCTTCCTGAAACGAGTAATTCCGGTGATGCTGCACACAAATATCCTAGGTTAATCAATGCACAGGCCTACACCACAAGGAATTATAATAACAATGGTAACAAAATACAATTTCTTTGCTTAGGCATAACATTGATAATACTTATTTTAAACACATCAATCAAAGTCAAAGAGTATGCCGGTAGCATATCTATTGTCTGTACTGTAAACATCACAAATTCCACAAAGGGTATCAGCAGTTTTCGGTCAGCATTTGTCCTAAAGGCTCTATGCTTTTGAGTATATCATCGGGAGATGCTTCATTCAATCTCAATGAAAATCAATGATAGCCAAAGATGCATGAAATGGGTAAGTACTAGGAGTGAAAAGTGGGAATCTGAAAGGACCACATTTGTGTATTGGTGTCAGCTCAAGTAATTGTTGCATGTTCATTCAACTGTAGGGGCCCCATGTTTGAATAACTAGTGTTGTTTAATGTGTTACTGCATACAGTATGCTACCTCCAGAAATAGAATATCCACATAATTCATGATTACCACAACCCAATTTCTTCACAAAGCAACTTCAGCACAAATTGCAAGTATCCCAATGTTCAAGACTCACTGTTGACTGAGAGATCAAATCACAGATTATGAATGGTTTAGCTAGCTCATTTTTCCATTCATAAAATAATAAAATGTAGTTATTCTAGCTAAAGACTTGTCAGTATTGAAAAATATTTATTTGACTATTATGGACACAACTAGGTCATGCAGTAGTCCACAGGGCTAGAAGACAAGCCAGTACAACAGGGGCGTATTCATTACGCCAATTCTGTTGCTAAACGTTTCTTAAACGGGAGCATGCGGAACGAAACAGGGAGAGACCGATCTGCATTTGTCCAATAGAAACGCTCGTTTTAGGTGCAAACCTGTTTGATTAATGACTACGGCCCGATACCAGAACTAAACTTGCTCGTGCACCTGTCAAACAAGCTGCAATGTCACATCTGAGCAAAGACTCACTGGGACTGCGCTCGAGGCTCGATTTATTGTTTAACATTTGTCATTTCACCTGCATTGAAATACATGACATCGCAGCGGGGAATTCGCTACAATGGCGAATTCTACAATTCAATCCTATTGTCACTATAGATATGATGGCCCAAAATGTTACAATTATGTATCAATGATGTAACAAGAAATCAAACTGTAGCTATAGCAATGATTGTACAAATCACTCACCTTTGAATATAACTCGTTTACGGACATGGTCCAACAACAAGAGCACTCTCCAACAATATCACCGAAACTACGGGAGCATGGAGAAGCACCGCACTATTTATAAACGATAATATCTCATAATTGTTGATAATCTCAAAGTTTTTTCATCTAATTAGAATTGTCATATTCCCGAATTCCAGAGTTGAGCTAAATGTGTTTGCCACTTCTGACCCCTTTCCTGGTGACGGCAGGTGTCTTCCTAGGATGAGTTGTCGAACAACTCAGTTTTGCTTGATCACCCTCATATTCCTCAAAAATGAAAAACGCCAAAGATTTACGACTTGATATGGGTATGCTACCCAGCCCAATGTAGGCTACAAGTGCAAATACATAAACTATAAATAGTTTAATAATAGCTTCCCTTTAGTTAATCGCCGTTATACCCATGGACTCAGTCATGTTGACTGGTAATTTACAGAGCCGCATGCACGTTCAGAGTCCGCACGAGACCCCATCTGGCTCATCAGCGCACTACAGTGTATTCGACATTCTAAATTAGAAAGACCAGTGGGGGGATAACCGGGACACAATTAACATTTTATTTGTGTGTGGGGGGGATCTTAATTAAATGTAACCTTTTTCCTCCACAAAATCTTAATAAACATGATGTGCCTATAGTTATGTTGGAGAGGGGTAACTAATAATGAAACATCTTCATATAGCCTTAGTTCATGCCATAATTTAATATATTATATATAATATATAATATATAATTTAATATTTCCTGAATAGCCAAGGTATGGATACTCATTTTTTATGATTTCCTGAACTCAGTGGACAGTGGACAGTTCAAGGCTAGCATTGACAAGTCCTAAGTGTTATCTAATTGATTTTAGTACAATATGTGACTTGAACTAGGCTGATTCCTGAAGCCTATGAAAATGTAATGCTTGAACTTTGATATTGGTGACCGTTGAAAGATTACACAGATTTGGGGACATTAGACTTTATAAAACACAGCATAATTGATACCTCCTCTTCCGCATTTAGTCCCACTATGATCAACAACATCACAAAATACAACATGTAACGTAGGTCTAAAGCAGTATGTTACCTGGCAGTAAACTTCATAGTCAATCTTCTCCTCTTGTTTTTTCGCTATGGTGTTAGGTTCTTTCTGTTGCCTTTTCATGATGGTGTTATATTCCTTAGATATGTACTAGAAGATTCTGCTACTCGATTCAGAGTTAGCTGTGATTATTCCATGTTCCAGATCATACTGGTCTCAATACATTCTTGCCAGTAGGCTATCTGGGAGTTGAAGCTTCGCTTGAGCAATATTTCAAGCCTGCCTGAGCAGAAGACAGAACAAAACACTCTGTTCCAATAGCAGGCCATGACTCCTCCACTCCCAAACCACTCCTTCTGCAGGTATGGGGTGTTGACTGGCTTCACCTGCCAAGCTGCTATATGGAATTAGACAAAAGACATTCCACCCATCAAAATCATTAAAGAGAACAGATACGATCACAGATGGAACAGGTCAAAAGGAAAACGTGTTATTTGTCAATGTGGTTTCCAAAAATTCAGTCCAGGTCTTGTACCGGAATACATATATTTTTTTACGTTCTACAATTTGTATGCATTCTACTGAAGTTCATATGGAACTAGTATACATAACTCGTACTTATAAGGACAAGGGTTTGTGTTATTATGAAATAGGCTTAAAACAGTTAGTTACCAAGATGGATAGATATTACTCAGTCAGTACTTGTGAAATGTTTTCCACATCAATCCATTTGGAGAGGTGTGTATACAAAACTCGTTCCACATCAACAGCAGGTGATCCTAATGTTGGGGCTAACACCATGGGTTGCTTTGGGAAACGTCACTGACAATTAGTATGACTCAATGCTTTGAAAGGGTGTTTCCTGATCATGCCACTAACAGCATGTTCTGATAGGTCAGACTGACCGCTGAAGTCCTATCATCTGCTCAACTGCCTACTGGTATTTCATAAAAGGTATGTGTCATGTGATGAGTCTAAGCATAACAATAGCCTTAATGGCAGTATGGCACTAAAATTCAGTCAGTCTATTTTTTTATTTTTTTATTTTATTTCACCTTTATTTAACCAGGTAGGCTAGTTGAGAACAAGTTCTCATTTGCAACTGCGACCTGGCCGAGATAAAGCATAGCAGTGTGAACAGACAACAACACAGAGTTACACATGGAGTAAACAATAAACAAGTCAATAACATGGTAGAAAAAAGAGAATCTATATACAATGTGTGCAAAAGGCATGAGGTAGGCAATAAATCGAGTAATTACAATTTAGCAGATTAACACTGGAGTGATAAATCATCAGATGATCATGTGCAAGAAGAGATACTGGTGTGCAAAAGAGCAGAAAAGTAAATAAATAAAAGCAGTATGGGGGGTGAGGTAGGTAAATTGGGTGGGTAGTTTACAGATGGAAACAAGATTCTCTGGTCTGATGAAACTAAGATTGAACTGTTTGGCCTGAATGGCAAGCGTCACGTCTGGAGGAATCCTGGCACCATCCCTACAGTGAAGCATGGTGGTGGCACCATCATGCTGTGGGGTTGTTTTTCAGCGGCATAGACTGGGAGACCTGTCAGGATTGAGGGAAAGATGAACGGAGAAAAGTACAGAGAGATCCTTGATGAAAACTGGGGCAAAGGTTCCCCTTCCAACAGGACAACGACCCTAAGCACACAGCCAAGACAACACAGGAATGGCTTCTGGACAAGTCCCTTAATGTCCTTGAGTGGCTCAGCCAGAGCCCGGACTTGAACCTGATTGAACATATCTGGAGAGACCTGAAAATAACTGTGCAGCAACGCTCCCCATCCAACTTGACAGAGCTTGAGAGGATCTGCAGAGAATAATGGGAGAAACTCCCCAAATACAGGTGTGCCAAGCTTGTAGCGTCATACCCAATAAGACTTGAGGCTATAATCGCTGCCAAAGGTGCTTCAACAAAGTACTGAGTGAAGGGTCCGAATTCTTATGTAAATGTGATATTTCCATTTTTTCTTTTTGATACATTTGCATTATGGGGTATTGTGTGTAGATTGATGAGGGGGGGGGGGGGGGACGATTTAATCCATTTTAGAATAAGTCTGTAACATAACAAATTGTGGAAAAAGGGAAGGGGTCTGAATACTTTCTGAATGCACTGTATTAGCACATGATGCATTATCTTAAATATCTCACACACACACTCTACAGGATTGTCTTTCTTTCTCTGCTTTCACTCGCTGTTGCTATATCCAGAGAATGCAACTTAATTAAATACAAGAGCACTTAAGCTCATGACACAATGTATTTCACACACTTTATCCCTGTATTACACAACAATGTTTTGCTTGCCATCATCACGTGAGATTACATTACAGTACAATTAAATCCAGACAGACACTCCTTTATTCATGTACATGCAGGCAGGCCTCCAACTCCACAGTAATATAACCTCGCACATCAACTCGGTGCAGGTATCCCCTGTATAAAGCCTCTTTATTGTTATTTTATTGTGTTACTTTTCTTTACTTTAGTTTATTTAGTAAATATTTTATTAACTCTATTCTCTTAAAACTGCATTGTTGGTTAAGGGCTTGTAAGTAAGCGTAAGTAAGGTCTACCTGTTGTATTCGGCGCATGTGACAAAAATCAAATTTTTATGATTATGCAATTGCAAATTGATTTATCCTTAAATAGGTCAATTTAATATTCCAACAATGTGCTCAAATAGGAGTTTCTAAAATTTAACATTGACATTTTTTATTTACAGCTCTAGTTAGTGCACAAAATATAAACAGCTTAATTCCTGGGCAAATCCTCCATCAATGAATGCAATAGCAATCTGCCAATGAGCAAAGTAGAACGTTTATTTCCTGAACTCACGAGTAAGCATCATGAGCAAACGTATTTTATTTGCATTTTACATCACTATACCATTTTCAGAGAAACATGGACAGCTAATTTATCTTAAGATTACAGCGTAACGCGTTTGCCAGAGATGTGTTTTTATGAGGTTAGACAACGTTAAACAGGGTTAGGTGTGTGTGCATGTGGGTGTGTGATAGTTAGAGATAAGTGTTTGTGTACTTTAGCTGAGTAATGAATGGTGTGTGTGCATGTGATGTGTATCTGAGTATGTGTTCGCTGCTGAGCCAGGCCATAAATGCATTTGCTTTACTTCACAGGTTGCTCCAAGTTAGCATGGGGAAGATCTCCTGCATCTTCCTGTTGTACTGCTCCTGGTAGACCAGGCCCTGCTGGTGCTCCTGGTAGACCAGGCCCTGCTGGTGCTCCTGGTAGACCAGGCCCTGCTGGTGCTCCTGGTAGACCAGGCCCTGCTGGTGCTCCTGGTAGACCAGGCCCTGCTGGTGCTCCTGGTAGACCAGGCCCTGCTGGTGCTCCTGGTAGACCAGGCCCTGCTGGTGCTCCTGGTAGACCAGGCCCTGCTGGTGCTCCTGGTAGACCAGGCCCTGCTGGTGCTCCTGCTCTGTCTGAACCCTTCCCTCAACTGCTGCTGGGCCAGCAGGTCTGCTTGGAACTCCTGACAGCCCCGTCTCAGACCGGGAAAGGAAAGCAGAGGTATGTATTGATTGGGAAGACTTTTGCTGTGTATAAACGAGGGTTAGATATATAGAGAAAAAAATTGTATGTGTATTGCTGTGAGGACAACTGTCAGAATATTTTTCTCTTCCTCATCCAGCAGTTTGTTCAGCTCTACTCTCTCCCTGGCCAGCTGGGCTTGTTTCTGCATGTTCAGATCCACTAAGGTAAAAGCACAAACACACACACCATGATACCACATTCCAGGGCACATTCTCAGAGCATGCGCAGAACAGCTGGCAGGCATATTCACGATCATTTTCAACCTCTCCTTGCCCCAGTCTGTAATCCCCACGTTTTAAGATGACAACCTTCCCTGTCCCCAAGACCTCTAAGACTTCATGCCACAATGACTACCGCCCTGTAGAGCTCACTTCTGTAATCATGAAGTGCTTTGAGAGGCTGGTTATGGCACACATTAACTCCTCCATCCCAGCCACCCTAGACCCACTCCAATTTGCATACCGCCCCAACAGATCCATAGATGACGCAATCTCAATTTCTCTCCACACTGACCTCACCCACCTAGATAAGAGGAATATCTATGTGAGAATGTTGTTGATTGACTACAGCTCAGCGTTCAACACCATTGCCTCCTCTAAGCTCGTCACCAAGCTTAGGACCCTGGGACTGAACCCCTTCCTCTGCAACTGGATCCTGGACTTCCTGATAGGCTGACCCAGGTGGTGAGGGTAGGCAACAACACCTCCACCATGCTTATTCTTAACACAGGGGCCCCGCAAGGGTGTGTGCTTAGTGCCGCCCTGTACTCCCTGTTCACCCATGACTGTGTGGCCACACACGATTCCAACACCATAATCAAGTTCGCTGACGACACAACGGGGGTAGGCCTGATCACCGGTGACGATGAGTCAGCCTACAGGGAGAAGGTCAGTGACCTGGTAGTGTGGTGCCAGAGCAACAACCGCTCCCTCAATGTCAGCAAGACCAAGGAGATGATTGTGGACTACAGGAAACAAGGGGGTGAGCACGCCCCCATCCACATCGACGGGGCGGCAGTGGACCAGATAGACAGCTTCAAGTTCCTCGGTGTCCAAATCACTAAAGACTTAAAATGGTCCAAAAACACTCAGTCGTGAAGAAGGCACAACAGTGCTTCTTCCCCCTCAGGAGGTTAGAAAAGTTAGGCATGGGCCCTCAAATCCTGGAAAGGTTCTCCAGCTGTACCAGAGAGCATATTTACTGGTTGCATCACTGCTTGGTATGGCAATAGCACCGCCCTCGATCGCATGGCGCTACAGAGGGTTGTGCGGACAGCCCCAGTACATTACTGGGGCCAAGCTCCCTGCCATCAAGGACCTCTATATCAGGCGGTGAAAAGAAGGCCCGGAAAATCAAAGACCCCAACCACCCAAGCTATAGACTATTTTCTCTGCTGCCGCACGGCAGGAGGTGCCAGTGCATCAAGTCTGACACCAACAGGCTCTTGAACAGCTTCTATTCCCAAGCAATACGACTAATAAATACAATGCATTCTGAAAGTATTCAGAACCCTTCCCTTTTTCTGATTTTGTTACGTTACAACCTTATTCTAAAATTGATTAAATACATGTTTTTCCTCCTAAATCTACACACCATACCCCATAATGACAAAGCAAAAACAGGTTTATACATTTTAGCAAATTTTTTTTTTTTTTAAATAACAGAAATACCTTATTTACATAAGTATTCAGACCCTTTGCTATGAGAATTGAAATTGAACTCTATTCTATTGATCATCCTTGAGATGTTTCTACAACTTGATTGGAGTCCAACTGTGGTCATTTCAATTGATTGGACATGATTTGGAAAGGCACACACCTGTCTGTATAAGGTCCCACAGTTGACAGTGCATGTCAGAGCAAAAACCAAGCCATGAGGTCAAAGGAAATGTCCGTAGAACTCAGTGACAGGATTGTGCCGAGGCATAGATCTGGGGAAGGGTACCAAAACATTTCTGAAGCATTGAAGGTCCCCAAGAACACAGTGGCCTCCATCATTCTTAAACGGAAGAAGTTTGGAACCACCAAGACTCTTCCTAGAGCTGTCCGCCTGGCCAAACTGAGCAATCTGGGGAGAAGGGTCTTGGTCAGGGAGGTGACCAAGAACCCGATTGTTACTCTGACAGAGCTCCAAAGTTCCTCTGTGGAGATGGGAGAACCTTCCAGAAGGATAACCATCTCTGCAGCACTCCACCAATCAGGCCTTTATGGTAGAGTGGTCAGACGGAAGCCACCCCTCAGTAAAAAGCACATGACAGCCCACTTGGAGTTTGCCAAAAGGCACCTGAAGGACTCTCAGACCAAGTCTCTGAATGTCTTTGGTCTGATGAAACCAAGACTGAACTCTTTGCCCTGAATGCCAAGCATCACATCTGGAGGAAACCTGGCACCATCCCTGTGGTGAAGCATGTGGTGGCAGCATCATGCTGTGGGGATGTTTTTCAGCGGCAGGGACTGGGAGACTGGTCAGGATCGAGGCAAAGATGAACGGAGCAAAGTACAGAGAGTTCCTTGATGAAAACCTGCTCCAGAGCGCTCAGGACCTCAGACTTGGGCAAAGGTTCACCTTCCAACAGGACAACGACACAAAGCACACAGCCAATACAATGCAGGAGTGGCTTCGGGACAAGTCTCTGAATGTCCTTGAGTGGCCCAGCCAGAGCCTGATCGAACATCTCTAGAGAGACCTGAAAATAGCTGTGCAGTAACACTCCCCATCCAACCTGACAGACCATACAATCTCCATAGACTAACATTGGCAAATACTGATATCACACTCTGGAACATGTAGTGAGGTTTAGTAATCATGGTTATGTGGGGCAGCTGTTTCTCCTGAACAAGTGACCTGGCCAAGGTATCCTCCAAGCCCTAGTTATTTGCTTTAACTAAAACATTTGGGCTCTCAAGTCGCGCAGCAGTCTAAGGCACTGCATCTCAGTGCAAGAGGGGTCACTGCAGTCCCTGGTTTGAATCCAGGCTGCATCACATCCGGCCGTGATTGGAAGACCCATAGGACGGCGCACGACTGGCCCAGCGTCGTCCGATGATGGCCGGGGTAAGCCATCATAGTAAATAAGAATTTGTTCTTATTTGACTTGCCTAGTTAAATAAATTAAAACGTTTTGGAACTGTTTCATATGGACCTTTATGAGAAGTCTCATTCGGATTTGTTGATGGAACAAGTAAAATGTTACCATGAAAACTACAAAACATACTGCAGTCGTGGATAGGAGAAGATTCTTTAATCTCGAAAGATCTCTACTGGAGGTTTAGTGCTTAGTCATTTGCTCATGCTGTACAATACCTATCAAAACATTTTCTCTGTCGTCTAAATATTTCACATAATGGCAATATATCAAGTAAGCAGAGAGAAGTGCATTTAAATAAATTGAAGTACAGTTGTTTATTCTTTTGGTTTAATAAGCCCATTTTATTTCAGGGAGCAGTGCAATCATGGCCCAATAAAAATCGTGTTGTCCTCTTAGGTGTGTTAGTGCTCGTTGGAACAAAAATGTGGATTGACTGTATGTACTAAGTTCATGAATCTGATAGCAAGAAGTGAGTGGAGCTGATGGAAATGAGACTGCCTGGAGAACTGGTTTCTATGTGACACTGAAACCCCTGAAGTATATCTCACAGGGCACATAAGATGTGGCATTGTGTGGTACAGGGTTTGGACAGGAGGGACAGTTAATATACGGCTCATCATATCTAAAACAGTCTGTACTGCTAGGTTGTATGAGGGGTTCTGGATTGCTGTGCCAGAGCTTGGAGAGGATGGAGACCCTGTTGTGTGAGGAGAGGATGTGGTGGAGTGTACTGGGGGGGTTTTGCTCAGGCGCTGGTTGTAGTATATATGAGGAGGTGGGACATCTGAGTATATGCTGGATATGGCACCCTCCTCTATCTAGTTTCCAGCATCATTCTCTGGTGCAGCTTCACCAGACTGCACTGGGTCACGCACTATATCAATCTCACTGTGATGACAATGATCCACATAGAGAATTTGGCAGCCATGGTCCTCCTGGAAAACAGGTAAAGAAAGACAGGGTTGCAAAATTCCGTTAACTTTCCCCAAATCCCCTGGTTTTCCAGGAAATCCTGGTTGGAAGATTCCTGGAATTAAGAGGAAATAAGGAAAAAAAATCCAAGAATCCTCCAACTAGGATTTTTGGAAAACCAGGGGGGAAAGTTACTGGAATTTTGCAACCCTAATCAGGATATAACTGCAGCAAGAACTGCTTTCTAGTGCAGGGTTCTATACTGAACCAAGATGTAAACGCAACAATTTTTATTTAACCAGTTAGGCCAGTTGAGAACAAGTTCTCATATACAACTGCGACCTGGCCAAGATAAAGCAAAACAGTGCGACAAAAACAACACAGTTACACATAAAACAAACGTACAGTCAATAACACAACAGAAAAGAAAATCAGAAAAATCTATGTACAGTGTGTGCAAATGCAGAAGAGTAGGGAGGTAGACAATAAATAGGCCATAGAGGCGAAATAATTGCAATTTAGCATTAATACTGGAGTGATAGATGTGCAGATGATGATGTGCAAGAAGAGATACTGGGGTGCAAAAGAGCAAGAGGATAATATGGGGATGAAGTAGTTGGGTGTGCAATTTACAGATTGGCTGTGTACAGGTGCAGTGATCGGTAAGCTGCTCTGACAGCTGATGCTTAAAGTTAGAGAGGGAGATACAAGACTCCAGCTTCAGTGATTTTTTTCAATTTGTTCCAGTCATTGGCAGCAGAAAACTGGAAGGAAAGGCGGCCAAAGGAAGTGTTGGCTTTGGGGATGACCAGTGCAATATACCTGCTGGAGCGTGTGCTACGGGTGGGTGTCGCTATGGTGACCAGTGTGCTGAGATAAGGTGGGGCTTTACCTAGCAAAGACTTATAGATGACCTGGAGCCAGTGGGTTTGGCGACGGATATGTAGTGAGGGACAACCAACGAGAGCATACAGGTCGCAGTGGTGGGTAGTATATGGGGCTTTGGTGACAAAACGGATGGTACTGTGATAGCAAACTGGATGTAGTCTGAGTAGAGTGTTGGGGGCTATTTTGTAAATGACATCGCCGAAGTCAAGGATCGGTAGGATGGTCAGTTTTACAAGGGTATGTTTGGCAGCATGAGCGAAGGAGGCTTTGTTGCGATAGGAAGCCGATTCTAGATTTAAATTTGGATTGGAGATGCTTAATGCGAGTCTGCATGGAGAGTTTACAGTCTAACCAGACACCTAGGTATTTGTAGTTGTCCACATATTCTAGGTCAGAACCATCCAGAGTAGTGATGCTAGTCAGGCGGGAGTGTGCGGGCAGCAATCTGTTGAAGAGCATGCACTTTTAAAAGCAGTTGGAGGCCACGGGAGGAGTGTTGTATGGCATTGAAGCTCATTTGGAGGTTTGTTAGCACAGTGTTCAAATAAGGGACAGATGTATACAGAATGGTGTCGTCTGCGTAGAGGTGGATCAGAGAATCACCAGCAGCAAGAACGACATCCTTGATATATACAGAGAAAAGAGTTGGCCCGAGAATTGAACCCTGTGGCACCCCCATAGAGACTGCCAGAGGTCCGGACAACAGGCCCTCTGATTTGACACACTGAACTTTGTCTGCGAAGTAGTTGGTGAATCAGGCGAGGCAGTCATTTGAGAAACCAAGGCTATTGAGTCTGCCGATAAGAATGCGGTGATTGACAGAGTCGAAAGCCTTGGCCAGGTCGATGAAGACGGCTGCACAGTACTGTCATTTATCGATGGCGGTTATGATATCGTTTAGGACCTTGAGCGTGGTTGAGGTGCACCCATGACCATCTCGGAAACCAGATTGCATAGTGGAGAAGGTACGGTTGGATTCGAAATGGTCAGTGATCTGTTTGTTCACTTGGCTTTCGAAGATTTTAGAAGGGCAGGATGGATATAGGTCTATAACAGTTTGGGTCTAGGGTGTCACCCCCTTTGAAGACCGCGGCAGCTTTCCAATCTTTGGGGATCTCAGACAATACGAAAGAGAGGTTGAATAGGCTTGTAATAGGGGTTTCGGCGGGTAATTTTAGAAAGAGAGGGTCCAGATTGTCTAGCCCAGCTGATTTGTAAGGATCCAGAATTTGCATCTCTTTCAGAACATCAGCTGTCTGGATTTGGGTGAAGGAGAAGCGGAGGGAGGGGGGCTTGAGAAAGTTGCTGCAGCGGGTGCTGAGATGTTGGCCGGGGTAGGGGTAGCCAGGTGGAAAACATGGCCAGCCGTAAAAAAAAAAAAATGCTTATTGAAATTATCTATTATCGTGGATTTATCGGTGGTGACAGAATTTCCTATGGTCAGTTCAGTGGGCATCTGGGAGAAGGTGCTCTTATTCTCCAGACTTTACAGTGTCCCAAAACTTTTTGGAATTAGTGCTACGGGAAGCAAATTTCTGTTTGAAAAAGCTAGCCTTAGCTTTCCTAACTGACTGAGTATATTGGTTCCTGACTTCCCTGAAAAGTTGTATATGGCAGGGGCTATTCGATGCTAATGCAGTACGCCACAGGATGTTTTTGTGCTGGTCAAGGGCAGTAAAGTCTGGGGTGAACCAAGGACTATATCTGTTCTTAGTTCAATTTTTTTTATTTGGGGCATGCTTATTTAAGATGGTGAGGAAAGCACTTTTGAAGAGCAACCAGGCATCCTCTACTGATGGGATCAGGTCAATATCCTTCCAGGATACTCGGGCCAGGTCGATAAGAAAGGCCTGCTCGCTGAAGTGTTTTAGGGAGCGTTTGACAGTGATGATGGGTGGTCGTTTGACCGCGGACCCATTACGCATGCAGGCAATGAAGCAGTTATCTCTGAGATCCTGGTTGAAGACAGCAGACGTGTATTTAGAGGGCAAGTTGGTCAGGATGATATCTAAGAAGGTGCCCATGGTTACGGATTTAGCGTTGTACCTGGTAGGTTCCTTGATAATTTGTGTGAGATTGAGGGCATCTAGGTTCGATTGTAAGACGGCCGGGGTGTTAAACATGTCCCAATTTAAGTCACTGCAGAACGCCACAGTCGTGACACAAGAAGACTCGAGGCTGTAAAAGGTGCTTAAACAAAGTACTGAGTAAAGAGTCTGAATAGTTATGTAAATGTGATATTTCAGTTAGAATTTTTTATAAATTAGCAAACATTTCTAAAAACCTGTTTTTACTTTGTCATTATGGGTTATTGTGTGAAGAATCCATTTTAGAATAAGGCTGTAACGGAACAAAATGTGGGAAAAAAATCAAGGGGTCTGAATACTTTTTGAATGTAACCTTTATTTAACTAGGCAAGTCAGTTAAGAACAAATTCTTATTTACAATGACGGCCTACTCCAGTCAAACCCTAACCCGTACAAAGCTGGGCCAATTGTGCGCCGCCCTATGGGACTCCCAATCACGTCCGGTTGTGATACAGCCTGGAATCGAACCAGGGGGCGTAACCAGTAGTGACGCCTCTCGCACTGAGATACAGTGCCTTAGACCACTGCGCCACTCGGGAACCCCGAATGCACTGTATATGCAAAAATAAGATGGAGTGGGACTGAGGACCTACCGGTGGTGTCAACCATTCCGCCTTCCACACTTGCTTTGGAATTGTAGGATACAGATTCTCTTTCACATTGTTGACACAATAATATAAATAGTTGATAAAACAGTAAAATGGACAGGTCCTAAAAAACAGCCACCAATGGAGTTGGAGCTGTCTTTGTAACAGCATTTGACAACATGACAGTAAACACGTTCCTACCATTTCCAGTTTCTGAAGCATAAGATGGTGACCAGCGTGAGGAGACAGGCAGCCGAACTCAGGGAAATGACGATCGCTGTGATCAACTGATCAGCTGTGGAATGGAGTCAGAAAGTTCCAGCTTTTTACAAAGCAGCAGCAATACAAAATACACATCACTTGAATAGGTCAGGACATACTCTGCGGGACCATTTGGACAAAGACTGGTGAAGACTCTCCGCCATCCCCTACTGATGTGAGGGCCTTCACTATGAATCTGTAGGGGCTGATAGGTAGGCCTGTCAGGTTCTTAGCCTCAGCCTCATCTGGCCATCAGAGCAGACAAAAAAAAAGTAAAAAAAAGAAAGCACAACAAGATATATTTTAATGTATTCAATTTGTTATTGAATACCATACATCCTCTCTCTGGGTATGTGTGTCATCATACCTGTAGTGACATTGAAAGCTCTCATGCTGGAAGGATGGGAGGTATCAGAGTATTATATGATGTAACCACAAATGAACGCAGTCTGATTCTCAGGGGGAATACCAGTCCAGGAGATCAGAATTGTGTCTGAACCATGCTGTTCTGCAGCCAAACCCTGAACCTGTCCATTTGGAAATAATGAGCAAAGATGGAGTGGGATGGGTCAAATACTATAGCAAAAGGAAAGTGAATGAAGAATTCTGGATTGAATTATTAAGTCAGAAGAGTGGATCCTTACCTAACTCTTTCACAAAGCCATCCCTGTTCTCCAGTAGCTCTGGGACCCGTGGAGTACAGGCATAGATGGAGTGTGTATCTCACCCTCTCTTTAAAGCTATCTGGGATTGAGAAACCGGGACGAGGGAAAGAAGGTTTACACATTTTTCACAAACCAAACTTACCTTGTGACATGCTGTTTGAGCATTTTCAACACGCCACCCCCTTACTAAGGTTCATCAAAGATGTGCCTTCTTACCTGATTGGATTCTGGCCTTGGTAATACCAGGTGGTACCTTCTTCCACTCCAGTCTGCATTCAATGTATGTGGGACACCAGTCCACCATGTAGCCACAGCTAGCATTGGGGCTAGCGGACCAGGATAGGTCAAACCCACCATCACGGCCAACAATTTTCATGGAGCTTTTCATTCTGTGAGGGAGCCTGGGAATAGTGACGATCGAGCTGCCAGCAGAGTTTTGGGCTGTAACTGTGACTATGTCCCTCATTGGTAAATTGATCACCGAGGAGAAAGTAATGCTGAGGTGGATGGACAATGGTCTTCTGCCTACCCCAGGTCACCTCATAGTCCTTGATCTGCCCATGACTCTGTTTCACTGTAAGGGGCTAAAGAGGAAGAATGAATATCACAAACTGTTTAATGTTATGTCTAATTAAAATCTTGATTATTAGCCCAGTCCTCTAATGTGCTGTATGACCAATAGCACAAATCGTGTGCACACAATCTTCAAAACATACTTTCCATAGTATAGTATATATCTAACGCTTCAGGAACTAGGACAAAAAAAAAAAACACACAATGACATAAAAATTGGGAACTGTATGTATTCAAATACAATGCACACTGAAATCTTTACACACACTGTGTGTGTAATCTGTCTCCCTTTTTACTCTTATTTGAAAAGGTGTGTGTATGTAGTTGCATGGGGATTTGATACTCACTGTCCTCCGTGGTTAGGAAGGAACTATCTCTACTCCAGTCGCTCCATTTCCAGAAGTTCTGTTTTAATCCACAAAGCACCTGCACTTTGTATGTCTGGGCAGGTGCTAGGTCACGTAAAACTACTGACGTAAGATCTATGCCAGAAAATCTCCTCTGTGAATAGAGTGTAAATGGGTGTGGCATTAGTAATGCCTAGTTAATAACTCTATTTTTCAGACTTTGTGAATGGGTGAACCATTCTACTGTAGGTGTCCTACTGTAACTCATAATGCATATGTGTCCTCTGTGGTTCAGCTGTACTTTACAAACCATTAACAGCATATTGTAATGCTGCCTATCCCAGCCCCACTGAACACGGGCATTTCTGGCATTCTTATCTGAAGCTACCACTTCCATGGGAGCCAGTAAACTCACTGGAATGTAGAACCACACAACATTCAATGGCCTTGTAAATAAATAGACAGAGTAAAGAACAGATTTTTATGTGGTGTGATGAGTAGCGATCACACTACTCTACCTCTCTTCTTCAGGTCAGCTGTGTCTCTGAGCTCCAGAGCGGGTTTCTGGGAGTCAATGTCCAATTCCTCTCCCCCTGGATCCACACGTACTGTTTGGTAGCAGTTTGAGACTGTATCGTGTGGACAAGCTCTGAAAAGTACATGGACGGAGAATGTCACCTCCAGTGATAACTGCACAAAAGCTTTACCCTTTTATTTTATTTGACCTTTATTTAAAAAATAACTGACTAGGCAAGTCAGTTAAGAACTAATTCTTATTTTCAATGATGGCCTAGGAACAGTGGGTTAACTGCCTTGTTCAGGGGCAGAACGACAGATTTTCACCTTGTCAGCTCGGGGATTCAATCTTGCAACCTTTCGGGTTACAAGTCCAACACTCTAACCACTAGGCTACCACTAGGCTACCTGCCGCCCCACCCTGACAAAGACAGCTTGCTGTCAAAATGTTCAAGTCTCTATCCCGGCCCAAGAACACAGCAGAAGGTGAAGATGCTATCGACTTTAACCACTCTGCTCTTTGGGTAAACCTGTGGGTGTGATGACGAGGCTATCCCTGTAGAAAATAAGGTTACTGATGTGAAGGACCAACATCGTGTGTGTGTGTCTGTGACGTGAAATACAAACACTAACCAGTGATGTTCTGTAGGGTGCTCCATTGACTGGCATAGCTCTGGTATCGGGAGCAGAGCCTGACTGAGTGGGAGGTGCACTCTAGGGGTAAAGCAGAAGTCCAATTTCAGTGATGTTTACTGCCAACCTGGTCTGGTGTTACATCCACAGCTTCCTGAGGACACCCAGTCACTGGTACTATACTTACTTATAATAATCTTGCAAAAGCAACCAGTTGTAGTAAGAAGTTCCATTGTTGTAAATTGCATATTATTCCTTGATTTAACAAACACTCACATTGTATACTTCTTTCATATTGTGTTTTAAGAGAACCGCCACATCATAAATCTGTTTGTCCGGTACTCTGTAGGTAGAAGGGCCATCTTCCCATGTTACAGAGATCCTCTGGTTTTGTAGGTTGTAATCCACCCTCACATTCAGAGGTCCAGACAGCAGGACCACTGGAGCTACATAGGTGTAGTCTCATAATACAATTCAACATGACATACAGTACTGTATTAGTCAAAAGTATTGTAACGAAAAGTTTTGTACTCACCATCCTGACAGTTCTGTTCTTGGACGCTTGAGAGGAACAGTGAAGCACATAGCAGGAAATCCGACATGTTAATCCCATAAGATATATTTTGGTGAGGTGTTGGTTTATAGAGTGAGCCTCAGTAGTCTCTGGTCATTGTAATTGTTTGATTTGCCCATACTATGAGTTTTGTTTCAGAATTTAAATCTAAATTAAAGCGTGGTTTATTTAGGTTGACCAAGATAGGCAGTATGTCACATTCGTAATAAGGACGGGACCAAGGCGCAGCGTGTGTAGAGTTCCACATCATTATTACGGTGAAACTTTAAACAAAAAACCAATAACGAAACGTGAAAGTAGTGGTGCACATGCACAAAACAATATCCCACAAACACAGGTGGGAAAAATGGCTACCTAAATATGATCCCCAATTAGAGGCAACGATTACCAGCTGCCTCTAATTGGGAACCATACAAAACACCAACATAGAAATATTGAGCTAGAACACCCCCTAGTCACGCCCTGACCTACTACACCATAGAGAACCAAGGGCTCTATGGTCAGGGCGTGACAGTACCCCCACCCCCAAAAGGTGCGAACTCCGGGTCGTATCCCCCCCAGACCCTGGATCTGACCATGGCGATGGGCTGAACGCCGTGCCTGGACTGGGCACCGGCCCTGGAGGGCTCCGGCCCTGGAGCTGGGTTGGACGCCGTGCCTGGGCTGGGCATCGGCGCAGAGGAAGGCTCCGGCCTAGGAGCTGGGTTGGACGCCGTGCCTGGGCTAGGCATCGGCGCAGAGGAAGGCTCCGGCCTAGGAGCTGGGTTGGACGCCGCGCCCGGACACCGGCGCAGAGGAAGGCTCCTGCCATGGAGCTGAGCTGGACGCCGTGCCTGGACTGGACACCGGCGCAGAGGAAGGCTCCGGCCTTGGAGCGGGACTGAGAAGACGCGCGGGGAGGCCTGGTGCGTGGAGCCGGCACAGGTGGCACCAGGCTGGTGACACGCACTTCAGGAAGAGTGTGGGGAGCTGGCACAGGACGTACCGGACTGGGGAGGCGCACTGGAGGCCTGGTGCGTGGAGCCGGCACCGGACTGGTGACACACACTTCAGGGCGAGTGCAGGGAGCTGGCACAGGACGTACCGGACTGGGGAGGCGCACTGGAGGCCTGGTACGTGGAGCTGGCACATGTGGCACCGGACTGGTGACACGCACTTCAGGGCGAGTGTGGGGAGCTGGCACAGGACGTACCGGACTGGAGAGGCGCACTGGAGGCCTGGTACGTGGAGCCGGCACAGGTGGCGCCGGACTGGTGACACGCACTTCAGGGCGAGTGTGGGGAGCTGGCACAGGACGTACCGGACTGGGGAGGCGCACTGGAGGCCTGGTGCGTGGAGCCGGCACAGGTGGCAGCGGACTGGTGACACGCACTTCAGGAAGGGTGCGGAGAGCTGGCACAGGACTCACCAGACTGCTGACAGGCTCTTCAGGTCGGATGCCGTGCAGAACACACCTACATAACATTTCTCTTATCTCTCTCTCTCCCAACTTCTCCATCGCCTCCCTGACGGTGTCTGGCTCTTCATGGTGAGTACGTAGAGCTGGCACAGATGGCACCAGACTGATGACCCGCTCTTCCACTCTCCGCTGCTCCGCCGACTACCCCTCGTGCCCCCCCCCCCACCAAAAAAATCTTGAGGTTTCTGTGGCCGCGGTCCCCGGCGTCGTTGCTGTCCTTCCACCTTCCTTGGTGTCTCCTTCCAAGGAAGGGTCTCACAACCTCCCATAATTTCTTCCCAGGTCCAAAACTCCTTTACCTCCATCACACGCTGCTTGGTCCTTGCTTGGTGGGATATTCTGTCACGATTGTCGTAATGAGCGGACCAAGGCGCAGCGTGTGTAGAGTTCCACATCATTATTACTGTGAAACTTTAAACAAAAAAACAATAACGAAACGTAAAAGTAGTGGTGCACATGAACAAACAAAACAATATCCCACAAACACAGGTGTGAAAAATGGCTACCTAAATATGACCCCCAATTAGAGGCAACGATTACCAGCTGCCTCTAATTGGGAACCATACAAAGCACCAACATAGAAATATTGAGCTAGAACACCCCCTAGTCACATCCTGACCTACTACAGGGTCAGGGCATGACACAGTATTCTTACAAAGAGCGTTAATGTTTTTGGAACTGGAGATGTGAGGCATTGCTAGGGGAGGTCTTTCCTGTAAAGCAGTGTTGAAAAAAAATAATAAAAGGGATGCATTTGGCAGATAAGCACATTTTTCGCCAGGCTGATTTCCATGCAACAGGGGAAAGTCATGGGCCAGACTGCTTAAATTACACATAAACAAGTTAACTCCCAAACACTGGTTTTGGATGATCTGACTCCATACCAAAATCTAAACTCATAGTTGAAGACACATTGATACAATGAAATACAGTGACATAAGTGAGTAGATTATATTTTTATTATCAATGCATCCCTTTAATAAGACTGATTCTAATGGCCTATATAAAATGCCAAAAACATACATGGTTCTGTACAAGGAAAACCACAAATTGGGGGGGGGGGGGGGGGGGACAGACTTATACACATCTTCTTGAAAATGTTTTCACTTGAGGAAAAATATAAATAACACTTCTCTTATCGTTGTCTCTCTGTTCCTAAACGGTCCAGGTACATAAAGGCTTTGTTTTCACATCTCCATACAGTGCTTTATCAACACAAGTCCACTTCAAATCATTCAAATGTAGACAATAGTTAAATATTTAAGTTACTACTTCCTGTTGTTTCAAACAATTGCTAGATAACAAATAATTCTTGGCTTTTCAGTTTAGCTTTTTGGTCCCCAACAGAAAGTAGTACAATTATGTTCCCAAATAATTGACCTTTTTCAATATATATCTGAAACACCAGTATTATGTTCAAATGTGTCTAACTATGAAATGTACTGTAGACTTGGTAAAATGTTTTTTTTTGTCACTATTTAGAATTTTGCAGTTCGTTGAAAAGGTGAACTGAGGCCTCTTAGAATGCAAACGTGCAAAATAAGGTTATATGAAGGTATAGTTGAGTGGAAACTTTTCAACATTACGCATTTATACAGAAAATATTTTCTGTAGTAATTGCATACTTAGTTAAATGTTGATTGTTAAGTGCAATTGCAGTGCACCCCAATCCTCTTTTCACCAGTCCATTTAGCTAACCAATTCATCACTTAACCAAGGCCATTTTCAACAGTCGGCCTAAACACTTCCATTGTCATAATAGTCATATGTGCATGTTGTTGAAGGATTCAGTGCAGCAAGTACCATCTTCAGTCGAAGTGAATCATGTTGGAAAGGACCACACAGTGGTAGCCACCACTTCTTTAAAACAGTAATGAAACAATGAGTCAACAGCTAAACAAAATTCAAACAAAAGATGAAATATATCAAACCAGTTAATAACCTATACATGTACATTTGGACTCACAATTAACAGGCATCTTGCATAGCAAAACCCCCCAGTACAATGACTGTTTTAAACCGTCATTTTACAAACATGTAGCTAGATTTCCACCCGGAAGTGGCTGAGTTTTCCAATTAAATGAGTGTTCTTATTGGACCTGAGCTCCACTTCAAAACGTTTACTCCAGTTTCATTATTCCCCAGTTTTACCAGATTAAGAACAAGCAGACAGTGACTCCCAAGGACACTGTCTAAGGAACAGCAACTAACACAGGACTGAGAAATGGAAACTGACAGGAATGGCTTCTGACTGTAGAATGGCAACTGACAGAAATGAATGGAAACTGGCAGAAATGGCAACTGACAGAAATGAATGGAAACTGGCGGGAATGGCTACTGAATGACTGTGGAATGAAGCAGCAACTCTACATGGCCATCAAATAGGGACTGTTTTCATGAACCATGTTCTAAAGAAATTTATGACAGAAAGGGTAGCAATCATACATGTCTTCTTCCACTTTAATGAGAACCAAATCTCTTGTTTCAACCCTGCACTTTTACTTTAGGGTTGAAATTTCTAGGTCGTAAACAAAAATAAATGCAGCCGTAGTTTCAAACATCAGTTGAGTAACTGACCGTTAATAACTCTGTGCTGAAACACACAGACGTTCAATGGCAATGATTTGGTAGATTTCACTCCTACATGTAGTTGTTCAGTTCTTAATATAAATGCTTAAAAACACAGACAAACAAAATCCTAAACAAAACAACAAAACAAAATCCAGCAAAGGGAAGGAGGAACATTTCCTCTTTAGCACGTCAACAAATAAGAGAGACAACCACCAAACTGCATCAGTGACTGATGATCGTTTGGCTGACCTGTATCTGCCGTCATTAAATAGAGCAACACCAAAAGTATTTTCATCACTATTCTCCTTCACTGTTCTTTGTTCATGTGCAGTGATTTTCACAATGGCATGGTCCTCTCTCCAGATGCAGAGAGGTTTTAGTGTTATGCAGAGGAACCCTACTCTTAGTGTTTTAGTCAAAGTCAATGGATCCACTTTGGGAGAAGCCGAGCTAAAAACAACATGCTGTGGTATTTCACACCAGTGGTTGGGATGCAGTCATATATTTTTTTTAAACTGAGGAAACCCTCAGGAATGATGGACCGTTTAAAGTAATTTGGATTTGATTGTGATCCAAGCTCAGTTTGTGATGAATTTCCCAAAATGAGCTCTGTTAAAAACGCTCACAGCTGGCTGCCATCATTTGATCAGAAAAAAAAAAACAGAATATTTGTTCATCCTGCGTTATCATCCATCATCTCTCAAACTTAGTCAATAGGAAGAACATATTTCTTCCCTCCTTCTCCAGACTTTCATCTTTGTTCAAATCCCAGGAGGACATACAGTGAGTGCACTCTGGTATGGAGAGTTAAGGGAGGATGTGGGGGCGAAAGGTGACTCAGGCCCTACAGAGCTGTGGTTGATAGTGACTCAAGGGTTAGTGGTTAAGGGGTTAGGGTTGTCTCACACGTCAGGGGTGGGGGTTGACTGAAGTTTGAGGGCTACAAAGTCCAAGGTTCAGGGGGGTTGAGGTTTGAGGGTTAAATGAAGGTTCTGGGGGGTGGGGGGTTGAGGTTTGAGGGTTAACTGAAGGTTCCGGGGTGGAGGTTGAGGTTTGAGGGTTAACTGAAGGTTCCGGGGGTTGAGGTTTAACTGAAGGTTCTGGGGGTGGGGGTTGAGGTTTGAGGGTTAAATGAAGGTTCCAGGGGTGGGGGTTGACGTTTGAGGGTTAACTGAAGGTTCCGGGGGTGGGGGTTGAGGTTTGAGGGTTAGCTGAAGGTTCCGGGGGTGGGGTGTGATTCATGCTTTAGGGGTTGTGGTTGACTGGAAGATCAGTAGTGGTGACTCAGGGTTTGACAGGCTGTGAGACAGAAGGGAAGGGCAGTAGGGTTGACTCAGGGCTCAGCGGGAGGGTCGGCCGGTCCATTCCTTGGGGGCTTGGAGAGGATGGCCTCTGCCTCTTCGTACATCTGAGGAAGAGACAGAAGTGAATAAAAGAGGAGCCAACATGAAATGTTATTTTTGAATGTGTGTGTTGTTTACCGGAATGAATGGCACGTCTTGAAAGAGCTCCTGGATGAAGCGGCGTGCGGACAGACGGAACATGCAGTGGGCAAGCAGGTAAGACACCTCAGAATAGAGACAGATGTCATCGAATGCATAGGGGAACTTCTCCTTGATCCTGTCAAGACAACAGACACAGCCAGGGATATCAACCTCGGTTTGAGTGTGTGTGTGTGTGTGTGTGTGTGTGTCTTACGTTAGCAGGTTAGTCTCGTGGCCTTTGATCCCCACTGAGGAGCTGAGGTTGACCACGAGACGCAGGACCTCCTTCCTGAGGAGAACCCTGCCGGCCGGAGATTCCTCTGGGATGGACTTCACTCCTGAGGGGGGAGATAGACCGCAGAGAGCCAGTAGGTTTAGTCCATCCATCTTCAACAACAAAAGAAAACCCTTCGCTTGGACAAAAGCATGATATATGAGAGAAAACAAAAACATGACATTTACCCAAAATCAGTTCAGTGCTGCGGGTGCTTCCTGGGGAGCCCTGAGACACAGCATCACTGCACCCGGACACCCCTGACAGTTTGGTTTGGCCCATGACCTCCAGGTGGTTCTGCACAGGCGGACCGCACCATTCTGAGAAAGGGGGTTCCTCTGTCAAGTCTGATGGAGAAACGTAAGTTTAAGTTGTTTATCGGTTGCTGACTGCTAATAATATAAACATACAAGGAAGTACAAGGATGCAAACGGCACGAATTGATAAACAGGATAATGTTCTGTTTTGTGTTTGTATCTGCTGCTTACCTGGGCTGCTATTGGAAGCGCTGAAGCCGAGCACAGAGAGCCCAGTGCAGTAGAGGCAGTTGTCATCGTTGTGTTCTTGTAAACCAGTCTCCTCTGAGCCCAGCAACTTCTGCTGCTCCGCCCGGCTCACCCCCATCAGCTCTGTGATGCTCAGCTGGGAGCGAAGCACTGCATGCCTGGAGTGAGGGCTGGGGCCTGGGAGAAAGGGTACATATCCACATGATCATGCATTTCCCCCCTTTTTATTCAAGCCTGTTGGTCCTGAGTGGGCCTCCTTTATCAGTAGCAAAGCCATCATTCCTCGTGTGCTAAACTCAGTGTTATACAACTCCTTACTGAAGAAAACAGATTGTGTTGGCCCCGGGCTGTTTCTTACCATCTGAGTCTCCAGAGAAGAATTTGGCAGATCTGTCCTCAGAGGGAGGGCTGGTCCTCTTCAGGAAATATGGTGTTTCTTTTATCTAGGAACAAAACACTCACAACTTTATCCAAATATTAACATGGAGTTATGACACAAGTTTAAATAGAGGTCTTAAATAGATTGCTAAACAAACTCAATTTCTTGTAAAATATCTAAAGTAGAAGTAAAATAAAAGGATAGATAAGGGATGAGAGGGTTCAGAGAGAGGGGTCATACGATGGTCAGTACCTGGAACATGTTGTTAATGTCCACAGGCAGCGCCAGGCCGATGAAGTCATCAGAGCTGCCGTAGGTGGCGCTGGACACCATGGATCTCACTGAGGAGGACCGCTGCAGAGTGTTCTGGCTGATGGGGCTCAGCAGATCCTCCTTGTCCAGGGAGGCAAAACTCAGAGCCTTCAGGAACCTGGAGATAAAATAAACATTCAGTGAGTTAGGAGGCAGGAAAGGTCTACCTGCTCATCTTACACCTCATTCCAAAATCATATTAGTTTGTAGGCCAAACCATTCTGACACTACAGATGTTTTCGTGAGAATACCAAATTTTCCGGTGTCTCGTGGTCTGATAATCACCGCTGTAGCTCAGCAACCTTCCACCGCTATGCACTAGGCTGACATAGGAAGATGCAATGGATTGAGACACAGCCCGTGCAAAAAAACAAATACACTATACATTCAAAATGATGTGGACACCCCTTCAAATTATTGGATTCAGCCGTTTCAGCCAGACCTGTTGCTAAGGTGTATAAAATCGAGCACACAGCCATACAATCTCCATAGACAAATATTGGCAGTATAATGGCCCGTACTGAAGAGCTCAGTGATGTTCAACATGGCACTGTCATTGGTTGCCACTTTCCAACAAGTCAGTTCATCAAATTTCTACCCTGCTAGAGCTGTCCCGGTAAACTATAAGTGCTGTTGAAGTGGAAGCGTTTAGGAGCAACAAAAGCTCAACCATGAAGTGGTAGGCCATACAAGCTCACAGACCGGAACCGCCAAGTGCTGAAGCGCGTAAAAATCGTCTGTCATCGGTTGCAACACTCACTACCGAGTTCCAAACTGCCTTTGGAAGCAACGTCAGCACAATAACTGTTCGTCGGGAGCTTCATGAAATGGATTTCCATGGCCGAGCAGACGCACACAAGCCTAAGATCACCATGCGCAATGCCAAGTGTCGTCTGGAGTGGTGTAAAGCTCGCCGCCATTGGACTCTGGAGCAGTGGAAGTGCGTTCTCTGGAGCGGTGAATCACGATTCACCATCTGGAAGTCCGACGGACCAATCTGGATTTGGCAGATGCCAGGAAAACACTACCTGCCGAATGCACAGTGCCAACTGTAAAGTTTGGTGGAGGAGGAATAATAGTCTGGGGCTGTTTTTCATGGTTCGGGCTAGGCCCCTTAGTTCCAGTGAAAAAAAAGGGGAAATCTTAACGCTACAGCATACAATGACATTCTATACAATTCTTTGTGGCAACAGTTTGGGGAAGGCCCTTTCCTGTTTCAGGAAAACAACACTCAATATTTCAGGAAATTACAGAAGCAAAACCTAATTCAAGCCAGAGCAGAGGTCAAACTCAGTTGATCTTGTCATCAAAGAATGAGAAGCCTCTAAAGAGAAAGAGGAGTGAGAAGCCTCTAAAGAGAAGGAGGAGTGAGAAGCCGCTAAAGAGAAAGAGGAGTGAGAAGCCTCTAAAGAGAAAGAGGAGCAACAAGAGGAAGTAAGAGAAAGGGCAACTGAAGATCTGAGAAAGAGGGAGGGGGGAATATTCAGAGAAGTAGTAGTCAGTAGTAGTCATGGGAGATTCTAGGAAAGGAGTTCTTAAGGGAGTGTGCGTGTGGACAAGTACGAGTCAAGGGGGACTGAGTGAGTGTGTATGTGTATGTGTGTGTGTGTGTTACCGCCGTGGGGTGAGTCTGGAATCCAGGCTGCCTGTCTTCATGGTGATGGTATCAGTGAAGAGCACGTCTTTGGCTGGGGAGGCCAGAGCCTCGCTGTGGGACAGGGACGAGTGGATCCTCTGCTGCTGCAGCCTCTTCAGAGTAGCGTAGCCCAGCGCATCACGCTGACTGGCGTACGTGTCACAGGAAGTGGCGTACTTCAGCGTGGCGTAGCCCAACGCGTCGCGGGAGTTTGAGTACATGAGGCTGCAGTCCGTCAGGCCGCTCAGGGTGGTCAACGAAGGTGACTTGAGGGACTGGGCGCGGCGGGGGAGGGTGTGGGAGGAGCCGGGGGGCACCAGGGAGGCAGAGCTAGATTTAGACAGGGAGGAGAGGTGGGCAGTGTGGGGCTGGGGGGTGAGGGAGGTCAGAGTCTGGATGGTCTGGGCGCTGATCACACTGTTGAGGCTGACACCGTCCGTGTCGATGGTGGAGGGCAGGGTCTCCCTGGAGGGGCTGGAGCTCATAGAGCTGATGCCGCTGGTGGTTGTGTCCGTGTTGAAGCTCTGACTGCGCGATTTAAACTGAGCCCCCCCGCCCCCTCCGGACGGGCCATCCCCGGCCAGGCGTTCCCGGCTAGTCTGCTCTCTCTGGTTCTCCCCCACCCCTGACCCTCCTACCCCCACTGACCGGCCTGGCAGCCTCCCCTCCCCATCTCCTTCACCGAAGCTGGGGGTACTGCCCTGGTTTTCAGAGGTCTTGCTGCCCAGGTTGGCAGAGGGGCTTTTGGGCAGGTGGCTGTCATTATAGATTGGGAAGACATCTGAAGATCCAAAGGTATAGCTGGGTTCAGTGACGGTGCGTTTGCGCCCCTGTTCCTCTTCCATCCCTCCTCCGTGGTCCCTGGTGGTGCCCTTGGGGTCGCTGCGCAGCATCTTCCCGGAGAGCGACAGAGAGTGGAGGAGGCGGTTGCGGAAGTGGCTGGAAGCCAGGAGGGTGAAGGGGCTGCGGTCCTTGTACTTGGGTCTCATGTACATGGGAGGATCGTCCGACAGGTCACAGTTCTCCAGCCGCTCATCGTCCATGATGTACATACCTGGAAATGACCACTCAAGGTTAACTCTTAGTAGTATGGAGTAAACATTTGGCGATACTGTACAGGTTAAAAATAAATTAATACCAGTACTATGATTACAGACTTACTGGGCTGAGACTTACTGGGCTGTGTGGAGTCACTCTCACTGTTGTGTCTAGAGCTGGTGGAGTCAGAGGCGAGGCTGAGGGTGGAGGGGACAGAGGACAGCAGGCTGGGCGGGTTGGGTGGGGGCTCCATGTCGTCTGGGACAACGGGCCACAGCGTCCGCCGGCTGTGTCTTACAGCGTCCCAGCCGTGCTGCTTCAGCATGTCACAGCCCTGACGTGTCTTTGAGATCAGCCCCAACACGTACAGACACGTCCTACACAGAGACAGCAGACAAACATTATAGAGAGATCCTGGACAGAGATATAGTACTCTTTTGGGACAGTACAAGCATGCTGCTTCGTCAGAAGCACCTTGAATATTGGAGTTGCAAATATCAATGTGTCTTACCCCCTGATGGAGAGAACCTCACAGTGCTGGGCCAGAACCACTATGTCAGGGATCACCCCCTCCTCCTGTAAGAGGTTCAACCCCCAGTTTGATGACCCTATGTTACCCTGGAAACAAACAGTTTAACAACATAAATACTCATGTTATTATGTAAATGATGTGTGAATCTTATCAATAATTGGCACATAACTGTGGAACTCTGATGATGACAACAGATGTGGTAGTTAGTCATTCTCCATTATTAAACTGGGTGGTTCCAGCCCTGAATGCAGATTGGCTGACAGCCGTGGTATATGAGAGAGTATAGGATGGGTATAACAAAACACTTGTTTTTATTGCTTTAATTACTTTAGTAACCAGTTTATAATAGCAATAAGGCACGTTAGGGGTTTGTGGTATATGGCCAATATACCATGGCTAATGGCTGTATACAGGCACTCCGCGATGCGTCGTGCATAAGAACAGCCCTTAGCCGTGGTATATTGGCCATATACCACACCCCCTCGGGCCTTATTGCTTAATTATACTGACCAAGGCCCAAAGTGCTGCCTTTAGCTGTTTGATGCCCTCCCACTTGTCCAGCATTGGGGAACGGACAGTGTAGCTTAGGTCAGGAACCACATTCTGAAGAGAAAGATGAAAAGGGTTTAACTTCTTATGGCTGGGGGGCAGTATTGAGTAGCTTGGATGAATAAGGTGCCCAGAGTAAACTGCCTGCTACTCAGGCCCAGAAGCTAAGATATGCATATTATTAGGAGATTTGGATAGAAAACTCGGAAGTTTCTAAAACTGTTTGAATGATGTCTGTGAGTATAACAGAACTCATATGGCAGGCAAAAACCCGAGAAAAAATCTAACCAAGAAGTGGGAAATCTGAGGTTTGTAGGTTTTCAAGTCTTTGCCTACCCAATATAGTGTAAATTTGTTTCAGGCTTCTACTGTGAAGGGGGAGAGAATAAGAGCTGTTTGAGTCAGGTGTCTGGCAGAATGCCATGAGTCCTTTCTAAAGACAAAGGAATTGTCCGGTTGAATCATTATTTAAGATTTATGTTAAAAACATCCTAAAGATTGATTCTATACATCGTTTGACATGTTTCTACGAACTGTAATATAACTTCTTTGACTTTGTCTGGACTAAGTGTCTGCGCCTCTTGAATTTGGATTTGTGAACTAAATGCGAACAAAAAGGAGGTATTTGGACATAAATGGACTTTATCGAACAAAACAAACATTTATTGTGGAACTGGGATTCCTGGGAGTGCATTCCGATGAAGATCATCAAAGGTAAGTGAATATTTATAATGCTATTTCTGACTTCTGTTGACTCTACAACATGGTGGGTATCTGTATGGCTTGTTTTGGTGCCTGAGCGCTGTTATCAGATTATTACATGGTGTGCTTTTTCCTTAAAGCTTTTTTGAAATATCACACAGCGGTTGCATTAAGGAGAAGTATATCTTTAAACGCATTATGCTTGTAATTGCTACTCGACTAGTGTAATAGTGAATGGTTCAAGTAGATGCAGTTACCTGGACTTCCAGTAGATGGCAGCCTGTCTTATCATGGACAAGCTGGCCATACAGATGAACAGGAAGATAAACATTTGGCCTCTGTAACCTTTGGTTGCTTCGGCGTACATAGTTGTCTCCATCGACAGGTTTGCGGTACGTGGTGAGAGCCTCGTTAAGCTGCTCCTCTATCATGTCCACATACTTCAGGTTATAGTCCTGCAAAACACAATGATATAAAAATTAGTTTTCTATGTTTATGTGACAGCGAAAAGATGCAAATCATCATTTATGGCATTGTTGGTTGAGTATAAATGTACCTTCTGCCATTTTTCTAGCTGCTTGGTGACGTAACCCCTCTCACTTAGGTAGGAGAAGCCTTTTGGAATGGACAAGAACCTGGAGATAAGAATCACAGCAGTCAGAGCCAAAGGGACCTAATACAGAAAAGCAAACAATAGCTCAGTTTTCTCCCAGCAGCTTACCGTAGCAGCAGCAGGACACCCTTGTCCCCCAGGTGTGTGAGAGCTGGCTTCATCTGGATCAGAGCATGGAGGTTTGCCTAGAGGGAAAAAACACCAGAGGGACATGTCAGCTAATATACTTCTGGAGTCAAAAGCTGCTGGACTAAACTAAAGTACAAGACTGTAAGGTATAACAGTGCCCAGGAAACAGCACATAGCAAGGCACCACAACAGACACTCAGGCCCCTCATCCCTCACCTTGTCCTCACAGGCCTCGTCCAGTATGTCCAAGGCCTCCATGGAGATGGTCTTGTTGCGGTCGTGGAGCTGGGTGACCAGCAGCTCGATGCCCCAGTTACTGAAGAACTCCACATTGGCACGAAGCAACACTCGCAGGTGTTTAGTGGCATACAACCTGCAGTTCTGTGGCACACCAACAGAGGGCGGAAGAGGACAGGCTGTCATTCAAAAACACTAACATTGGCTCCACTGAAAACACAACAAACCAAATTGCTCATAATGTTGCTTTCCAAACACCTGTGCAAGCTACTCCGACCACCTCTAGGAAACCAAGATGTATCAATTAATGTTTGAATTCCATCTGGGTGTTTTCTGTGTTAGTGGTGGGGTTCTTACGTCAGTGGCAGCAGTGAGGATCTTGGACAGGATGACCCTGGACAGCCCATCACGGCTGTAGTCCAGTATGGAGACAGTGAGTTTCAGCAGGTGGTCCTGATTTTTCAGAGTACAGATGTTCAACAGGCTAGTAGGAGAGCACAGGATACAGAGAATCAATGTACTGCTCCATACACACTACAACACAATGACTTGAGTGAAGATGAAGTGAGTGTGAAAGAGGACAAAGGAAACTCTGCAGCAGCTTAAAAAGGCATCTTTAAATGGGACAGTTTCCAAGATATTAGGGATCTCCCAAGAGGTACGATCAGAGTACATGTTTGGAAAAACAGACTAGTGGACGGTGAGAGACTGACCACTGGAAGACACTGCACTTCTCCAGCATCTTGACACCGTGCGGGTGTGAGGAAAGAGTGCCCAGGAACAGGAAGTAGTGCTGGCTGAGAGTGGTGAGCAACCCGTTGCTCTGGAGACCGCGGTCAGGCTTGAGCCCCGAGGAAGAGGAGAGCCATTGGACTATGTCCTTCACCAGGTCCTCCAGGTATGCCTGCCCATCCTGACACACAGAAAGGGGTAATGTTTAGGTAATGTTGGACATTGATAGAGAGGTCACGTGAAGTCATGTAACTCAATATTTGATTATCAATGGAGTTCCAATATAAAGTTATTTAACTTTGTGTACTTATCATTAATAGGTCTGGATAGTGCAATTCTCGTCCGCTGTGTGTAAATATCAGTAGTCTATTCAAATTTTGCCTCATAGTAAACCCTCTCACCTCCTCAGACTCCAGGAGGAACTCGATGAACTGACATCCCACCACAGTGAGCTGCCTGGCTTTACTGTGGTCCAGCTCCAGGCTGGCGTACAGCTTACTGCTGGGCTTATAGAAGAATAGCAGCCTGCGTACAAACCTGCAGAAACAGAGCCCGGTGTCAGACAGAGAGAGAGAGCCCGGTGTCAGACAGAGAGAGAGAGCCCGGTGTCAGACAGAGAGAGAGAGCCCGGTGTCAGACAGAGAGAGAGAGCCCGGTGTCAGACAGAGAGAGAGAGCCCGGTGTCAGACAGAGAGAGAGAGCCCAGTGTCAGACAGAGAGAGAGAGCCCAGTGTCAGACAGAGAGAGAGAGCCCAGTGTCAGACAGAGAGAGAGAGCCCAGTGTCAGACAGAGAGAGAGAGCCCAGTGTCAGACAGAGAGAGAGAGCCCAGTGTCAGACAGAGAGAGAGAGCCCAGTGTCAGACAGAGAGAGAGAGCCCAGTGTCAGACAGAGAGAGAGAGCCCAGTGTCAGACAGAGAGAGAGAGCCCAGTGTCAGACAGAGAGAGAGAGCCCAGTGTCAGACAGAGAGAGAGAGCCCAGTGTCAGACAGAGAGAGAGAGCCCAGTGTCAGACAGAGAGAGAGAGCCCAGTGTCAGACAGAGAGAGAGAGCCCAGTGTCAGACAGAGAGAGAGAGCCCAGTGTCAGACAGAGAGAGAGAGCCCAGTGTCAGACAGAGAGAGAGAGCCCAGTGTCAGACAGAGAGAGAGAGCCCAGTGTCAGACAGAGAGAGAGAGCCCAGTGTCAGACAGAGAGAGAGAGCCCAGTGTCAGACAGAGAGAGAGAGCCCAGTGTCAGACAGAGAGAGAGAGCCCAGTGTCAGACAGAGAGAGAGAGCCCAGTGTCAGACAGAGAGAGAGAGCCCAGTGTCAGACAGAGAGAGAGAGCCCAGTGTCAGACAGAGAGAGAGAGCCCAGTGTCAGACAGAGAGAGAGAGCCCAGTGTCAGACAGAGAGAGAGAGCCCAGTGTCAGACAGAGAGAGAGAGCCCAGTGTCAGACAGAGAGAGAGAGCCCAGTGTCAGACAGAGAGAGAGAGCCCAGTGTCAGACAGAGAGAGAGAGCCCAGTGTCAGACAGAGAGAGAGAGCCCAGTGTCAGACAGAGAGAGAGAGCCCAGTGTCAGACAGAGAGAGAGAGCCCAGTGTCAGACAGAGAGAGAGAGCCCAGTGTCAGACAGAGAGAGAGAGCCCAGTGTCAGACAGAGAGAGAGAGCCCAGTGTCAGACAGAGAGAGAGAGCCCAGTGTCAGACAGAGAGAGAGAGCCCAGTGTCAGACAGAGAGAGAGAGCCCAGTGTCAGACAGAGAGAGAGAGCCCAGTGTCAGACAGAGAGAGAGAGCCCAGTGTCAGACAGATAGAGAGCATTTGGTTTGCTACAGTTACAAACAGGAGGTGAAATAAGTGGTTATAATGGTACTTACCTGTGCATTTGTTCATCTTTATTGCTCCGCAGGTTAACGTTTGGCCACTACAGATGGGGAAAAGGAAACTTTAAAAAACAAACATAATTTGAACAAAGGACAGTATTGTAAAAGATACTGACTGGAATAAGTATTTATTGCAGTCTTAGTCCACTCACCTTCAATACTGTTGCAATGAGAACCCAGTTCCAGTCCAGGTTCTCTTTGTGGTTGAGGATGTGGCTGTCTCTCAGGTTCATCATAAGAGCATCCTCAGTGTCCTTCAATGCAAACAAGGACAGCATTACAAATACCACTCCAAGAAGCTTGTGTTGCAACACAGGGGCATGGTTTGATATGTACCTTAATGACAAAGATATCTCTCTGTGGTCTAAAGTGCTGATCTCTACAGTAGTGAGAAGCCTTCGATTTGCGGATGATGTGGTCCAGGTACAGGCTGTTGGGTTTGGGTCCTCTCTTCTTCTTCTCGTGGAAACGTTTCAGGTAGTTGACCGCTGCACTCGCCCGTCTGAAAAATTATGAAAACAGCTGTTGTGTCCGTGTTAATAATATGAAACTCTTGTAGCACATGCATTGGATGTACAAAACATTAGGAACACCTTCCTAATTTGAGTTGCATGGACTCTACAAGGGGTCGAAAGCATTCCACAGGGATGCTGGCCCATGTTGACCACAATGCTTCCCACGGTTGTGTCAAGTTGGCTGGATGTCCTTTGGGTGGTGGACCATTCTTGATACACACGGGGAACTGTTGAGAGTGAAAAACCCAGCAACATTTCAGTTGTTGACACACTCAAAGCCACTTAAATATTTTGTCTTGCCCAGTCACCCTCTGAATGGCACACATACACAAGCCATGTCTCAATTGTCTTAAGGCTTAAAAATCTTTCTTTAACTTGTCTGCTCCCCTTCATCTACACTGATTGAAGTGGATTTAACAAGTGACATCAATAAGGGATCATAGCTTTCACTTGGATTCACCTGGTCAGTCTATCTCATGGAAAGAACAGCTGTTCATAATGTTTTGTACACTCAGTGTATATTGTTAAATGAGGATTAGGTTAGAGAGTTTCATGTAACTAGTAATACAGTCTTTTCTCCTGTCTGCAAGAGAGTAAATTTCTCACAATGGTCCCTGTCTATAGTGACCCCAAGAAATGTCCTCAGTACTCTATGGTAGGTAGCTGTCACTCACAGTCTCTTCTCCTGGGCGATGTCAGAGGAGGCAGCCTTGTTGATGAGTGTGGGCAGACAGTGCAGGTGGTGGCTATGGGAGTGGGGGAGGATGGTGTTGGCCTGGGAGGGAAACAGAAATAAACAGTTACAACAACGGGGACCATGCAAAACGAATTCAAAACTGGGACCATAAAAACGTGTCAAAAACTCCTAGAGCATTTCCTCCTCTGGTCCAGTTCGCTGACCTCACAAAATGTTAACAGCTGAGCAAACAGGGAGTTGAGTTACCATGTGAAGCAGTTCTCCCAGTAGAATGGTGGCTCGCACAGAGATGGGGTCATCAGTGCTTGTGATAACCTCAACGAGACCCTGTTGAGAGGTACACAGGCTTTACACGACAGACAATAGCGGTTTGTGTGTGGGATCTTTAGGTACCAATAGACAGATATGCAACTGCCATTATTGGTTGAATATAGACAAACTTATCGATCCTGATATTGATGACCATACCTCAAGAAGGCCACTCTTGATGAAGGCAGACAGTACCAACGCCAAGTAATTATCCATTAAGTCAGGCCTAAGAGCAGTAAGAGAACAAATGGAGTTTATGCAGACAATGTTTTCCTCAATCATGAGTTAGAGTTCAAATAAGTGATGGTTCTTACCTTGATCGAGCTCGATGTGGAAGGATAACTTTTGCTTCAGAAGCCACAAAGCCATCTGATAACCTCCAATTGTCTTGGAACCTGCTAGGGTCTACAGGAGGAATATAGACAAGTATACCTTGTTACCTAATAATACATGGTACATGAGATATATGATAAGAAAAGAAAGGCTCTTAACTTGAATAAAGACACAAAAAGTGACATTGTACCCACCCACACTGATAAGTGCTTCAATAAAGTCTGCAGTCACAACTGGCACGGGGAGCCGAAATATATCATATATCACCTCTAATAAGCCTTTCTGTGGAAGGTCGAGAGGAACCAGGTTTACACACATTAATAGAGACTTCATTCATTCTATAACATTTTGATGAGAAGAGAGAAAATAATGAGTTTTAGGGGTGTGCCCTACATCATTCTTACATTACACTGAGTAACATTGTTATATACACTGCTCAAAAAAATAAAGGGAACACTTAAACAACACAATGTAACTCCAAGTCAATCACACTTCTGTGAAATCAAACTGTCCACTTAGGAAGTAACACTGATTGACAATAAATTTCACATGCTGTTGTGCAAATGGAATAGACAAAAGGTGGAAATTATAGGCAATTAGCAAGACACCCCCCAAAACAGGAGTGATTCTGCAGGTGGTGACCACAGACCACTTCTCAGTTCCTATGCTTCCTGGCTGATGTTTTGGTCACTTTTGAATGCTGGCGGTGCTCTCACTCTAGTGGTAGCATGAGACGGAGTCTACAACCCACACAAGTGGCTCAGGTAGTGCAGTTCATCCACGATGGCACATCAATGCGAACTGTGGCAAAAAGGTTTGCTGTGTCTGTCAGCGTAGTGTCCAGAGCATGCAGGCGCTACCAGGAGACAGGCCAGTACATCAGGAGACGTGGAGGAGGCCGTAGGAGGGCAACAACCCAGCAGCAGGACCGCTACCTCCGCCTTTGTGCAAGGAGGTGCACTGCCGGCGCCCTGCAAAATGACCTCCAGCAGGCCACAAATGTGCATGTGTCTGCTCAAACGGTCAGAAACAGACTCCATGAGGGTGGTATGAGGGCCCGACGTCCACGGGTGGGGGTTGTGCTTACAGCCCAACACCGTGCAGGACGTTTCGCATTTGCCAGAGAACACCAAGATTGGCAAATTCGCCACTGGTGCCCTGTGCTCTTCACAGATGAAAGCAGGTTCACACTGAGCACATGAGCACATGTGACAGACGTGACAGAGTATGGAGACGCCGTGGAGAACGTTCTGCTGCCTGCAACATCCTCCAGCATGACCGGTTTGGCGATGGGTCAGTCATGGTGTGGGGTGGCATTTCTTTGTGGGGCCGCACAGCCCTCCATGTGCTCGCCAGAGGTAGCCTGACTGCCATTAGGTACCGAGATGAGATCCTCAGACCCCTTGTGAGACCATATGCTGACACATGCACATTTGTGGCCTGCTGGAGGTCATTTTGCAGGGCTCTGGCAGTGCACCTCCTTGCACAAAGGCGGAGGTAGCGGTCCTGCTGCTGGGTTGTTGCCCTCCTACGGCCTCCTCCACGTCTCCTGATGTACTGGCCTGTCTCCTGGTAGCGCCTGCATGCTCTGGACACTACGCTGACAGACACAGCAAACCTTTTTGCCACAGTTCGCATTGATGTGCCATCCTGGATGAACTGCACTACCTGAGCCACTTGTGTGGGTTGTAGACTCCATCTCATGCTACCACTAGAGTGAGAGCACCGCCAGCATTCAAAAGTGACCAAAACATCAGCCAGGAAGCATAGGAACTGAGAAGTGGTCTGTGGTCACCACCTGCAGAATCACTCCTGTTTTGGGGGGTGTCTTGCTAATTGCCTATAATTTCCACCTTTTGTCTATTCCATTTGCACAACAGCATGTGAAATTTATTGTCAATCAGTGTTGCTTCCTAAGTGGACAGTTTGATTTCACAGAAGTGTGATTGACTTGGAGTTACATTGTGTTGTTTAAGTGTTCCCTTTATTTTTTTGAGCAGTGTATGTTATTGAGCACAACCATCAAGTAATCTTGAGGTAAACTGGAGGACACTGCATTCTCCTTCACCTCAGTTGTCAGGTGCTGATAATGTTTATTTGATGCTATACTTACCCTTACTTCCATATTTGGTATACAGAGCAGGCCAATAAGAGACTGGATTCCAGAGTTGCCTGACTTGCACAGGTTAATGATGCCTGGAGTGAGATGTAGACAGTAGGGTCAGATAGGATGAACATGTTCATCCTGTTTATACCACACCACTAATATCACATAAGAGCTATCAAGGTATATACACACACTCAAACTCAGATATCATTGAATATGAAGGGGTAAAGTTTACCTGACCAGGAGCGAAAGGAAGCAACAATGGACATTTTACTAGCCAGGAAACGAGCCTCCCTGTCTTCCCTGGGGTGGACATCAAAATGCATGATTAAAATCTCCCAAATTATTGAAACACTCAATAAAACACTCCATAAAATACACTGCATAGGACATAATTAAATATACGACACAGGACATAATTAAATATACTGCACAAATATATTGCACTATCATGCACACTGACTTGAGCTGCCCCTCTGCCGTGTCTGCATTGTGTCTGTAGTGGAAGTCAGTGTAAGGGGCCAGGATTTGCTGGAAGAGAAACAGAAAAAGAAGAACAATCTCATTCAATGAGGAAATAATCCAATTCATCAAATTCCTGTTAATGAATGCTGCTCTTTGTGTGCGAGAGTGTATGTGTGTTGTCAGTACCTCGAGCTCCACATCCGAGTGCACATACTGGCGTGTGTGTGGGTGGTTGAGGAGGTGTAGGATGGTAGTGATGAGTGCCTCGTTGATGCGGCTCAGCTGACAGTCGATCACGTTCTTCAGAATGGTGCTGAGACCACGCCTCTGGGCCACCACCACAGGGTTCTTCACAGCTGCAGAACAAAGGAACCACACAGGGTTTAACCATAACACCACCTATAGTATAGATAAGTGTGTGTGTGTTTGCTCTTCTGACCTACCAAGTTCACAGATGATGGCGATACAGGCACGAACCATGCGGTCTCGCTCCTGTAGCCCATCGTTGCCCACGGCAATGAGGGAGTTGGTGACAGATGAGGGGAAGAGCAGTGCATTCACAGTGATCATCTGTAGAGGGACAGCAGAGAGGGGACAGATCAATGTCTCACACTCATCTCACATAGTAGTACTCGGGTGATAGAGGGATGTTTATGTTTATCAGATAGACATCTAACTGGTCACATCTCTACATACTACTGAACGGTACATTACGAATTAAATCAATTTAGTTAGGGAGAGGCTGGGCTGTCTCACCTTTCGCACCAGCCTGAGAGCCTGTGTCCTCTCCACCTCATTGCTTTGCTGGATGTCTATGCACCTGGAGAGGAAAATACACAATTAGTGGTTGAAAGGTTAAGTGGGCTCAACATTGGCATAAGACACACAGCATAGATGTAGCACTCACCTGGCGATCAGGTAGTCCACCTGAAGACGGAGGACCTTCTGGAGAATAGTGCTGTCTCTGACCAGGTAGCGTAGAGCCCTCAGCCCTGCAGCTCGCACTTCCTTAGCCTCGTTCAACAGCGCTAACCGGAGACTAGAACAGGGGAAGAACGGAAAGTGGAGAGAGAGAGAGAGAGACAGAAAGAGGTAGAGACAGAGAGAAAAGTTGAATGAGGAACAATGAATCTGCATTTTAAATCATGGTATAGTACAAACATCCCAAAATCAACCCAGAGAAACAGCTAGTACTGTACATATAGCACTGGTGAAGATTCATTTCTCAAAAGACTCACCAAATGATGATCTCTTCATGTGTAAACCCAAGCTTCTCTTCTGAGTGGCCTACCTTGCAGAGAAGCTGTGACAGATGGAGAAAAACAAACTGATAAGAACACATCCAAACACAAAGAATCAAACATTACATCCAGTTAAAGGGATTATTTGGGATTTTGGGAATGAGGACTCGTGGATACCATTTTCAGGTCTATGTGTCCAGTATGAAGGAAGTTAGAGGTAGTTTCACAAGCCAATACTAATTAGAGTTAACGCAATGACTGGAAGTCTATGGGCATCTGAATGGCATGCTAGCAGATACCATAGACTTCCAGTCATTTCGCTAATACTAGTTAGCAGTTGAGCTAGCACTCGTTAGTAACTTCCTTCAAACTTCACGTAAACATATAAAAATGGTATCTGTGAGTTCATCTTACTCATTGCCAAAATCCTAAAGTATCCCTTTGCAGTCTTTCCAACACTCAGACCTTGGGACCCCAAGGTGTGCACGTTTTGGTTTTTGCCCTAGCACTACACAGCTGACAAAAATAATCAAAAATTAATGATGAGATGATTATTTGAATCAGCTGTGTAGTACTAGGGCAACAACCAAAACGTGACCACTTGGGGTCCCCAGGACTGAGTTTGGGAAACACTGCTTTAATGGTCTGCTGAGATGTTGCCCCACAAACCTTTATGAAGTTGTTCAGGTGACCGAGTTTGCGCATGTTGGAGACGCCTTGTTGCTTGGCAACATTCTGTAGAATTTCCCGAAGGTTGTCTGAAGGATCTGAAATGATACATCAAGGTCAATAAGTGGTCAGTAAGTTTATTCACCTGGCTCAACTCTGTTCCAATACATTCCAGTAACAAAACACACAGTGTTCAGGTGAGATGAGCATGACAAAGCCTCATTAGTGAATGTGACCAGCAATAAACTGGAAACAGAAACACATTTGGGATCAGGGCACACCGAAATAAAAAGGTAGCCCCACCGAAAGAAGAGTTTGTAATGACACACGACTGTAAAGTCTAGTGTGAATAAAAGTACCCACAGGTTCTATATACATGGTAGAATGTTATTTGTAGGTCCCTGTCATGATTCAACAAATTGTACCATGTTGTTATTTCAACACTACTTGGGATAAATGCAAAACATGTGTTTGAGGCACAGGGTTTAATCAAATCTATTCAACTAAAATTCAGAATGTTATTACTGTAGTTTGTCTGTTTGAAAACAACCATGCCATGTTTATTCTATCCTGAAGTAAACAATTATTCAGACTGAGGGTAGCAATAGACAAATTAGAGCTATAAATGATTAAAACATTACAATTCTTCAATGATCAGAATATATTATTATATGCTTCAGACAAGTGACTTCAACTTTGGAGCATGAAGTGAATTAGTGTAAAGTGTCCCTGAGGAAATATAGGCTATTACAGGGACAGTGTATTTCTGTAAAAAGGACAGTTACATTTTCTCCCATGATGTAAAAACAGAAACACTGCATAAAGGTCCTTAGCATTTGAATCATGATGATACGGTAGGACAGTCCTAACTGCTGGTATTAAGCTTCAATACAAGGCATGGGCCTATTCTACAAAAATCAATGAACGGACTGGGACACATTTCTCAAGTTGAAAACCAGTGGCATTGAATTAGCGTTGAATTGTAGCTATACAAGCCATATTCAGTAAGGTAGAAACAATGAATGACATTAGCTAGAATCCTATCTATTTCGCTATCACTGTTAGCTATTACTGCAAATCAGATGCATCAAAACAACAATGTGATGATAATGTTATGAATTACTGCTAGCTATGCTAACTAGCTAAATGTAAATAAAGGGGAAAGAAACCCTGTTAGTAACAAGGATGTTGTATGCCGATACATTAGGATGTTCGGCCATTTATTAGCTAGTTAGCAGCATTTTAATAATAGGATAGCTATCTACGATTCAATAAATGGGATGCTGACTATCCAATTTCCAATCTGATTCACCCACCTCTGGAAAGATCGAGTGGTACATTTTCCTCCCCACTGTCATTCCGACCTGTCAAAGCAAAGCAAGCACAACAACCAATAAAGGTTAGCAAGGAGACCACAACTAACAGGCACAATGAAAGTTCAGCTTTATGTTCTGGAGGGTTGCTAATCTCTGGTCCAGATTGCAATATCTCTTGTCTCACCTCGCATCCGAATGCTTCGGCTCGGACGGCCTCGGATGCTGACCGCCATCTTTCCAGAATCATTCAGCACTAACCGGATCGGAATCAACAGGGATTATCGCGAGAAATCCCGCACTCATTGCCTCTCCGCCCAACCACAGTTGTCTCATGAAAGAAAAACTATTTTTGCAGCAAATATATACATCTATGTGTTTTGCATCTGTGCTCTCTGTCTGCACCTTGCAATCCAGACATTTCGTGTATTCATTATTTGAGGACAGTGTGGATTTATGACAGCCGGAATTCGGCAAAATTTTCTTGTGTTTCTGTCTGGCCTGTAATTCTCAGAAATTTCTTGTATGATTTTGGTACCTGGAAATGTGTCTCCTGTCCTACGTACAGCCAAAGACGCAAGTTTACATTTGGAAGTTGTTAGGAGTACTTCCCTACTTCCACACTGTGATGCGACGTTGCGCCACTGAGGTATATTAACCATAGACTTAGATAGATATCGCATCATTGTATATGCCTTATTATGGTGACTGTAAGAGCAGGGCAGCGCAATCTCCATTTTGAAGTAATACATTTTTCTTATTCTACTACTTTTCTTATTTTTATCTCTTACTTTTATGTATTTTCTTAAAACTGCATTGTTGGTTAAGGACTTGTAAGTAAGCATTTCACTGTAAGGTCTACACCTGTTGTATTCGGGCACATGTGACAAATACAATTTGATTTGATTTACCATTCTTGCCTTTATTAATTAAGTTACATATGAAGGGAGTTTGAATGCTAAGATTGCTTTGTAAATAAATAAAAGAGAATGCAGCTGTCTTTTTACAGACAGAGAGGTCCATCCCACATTTTTATACGGACTACAATAATGAGTCATAAAGTTGTCCTCTGTGATAAAACGTTGTTGCTTGTTCTGCCCACTATACTTAATTTGCTCCCATTGGAAACGATGCCAATGAGATATCTTGGGTTAGTTAACAGTATCTTCGCTAAAAATGTGCATTCTGCCACTAGTGTTGCCAACCAGATTTTCAGTGAGAATCAGTGGTGTATTTTGTCTAACAGTTTACCCACCTTTGAGGAAAAAAATATTGAAAGAATAGGAGCGTTTTTTCACCGCGACCGGCGATCAGAATTTAGCGACCAATTGTTTTACCACTACATCACTGATGAGAATTCATATTGTATTTTTGATTTGTCGCTAGATTACAATTTGCCGTTGCTGGGATGATGTCACCGCACCAATTTTCCTTGCTGCGGCACAGCTACGGTACCTGACACAGCTTCTCAAATCAAAAGCTAATCTAATCATGTTTTATTTGTTACATGCTCCAAAAGAACAGGTGTAGACCAGGGTTGGAAATGTTTCCACTTGCATTTAAATAAATGTATATTTAATGTTCAAGCACTCTTATTGGTTGGTTCAATTCCGATGACAATAAGGCGTGTTATTGGCCCTGCTTGCAGATAGGGGGAGATCACGAACGTCAGGTCTCCCCAGTATGAAAATGTGATACAAGGGATTTTACCATCAACATCATTAAGCCATGCACATCTAACGTGCTGTTTCTTATTTAATCACAGATAATAAATAACGCTCAACTGGTACCACTGGCTGGGGTGATTTCTTTGAACTAAACACAACTCAAGGAGAGTACGATCAACATCTGTTACACTTACAGGAAATGCTAACAAGCCCTTAGCCCTTACCCAATAATGCAGTTTTAAGAAAAAAAGTGTTAATTTAAGTATTTACTACTTTCGTTTGCTGCAGAATTAAATGATATACAAATCATAGATAGAAACCCTCGGTGTCAATACTCCCCAAAGGCAGGAAAAGTAGCTGAATTTGTTGCTAGACTCTTTAATCAATAAAAGTCTCTGGGGTCTGGAGTATGTTGTTTTAACAGGTATAAAGCCATGGTTGGCGATTTATTGCCACCTGCAGTTATTGAACGTTAGCTCCCTCCTGGTGACCTGGGGGTAATTATGTGATCCTTCCTTAACCCAAAGGAAGTCCCACCCAATTGACTACTTCCAGAAATACTTAATGGTACTTCAAAATGGTGCACGTCATCAACGGCGCTGTCCATGCTAAAATAGGCTTTTGGACACCAGAGTCCTCTATCTATCTCTATGATATGAACGCCGTGAGTTTTTGTTCCTTAGAAGTCTCAGGAAAAAAAATAGTAGTTCAATTAAAATGAAACGCGGTGGACCGGTGTATGGACCATGACGTGTACGGTAAAGCGGTGATGGGAGGAGTGATCTTCTCAAATCGAACCGTAATCTGCGCCTCTCGATAACGTTATCAACAAGGCAATATGGTGCATCGTTCAGAAACATACATATATTTTCAGTACATTTTATATGTTCGACTTTTCAAATTAGTTTTCAGTGGAAAGGCAGGTAAAGTAATTTTATCAAAAGCAATCACTTTTGCATTTGAAAACACAGAATACTACTCATTACTCCATGTGCTTAAAGTACGTCACTTTTGGTTTGAGCCGATTTCGCCGTCGGCCAGAGCGGTGCACCTGGTTTACGCCTGGGAGGCAGCCAAGTGTTCCAAAACTAATTAAATAATTTTCACCCGAAAAAAACTCCTACCACCGGAGCAACCCGGAACAGTTAATCGAATCTTCAAACATTAAAAAGAAAATTTGCTCAAGAGGATGTTTGCGTCACTTCCTCTTGCACGAAGACTTTCAGCCAATCACAGCACGCAGCAGAGCTGAGGGCGGGCGATCTTGCGGGAGGTTTAAACAGTCTGGTTTCGGTTCAGAGGAGTAAAGTTGTCTAGTTACTTATTTTCTATTGATTTCTAACACGGATTTTTAGGTTTCCTATTTCAAGCAAATACCCGGGAAGATGTCACACGAAGGGTATGTTTAAAAAACTTCACAACCATTTTTAGATTTTTAAGCTATTGATTGCATGGTGTGGGTGGACGCATTCTAGAATGCATTGCGGATGGTTCCAGCTTGAATTGACCAAATAGTCATATTTGGTCGATTCGTCGTGCTATGCAAGCCTCAAATTAAAATAGTAATTATTGATTTTTAATTACGATGATGAGAACACAAGTACTGTTCGAGCAAATAATACCACAAATGCATTGGAAGACAGAGCAATCGAAATCACGCGCGCCCAACACAGGGAGGTAGCTAGCACGTCAGCATTCGATAATTTATACATAATAAAACACTTTTTTTATTGCTAGGTAGTAGGAATGCTAGCGAATGTATTTGTATTACATACATACCTATCTATTTAAACGCTTCTTTGTTGGTGTGATATGGCGCGATCTTTTTGGAGATTACTGAAATGGAACGCCTGCAAACATTATGGCGGGCCATCCATTGTAGCTAACTAACGTTACCTAATTTGGCTTGCTAATTGTTACTTCATGTAACGATGGGAATTAAAATAGGTTTTGTTTTAACTACATCAGTCGTTACATCCCGGGTAATACAACATGCGTACACACACAAGGATTGTCCCCCTTTTTGTATTAGGCCTCTGCAGGAGTTGCCCTGTCTGAATGAGTATTTGGAGGGATCAATGCTGTCCATATCCCAGAAAAGCAAACGGAAAAAGAGAGAACGCATCGGAGACGGTCTGGACACAGAGAACACCCCACACGAGCTCATTCACAAGTGGTCACCACCTCACAAGCAGCGGGTGGTCTGCAAGGGCAAAGAGAATGAGGAGAACCAGTTTGTGCTTGCCAGGCGACCAAGGAAAAGGAGGGAGTTCTCAGGTGTGTATAGATATACATGTGTTGGAAGGAATACAATAAGCTCAGAAGAAGACTTGCTACCACTTGTATAAATATATATGGAATTATGTTTCAGAGAAGTCACACTTTTGAGTTATTGATGTTTTTCTGATAGGCTTGTCCTGGGACACACTACCAGATGAGTTACTGTTGGGGATCCTTTCCTGCCTTCCCCTGCAGGACCTCCTCCGGATGTCCCGGGTCTGCAAGCGCTGGCATCGCTTGGTGTATGTCTGCGACCATTCAATCATGCTTGTAAAGTTCTTAGTCCCGTGGGGCTCAGTTGGTAGAACATGGTGCTTGCAATGCCAGGGTTGTGGGTTCGATTCCTACAGTGGACCAGTATGAAAAAGTAAAAAATATGTATGCGCTCACTACTGTAAGTTGCTCTGGATTAGAGCAACTGCTAAATGACTTGCATGTATTACTACATTGCAGTATTTCTGCATGATAAATATTAGATATCACCCTCATCTCCTAACACAGTCAAATGGGTCAACAAAACCTGTCATTAAGTCAATGCATGCCTTTGTGCCTGTCAGGTTTGACGAGTCTCTGTGGCATAGTGTGGATCTTGTAGGGAACCCCCAACTGGATCAAGCTCTTGGGCAGGTGCTTATGGCTGGAGTACTGGGACTACGCTGCCCCCATACCTGCATTGGAGAACCACATTTCACCCACACACGGTGAGTCCTCATACATACTCATGCCTATTATGGGGATACAGGGCTTTCTTTTCCAACTGTTGAAGGTGAACGCAGACAACTTAGCTTGTGGTGCTGTATGTCACGTTTTTTTTTCAGACACCTGCGTGTCCAGCACATGGATCTCTCCAGCTGCACTGTCTCAACCGTGTTTCTAGATGACATCATCTCCCGCTGCAGGCGACTAGAGAATCTAAGCTTGGAGGGACTGGAGCTCTCTGACTGGATCATTCAGTGAGTAAAGAAAACATGCTCTGTTGCAATGATCTGTCAAATGATGTAGTGTAAATGTTACCAGTCATTTTAGACAACATTCGGCATGATTCTTAACATTGTTACTCTACAGGTCCCTATCCCAGAATACTGAGCTGGTACGGCTCAATCTGTGTGGCTGCTCTGGCTTCTCACCCGACTCGCTTGGTGAGATGCTCAAATCATGCTCACGGTAAGCTTGGAGTCTGTCAATTTGTATTTCTGTTGTGAAGTCCTATTTCTGAATGACAGCATAATCAATGTATTTAACTCACTGTTTAAAATATCTGTGCATTGGTAAACTAATGCAGAAATGTCTCTTTCCATTCCTACACCAAGGCTTGAAGAGTTGAACTTGTCATGGTGTGACTTCAGTACTGATCATGTGAAGGCTGTTGTCAGTAACATCCCCTCCAATATCACCCAGCTCAACCTTAGTGGCTACAGACAGAACCTAACTATGGAAGGTGAGGAAGCCTGTGGCATTGAACATTTTCCTTCTGCCCATATTTGTATTGAATGTTTACATATATCTATTGATGTTAAACTTACCAATGGCCTCTTTACAGATCTGAAAGACTTGGTGGAGAGATGTCCTCACCTTGTAAATCTGGATTTAAGGTGAGGAATTCCTAGTACAGGTCTTGACCTGGGCTGAACTGTGGATCCAGATGATTGCTTTGACTGATGTGATTTGACATGGATACTGTGCAACTACTGTGTTCTATCCCATAATCTCATTATGATAACTGACTGTATTTGTGTTACAGTGACAGTGTTCTGATGACGACATCAAGTTTCCCCATCCTCCAGCAGCTGCAGTCTCTTAGACACTTAGCGTTGAGCCGCTGCTACCAGATCCACCCTGCTGCCTTAGCGTAAGTCACACTTATCTTTTTATGTGATAACAGGAATGCTTCTTAGCTGCAAATTGTCCTCTTTATAATTTGTGTAGTACTAAATAAACCTGTTTATTTCAGTGACTTTGAGAAGTTTCCAGAGCTGCAGACATTAGAGGTGTACGGGCTGGTCCAGGACACTTACCTGCCAATCCTGAGTAAAAGTTTGCCCCGTCTCCAAATCAACACCAGGCCATTCTCGGGCGTGGCCCGTCCCACCGAGGCCACCCGGCGGGACCGCGCCATGTGGGGTATGACCTGTCGCCTGGTGTTCAGGTCCTAGTCACAACGCCTTCCTAACGCTGTCATAACTTATTTCTGTCTGATGTGGTCATTCTATACAAGGAATGTAAGCTATTTTCTGTGTATGCAAATTAATTTGAGCCGTACGTAATTTGTGGTACACTGACACCAATTGTTCTCACTGCTGATGACGATTTCTGTTTTGTTGTGCTTTTGTCAACACTTATTTTGTTTTTATAATGGCGGGCATTGGTTCAAAGTTACTCTAAGGTCAGTAATAGAACATGGCCTTCATATGCACCGTAGTGGGAATTCTAAATGCCGGTAGATTGCATTTCTCCACAGTAATCTTACTTGAATAACATGCAACTGAATTCTTAAGATTTTAAAAGGGTACCTGTTTTAGACAATTTAACCCTGATAATGTTGAAGACTGAGCGTGTAGTCATAAGGGAAATGTCTTTATTTTTTACTTGCTATAATATTACATTCTGATTTATAGGATATGTTATCAGGATCCTATGACCTGTCCAATATATTGACTTTCGAACATTCCAAAGACAGGTCTGTTGGAAAAAAAGGTCTGTAGTTAAGCTTGCCAAACAAAGAAAATCTTGATAATGTTGGTTCGTTCTGTAACGTTTCACTAGCTGGATATAGGAAAGTTAATTTCATTTCAGATCTATCAACTGTAAGCCGGGTTTGCCAGAAAGACAAGCTAGGAAGATTGGTCTGTTAGACTAATGCATAGGTGCTCTACCATTAGCAGTTGGCATCTTTCCATGATGCAATGATTTGGAATTCCCTCTTCAGTGTTTCATAAAATACAAATTCAATCTGCATTTTAAGGCCCAGTTTTAACAATGATGTCATTTACTTGATCTATTTTGTTTTGTATTTTAAAGTTAGAAACCATAAGAAATCAATGAAGCCACGCTGTTCGTATTACATTTTAAATCCAGCTCTATGTCCGTTTTGACTGAATGAAAGCTGAGGCATAACATAAATAAAATATGCTAGAGCCGTTGGCATTTTTGTGGAAATTAACATTTTTAATCTTGTGCCTAAATTAGGTACGATATGAGAATGTGCACTACACCTATGTAGTAAATGGTAGCCTTGGCCACAAGGGAGCAGTAGTTATGTATCGGTGCCATGTTTGGTATGTTTCCTGTTCGTGCTCACATTTTGTTTGAGAAACTTTTTTTCCTTTCTTTTCATGTGTTTTAAAAATAAGATTTACTATGTTAAATACTAAAATGTGAAACTTACCAATTTTATGTAAATAAATGTTTTATTTAAAGTTGTGATCACTAGTTGATTTGCCACCTTTTGTTTTCACACCATTTAAAAATCAGACATGCCTCCTGTGTCGTAGTTTCCCCTTTGGCATATTAATCTTATTACACTGATTTATAAATAAACATTCCTGTTAACTCTAGGATGTTTTCCAAAAGACCCCATGGTGAAGGCTGGAACCAACTATATTTAACTGTTTCCTAAAGTGTCAGATTGGCCCAGGCACATTCTGTTTTGAGGCCCTGGCAGGTTGGGAACAATACAATGCCTTCCGTTTTGTATTGTCCACTAGTCTGGTTTAAGCCAAGCTGCTCAATAATGCAAGTTCCTTGCTCAGAACATGAAAGCTGGTGGTTCAATATTCTCAGTTACGAAGTTTTAGGAATTATGACGGTCGACTATTTCTCTGTATTCCATTTGTCATATACCTTTGACTATTAGATGTTCTTATAGGCACTTTATTACCAGCCAAATCTCGGGAGTTGATAGGCTTGAAGTTAAGGGCTGCTGGCAAAACGCAGTAAAGTGCTGTTTGAATGAATGCTTACGAGCCTGCTGCTACCCACCACCGCTCAGCTCAGTCAGACTGCTCTATCAAATCAGATTTATTTATAAACACAGAAATACAAGCCTTGGGTCATTAATATGGTCAAATCCAGAAACAAAACGTTTATTCTTTCAGTGAAATACGGAACCGTTCCCTATTTTATCGAACGGGTGGCAACCTCAAGTCTAAATATTGCTGTTACATTGCACAACCTTCAATGTTATGTACAATTCTGGCAAATTAGTCCGCAACGAGCCAGGCGGCCCAAACTGATGCATATGCCCCGACTGCTTGCACTGAACGCAAGAGAAGTGACAATTTCCCTAGTTAATACTGCCTGCTAGCATTAATTTATTTTAACTAAAATATGCAGGTTTAAAAATATATAGTTCTGTGTATTGATTTTAAGAAAGCCATTGATGTTTAGATAAGTGTGCAAAGTTTTTTTTCCCGGCAATGCGCTTTTGTTAAATGACCCGTTTGGCGAAGTAGGCTGTGATTCGATGATAAATTAACAGCCACCGCATTGATTATATGCAATGCAGGACAAGCTAGTAATACCATCAACCATGTGTAGTTAACTAGTGATTATGTTAAGATTGTTTTGTAATGGAAGTTTAATGCTAGCTAGGAACTCACCTTGGCTCCTTGCTGCACTCGTGAAACAGGTTGTCAGCCTGCCACGCAGTTTCCTCGTGAATTGCAATGCAATCAGTGTCCAAAAATGCCGATTACCAATTGTTATTAAAATGTTAAATCTGCCATGCCAATTAATCGGTCGACCTCTAATTGCAATTGTTCCACCAATACCAACTATAAGCTTTTGTGCAGTCTATTCAATATCAACATTCTTTATAATAGGAATTGGTACTTAACCGACTAATATAATTACAAACGAAGCTGATGGCAGTGCAAACTATGCTTAAAATCCTCTTCAGTCAGGTAATGTCATGTGTTACAGAAACTATGAAATGTACCTCATCCTCGGTTGTAAAAGTAAGCATTTAACATGGCAAAATCTCTGGGCAGTAAACGCACTACTCAGGGAGGGAGGGCAAACTACATATCACCTGAAAAGGACATTTACAGCAATTCAAATGATACTTTTCCAGGGAAAAAAAGCCCTGTAAGTCAACCATCGTTGTGGGTTCGCTCTGTCCTTCAGTTTGGCCTAATATCCCAATGAGTGGAGAGGATTGATGGGGTAGCGTTTAGCAACGGTAAATTTCTGAGGCAAGGTCAAACAACTCACAGCATCCTGACAGAATTACTTTCGTCTCATGTAACAAAGGAAATCATGCTTAAGCAAACTCAATGGTAGAACATGGCAGATGTGACAAGTTTATTTTGAGGTCACAATAAGAAACTAGTCCCAACTCCCTTTATAGATCACTGCTGCTGAGGGTCTTGTATGAGCTCTAAGGATGATTGGCCGGTCAGTCAGTTTTCAAGGAGCACAGTCCGGAGCTGGTCCTCCTCATTAATCGTGATTGTTGCTATGGCACCATCGTTGAACTCAAAAGAAGTCCCGCCATCCACCACCATGCACGCGTCCCAGCACCGTGAGCGCACACACACCCTGAAGAGCAAGAGCAAAAATACTAAAGTGTGATCTTGTACATCAAACCCCACTGCAAGACAAAATGAATGGGTACTGTAGATAAACTGACCTGTTGGCAAAACCTCTTTGGCGACTGCTGGATAATACTCTGTTGACGATGGGCTCTCTGATGCTGAAGAACATTTAGCCTTCCTCCGGACCAAACACCAGACACTCGTTGTATTCATCAGTCACTGACAAAAGATAGTGAGATTCATGTATACGAATTTTCCTTGAGCATCCATCCATTCATACAACACATTCAGCTGTACATATTTTGGAACTCACCTTTCTCAATAAAGTCCTGACTCAGTTGAATATCAAGACCCGTTTGTGCCTTTCCTGGGGAGAAAAAGACAAGGGCAGGACAATGATTGAATTATCAGTGTACTATACAGGTTCTCCAAAATCATAGATTGGAATTACTGCTGGAAATTGAAACATTTAGACAGATTTAACAAGAAAATAAATCCACAGGATCATTGCTGTTCATGAGGAAAGGTTGGAGTCCACATACCTATCCTTAGGATCTTCCACAGCCTGTTCAACCAGTTTGTTAATATTGTATGACCTGTAGATGAGACAAACTAGAATGATTCTCATTAAGCTCACATTCCATGAAGCTAACATTCAAGCCCTGGAGGACCACTAAAGGCTGTGCTGTCAATCACAGTTTTTATTGATAGAGATTTTAGAACTTTTATGAATGAGATGCAGCATTGACAGGGCTCTTCCAGTATCAGCAAAAAAATAAATAGAGGCCTGTGTTGGCACTACGTATAAAAATAAAGGGAACTAACACTTGCACTTGTCTTTACCTACTAGCACTGACTTTGCTGATAACTACGTAATTGAGGGGGGAAAAAGTACTTAGGATGACTGTGATATGTGGTAGTGTCACACACCTGTAGTTATCTTAAGATGAATGCACTAACTAAGTCGCTCTGGATAAGAGGGTCTACTAAATGACTAAAATGTACATGTAAAATGTCTACCAGGCTTTAGATCCGGTCCCTGTGCAGATACTGAGGCCAGAGCTCTTTTGCTTCTCCCACGATCAGTTATCCACAGAGGTCTCATAGTAGGAAGCTCTATTGAGCAAGAGGGTGAGATGGGGATTCAAGGATTTACACTTCATCCTAAGAGTCACGGACAGAAATCTACCAATGAGTGCATAGCGAGATGGGTGGGCGTGATAGTAGTGCAGGGGTGGGGTTGATGAACAGAAAAACAGGCATTCATGTTTAGGGAGGGGGGGGGGGGGGGGGGGTTCATGATGCTATGGCTTGATTGGAGGACATGGGTACCTTGAGGAGAGATTCCCCAGTGAAGATCTCATTCAGTCCTCTGACAGGTAGTATGTAGGGCTTGGATAGGCGGTAAACCTCACCTGTATCAAAGAAACCGATTAATTCATAGAGGGACAGTTAGTGAAGGGCTTTTTGACAAATTACATGAAAATAATTGTCAATGAACGACAACAGAGACTGAACACACACACACAGCTGTAAGTCAAGAAGACATGTTATTCATTCAATACAGTGCAGCGTCCATTCAATAAGTGTTAGATTTGTCTCAAGGGCCCAGACAGAGACTGATACAGGTACACAGAAGGCCGAGGGGCCGTACTGCGCTGGGCCTCCATTGAGGGTAATGCGGTGTGCCTGGTTGTGTTGCTCCAGACTGAGCTGCTGTTCATGTAGGTCCACTGGGATGGGGTTGATCCCGGTGCCCTCCAGGTGTAGACGGATCCTCTGCCGCCACTGCCACCTGCATGAGGTACACAGGAAACCCCCGGGATCAGGGTGGAGGAGAGAGAATGGGAGAGGAGTGGATGGGGAAGTAAATTATTCAAAAGGAGTTAAGTAGTAGAATATGCAGTAGACAGGGAGAGGAACATATGGAGAAAGAAGAGGGGGTGGTGAAACATGCCATGATATTAATACGCATTACTGATCCTGGAATCAGAAACTCATGTCTGACAGTTCAGCAACAGTAACACTAGAGGGCAGAGTAGTAAGACCAGGGGTGTAATAGTTTTGCCGATTCTTGAGCAAAAGATTTAGTCTGTTGCAAACACTATGCAACAAAAACCGTTAACTTTAAACTGAAAACGCAAACAAGACTTTCTATTGGACATATTCAGGTATGTCCATCCCCGCTCCGTTTGGTCCTTAAACGATAATCATTAGTCCAAAACTTTTTGCAACGGAAACAAGAGTTTATATTAGACAAATTCAGGTAGGTCCCACCCTGTTTCGCTCCTAGTGAATACACCCCAGGCATGTGAAACAAAACTTTAGAGGTGTGGCAAAGAAATCAGACTATTCTTTACACATAAACATAGCCTTCCTAACAGCAGTATTCTGGTCAGGGAAGTGAAAATCCCACCTGAACTGACCACGACAGTTTCTGTAGTGCCTCAGGGAAGTGAAAATCCCACCTGAACTGACCAGGACAGTGTCTGTAGTGCCTCAGGGAAGTGAAAATCCCACCTGAACTGACCACGACAGTTTCTGTAGTGCCTCAGGGAAGTGAAAATCCCACCTGAACTGACCAGACAGTTTCTGTAGTGCCTCAGGGAAGACATGTGTGTAACACACAGAAAGGCACAGATGTCCCTCTGACCTTCATGCAAAACAATTAATAAAAAGATGCTTGTAATAATATATATATAATATGAGCACTTTTTTCATCAAACAAGATAAAGTAATTTATCTCCTCTCATTCTATAACAAAATGCTGAAATTCACAACAATGAATTCCCCAACCTGTCTCTTCTAAACTAGCTAAGAACCTTACCAGTCAAGTAAACTTACCACCTGCCCAAACCCATATCACCACTTTATATTCACTAACCTATTTTGTTGTGAGTTCTTACCTTTCAGGGTCTGTGTTAACCCCAAGAACCGGTTGGTCTTTATTGAAAACCTTACTGGCAACAAGTAGTATAGTCCCATCCCCTAACAAAAGGAACGGGAGGTTGTCAGAGCTAATGTCAACTAGGTCTCAGGGTGAAATGGGCCTATTCATGGATTGAGTTGACCCTTCTCTGAGCACTGTATGAATGCAATTTATTTTGAATTGTTTTGTACCCCTCAGCGGGAACGTGACCATGTAAAGGATCAGATATTATTCTCAAACTCTTAAAACGGGAACAGTTGTGTCACGCCCTGGCCTTAGTATTATTTGTTTTATTTATTATTTTAGTTAGGTCAGGGTGTGACATGGGGTATGTGTGTATTTTGGGGTATTATATGGTAGAGGGGGTGTTTGTTGTAGTTTATGGTTTTGTGTTGAGTGTATGTGTCTAGCTGTGTCTATGTTGGGTGTAGTTCTAGGAAAGTCTATGGTGGCCGGAATGGGTTCTCAATTAGAGACAGCTGATTTCGGTTGTCTCTAATTGGGAGCCATATTTAAGGCTGCCATAGGCTTTAGCTGTTTGTGGGTCATTGTTTGTGTATATGTATAGTTCGACGTAAGTAGTTTGTGTGTGCACTTACGTTTGAAGTTTTCACGATCGTTTCTTGTTTTCGTTAGTGTTGTAATAGTGTGTCGTGTTCATCTTCGTCGTTGTTATTAAAAAGATGTATTCAAATCATGTTGCGCCTTGGTCCTCTCGTTCATGTCAACGCGATCGTGACAGAATGACCCACCAATACCGGATCAAGCAACATGACCAGCGGCAACAGGATCAAGGCATTAAGGATTCATGGACATGGGAGGAGATTTGGATGGTAACGGACCTTGGGCGCAACCGGGAGAATATCGCCTCCCTCGTGAAGAGCTGGAGGCAGCGAAAGCCGAGAGGAGGCGATATGAGGAGGCAGCACAGAGACAAGGCTGGAGACCCGCGAGTACTACCCAAAAATTTCTTGGGGGGGGGTCTAAGAGGTATTGGGCTGAAGGCAGGTAGGAGACCTGCGCCCACTTCCCAGGCTTACCGTGGAGAGCGGGAGTACTGGCGGACACCGTGTTACGCAGTAGAGCGCACGGTGTCTCCTGTACGTGTTCATAGCCCGGTGCGGGTTATTCCACCTTCCCGCACTGGTAGGGCTAGATTGGGCATTGAGCCAGGTGCCATGATACCGGCTCAACGCGTCTGGTCTCCAGTGCGTCTCCTCGGGCCGGTATACATGGCACCAGCCTTACGCATGGTGTCCCCGGTTCGCCTACATAGCCCGGTGCGGGTTATTCCACCTTCCCGCACTGGTCGGGCGACGGGGAGCATTCAACCAGGTAAGGTTGGGCAGGCTCGGTGTTCAAGGGAACCAGTACGCCTGCACGGTCCGGTATTTCCGGCGCCACCTCCCCGCCCCAGTTCAGTTCCACCAGTGCCTACACCACGTAACAGGCTTCCAGTGTGTCTCCAGAGCCCTGTTCCTCCTCCACGCACTCGTCCTATGGTGCGTGTCTCCAGCCCGGTACCACCAATTCCGGCACCACGCACTAAGCCTCCTGTGCGTCTCCAGAGTCCTGTGCATCCTGTTGCTGCTCCTCGCACTAGCCCTGAGATGCGTGTCCCCAGTCCGGTACCACCAGTTCCGGCCCCACGCACTAGGCCTAATGTGCGTCCCCAGGGTCCAGTATGCCCTGTTCCTTCTCCCCGCACTAGCCTGAAAGTGCGTGCCTTTAGCCCGGTGCCTCCAGTTCCGGCACCACGCACCAGGCCTACAGTGCGCCTCATCCGGCCAGAGCCATCCGTCTCCCCAGCGCCGTCTGAGCCATCCGTCTCCCCAGCGCCGTCTGAGCCATCCGTCTCCCCAGCGCCATCTGAGCCATCCGTCTGCCCAGCGCCGTCTGAGCCATCCGTCTGTCCAGAGCCATTAGAGCCGCCCGTCTGTCCCGAGCCGTCAGAGCCATTAGTCAGTCAGGAGCCGCTAGAGCCATTCGTCAGTCAGGATCTGCCAGAGCCGCCAACCAGACAGGATCTGCCAGAGCCGCCAACCAGACAGGATCTGCCAGAGCCGCCAACCAGACAGGATCTGCCAGAGCCGCCAACCAGACAGGATCTGCCAGAGCCGCCAACCAGACAGGATCTGACAGAGCCGCCAACCAGACAGGATCTGACAGAGCCGCCAACCAGACAGGATCTGCCAGAGCCGCCAACCAGACAGGATCTGCCAGAGCCGCCAACCAGACAGGATCTGCCAGAGCCGCCAACCAGACAGGATCTGCCAGAGCCGCCAACCAGACAGGATCTGCCAGAGCCGCCAGCCAGCCATGAGCGTCCGGATCCGTCTGCCAGCCATGAGAAGCCGGATCCGTCAGCTAGCCATGAGCAGCCAGATCTGTCAGCCAGCCATGAGCCATCCAGCCAGGATCTGCCCCTTATCCTGGTGCTGCCCCTTATCCTGGTGCTGCCCCTTATCCTGGTGCTGCCCCTTATCCCGGTGCTGCCCCTTATCCCGGTGCTGCCCCTTATCCCGGTGCTGCCCCTTATCCCGGTGCTGCCCCTTATCCCGGTGCTGCCCCTTATGACTATGGTGGGGTGGGGACCACGACCAGTGCCGGAGCCGCCGCCGTGGAAGGAAGCCCACCCAGACCCTCCCCTAGACTATGTGCTGGTGCGTCCAGGAGTTCGCACCTTAAGGGGGGGATTATGTCACGCCCTGGCCTTAGTATTATTTGTTTTATTTATTATTTTAGTTAGGTCAGGGTGTGACATGGGGTATGTGTGTATTTTGGGGTATTATATGGTAGAGGGGGTGTTTGTTGTAGTTTATGGTTTTGTGTTGAGTGTATGTGTCTAGCTGTGTCTATGTTGGGTGTAGTTCTAGGAAAGTCTATGGTGGCCGGAATGGGTTCTCAATTAGAGACAGCTGATTTTGGTTGTCTCTAATTGGGAGCCATATTTAAGGCTGCCATAGGCTTTAGCTGTTTGTGGGTCATTGTTTGTGTATATGTATAGTTCGACGTAAGTAGTTTGTGTGTGCACTTACGTTTGAAGTTTTCACGATCGTTTGTTGTTTTCGTTAGTGTTGTAATAGTGTGTCGTGTTCATCTTCGTCGTTGTTATTAAAAAGATGTATTCAAATCATGTTGCGCCTTGGTCCTCTCGTTCATGTCAACGCGATCGTGACAAGTTGCCCCCTGCCGAGATAATGGCATCTGCCCATCGCACTGTTTCTTCATCATATTCCCCTCTCTTCACCACACGCACCTCAATCCCCTCTTTCCTAGAAGGAACACAGAGAGACACACAAAGGTCATGTGGCCACACACATCTTCATGACCTTTTGTAGACAGTACACCACAACAATATCCTTGAATAAAATCCTATTTTCTTACTGTAGACTCTCCACAATGTGATCCACATTGCAGGTGTGGATGTTGTCTCTCTCCAGAAGCCCAATGTAGCTGGAGCCCTTCAATGCAAGCTGTAACAAGCCCAAAAACTCAGATGACCACAAACGACCTCCACTCATCACTGTCAAACGCTCCCTGAAACACTTCAGCGAGCAGGCCTTTCTAATCGACCTGGCCCGGGTATCCTGGAAGGATATTGACCTCATCCCGTCAGTAGAGGATGCCTGGTTCAATTTGTATTTATTTTTTAAATGCCTTCCTCACCATCTTAAATAAGCATGCCCCATTCAAGAAATTTAGAACCAGGAACAGATATAGCTCTTGGTTCTCTCCAGACCTGACTGCCCTTAACCAACACAAAAACATCCTGTGGCGTTCTGCATTAGCATCGAACAGCCCCTGTAATATGCAACTTTTCAGGGAAGTTAGAAACCAATATACACAGGCAGTTAGAAAAGCCAAGGCTAGCTTTTTCAAGCAGACATTTGCTTCATGCAACACAAACTCAAAAAAGCTCTGGGACACTGTAAAGTCCATGGAGAATAAGAGCACCTCCTCCCAGCTGCCCACTGCACTGAGGATAGGAAACTCTGTCACCACCGATAAATCCACTATAATTGAGAATTTCAATAAGCATTTTTCTACGGCTGGCCATGCTTTCCACCTGGCTACCCCTACCCCGGTCAACAGCACGGCACCCCCCACAGCAACTCGCCCAAGCCTTCCCCATTTCTCCTTCTCCCAAATGCAGTCAGCTGATGTTCTGAAAGAGCTGCAAAATCTGGACCCCTACAAATCAGCCAGGCTAGACAATCTGGACCCTTTCTTTCTAAAAAATAATCTGCCGAAATTGTTGCAACCCCTATTACTAGCCTGTTCAACCTCTCTTTCGTGTCGTCTGATATTCCCAAAGATTGGAAAGCAGCGGCGGTCATCCCCCTCTTCAAAGGGGGGGACACTCTTGACCCAAACTGCTACAGACCTATATCTATCCTACCCTGCCTTTCTAAGGTCTTTGAATGCCAAGTTAACAAACAGATTACAGACCATTTCGAATCCCACAGCACCTTCTCCGCTATGCAATCTCGTTTCAGAGCTGGTCATGGGTGCACCTCAGCCACGCTCAAGGTCCTAAACGATATCTTATCCGCCATCGATAAGAAACAATACTGTGCAGCCGTATTCATTGACCTGGCCAAGGCTTTCGACTCAATCACCACATCCTCATCGGCAGACTCAACGGCCTTGATTTCTCAAATGATTGCCTCGCCTGGTTCACCAACTACTTCTCTGATAGAGTTCAGTGTCAAATCGGAGGGCCTGTTGTCCGGGCCTCTGGCAGTCTCTATGGGGGTGCCACATGGTTCAATTATTGGGCCGACTCTCTTCTCTGTATACATCAATGATGTCGCTCTTGCTGCTGGTGAGTCTCTGCTCCACCTCTACGCAGACGACACCATTCTGTATACATCTGGCCCTTCTTTGGACACTGTTAACAACCCTCCAGACGAGCTTCAATGCCATACAACTCTCCTTCCGTGGCCTCCAACTGCTCTTAAATACAAGTAAAACTAAATGCATGCTCTTCAACCGATCGCTGCCTGCACCTGCCCGCCCGTCCAGCATCACTACTCTGGACTAGAGGTCGACCGATTAATCGGAATGGCCGATTTCAAGTTTTCATGACAATCAGAAATCGGTATTTTTGGGAGCCGATTTGCCGTTTTATTTTTTTTACACCTTTATTTAATCTTTATTTAACTAGGCAAGTCAGTTAAGAACACATTCTTATTTTCAGTGACGGCCTAGGAACGTTCTGCCTCGTTTAGAGGCAGAACGGCAGATTTTTAACCTTGTCATCTCGGGGGATCCAATCTTGCATTGATTACATTGTACTCCACGAGGAGCCTGCCTGTTAGCGAATGCAGTAAGTTGCTAGCTAGCATTAAACTTATCCTATAAAAAACAATCAATCAATGACTGTCATTGCTCCAATGTGTACTTAACCATAAACATCAATGCCTTTCTTAAAATCAATACACAAGTATATATTTTTAAACCTGCATATTTAGCTAAAATAAATCCAGGTTAGCAGGCAATATTAACCAGGTGAAATTGTGTCATTTCTCTTGCGTTCATTGCACGCAGAGTCAGGGTATATGCAACAGTTTGGGCCACCTGGCTCTTTGCGAACTAATTTGCCAGAACTTTACGTAATTATGACAACATTGAAGGTTGTGAAATGTAACAGGAATATTTAGACTCATGGATGCCACCTGTTAGATAAAATACGGAACGGAATAAACGTTTTGTTTTCGAGGTGATAGTTTCCGGATTAGTCAAAGGTATATGGTTTAGAGAGAAATAGTCGACGCGTTATAATTCCTGTAATAACTTGCGGCTGAATTTGAAAGGGGTTCCTTCATTATTTTACCGTTCATGTCTTCCATAGAGAATGTCTTGATCTACTTCGAATAAGGTCTGTGTTTCGTGCAGGCTTAAACCGCCTCGACGTTTTGATACCTGTGCAAATCTCACTAGGATAAGGTAACGTTTGTCAACATATTTTCATAAATCCACTCTACAATTTTTTTTTATCTTCGCTTATATTTAGCCAATATTGATCAGAGTTACCTTGTCCTATGGATATCTACAGTTATAAAATTGGCACGGTGATGTAAGCCTACACGAAACACAGACCTTATTTTAAGTGAACCTAAAAATATCCTATGGAATAAAGGAAGGAACCGCTTTTCAGATTTTGCTAGGTGTCATGGGAATTATGACTCGCACTTTGGTTGTCAATTCTTACCATGCCCATTATTAAAATAGGATTTCCTGCATATAGAAATTAAAGTTTTTGTTTTCAACATTCATCACAGGTAACTTAAACTCTATTTTTATTCAAACAGTTGAGATTATTTGTCTCCTAAGCAGACTCTTCAGTATCATTGTCACTTCAGAGCTGTGTGCGTGTGTGTATTTATGTATTATATTAAGTTAAAATAAAAGTGTTCATTGTGTTCATTCAGTATTGTTGCAATTGTCATTATTACAAAAATGTGTGTGTGTATGATATATATATATATTTAAAAAAACATTATTATTTTTTTTGTTGTTGTTAAAATCGGCCGATTAATCGGTATCAGCTTTTTTTGTCATCCAATAATCGGCATCGGCATTGAAAAATCATAATCGGTCGACCTCTACTCTGGACGGTTCTGACTTAGGTATTTGTAGTTGTCCACATATTCTAGGTGTCTGGTTAGACTGTAAACTCTCCTTCCAGACTCACATCAAACATCTCCAATCCAAAGTTAAATCTAGAATTGGCTTCCTATTTCGCAACAAAGCATCCTTCACTCATGCTGCCAAACATACCCTCGTAAAACTGACCATCCTACCGATCCTCGACTTCGGCGATGTCATTTACAAAATAGCCTCCAATACCCTACTCAATAAATTGGATGCAGTCTATCACAGTGCCATCCGTTTTGTCACCAAAGCCCCAAATACTACCCACCACTGCGACCTGTACGCTCTCGTTGGCTGGCCCTCGCTTCATACTCGTCGCCAAACCCACTGGCTCCTGGTCATCTACAAGAGCCTGCTAGGTAAAGTACCCCCTTATCTCAGCTCGCTAGTCACCATAGCAGCACCCACCTGTAGCACGCGCTCCAGCAGGTATATCTCTCTGGTCACCCCCAAAGCCAATTCCTCCTTTGGCCGCCTCTCCTTACAGTTCTCTGCTGCCAATGACTGGAACGAACTACAAACATCTCTGAAACTGGAAACACTTATCTCCCTTACTAGCTTTAAGCACCAGCTGTCAGAGCAGCTCACAGATTACTGCACCTGTACATAGCCCATCTATAATTTAACCCAAACAACTACCTCTTCCCCTACTGTATTTATTTAGCTCCTTTGCACATTCTTCACACTGCAAATCTACCATTCCAGTGTTTAACTTGCTATATTTTATTTACCTCGCCACCATGGCCTTTTTTTGCCTTTACCTCATTTGCTCACATTGTATATAGACTTATTTTTCTACTGTATTATTGACTGTATGTTTGTTTTACTCCATGTGTAACTCTGTGTTGCTGTATGTGTCGAACTGCTTTGCATTATCTTGGCCAGGTCGCAATTGTAAATGAGAACTTGTTCTCAACTTGCCTACCTGGTTAAATAGGTTAAATAAAAAATATATATATTTTAAATCACAGCAAAGTCATTTCAACTAGGCTCTCTGGTGGTGAGGATTAGCATTAAAAAACTCAACATTGAGAAAGGAATCTGACATCCTCAGTGAATATTTGTCTATGACCAGCATTTACCTATCGGATCACCTGGGTTTCCATGTCTAAACTGAAAGTGAAACTGGTGTGTTGATGACTTGTTATGGGGGTGTTTAACAGTCAATGACGAACACATTAACATATGAGGGAGTTTGAGAGCAAGTACCACTTATATCACATCGTTTTCCATTCCCTTACCAGTTGTTTTAGGTCCTCCTCTGAGAGCTCTGAAAAGCGATATCTTTGCTGCTCGAATTCATACCTTGTCATCTTTGTCACCACAGCAACTTTTGCGGGTTTAAAACCAATTTCAGCCTGTGATGCAATACGTCGCATCTCCATCTGGATGTGACGCTCCCATTTAAAATAGTGACATCTCGATGCCCAAGGCACAGAAAGTTTTTAAAGGAACGGTGAGTCATTCTTGTAAATTATTAGAAAAATTAAATAAATGAAACAAAAGCTATTCGTTGTTGGTCCCCATTAATGTAGTTGTTGGCCCATGTCGGTGTTAATCCAATCTGATGTCCTAGCTATTTGACATGGGTCCCTCATGCACTACAATCGTCGAATCCAGATACTGCGACACCAACTCTCACCTAGCTAAATTAGTGGACTAACGTAATTCTGAATTGACAAACCACGACCTAACAAGTTTAGCTATCGAGCTAGCTACTATAGCAGCTTAGAAACTGACCACCTTAACTCTAGCCAACTCTGTTTCACTTTCACGAGCTTACAATGTAGGTAACTAGTTATGACAGTTTATATGAACGACTTTTGTTTCGTCTCACTAACTTTTGCCAGCTAATGTAATGAGAGCAAAGATGGTCACGCACACTCCCGATCCAGCTAGGTAGAACGGGATAACTAGTTTTCAATTTATCAAAATTATTGTAAGCCCAACATGTGTTCTAAACAGTCCATATTGTTGGCTATCAACTTTCCTTGCCAGCGACCCTCTACATGCACCTTTCACATTTTCAAAATAATATTCTAATAATCCAAGCATTAGTTTGCTCATACTTATATACTCTAAACGCCTTCAAGACACTAAATACATGCATGTGTTTGAGAATCAGAGGACTTGTAGAACAACAGTACCCAGCTGTACGGACCTACGATCTACAACATGGTATTTGAAGCACGCACGCTTGCGGAATGCGCTCGCACGCTTATTTCATTACGTACAACAACGTGCTTTTTAGGGGTGGAGCCTGTCGTCACTAGTTACCACAGCCAATAAGTCATTATTTATTTATTTATGATTTATTTATTAATTATGTCTAAACCCCGCCAATTTCTACCATTTATCTTCTTAAAATATGTGTTTAAACCTAACATCAACCCTCACCTTAACCGCACTGCTAACCTTATGCCTAACCCTAACCTTAAAAATTAAGACACATTTTTTGTTGTTGTTGTTGTTGCAATTATGACTTTGTGGCTGTGGAATCTGACTTTGTGTCTGTGTTATCTAATGGAAACCAGAATATTGTTGTCTAAATAGCTTCCTTTCCTAGACTCCTTTCCCTTTGTCACCTGAAAACACTATAAATATGAGACCAATATGAATGGAACCTTACCAGTCCTTCAGTGTTCATGAAGGAAAATCAGCAGTAGAGAGGCTATTCATTTGGCAAACATTGTCCAAAGTGGGATACCTTTGTCTTCTCTCCTTCGCCTGCACTGATCTGAAAACACTGGATAGATGAATGCAGGTCTACTAGACTAGAGGACAAGATACCTTTTTTGTTAGTAACATCAGCTCAGCAACAACAACCATGAAAAATTATGATAAACTCAAAAGTTCTATCAGAAAATCAGTTTTTATCAATCACGATGACATAACTGCTCACATAACATGGTGATATTACCAGAAGCAGATTAATATAATATATACATATCAGAATATGAACTAGATGCTAGTCATGTTTGCTTTTATGCAGGATTACCCTTTTAAGTAAATTGCTTTTGACAATACACTAGGTAATAGAACTTAAAATCCATTAAAAACATTGAAATGTTTTCTAACATTTGTAGCAACTACAGAGGTAGGCAGAGGCATGCATTTAGTACTGTGTAGAAAAGGTGAGTGTACCACAACCATGAGATTGTTGTTTGTGTCAGTAATGTACTGTATAAATGAAACAGCTAACAATAAAGCTATTTTGTTTGTTTCACAGTTGAAATAGATAGATACATATTATATTCTGTTTGTAGTGAAAGAAATACAAAAATTGTTTCAAAATCATTATGTTGATCATAAGCTGTTTTTAAAACGCTTACAACATGTAAAACATAATGCTTATAAAAGAAATACAGAAGAACAAAACCTTTTGGGAATATTCTAAATATGTTTAAAATAAGTTTAATGTGGGTGCTTCAGCCACAAATAGCACTTGCATGAACAGTTGTATTCATTATAAATGCATAATAAAATAACAAAAATAAATAATTGTTTTTTATCTGTCATTACATCTAGATTACCTCTGTCATAATGCGGCGGTTTATCTTCCCCTTGCACACTGCCACAATAACGTGAAGTACAAAAGTAAGTACGGCAATAGAATAATCATATATTCTTTTGTTGTTGAAAGATGGCAGTCATGATAGCTCAATAGATAGTAAGTACTTGCAAGCTGTCTCTTGATGTTTTGTCCCACTGTTCCATTATAGCCAAAGTTCTGTTCAGATTGTCCAGGTCAGGATATGATGTCATGTCACCAAGAATCCAAACTAGGTTTACTGTGTATCCAATCACAAACCACTGCAAAGGAGAAAAACAGACATGTTATGGAACGTGTGTAAGTGAAAATGTTGTAATATTTATATACAGTAGCTTTATGTTTTGCAGCACGGTGTTTTGTCTGGTAAATGCACAATGACAAAATGGCCATGTTAAGAGTTGTTAAGGATGCATTCTCATGTCATGTAGGTCTCTACTGAGTTTCTACAGGGACAACACATGTTTTGCTCCAGAGGACATAAGTTGTCCTCCACTGGAATGTGCATGGTTAGCTGATACGGGGCTAATTTTAGCTTCTTTAGGTGTTTTGTTGACATACAAGTTCAAGGAGGCTGAAGGAGAGGTTGTTGCAAGGAATAACAAGTGGACTATTGTTTAGATAAACAGCAATACCTAGTTCTCATCTCTAGTGCAGTGGTTCCCAACCTTTTTTTAACTGTGCCACAACTTGATGGGATAAAATATCCTCCGGCACGCCTAACATTTCCCTATTCATTTAATTAGTGGTAATGACCTCCATCTCATTTGATCCATACAGCAAATCATCTATTTCCTGTGACAATGTGTCACGTTCCTGACCTGTTTGCTGTTAGTTTTTGTATGTGTTAGTTGGTCAGGACGTGAGTTTGGGTGGGCAGTCTATGTTTTCTGTTTCTATGTTGGTTTAAAGGGTGACCTGATATGGCTCTCAATTAGAGGCAGGTGGTTTTCATTTCCTCTGATTGAGAGTCATATTAAGGTAGGTGTTTTCACACTGTTTGTTTGTGGGTGGTTGTCTCCTGTGTCTGTGTATGTCGTTGCGCCACACGGGACTGTTTTCGGTTTGTTTGTATGTTCGTTCTTTTATGTAGTCAGTTTCCCTGTTCATGCGTTCTTCGTGTTTCATGTAAGTTCGTCGTCCAGGTCTGTCTACATCGTTTATTTGTTTTGTAATTTTCCAAGTGTTTTTCGTGTTCGTCTTCGTCTTTAAATAAATAAATAATGTCATATTCAAACGCTGCGTTTTGGTCAAATCCCTGCTCCTCCTCTTCGGATGAAGAGGAGGAGGAAAGCCGTTACACAATGTTTTTATATAAAGTTGAAGTCGGAGGTTTACATACACCTTAGCCAAATACATTTAAACTCAGTTTTTCACAATTCCTGACATTTAATCCTGGTAAAAATTCCCTGTTTTATGTCAGTTAGGATCACCACTTTATTTTAAGAATGTGAAAGGTCAGAATAATAGTAGAGATAATGATTTATTTCAGCTTTTATTTCTTTCATCACATTTCTAGTGGGTCAGAAGTTTACATACACTCAATTAGTATTTGGTAGCATTGCCTTTAAATTGTTAACTTGGGTCAAACGTTTCGGGTAGCCAGTCCCTCCTGCAGCAAAGCACCCTCACAACATGATGCTGACACCCCCGTGCTTCACGGTTGGGATGGTGTTCTTCGGCTTGCAAGCCTCCCCCTTTTTCCTCCAAACATAACGATGGTCATTATGGCCAAACAGTTCTATTTTTGTTTCATCAGACCAGAGGACATTTCTCCAAAAAGTACAAACTTTGTCCCCATGTGCAGTTGCAAACCGTAGTATGGATTTTTTAGGGCGGTTTTGGAGCAGTGGCTTCTTCCTTGCCGAGTGGCCTTTCAGCTTATGTCGATATAGGACTCGTTTTACTGTGGATATAGATACTTTTGTACCTGTTTCCTCTAGCATCTTCACAAGGCCCTTTGCTGTTGTTCTGGGATTGATTTGCACTTTTCGCACCAAACTAAGTTAATCTCTAGGAGACAGAACGTGTCTCCTTCCTGAGCGGTATGACGGCTGCGTAGTCCCATGGTGTTTATACTATACGAACCAGACTTGTGGAGGTCTACAATTCTTTTTCTGAGGCCTTGGCCTTACCATGATGTCAAGCAAAGAGGCACTGAGTTTGAAGGTAGGCCTTGAAATACATCCACAGGTACACCTCCAATTGACACAAATTATGTCAATTAGCCTATCAGAAGATTCTAAAGCCATGACATAATTTTCTGGAATTTTCCGAGCTGTTTAAAGGCACAGTCAACTTAGTGTATGTAAACTTCTGACCCACTGGAATTGTGATACAGTGAATTATAAGTGAAATAATCTGTCTGTAAACAGTTGTTGGAAAAATTACTTGTGTCATGCACAAAGTAGATGTCCTAACCAACTTGCCAAAACTATAGTTTGTTAACAAGAAATTTGTGGAGTGGTTGAAAAACAAGTTTTAATGACTCCAACCTAAGTGTATGTAAACTTCCGACTTCAACTGTAGATTAAAAAGCATTTATTTGAACTATTTTCATAGTTCCTTACACCTGATGATTCATTTGTGTGTAGCCCTTTAATTAAAACTCTTTTGATGCACGCATGCAGCACAAAACATCTCCTTTGCATAGAGTTGACCAGGCTATTGATTGTGGCCTGTGGAATGTTGTCTCACTCCTCTTTAATGGCTGGGCGAAGTTGCTGGATATTGGCGGGTACTGGAACACGCTGTCATACATGTCAATCCAGAGCATCCTTAACATGCTCAATGGGTGACACGTCGTTTTAGAGAATTTGGCAGTACGTCCAACCGGCCTCACAACGGCAGACCATGTGCAACCACGCCAGCCCAGGACAATTGACTGATTTTCTTATATGAGTTTTTAATGTCCTGTTTGTAGAATAATCATTGATTATCAATTTTCTTTTCCAAAGATTGCATGTTAGCAAGTAGAATTGATGGCAGTGGGAGTTTACTTGCTCGCCTACGGATTCTCAGAAGGCAGCCTGATCTGCGTCCTCTTTTCCTCCGTCTTTCCTTCACACAAATGACGGGGATGTGGGCCTGTTCCCGGGAGAGCAGTATATCTTTCTTGTCGGACTTGTTAAAGGAAAAAGCTTCTTCCAGTTTGTGGTGAGTAATCCCAATTCTGATGTCCAGAAGTTATTTTCGGTCATAAGAGACGGTAGCAGTAACATTATGTACAAAATAAGTTAAAAAATAAGTAAAAAATAATGCAAAAAAACAAACAAAATAGCATAATTGGTTACGGCATGTAAAACGTCAGCCATCCACGAACTGGAAGAATCTTTTTCCTTAAACTAGTCCGGGGATGCTGGCCTTCTAGGCAGAGTTCCTCTGTCCAGTGTCTGTGTTCTTTTGCCCATCTTAATCTTTTCTTTTTATTGGTCAGTCTGAGATATGGCTTTTTCTTTGCAACTCTGCCTAGAAGGCCAGCATCCCGGAGTCGCCTCGTCACTGTTGACGTTGAGACTGGTGTTTTGCGGGTATTATTTAATGAAGCTGCCAGTTGAGGACTTGTGAGGCGTCTGTTTCTCAAACTAGACTACACTCTACACTCTAATGTACTTGTCCTCTTGCTCAGTTGTGCACCGGGGCCTCCCACTCCTCTTTCTATTCTGGTTAGAGCTAGTTTGCGCTGTCCTGTGAAGGGAGTAGTAGACAGCGTTGTACGAAATCTTCAATTTCTTGGCAATTTCTCGCATTGGAATAGCCTTCATTTCTCAGAACAAGAATAGACTGATGAGTTTCAGAAGAAAGTTCTTTGTTTCTGGCCATTTTGAGCCTGTAATCGAACGCACAAATGCTGATGCTCCAGATATGCAACTAGTCTAAAGAAGGCCAGTTTTATTGCTTCTTTAATCAGAACAACAGTTTTCAGCTGTGATAACATAATTTCAAAAGGGTTTTCTAACGATCAATTAGCCTTTTAAAATGATAAACTTGGATTAGCTAACACAACGTGCCATTGGAACACAGGAGTGATGGTTGCTGATAATGGGCCTCTGTACGCCTGTGTAGATATTCCATACAAAATCTGCCGTTTCCAGCTACAATAGTCATTTACAACATTAACAATGTCTACACTGTATTTCTGATCAATTTGATGTTATTTGAATGGACAAAAAAAAAATCTTTCAAAAACAAGGACATTTCTAAGTAACCCCAAACTTTTGAACGGTAGTGTATGCATAGTCACTTCACCCCTACCTACATGTACAAATTACCTCAAACCTGTACCCCCGCACACTGACTCGGTTCTGATACCCACTGTATATAGCCCTGTTATTGTCATGTTACTGTGTTACTTTTTATTATTTTTTACTTTATTTGGTAAATATTTTCTTAACCTTTCTGGCGCAGGCGTTCCGCTAGCGACCCACCTCGACAACATCCGGTGAAATTGCAGAGCGCCAAATTCAAAATACAGAAATAGTCATAATAAACATTCATAAAAAATACAAGTGTTATACATCGGCTTAAAGATTAACTTCTTGTTAATCCAGCCGCTTTGTCAGATTTCAAAAAGGCTTTACGGCGAAAGCATACCATGCGATTATCTGAGGACAGCGCCCCGCTTACAAAAGCATACAAACATTTTACAACCAAGTAAAGGAATTACAAAAGTCAGAAATAGCGATAAAATGAATCACTTACCTTTGAAGATCTTCATATGGTTGCAGTCACAAATGTTCCAGCTACACAATAAATGTTTGTTTTGTTCGATGAAGACCCTCTTTATATCCCAAAAACTCAGTTTTGTTGGTGCGTTATGTTCAGTAATCCACTGGCTCCAAGGCGGTCAAAACATGCAGACGAATACATCCTAATAGTACCGGTAAAGTTCGTTGAAACATGTCAAACGATGTTTAAAATTAATCTTCAGGTTGTCAATTGTCTAAATAATCAATAATATTTCAACCGGACAATGGCGTATTTAATAGAAAGGAAAAACAACGAAGGGCGCGCAATCGGTCATGCGCACAAACCAGCTCTGCATTCTTCCTCAGTCCACTGACAAAAATCTCTCATTCTTCTTCATTTTTCAGAAAACAAGCCTGAAACAATGTCTAAAGACTGTTGACATCTAGTGGAAGCCATAGGAACTGCAAGCTGGGCCCTAACCATTTAGATTCTCTATAGGCATTCAATTGAATATACCCACATCAAAAAAATCCCACTTCCTGGATGGATTTTCCTCAGGGTTTTGCCTGCCATATCAGTTCTGTTATACTCACAGACATTATTTTAACAGTTTTGGAAACTTTAGAGTGTTTTCTATCCAAATCCAAATTATATGCATATCCTAGCTTCTGGGCCTGAGTAACAGGCAGTTTACTTTAGGCACACTTCTCATCCATACTGCAAAATACTGCCCCCAAGGGCTTGTAAGTAAGCATTTCACTGTAAGGTCTACACTTGTTTTATTGGGCACATGTGACAAATAAAGTTACTGTTACTACAAATAAAGTTAATTCTCTGAAATTGTTGCATGTTGCTTTATATTTTGGTTCCGTGTATTATCTGAGCAGCACTGGTGATCCCAAGTCAAAATCCCATGTGCATTCAACAGGTCACGTTTAGAAGTGAGTGTTCAAAAAAATTATCAAGATTAGGAAAAGTTTTGCGGCACACTTGAGAGTTCCTCAAGGTACATCAATTAAAAACCACTAATCTAGTGTTCTCTTCTTTTTTTCATAATGGTACAAAAAATAACCTAATCTTTTTAGGCCTGGGACCTTTAGGAATGTAATCCACCATGATGGGGATCCATCTGTTACTCAGTTTTTTATGTGGGGGGGGGTTTGCCAGTGGCAGAGTGAAGGTCTATGACTACCACCTGCTAACAGCTCCCTCTGGGAAAGGGAAAAGGGAAAGGGGGGTATCTAGTCAGTTGTCCAACTGAATGTATTCAACTGAAATGTGTCTTCCGCATTTAACCCAACGCCTCTGACTCTGGAATGTGGACTGGGGATTAGTAACGTGACTTCCCACCAGACATCTATTGGAGTACGAATGTTCCCTTACTCAAACTAAGCAAAAATTCCAAACACGTTTTTTTACACAGGACAAACAATGCGCTAAACATTGGACTTAGTCGTAGACATACAGGTGAAAGAGCAAGGGATAATCTCAGACAAGTTCATCTCAGACAACTGTAGAGTACATCCCTATCACTATTGCTATTCACTCTTACCAGGTCGCAATCGTGTCAATAGCAGCCTTTCTTCTCTTTCTTTCTGTTGTCTCTCCTCTTCCTCCTCCTCTTCATTCTCACTGTTGCAGTGCCCCTCCCTGGTCCTGCCCCCTGCAGCCTCTGCCTCCCTCTCAGCAGCACTGGCCCGTAGGGCTACCAGCCGATGGTGGATGGCCACGTAGAGGCGAGCCACGTCCCTGGCGCTGGCCTGAATGAGGAACACCCGAACGGCCTGAGTCTCCACGTCAGTGGCCGTCACCTGGAGGTTCCGGCGGGCCGGGCGACGTAGGTGTGTGTGTGGCCAGAGCTTAGTATTGAGGATAACCTTGAGACTGCCCTGGTGCCTCATCACTGTTTTGATCAGAGGGCGACAGGTGTGAGAGATATACTGAGGATGAGAAACATTAAGAATCACAGAAAGACGTGCAGGTGTTGGTCAGAGTGATGGGAATAATAAACTCCCTCATGATAAACTCACCTATCCTGGACTGAAGCCCTCTTTTGGTCCCTGATGCTAGATCATTGAGTCGCAGGACTCCTCTCCCTCGCTCAGTCCATGACGGAGTTCCTTTTTCCAGGACAAACAGTCTGCAGGTCAGCTAAAAGAAAAAAATATTTAAAAATGAAAAAGGTACACCACTGCCTTTAGCAATATCAGAAGGCATTGGTCACTTCCTATTTCAACATAATGTTCACATTCCCCTGCTCAGACATTGCATGCCACGTTATCAGCTGTGCCGTCAGGTACCAGGCATTGTAAGATCTGGCATGCGTCAGCCCTATAGGTCTTCACCTGGACCACATTGCTTTCCTTCTCCTCCCCAGTGAACAGCTGAACCCGCCTGAGCCTGAGCACATGCTGCCTCCCACATGACGCTGTGTAAGCTGCAGCAGACTCCCTCAGACTGCTCCACACAGCACCTATCAGCAAACACAGACAGAACTTCAGCTGCAGTTCTGAAAGGCATCCACTAAGAGGCAGTCAATCGCTATTAGAACAGAGGTGCACAACTCCAGTCCTCTATGGCAGGGTTTACACAGGCGGCCCAGTTCTAATATTTTTCCACTAATTGGTCTTTTGACTGATCAGGTCATCTCTTTTCCCAAAGATCAGAATTGGGCTGCCTGTATAAATGCAGCCTAGGACCACAGTCTTGGTGGATCAGCAGACACTGTGGTCATTAAGGTACTGGCTCTCGAGGACCAGAGTTGTGTACTCATGTAAAAACACTATGACCCGCTTAATGATTTACCTTTATGACTTGAATCAGAGGTGGAAGAGTCAGAATCAGAGCTGCAATCAGAATCTTCACTGCTAGGGGATTTCTGTGGTCTCTATATGAGGGTGAGAAAGTGAGAGCATTTCTGTAAATATGAAGTGTTTGGTAACACAGTTAAACTCATTCAAATGTGATGACATCATATATTGCATAGTCATCCTATGCAAATTGCTACTGTATAAGTACAATATATATACAAAAGTATGTGGACACCCCTTCAAAATAGTGGATTCGGCTATTTCAGTCACACGTGTTGCTGACAGGTGTATAAAATCAAGCACACAGCCATGAAATCTCCATAGACAAACAATGGCAGTAGAATGGCCTTACTGAAGAGCTCACTGACTTTCAACGTGGCACCGTCATAGGATTCCAATAAGTCAGTTCATCAAATGTCTGTCCTGCTAGAGCTGCCCCGGTCCACTGTATGTGCTGTTATTATGACATGGAAATGTCTATTGGCCTAAATGTTCACAGAACAGGAACACCGAGTGCTGAAGCGCATAGCGCATAAAAATCATCTGTCCTCGGTTGAAACACTCACTACCGAGTTCCAAACTGCCTCTGGAAGCAACATCAGCACAAGTACTGTTCGTCTGGAGCTTCATGAAATGGGTTTCCATGGCCGAGTGGCCGAACACCAGCCTAATATCATGCGCAATGCCAAGCATCGGCTGGAGTGGTGTAAAGCTCACCGCTATTGGACTCTGGATCAGTGGAAACGCGTTCTCTGGAGTGAGGAATCACGCTTCACCATCTGGCAATCCGACGGACGAATCTGGGTTTGGCGGATGCCAGGAGAACGCTACCTGCCCCAATGCATAGTGTCAAGTTTGGTGGAGGAGGAATAATGGTCCGGAGCTGTTTTTCATGGTTCGGGCCCCTTAGTTCCAGTGAAGGGAAATCTTAACGCAACAGCATAAAATGACATTCTAGACGATTCTGTGCTACTAACTTTGTGGCAACCGTTTGGGGAAGACCCTTTCTTGTTTCAGCATGACAATGCCCCCGTGCACAAAGCGAGGTCCATACAGAAATGGTTTGTCGAGATCGGTGTGGAAGAACTTGACAGGCCTGCACAGGGCCCTGACCTCACACCTTTGGGAGGAATTGGAACGCCGACTGCGAACCAGGCCAAATCGGCCAACGTCAGTGCCCGACCTCACTGATGCTCTTGTGGCTGAATGGAAGCAAGTCCCCGCAGCAATGTTCCAACATCTAGTGGAAAGCCTTCCCAGACGAGTGGAGGCTGTTACAGCGGCAAAGGGGGGACCAACTCCATATTAATGCTCATGATTTTGGAATGAGATGTTCAACTAGCAGGTGTCCACATACTTTTGGTCATGTAGTGTATGTCAGTGGTGCTTGCTGAACTCACCAAGACTCTTTCGCTCATGTTTTCCCCAAACACAAACTGGACCCTGTCTGAGGTGGTACCGTCTGGCTTCGATCTGTGGAGGGTGAACCAGAGGTCAGCAGAGAGGTCAGCAGGTTCAGAATCACTGCTGGGAACTAAACCCCTAGACCCCACATAGCTCTGACAGAGGAAAACTCTGTAAGGTCTCTGGATTGAAGCAAGGCTGTCCAGTCCTGGGTCTGGACTGAAAGTTAACACGTAACCCAAACCCCCTTGTTTAACTAATCCATGCCTTGACCTGGAGTTTGTAGCCCTCAATTAGAATGTCAACTGTCAAATATACAGTTTAAAGTGGCTGGGAGGCTGTAAAAATGAAATATTGCACAGACTTGACCCAACTAGACACCCTGCATCTTTACTGTTACATTAACCAGGTCCTCTGCGTACCTGTGAACTTGATGGGGTTTCTTTTGATGTAATACACCAACAGTGGGGGGGCGGTCAGTTGAGATGCTGGAGACATCATTTGAAGGATCGTGGCTCACCTGTGGAAATGGGACAAAAAAACAATGCAAATTATTATTTTACAGTCCTATTACATATCTGAATTTACAGTCGTGGCAAAAAGTTTTGAGAATTACACAAATATACATTTTCACAAAGTCTGCTGCCTCAGTTTGTATGATGGCAATTTGCATATACTCTAGAATGCTATGAAGAGTGATCAGATGAATTGCAATTAATTGCAAAGTCCCTCTTTGCCATGCAAATGAACTGAATCCCCCAAAAAACATTTCCACTGCATTTCAGCCCTGCCACAAAAGGACCAACTAACATCATGTCAGTGATTCTCTCGTTAACACAGGTGTAAGTGTTGATGAGGACAAGGCTTGAGATCACTCTGTCATGCTGATTGAGTTCGAATAACAGACTGGAAGCTTCAAAAGGAGGGTGGTGCTTGGAATCATTGTTCTTCCTCTGTCAACCATGGTTACCTGCAAGGAAACACGTGCCGTCATCATTGCTTTGCACAAAAAGGGCTTCACAGGCAAGGATATTGCTGCCAGTAAGATTGCACCTAAATCAACCATTTATCAGATCATCAAGAACTTCAAGGAGAGCGGTTCAATTGTTGTGAAGAATGCTTCAGGGCGCCCAAGAAAGTCCAGCAAGCTCCAGGACTGTCTCCTAAAGTTGATTCAGCTGCGGCATCAGGGCACCACCAGTACAAAGCTTGCTCGGGAATGGCAGCAGGCAGGTGTGAGTGCATCTGCATGCACAGTGAGGCGAAGACTTTTGGAGGATGGCCTGGAGTCAAGAAGGGCAGCAAAGAAGCCACTTCTCTCCAGGTAAAACATCAGGGACAGACTGATATTCTGCAAAAGGTACAGGGATTGGACTGCTAAGGACTGGGGTAAAGTCATTTTCTCTGATGAATTCCCTTTCCGATTGTTTGGGGCATCCGGAAAAAAGCTTGTCCAGAGAAGACAAGGTGAGCGCTACCATCAGTCCTGTGTCATGCCAACAGTGAAGCATCCTGAGACCATTCATGTGTCTGGTTGCTTCTCAGCCAAGGGAGTGGGCTCACTCACAATTTTGCCTAAGAACACAGCCATGAATAAAGAATGGTACCAACACATCCTCCGAGAGCAAGTTCTCGCAACCATCCAGGAACAGTTTGCTGACGAACAATACCTTTTCCAGCATGATGTAGCACCTTGCCATAAGGCAAACGTGATAACTAAGTGGCTCGGGGAACAAAACATCAATATTTTGGGTCCATGGCAAGGAAACTCCCCAGACCTTAATCCCCTTGAGAACTTGTGGTCAATCCTCAAGAGGCGGGTGGACAAACAAAACCCCACAAATTCTGACAAACTCCAAGCATTGATTATGCAAGAATGGGCTGTCATCAGTCAGGATGTGGCCCAGAAGTTAATTGATAGCATGCCAGGGCGGATTGCAGAGGTCTTGAAAAAGAAGGGTCAACACTGCAAATATTGACTCTTTGCATCAACTTCATGTAATTGTCAATAAAAGCCTTTGACACTTATGAAATGCTTGTAATTATACTTCAGTATTCCATAGTAACATCTGACAATAATATCTAAAGACACTGAAGTAGCAAACTTTGTGAAAATGAATATTTGTGTCATTCTCAAAACTTTTGGCCACAACTATACATTGGATTGGTACTTTCTTGAGTCAAATAATTCAACACAATGCTTGTGTAAATAGAAAATAAAATACATTTTGCAGCCATAAGCTATCATATAATTGAGTGTGTTGATGTGGCAAGTTTGGGAGTAGAGAGAAAGCGATTTAAGCATTCAGAGAGACTTCAACAAAAAAAACATTGCACAATAATTTCCAATAGACAGAACTGATTCAAACCAGTTTTGGTGTTTGGGTTTATAAACTGGCAGTGAGTGAATAGGTTTCTCTGAGAAGAGTACGTGGGTCCCTCAGGCAATGACACAACCCCAACTAATAATAATTGTATTATTGAAATACTTTTAAGGCCTGAGAGAGTTCTCTCTTTAAATTTTTTACCTGAGAGAGTTTTCTCGTTTCACTCTGTGTGAGGGGGCGAAGAGAGTTGTAGAATACCTCAGATGGGTGTGGCTGTAAGGAGATGTTCCAGGGTTGAGGGGCGAGGAGACGTGCAGGCTGAAGTAATGACCTTCTGACCCTGTTCAGAGGTGTCACTACACAGAAGATAAGAGGAATAGAAAAGGAGGGAAGGAGAGGGAAGGAGGAGTAAAAAGAGACTTAAATCAAATTCTGTCCTTCAAAGTCAGTCTTACGATCGGGTATGAATAAAAATATACTATACTGAGCATTCGGAAAGTATTCAGACCGTTTGACCTTTTCCACATTTTCTTATTTATTTATTTAATTTCACCTTTATTTAACCAGGTAGGCCAGTTGAGAACAAGTTCTCCTTTACAACTGCGACCTGGCCAAGATAAAGCAAAGCAGTGCGACAAAAAACAACAACACAGAGTTACATATGGGATAAACAAACGTACAGTTAATAACATAATTGAAAATCTGTATACAGTGTGTGCAAATGAAGTAAGGAGGTAAGGCAATAAATAGGCCATAGTGGCGAAGTAATTACAATTTAGCAATTAACACTGGAGTGATAGATGTGCAGATGAGAATGTGCAAGTAGAAATACTGGTGTGCAATAGGAAGCCGTTTCTAGATTTAATTTTGGATTGGAGATGCTTAATGAGTCTGGAAGGAAAGTTTACAGTCTAGCCAGACACCTAGGTATTTATAGTTGTCCACACATTCTTAGTCAGAACCGTCCAGAGTAATGATGCTAGTTTGGCAGGAGGGTGCGGGCAGCGATCGGTTGAAGAGAATGCATTTAGTTTTACTAGCATTTAAGAGCAGTTGGAGGCCACGGAAGGAGGGTTGTATGGCATTGAAGCTTGTTTGGAGGTTTGTTAACACAGTGTCCAAAGAAGGGCCAGATGTATACAGAATGGTGTCGTCTGTGTAGAAGTGGATCAGAGAATCACCCGCAGCAAGAACATCATTGATATATACAGAGAAAAGAGTTGGCCCGAGAATTGAACCCTGTGGCACCCCCATAGAGACTGCCAGAGGTCCAGACAACAGGCCCTCTGATTTGACACACTGAACTCTATCTGAGAAGTAGTTAGTGAACCAGGCGAGGCAGTCATTAGAGAAACCAAGGCCGTTGAGTCTGCGAATAAGAATACGGTGATTGACAGAGTCGAAAGCCTTGGCCAGGTCGATGAAGACGGCTGCACAGTACTGTCATTTATCGATGGCGGTTATGATATCGTTTAGGACCTTGAGCGTGGCTGAGGTGCACCTGTGACCAGCTCGGAAACCGGATTGCATAGCGGAGAAGGAACGATGGGATTCGAAATGGTCAGTGATCAGTTTGTTCACTTGGCTTTCGAAGACTTTACAACGGCAGGACAGGATGGATATAGGTCCGTAACAGTTTGGGTCTAGAGTGTCTCCCCCTTTGAAGAGGGGGATGACCGCGTCCGCTTTTCAATCTTTAGGAATGTCAGACGATATGAAAGAGAGGTTGAACAGATTAGTAATAGGGGTTGCAACAATGACGGCAGATAATTTTAGGAAGAGAGGGTCCAGATTGTCTAGCCCAGCTGATTTGCAGGGATCCAGATTTTGCATCTTTATCAGAACATCAGCTGTCTGGATATGGGTGAAGGAGAAGAGGGGGGGCTTGGGCCAGTTGCTGTGGGGGGTGCAGAGCTGTTGGCCGGGTTTGGGGTAGCCAGGTGGAAAGCATGGCCAGCCGTAGAGAAATGCTTATTAAAATTCTCGATTATCCTGGATTTATCGGTGGTGACAGTGTTTCCTAGCCCCAGTGCAGTGGGCAGCTGGGAGGAGGTGCTCTTATTCTCCATGGACTTAAAGTGTCCCAAAACTTTTTGGAATTAGTGCTGCAGGATGCAAATTTCTGTTTGAAAAAGCTAGCCTTTGCTTTCCTGACTGACTGCGTGTATTGGTTCCTGACTTCCCTGAACAGTTGCATATCGTGGGGACTATTCGATGCTATTGCAGTCCGCCATGCTTCACCGTAGGGATGGTGCCAGGTTTCCTCCAGACGTGACGTTTGGCATTCAGGCCAAATAGTTCAATCTTGGTTTCATCAGACCAGAGAATCTTGTTTCTCATGGTCTGAGAGTCCTTTAGGTGCATTTTGGCAAACTCCAAGCAGGCTGTCATGTGCCTTTTACTGAGGAGTGGCTTCAGTCTGGCCACTCTACCATAAAGGCCTGATTGGTGGAGTGCTGCAGAGATGGTTGTCCTTCTGGAAGGGTCTCCCAAGTCCCATCTCCACAGAGGAACTCTGGAGCTCTTTCAGAGTGACCATTGGATTCTTGGTCATCTCCCTGACCAAGGCCCTTCTCCCCCGATTGCTCAGTTTGTCCGATCGGCCAGCTCTAGGAAGAGTCTTGGTGGTTCCAAACTTCTTCCATTTAAGAATGATGGAGGCCACTGTGGTCCTGGGGACCTTCAATGCTGCATATATGTGTCTTGACACAATCCTGTCTCGTTGCTCTACAGACAAGTCTTTCGACCTCATGTGGGACCTTATATAGACAGGTGTGTGACTTTCCAAATCATGTCCAATCAATTTAATTTACCACAGGTGGACTCCAATCAAGTTGTAGAAACATCTCAAGGATGATAAATGGAAACAGGATGCACCTGAGCTCAATTTCGAGTCTCTTAGCAAAAGGTCTGAATACTTACAGTTGAAGTCGGAAGTTTACATACACTTTGTCATGTTTTGTCATTTGATTATCATGTCTTGTCCCTGTGCTTCCCTTCCATTTGTCTCCCTCTGCTGGTCTTAGTAGGTTCTTTCCCTCTTTCTATTCCTCTCTCTTCCCCTCCCTCTCTTCCTCTCTCGCTCTCTCTCTATCGTTCCGTTCCTGCTCCCAGCTGTTCCTCATTTTCCTAACTACCTCATTTAATCTTTCACACCTGTCCCCTATTTTGCCCTCTGATTAGAGTTCCTATTTCTCCCTCTGTTTTCCGCTTCTGTCCTTGTCGGATCTTTGTTTGAGGTTTGCTGTTCTGTGTCCTGGTTCCGCCCTGTCGTGTTTTTGCCTTCAACAGATGCTGCGTGTGAGCAGGTGTCATCTAAGATATATCCTGGAGTACCGTTTTGTTTAAGACTGGAATAAAGACTCTGTTTTTGTTAAGTCGCTTTTGGGTCCTCATTCACCAGCATAACAGAAAGATCCGACCACAATGGACCCAGCGACTACGGATTCTCGCAACACTGCCATCGAGATCCAGGGAGCAATGCTCGGCAGACACGAGCAGGAATTGTCTGCTGCTCGTCATGCCGTTGAGACCCTGGCCGCTCAGGTTTCCAACCTCTCAGGACAGTTTCAGAGTCTTCGTCTCGTGCCACCTGTTACTTCCTGGTCTTCCGAGTCTTCGGAACCTAGGGTTAATAACCCACCATGTTACTCTGGGCAACCCACTGAGTGCCGCTCCTTTCTCACCCAGTGTGATATTGTGTTTTCTCTCCAGCCCAACACATACTCACGAGAGAGAGCTCGGATCGCCTACGTCATATCACTCCTTACTGGTCGGGCTCGGGAGTGGGGCACAGCTATCTGGGAGGCAAGGGCTGAGTGTACTAACGAATATCAGAACTTTAAAGAGGAGATGATACGGGTTTTTGATCGTTCAGTTTTTGGGAAGGAGGCTTCCAGGGTCCTGGCTTCCCTATGTCAAGGTGATCGATCCATAACGGATTACTCTATAGAGTTTCGCACTCTTGCTGCATCCAGTGACTGGAACGAGCCGGCGTTGCTCGCTCGTTTTCTGGAGGGACTTCACGCTGAGGTTAAGGATGAGATTCTCTCTCGGGAGGTTCCTTCCAGCGTGGACTCTTTGATTGCACTCGCCATCCGCATAGAACGACGGGTAGATCTTCGTCACCGAGCTCGTGGAGGAGAGCTCGCGTTAACGGTGTTTCCCCTCTCCGCATCTCAACCATCTTCTCCCATCAGCTCAGAGACTGAGCCCATGCAGCTGGGAGGTATTCGCATCTCGACTAAGGAGAGGGAACGGAGAATCACCAACCGCCTTTGTCTCTATTGCGGTTCTGCTGGACATTTTGTCATGTCATGTCCAGTAAAAGCCAGAGCTCATCAGTAAGCGGAGGGCTACTGGTGAGCGCTACTACTCAGGTCTCTCCATCAAGATCCTGTACTACCTTGTCGGTCCATCTACGCTGGACCGGTTCGGCTGCTTCCTGCAGTGCCTTGATAGACTCTGGGGCTGAGGGTTGTTTTATGGACGAAGCATGGGCTCGGAAACATGACATTCCTCTCAGACAGTTAGGGAGGCCCACGCCCATGTTCGCCTTAGATGGTAGTTCTCTCCCCAGTATCAGATGTGAGACACTACCTTTAACCCTCACAGTATCTGGTAACCACAGTGAGACCATTTCCTTTTTGATTTTTCGTTCACCTTTTACACCTGTTGTTTTGGGTCATCCCTGGCTAGTATGTCATAATCCTTCTATTAATTGGTCTAGTAATTCTATCCTATCCTGGAACGTTTCTTGTCATGTGAAGTGTTTAATGTCTGCTATCCCTCCTGTTTCTTGTGTCCCCTCTACTCAGGAGGAACCTGGGGATTTGACAGGAGTGCCGGAGGAATATCATGATCTACGCACGGTCTTCAGTCGGTCCAGAGCCAACTCTCTTCCTCCTCACCGGTCGTATGATTGTTGTATTGATCTCCTTCCGGGGACCACTCCCCCTCGGGGTAGACTATACTCTCTGTCGGCTCCCGAACGTAAGGCTCTCGAGGATTATCTGTCTGTTTCTCTCGATGCCGGTACCGTGGTGCCTTCTTCCTCTCCCGCCGGAGCGGGGTTTTTCTTTGTTAAGAAGAAGGACGGTACTCTGCGCCCCTGCGTGGATTATCGAGGGCTGAATGACATAACGGTTAAGAATCGTTATCCGCTTCCCCTTATGTCGTCAGCCTTTGAGATGCTGCAGGGAGCCAGGTTCTTTACTAAGTTGGACCTTCGTAACGCTTACCATCTCGTACGCATCAGAGAGGGGGACGAGTGGAAAACGGCGTTTAACACTCCGTTAGGGCATTTTGAATACCGGGTTCTGCCGTTCGGTCTCTCTAATGCTCCAGCTGTCTTTCAGGCATTAGTTAATGATGTACTGAGAGACATGCTGAACATCTTTGTTTTCGTTTACCTTGACGATATCCTGATTTTTTCATCGTCACTCGAGATTCATGTTCAGCACGTTCGACGTGTACTCCAGCGCCTTTTAGAGAATTGTCTCTACGTGAAGGCTGAGAAGTGCGCCTTTCATGTCTCCTCTGTCACTTTTCTTGGTTCTGTCATTTCCGCTGAAGGCATTCAGATGGATCCCGCTAAGGTCCAGGCTGTCAGCGATTGGCCCGTTCCTAAGTCACGTGTCGAGTTGCAGCGTTTTCTCGGTTTCGCTAATTTCTATCGGCGTTTCATTCGTAATTTCGGTCAAGTGGCTGCCCCTCTCACAGCTCTGACTTCTGTCAAGACTTGCTTTAAGTGGTCCGGTTCCGCCCAGGGAGCTTTTGATCTCCTCAAGAAGCGTTTTACATCCGCTCCTATCCTTGTTACTCCTGACGTCACTAAACAATTTATTGTCGAGGTTGACGCTTCAGAGGTGGGCGTGGGAGCCATTCTGTCCCAGCGCTTCCAGTCTGACGATAAGGTTCATCCTTGCGCTTACTTTTCTCATCGCCTGTCGCCATCGGAACGCAACTATGATGTGGGTAACCGCGAACTGCTCGCTATCCGCTTAGCCATAGGCGAATGGCGACAGTGGTTGGAGGGGGCGACCGTTCCTTTTGTCGTTTGGACTGACCATAAGAACCTTGAGTACATCCGTTCTGCCAAACGACTTAATGCACGTCAAGCTCGTTGGGCGTTGTTTTTCGCTCGTTTTGAGTTCGTGATTTCCTATCGCCCGGGAAATAAGAACACCAAGCCTGATGCTTTATCCCGTCTCTTTAGTTCTTCTGTGGTTTCTACCGACCCCGAGGGGATTCTCCCTGAAGGGCGTGTTGTCGGGTTGACTGTCTGGGGAATTGAGAGACAGGTAAAGCAAGCGCTCACTCACACTGCGTCGCCGCGCGCTTGTCCTAGTAACCTTCTGTTTGTTCCTGTCTCTACTCGTCTGGCTGTTCTTCAGTGGGCTCATTCTGCCAAGTTAGCTGGCCACCCCGGTGTTCGGGGTACGCTTGCTTCTATTCGCCAGCGGTTTTGGTGGCCTACTCAGGAGCGGGACACGCGTCGTTTCGTGGCTGCTTGTTCGGACTGCGCGCAGACTAAGTCAGGTAACTCTCCTCCTGCCGGTCGTCTCAGACCGCTTCCCATTCCTTCTCGACCATGGTCTCACATCGCCTTAGACTTTATTACCGGTCTGCCTTCGTCTGCGGGGAAGACTGTGATTCTTACGGTTATCGATAGGTTCTCTAAGGCGGCACATTTCATTCCCCTCGCTAAGCTTCCTTCCGCTAAGGAGACGGCACAAATCATCATTGAGAATGTGTTCAGAATTCATGGCCTCCCGTTAGACGCCGTTTCAGACAGAGGTCCGCAATTCACGTCACAGTTTTGGAGGGAGTTCTGTCGTTTGATCGGTGCTTCCGTCAGTCTCTCTTCCGGGTTTCATCCCCAGTCTAACGGTCAAGCAGAAAGGGCCAATCAGTCGATTGGTCGCATTTTACGCAGCCTTTCGTTTCGAAACTCTGCGTCTTGGGCAGAACAGCTCCCCTGGGCTGAGTATGCTCACAACTCGCTTCCTTCGTCTGCTACCGGGCTATCTCCGTTTCAGAGTAGTCTTGGTTACCAGCCTCCTCTGTTCTCGTCCCAGCTCGCCGAGTCCAGCGTTCCCTCCGCTCAGGCTTTTGTCCAACGTTGTGAGCGCACTTGGAGGAGGGTCAGGTCTGCACTTTGCCGTTACAGGGCGCAGACTGTGAGAGCCGCCAATAAACGTAGGATTAAGAGTCCTAGGTATTGTCGCGGTCAGAGAGTGTGGCTTTCCACTCGTAACCTTCCCCTTACGACAGCTTCTCGCAAGTTGACTCCGCGGTTCATTGGTCCGTTCCGTGTCTCTCAGGTCGTCAATCCTGTCGCTGTGCGACTGCTTCTTCCGCGACATCTTCGTCGCGTCCACCCTGTCTTCCATGTCTCTTGTGTCAAGCCTTTTCTTCGCGCTCCCGTTCGTCTTCCCTCCCCCCCTCCCGTCCTTGTCGAGGGCGCACCTATTTACAAGGTACGGAAGATCATGGACATGCGTTCTCGGGGACGTGGTCACCAGTACTTAGTGGATTGGGAGGGTTACGGTCCTGAGGAGAGGAGTTGGGTTCCATCTCGGGACGTTTTGGACCGTTCGTTGATTGATGATTTCCTCCGTTGCCGCCAGGGTTCCTCCTCGAGTGCGCCAGGAGGCGCTCGGTGAGTGGGGGGGTACTGTCATGTTTTGTCATTTGATTATCATGTCTTGTCCCTGTGCTTCCCTTCCATTTGTCTCCCTCTGCTGGTCTTAGTAGGTTCTTTCCCTCTTTCTATTCCTCTCTCTTCCCCTCCCTCTCTTCCTCTCTCGCTCTCTCTCTATCGTTCCGTTCCTGCTCCCAGCTGTTCCTCATTTTCCTAACTACCTCATTTAATCTTTCACACCTGTCCCCTATTTTGCCCTCTGATTAGAGTTCCTATTTCTCCCTCTGTTTTCCGCTTCTGTCCTTGTCGGATCTTTGTTTGAGGTTTGCTGTTCTGTGTCCTGGTTCCGCCCTGTCGTGTTTTTGCCTTCAACAGATGCTGCGTGTGAGCAGGTGTCATCTAAGATATATCCTGGAGTACCGTTTTGTTTAAGACTGGAATAAAGACTCTGTTTTTGTTAAGTCGCTTTTGGGTCCTCATTCACCAGCATAACACACTTAGGTTGGAGTCATTAAAACTTGTTTTTCAACCACTCCACAAATGTCTTGTTAATTAACTATAGTTTTGGAAAGTCGGTTAGGACATCTACTTTGTGCATGACACAAGTCATTTACAGACAAGTGTTTACAGACAGATTATTTCACTTATAATTCACTGTATCACAATTCCAGTGGGTCAAAAGTTTACATACAATAAGTTGACTGCCTTTAAACAGCTTGGAAAATTCCAGAAAATGACGTCATGGCTTTAGAATCTTCTGATAGGCTAATTGACATAATTTGAGTCAATTGGAGGTGTACCTGTGGATGTATTTCAAGGCCTACCTTCAAACTCAGTGCCTCTTTGCTTGACATCATGGGAAAATCTAAAGAAATCAGCCAAGACCTCAATTTTTTTTTGTAGACCTCCACAAGCCTGGTTCATCCTTTGGAGCAATTTCCAAACGCCTGAAGGTACCACGTTCATCTGTACAAACAATAGTATGCAAGTATTAAACACCATTGGACCACTAAGCCGTCATACCGCTCAGGAAGGAAACACGTTCTGTCTCCTAGAGATGAACGTACTTTGGTGCGAAAAGTGCAAATCAATCCCAGAACAACAGCAAAGGACCATGTGAAGATGTTGGAGGAAACAGGTACAAAAGTAGCTATATCCACAGTAAAACGAGTCCTATATCGACATAACCTGAAAGTCCGCTCAGCAAGGAAGAAGGCACTGTTCCAAAACCGCCATAAAAAAGTCAGACTACGGTTTGCAACTGCACATGGGGACAAAGATCTTACTTTTTGGAGAAATGTCCTCTGGTCTGATGAAACAAAAATAGAACTATTTGGCCATAATGACCATAGTTATGTTTGGAGGAAAAAGGGGTGTGGCTTGCAACCTGAAGAACAACATCCAAACCGTGAAGCACGGGGGTGGCAGCATCATGTTGTGGGGGTGCTTTGCTACAGGAGGGACTGGTACACTTCACAAACTAGATGGCATCATGAGACAGGGAAATGATGTGGATATATTGAAGCAACATCTTAAGACATCAGTCAGGAAGTTAATGGGTCTTCCAAATGGACAATAACCCCAAGCATACTTCCAAAGTTGTGGCAAAATGGCTTAAGGACAACAAAGTCAAGGTATTGGAGTGACCATCACAAAGCCCTGACCTCAACCCTAAAGAAAATTTGTGGGCAGAACTGAAAAAGCGTGTGTGAGCAAGGAGACCTACAAACCTGACTCAGTTACACCAGCTCTGTCAGGAGGAATGGGACAAAATTCCCCCAACTTATTGTGGGAAGCTTGTGGATGCTACCCAAAACGTTTGACCCACGTTAAACAATGTAAAGGCAATGCTACAAAATACTAATTGAGTGTATGTAAACTTCTGACCCACTGGGAAAAACTTATTTCTGTTTTTAATTTTTAATAATTTAGCAAACATTTCTTAAACCTGGTTTTGCTTTGTCATTATGGGGTATTGTGTGTAGATTGATGAGTTTTTGTAAAAATGTTGAATCAATTTTAGAATAAGTCTGTGACGTAACAAAATGAGGAAAAAGTCAAGGGGTCTGAATACTCACCGAATGTATTAGTATGTAGAATAGAGATTAAGTGTGGTTTGTTAGTTGTTTAGATATCTTGGCCATGTTCTGTTATAATCTTCACCCGGCACAGCCAGAAGAGGACTGGCCACCTCTCATAGCCTGGTTCCGCTCTAGGTTTCTTCCTAGGTTTGGCCTTTCTAGGGAGTTTTTCCTAGCCACCGTGCTCCTACACCTGCATTGCTTGCTGTTTGGGGTTTTGGGCTGGGTTTCTGTACAGCACTTTGATATATCAGCTGATGTAAGGGTTATATAAATAAATTTGATTTGATTTGAAATTTCATTAGATAATTAGAGGTATTTTAGCACATCAAAAGGTCAACATAAGACCAGAGAATGGATATTTGCCTCTGTTTGGGGAAATGTTGGGCCGGTTGCACAGATTTGAAGGCATGAAGACATTTGATCTTGAGACTAGGAAAGAGTGGAGAGGAGATCCGTCAGAAGAGTTCACACAGACAGACATATCATACATGATTAAAGTTAAAACGTGCTCCACATTTATGTCAAAGTGACCGCCAGACTTGGCACATGACAACATACAACATGCTTGGCCAACAATGAGCAGTGAGGGTTCCGCGTTGCCAATAGTGGATCTTGTTGGTGATTTGTGATGAGCAGGTGAGGGCTGCAGTGACAGAGTGAAACTGAAACGGATCAGGGGAAAGAGATACTGGGGGCTGCATTGAAGTGGTTGCTGGGAGTCTACACAAAAAAAAAAAATCTAAAAGGGTCCTTCGGCTGTCCCCATGGGAGAAGCAATTTTGGTTCCAGGTAGAACCTTTTTGGTTTCAATATAGAACCCTCTGTAGAAAGGGTTCTACCTGCAACCAAAAAGGTCTCTTCAAAGGGTTCTTCTATGGGGACAGCCGAAGAACCCTTTACATGGATGGTGTGACTGGAATGTATGGACCTAGAGGAAATACTGGCAGTGAATATAGACAGGAAACCCTTTAAGAGAGTTTGATCATGATGCTTAGCCGCGGGAAGTAGGGGTGCTGAGGGTGCTGCAGCACCCCTGAAAAATCATTATTACTATTTATTTATTTCTCACAAAAGTAGTGCACTGGACCTTTATTGGTACTGCATTAACCGAATGAAATATCCATTTGTAGCACCAAACATCTTCCAGCGGCTACGTCATGGTGCACTGCTTCGGTTCATTTCAAAGATACGGAGATACTGTATTTTATCCCAGTAAGATCCCAGTTTTATTAAGGCTACAATCATCTGCAGGCGAGTCAAGGAATCAGGCAACTAAACTCAGTTGCATGGGCGCTGTATGCCCTAGGGGACAGCTTAGAAAGGATGGATGAAAGGATAGAGATAATAGAGTACACTAGAGAGATGACAGGTCTTGTGTAGGGGGTGTGGTTGTTTACCTGGAGGCGGTGGGGGAAAAGAGTGGGAATTTGTTCGCACTCGTCTACTGCCGTCACAGGAGCCTGTCAGAGACGCAGAGAAAAAAGGTAAGTAATGTTAACCAGCAGCATTGTGTATATACTGTAGATGAAATGTCAGTAGAGATTGTACAAAAAAAATCACCTTTACCAATGGAGAGTAACACTGAGGAACAGGAATTATAATTCAATCCTCAAATGTTTACGTTTGGTGGTAATAATACCATAATACCTATATATGTATTTTTTTAATAGAGTAGGCAGACAATTTCTGCAAATTGATATTTCTGAACACTCACCTTTCCTCATTCTGCTGTTAGGATTAGGGTATGTGAAGGATCGGACTCGTTTGTTTGGACTAATTCCCACAACTATTGGAGAACAAGCCAAGTACACATAAATACATTACTGCCAATGCAATAGAAAGCAACAGAGATTCTTCAAAATGTTTCCTCATTATGACATGCAGCAGATATAATGCTGACCTGATCCCTCCTCCCATCGCTCTGCTCTCCTCTGTAGAAAATCAGTTCAGAAAGAAAGTTCAGAAATACAAACTAATGATACATATTCTTCCATTACATATTTCTGAATGTATCCTTTTGATTAGCAACTACTTTTTAATAATGCATGTGCATCATTTGTCAACATGTTACCCTTCAGGATATGATTCAGATTACCTTCATGGAAAGCGTGAAAGACTTCTGAAAGACGAACACCGGTGGGGCAAGCACAGTTTTCTCTGTGAAAAGACAGATTATAGCACAGTTAGAGAATTATCCTTATTGAAGTTTGATACAGCGACTGAGTCATTATCCATGAGTGAATCTTAGCTAAACCGTAACTGAGTTTAAAAGCGTTTACTTAAATTCAAATAGGAAAACACTTTTCCTAATTTTGTCACTGAAACCACAAAGACGTAACCAGGGAAATGACTGAGACTGTGAGCTGTCAGTACACACTGTTCTGCCAAGACACTAAAATGCAAAGTTAGGAAAATCAACAGTAGCACTGTTCTGAATTTCAGAGTAATTTCCTACTACATTTATTATTCCTCAATTAATCCTCAAAAAACACAGCCAACTAAACAAGGACCCAAAGAGCGGTGAGATCTCTAGGCTCGCCCACAGTTCTGACTGGAGATGTCCATCGTCATCCCACCCCAATGTGTTATTTTAATCAATGGAGGCTTTGACATCCAAGGCCTCTTATGTAACCACGCAGCCTGACAACAGGCCCTGGACGCTGGGGACAAGCCCACCGTGGCAGGGCTGAGTGATGGGATAGCAGTGGAGGTGTGAGCCAGCTATGCACCAGACGCCAAGACTTGGCCCTGGGTCAAACTGACTGAGACTGGTCCAGACCTGTATGGAGGCTATAAATACACAGGAACTCTGTCACTGATCTGACCTCATATGATCAACTCAGCTTAGAGTCAATTAGTAAGGTCTTTTGGTGTGCTAATTCACATGTTGAGATTTGCCAGTGCTGTGTCAGTCAGTGACTGTGTTCACTATGGGCATGGAGAAAGATGGCGTTCACACTTCACAGTCAGTGACAGATGGTCACTTGGAATTCACCCAAGTCTATGGTGTGAGCAGCCTATTCTAAAGACAACTGACTGTTCAGATGCAACTGATTAATATGTGTCCTATATACTGATGATTAACAGTGTTTGATTTTTGCATTTATGCAGTTGTTCAACTTTCTTTGAAAGCTAAAAAGTACAGTAATGGGTCAATGGAGGCTATTTCTAACACAAGCCACAGTAATCCTGTCTGTGACCTCCTGGGGAAATCAGAGCAAGCTCTACTTATTAACTCTACAGTCCAACTCTAAAGGCTTCCAGTCACATGACCTACTGTAGACAAACAGCAGGTCCCCACAAATGGAATTGCAATTAGTTTACACAACACTCCAACAGTCAAGTGGTGCAAGAGACAAGTGCCTATTACTCTGAATGTAACAGCATAGAAGGGTGGTCATCAGTGTATAAGGTAGAGTGTTTTTGCTGAGTGTCAATAGGAGCACTGTGTATCCTCCCTGACACATAGGTGATGTCATCGCTGCTGTGGGAAAATACTTATTCACAGGTTAGGTACCGTACTACTCACAGTTGAGTTTGGTCACCCCAGACAACGCGAATATACAGGAACAATTAAACCCATTGCATCTCCTCCATCTCAACTCTTCTTTCCCGAATCTCCACTAACCTTTCCTACTCTTCTCTCCTTCTCTCTCCTCTTCCTCCCCTCCTCCCCCCTTATCCTATCTTCTGTCTGGGCAGACAGTGTCTCAGTTACCATAGGTCTGAGTGTCCAGAGGTCAGACAGCCCCGGACCTCGGCTGAGGGCCATACGTAACAGACGTCATGAGAAAATCCTGACATGATGCACACTGTCAGGCTAGCGCCAGAGAGCAGGCAACTCTTTATGACAGCCGCTCTTTTTCCACATCACGGATTGAAAGGGTCATTACATAAGTGAGAGAGGAGAGTACTAAATAAACACGTTTCATGAACAGACATGCTTGCCATTTATGAAATGAAAAATAAATTAAGCTAGTTTCCTTTAAGCTTAAAAGAGCATTCCTTGGAATATTGCTGACAAGGTCTGTCTATACATTAATCAATTTTTACATTTTTTTTTCTCAAAGAGAAAAAACCCTAACATGCTTGTATCTGGTAGAAAAACCCGAGAAGCACTGGAAACTAAGGCAAGACCCAATCACTCAGAGACGAGGACCATACAATGGTGATCTATGAAGATTGACATCAATAGAGATGCACATGCCCTGTCCATGCTCATTGCAGGAGTGGATCATAAATATTTCCTGAGGCCTCTCAAAGAGAATTAATGCTCACAGGTAGACCATTCTATTGCAGTCTTTATAAGGAAGGCACAACTAACTAGTCTTTATTGTATGAAGACCTCAACAGAGCCTTTCAGCAGCATGTACTAAAAAAACAGTAAGCCTACTCTAAAAGTGAATCATGTCATTTTTCCATGGTAATACTTTCATTTGGTTGGAATCTGTTTTCTGTACAGATTTTGAATAAAATATAATTGTTTAATGTCCCCTAGTTTCAGCTTTTGGAAGGCACAGAGGAGAGATTGAACTGTTTGTTGAAGTATGTTTTGTTCTCTCTGTCCTCTGCTAGTGGTAACTTAACCATCCTGTAAAGAAGCAGTGAGCTTCTCTTCTGGCAGAAGCTGAATATGCCATAAACACCACTGCCAGCAGTGGCAGTGCTCCACAAACCGCTGCCCTGAGAAAGAGACGCAGAGGAGAGCCCATTAAACACACATGCACGCATGCACATTTTCTCAAATTTCCTTGTCTCTGTTAGGAGCAGGAGTGGGTTGGTGCGGGGAGCACTCCCCCTAAAAGCTGCCTCAAACTAGGCTACTCTGGTCTCAATCAGAATGTTACTCCGTGGCTGGGCGGGGTTAAAGGGGCAGAGGACCAGGAAAAAAAATCACTCCGCCATGTCACAAGCAGCAGCTGCCCACACAACACTCACATTGGGGGACAATGCTTTGCTCCAAGCCCCCACCAAGCCCCGTCCCCTTCATAACGCTGCCTTGCCTCCCCCTGTCTTCCCCCTAATTGAGCGTACCCACTGTCACATGTTATGAAGACAGCCTCTATTCACACACGTGCTGGCTGCGGGCCCAAGTGGGGTTTCAGTGGTTCCAGCAACCGTTCTCAGATCGTCCAAACGAGAACAACACAACAATAGCTCAATCTAGCAGAACATCTGGGCTTCATTTGGGGAGCTGGGGTAACATAAGGACAAAACAACTTGAAAGACCACGTGGCCACCATACAGTTGCATCACAGCCTTATGGTCAGACAGATGGTTACAGACATTGATATAAACCAGTCAGACAAAAACAGCACTATTCTTCTAATACAAGAATGTGAGTTCTGGATTTGGGAACTCAACAAAACAATATTTACAGTGTGAATTTCAGCCGCAAAGCCTGAACTAATAAATGTCACCCACCAGTGCAATTCACCAGGGGTATTCACTCTTACCCTACGAAGTCCGGAGCCTGCTGGTTTTCTGTTCTACCTGATACTTAATTGGACCCACCTGGTATCCCAGGTCTTTAATCAAGGACTGATTTGAGAGGAATAATGAAAAAAAGCGGAACTAGCTTCGATGTCTATTCCTGAACCAACTCAGTGGCCTTGTGGTTAGAGTGTCTGCCCTGAGATTGCAAGATTGGGAGTTTGATCCCCGGTTGAGTCATACCAAAGCTGTAAAATTGAGACCTGATGCGTCTCTGCTTGGCACTCAACATTAAGGAGATAGATTGGGGGTAAGGCCCTGTGATAGAGTAGTGTCCTGTCCAGGGGGTGTCCTTGTACCAAGGTTTGTGCAAGGCTACTTACTCTTTCTGATAAAAGAGAGGGCTTTCCTAATATATATAGGGACCTCACACTGTATGAACAAAGATACCATTTTAGGAAAACGTTTGGGGCCTCCTGTAGAACAGGAAATGCTGAAAGGAAAACCTTAACTCTGCTGGTGCCCCAGATTCCAGCCAAGGACCCCCTGCAAAGGGTCTAACACACACACGCAAGCACGCGCAAGCACACACACACACACACACACACACACACACACACACACACACACACACACACACACACACGCACGCACGCACGCACGCACGCACGCACGCACGCACACACACACACACACACACACACACGGAGCTCCCCCTGGATGCTGTCTTACTCCTGAGTCCATAAGCCAGACTGGGCCTCTAACAGGCTATTATAAGGGGTGCTTCACCACTATAGGAATGTTGGGCTACTTACAACAACCTCCAACTATGGGAACGGGCATATCTAACTCACTGAGGCCTCAGTCACACCCTCATGAATCACTTGTCATATCTCTGTTAGCTCTGCAGCTCTGGACGAAAACAGACTTTTACTGAGAAACTAGGAGAAAATAAGATCTTACCGGATTGAATGTCCTAAGACCATTTGATTTTCCTGGGAATATCAGAAATTATTTGTAATTTATTGATGAGCTATTGTGCTAATCTTTAATAATTTGGTTACCTCGATGGCCTCTTAACTCGACCTAAACACTATCTCAGCCTGCTTATTATTTCCCCTACAGCAAACAGCGGGGCTAAACATGGTTACCATTGAAAGTACCGGTAACGAGACAGTATTTCTGAATTTACTGTGAGCTATACATCCAAATCGCTCTAGTTAAGGCCCCTGGGAAAACATTCAAATCCAGAACTTCGGGTCAACTGCTCTGCTTCTCTTGTAGATGTTTTTTTTTCTTCTTCTCCACCTAGCAATAGAATAATCTAGTATGTTTCGTCACTTCAGTCTGAAACATGAACAGACGTGTGATTGGAAATCTAAAAGGGGAAGGTGGGTGCCTATAACACCATAAGAAGGAGGGGGACTGTAGTTTGGGTATGGAGGAGGGAGGGGGGATATCTCAGTGTTCACGCTGGAACATGAGAAAGAGCCTAGTCATTGGCCATGACCAGAGCTAGCTAGTTTGGTAGCTTGGTGGAGAAAACTGGTATTAGCTAGCCTGACCTGGTCCTCGTTTTCATTAGTGGAGTCTGTAACCTCAAGTGGGTGGTAAATAATAACCACTACTCCTGGGATGAGATCTGATCATGTCTTACACATACAGTACTTCTCCAATGCACTCACTTCATCCCTGATTCCTGACACATCCCACTGTGTTACACCAGGGTGACACTGAGCTGCAGATGACAACCCTGCAGCCATAGAATGTCAACTCATCCATATAGGTTAGACATGGATGTGCAAAAGGTTACAGGCTTGGTTCAAAAGCAACACGTACCAAGCTATAACTGTATTATAAATGTACTGAGATCAAACTATAACTGTATTATAAATGTACTGAGATCAAACTATAACTGTATTATAAATGTACCAAGATCAAACTATAACTGTATTATAAATGTACTGAGATCAAACTATAACTGTATTATAAATGTACTGAGATCAAACTATAACTGTATTATAAATGTACCAAAATCAAACTATAACTGTATTATAAATGTACCAAGAACCAAGCTATAACTGTATTATAAATATACCAAGATGTACCCAGCTATAACTGTATTGTAAATGTACGAAGAACCAAGCTATAACTGTATTTTAAATCAGGTCAATTACTGAACCACACGTTCATCCTCCTGCATTGTTTTCCAGAAAATCAACAGGCCTGAGCTAAGAACCTGTCCAGAGCCCACATATACTGTGTCCATGCTTCTGTGCATGTGTGCTCTATGTAGTTAAATAAGATAAGAACACTAGAGATATTGCATCAGGATACAGTGTGTATGTATGTATGTGTATGTGCGTGTGTGTGTTCATTATGAGTGTAGACTAAATATTGATGTCACTACTGAAAGAGCAAAGAAGAGCAATGATATCTACATGTGCTATGGTAAACAATTGTGTATTTTTCCAAATATTTTTCTGTGAATGAGTTTCATGTTTGCAGTAGGGCCTACTAAGAGCTTGTCACATTGAGAGTGAATAAATGGGGAATATTAATCATGTGTGGCATTATGGCACTAAAAACATAATCTCTAAAAATAAAAACAAAACCTTGATTATATTAAGGTCTTCAAATCTATTCATATTATTATCTAGCAGTAAAGATCTGTTCAAGTCGCTTTAAAAAAGTGAGACGCAATGACAACCATACCGTTTAACTCCTCAGGTCCGTCCTGCGCGCATCCTCCATCCCCCGAGTGCTGCCACGAAGAGGTGTTCCCCATCAGCGGTCTGGCGGTGACAGCTCCTCCCGCTCCACACATACTGTCCGCGGGCTCCATCGTACAGGAAGGCTTTGCATGGAAGTCCGAGACAGGCATCATTGAATAATACCCTGAAATATCTTCGTTCGGGGAAAGATTCCCTCTCATTCTACGGATCTGAAGATGTGATAAACTACCGTAGTAAAATAAACACAACCTCAAGAAAATAAAGAAGAATCCAGATAAAGGTGGTGATTTGCTCCTTTGGTGTCAAAACTTGATACTCCTGATTTGTTGATTTTGGCACTCTCCAGTCAGTTGTCTGTCGCGTAGCCTTTGCTGTGTGTGTGAATGAACAGTCATATCCCGTGTTTACTACCGAGCATGGCTCCTGGCTGCTTGTGAAATGTGGGCGTGGTAAGTCTTGAGTGATTTAGCCAGGGCAGCACCCTCAATCAGTTTGTAGCGCTAAATTCACTCTTCTCTTATGCCATTAAAAACATTTCCCAAAAATACAAATAAATGCTATTCTGCGCAATCCTACAGATTTACCCGCTATAGCCTAGACGATGTAACCTATTAAGTAGGTACTGCATAATAAAGAAACATAGATTCTGCCATGATGGGTGCTACATGAAAGTAATCTGCCCAGACAAAGAAATTGGATGTCTCTACCATGCTCTAGATTAGAAATAGGTGTAAATGAACATTTGACAACATATGCTCAATTTGCCAGTGCAGGAATTCCAATGGTTGTGTGCTAGAACAAACAGTGATGAACAATGGCATGATGCTCTGTGTGTTATTGCCTTATCCCCACTGGAATGGAATTTATGGAACTTTGCCCAAAGATCACCTGAATCTAACTCTCATGAGTAGAACTCAAAGTTCAAGTTAAGCATTTTGCAAAAGCCCAAGCCACAATAAGGTATTATACAGAAACAGTTGAGAAGCAGCTCAACTGCCATTCAAAAGTTGATGCAGCTGCATGTAACTCAAGTACAGTAGGCCAGGCCTGTGTAATGAACTTTGAGTTCTACTCATGAGAGACAACCTGGGAAATGTCCAGAGTGAGCTTGTATTCAAATGTTGTTGGATTCTTGCCCCAAATCATGAGGGAGAAACAGGATATGAATCTGTGTAGCCTTTGCTTAATGAGAGACAATAGTGGCAACTTCACTCTGTGCTGCAACTTCATTCCCACTATTCCCAAATTCCATGGTAGCTGCACTACTTATTTATTATTGACAGTATATGGTGACACAGAGCCTTGATTCTTATTATAGTAGATGCATAATGACACTAATTATCACAATTTTCATCATTTAATAAAGCATTCTGTCTTTCTATTGATCCTAACTTAGTCTTGTCTGTTGAGTGTGTAGTTTACCCGGTGATAGGAATGGTAAATGTGGCCCAGTGCCCATAGCTATTAATAACCTGGAGTGGACCGTTGAGCTCTATCATTAAGAATAGTTTTATGAATTGCCAGCTAAATAAATCAACATTTGTTTATTAGGTTTCTTTTACAAATTGTCCCAAGACAGCTAAGGATTAATGTGATATCAGGAGACATTTTAAAATGCCAAGCAGCATTAGAACACACAGTACATGCTGGTGCCTGCCTGGTTGTCATGTGAGATCCCCCAGCTGGTGATTGTGATTCATTGACTATACAGGGACAGGCTCTGAGTGAAGGGTGCAGGACTGGAATGGGCTGGTTTTCGGAGCATGCTCAGTTGGAGCGGGAGGAATTTTCCACTGTGTGTCCATGCAGCAGCCATAGAGGGGGCAAAGGCTTTCTGTTCAGAGGGGCTGCTTGTGTGCATGAGTTATGTTGTAGTGTGTTATTGTGTGTAACTGTGCATTCATTTTTACTTCATCTGTTTAGTGGTATAACTACTGTGGACGATGAGTGTATCTGTTTATGTGTGTACAGTATGTATGAGCTCTTGTGTTCTTTCATGTTTTTTTTTTAGTTCATGGCTTTTTTTCACAATATGTTTTTATGTCATTGGGGGATGTTAGGGGTTGTATGTCTGTTTGTTGTGTTTGTCTATGTGTGGTCTGAATGTGCTTGCTCTGACTGTGAGCATTTCACAATCATGGTTTGTTTTTAACTCTCAGGGCCCGGCTCCCCCTCGACTATCTCTCTCTCTCTGGGCCAGAGGGTATTCCTTTTTAGGTCCATTACACATTACACAACCCTTTCTGCCCTTCATCTATCTCAGCTGATAACAATCAGCAGGTCTTTCTCTCTCTCACCGACCTTGGCACAGAACACTATAATTGGACTATAGCCGTGTGTGTGTGTGAGTCCACAACATACCCTGCTAATGCTCAGGTCTGACCAGGCCATTATAACCCATAAAACAGATGTCACTGAACCTTTTACTTCCACAATCTTCTGAAGTCCCATCATATTACAGTATTGAAAGGGAATTCAGTCATGTTATAAATGTGTACATTATATGAATTATGGTAATAAAAAAAGTAATTTACCTGAATGCACTGAGGGAGAAATAAGTGGAAACACTACATTTTGAGAAAATGTGAGCTCCTCATAAATCAGTGCACCTGGGATCGGATGGGAGTGTTTATGACAATTTTGCCAGTGAAATATTTCAAGACATCTGGGTTAATACAGTGCCATCTATTGGTGAAAGGTTCTCAATGTTATTTTTCAAATAAAAAATTAAATAAAATGTTATTAGTCACATGCATTGAATACAACATTCACCTTACATTGAAATACTTGCTTACAAGCTCTTTCCCAAAGAGATTAATAAGAAGATAAAAACATAAGAGAAATTAAACACACAAGAATGCAGCTATATACAGGGAGTACCAATAAAATAACAATGTGCATTGGGATACATGTTAGTTGAGGTAGGTATGTACTGTCACGTCCTGACCATAGTGCTTATGTGTTTTGCTTGTTTTAGTGTTGGTCAGGACGTGAGCTGGGTGGGCATTCTATGTTGTGTGTCTAGTTTGTCTGTTTCTGTGTTCGGCCTAATATGGTTCTTAATCAGAGGCAGCTGTCAATCGTTGTCCCTGATTGAGAATCATATATAGGTGGCTTGTTTTGTGTTGGGATTTTGTGGGTGGTTGTTTCCTGTCTTTGTGTTTTCTATGCACCAGCTAGGACTGTATCGGTTTGCCACATTTATTCTTTTGTATTTGTTAAGTGTTCACGTTTAACGTTCGTATTAAACATGTTGAGCACTGGCTACGCTGCCTGTTGGTCTGATCCCTGTTACACCCCCTCTTCTAGTGAAGAGAGGAAAGGCTGCCGTTACATGTACATGTAGGCAAGGGTAAAGTGACTAGGCATCAGGATAGATAATAATACCATGTTGTGTACTTTGCTTTGTTGTGCTACTGTTACTTTCTGCTGACTGCTAATACATGGTTCAGTAACACAGCTATAAATTCCTTATTGATTCAACGTTCTTTTTTCATTTGGAGCTAATCACAGACAAACTGAATTCCTGCACCTGAATACTTATACACCATTGGAAAAAAAACTGAAACACTTTGCAGATGTTCCTTGACCACCCATATAGGCATTTGAAGCTGAACACCAACCTATCCATCGCCAAAAAAAGAAGAACAAAATTGAAAAGAAGCCTGGAATAAGGAGTAGAGAATCTAAAGAGGTAGAGTAGTTTTGACCATACAGGAGTTGGGATCTTAAAGTAGTCTACAATTAATTAGGATGCCAATTGTTTCCCATAGTCTCTCTAGCAGGACAACGACCTGAAATAAACTTCAATATCAGTATCCTATGGAGTGATTTAAACATATACAGTTGAAGTCGGAAGTTTACATACACTTAGGTTGGAGTCATTAAAACTCGTTTTTCAACCACTCCACAAATTTCTTGTTAAAACTTCTCTAGGACAGGGGGCAGCATTTTCACGTTTGGATGAAAAGCATACCCAAATTCAACTGCCAGCTACTCATAAGATAAGATAAGATATGCAAATTGTTAGTAGATTTGGATAGAAAACACTCTGAAGTTTCTAAAACTGTTTGAATCATGTCTGTGAGTATAACAGAACTTATTTAGCAGGCAAAACCCCGAGGACAAACATTCAGATTTTTGTTGTTGTTGAGATCACTCTCTTTTCAATGGATTTTCATTGGGAATACAAATTTCTAATGGACCTTCTTGCAGTTCCTACCGCTTCCACTGGATGTCAACAGTCTTTAGAAATTGGTTGAGGGTTTTTCCTTTGTGTGATGAAGAAGTACGGCCATTTTGAATCAGGGTCACTTGTTGTGTCCTGTTTGTTAGAGGCGTATGACCAGAAGGCTAGCTACAGTTTGTTTTAATCCTGTATTGAACACAGATCATCCCGTCTTCAATTTTATCGATTATTTACGTAAAAAAATACCTAAAGTTGTATTACAAAAGTAGTTTGAAATGTTTTGGCAAAGTTTACAGGTAACTTTTGAGATATTTTGTAGTCACGTTTCACAAGTTGGAACTGGTGTTTTTCTGCATCAAACACGCCAAATAAATGGACATTTTGGATATATATCAACGGAATTGTAACGGCTTTCGTCTTCCTCTGACGAGGAGTAGTAGGAAGGATCGGAAGACCAATGTGCAGCGTGGTACGTATCCATATTTATTACAATACTTTTCCAGAATGAACAAAAACAATGAACTGACGAAAACCAACAAAGCTACAGTCCCGAACTAGTGAACACAGAAAAAACAGGAACACACGAACAGGAACAATCACCCACAAAACACACTACAAAACAGGCTACCTAAATATGGTTCCCAATCAGAGACAATGACTAACACCTGCCTCTGATTGAGAACCATATCAGGCCAAACAAGAAACCCCACATAGAAACAGAAAACATAGACTGCCCACCCCAACTCACGCCCTGACCATACTAAAACAAAGAAAAAACAAAAGAACTATGGTCAGAACGTGACAGTACCCCCCCCCCCCCAAGGTGCGGACTCCGGACGCAAAACCTGAACCTATAGGGGAGGGTCTGGGTGGGCATCTGTCCGCGGTGGTGGCTCTGGCGCTGGACGTGGACCCCACTCCACCATTGTCTTTGTCCGCTTCAGTGACGTCCTTTGAGCGGCGACCCTTGCCGCCGACCTTGGCCTGGGAACCCTAATAAAGGGCCCCACTGGACTGAGGAGCGCCTATGGACTGAGGGGCAGCTCCGGACTGAGGGGCAGCTCCGGACTGAGGGGCAGCTCCGGACTGAGGGGCAGCTCCGGACTGAGGGGCAGCTCCGCAATGAGGGGCAGCTCCGGACTGAGGGGCAGCTCCGGACTGAGGGGTAGCTCCGGACTGAGGGGTAGCTCCGGACTGAGGGGTAGCTCCGGACTGAGGGGTAGCTCCGGACTGAAAGGCAGCTCCGGACTGAAAGGCAGCTCCGGACTGAAGGGCAGCCCCGGACTGAAGGGCAGCTCCGGACTGAGGGGCAGCTCAGGACTGAGGGGCATCTCAGGACTGACGGGCAGCTCCGGACTGAAGGGCGGCTCTGGACTGAAGGGCGGCTCTGGCAGCTCCTGACTGGCGGGCGGCTCTGGCAGCTCCTGACTGGCGGGCGGCTCTGGCAACTCCTGACTGGCGGTCGGCTCTGGCAACTCCTGACTGGCGGGCGGCTCTGGCAGCTCCTGACTGGCGGGCGGCTCCGGCAGCTCCTGACTGACGGACGGCTCTAGCGGCTCAGGACAGACGGGCGGCTCTGACGGCTCAGGACAGACGGGCGGCTCAGATGGCGCTGGACAGACGGGCAGCTCAGGCGGCGCTGGACAGACGGGCAGCTCAGGCGGTGCTGGACAGACGGGCAGCTCAGGCGGCGCTGGACAGACGGGCAGCTCAGGCGACGCTGGACAGACGGAGGACTCTGGCCTGCTGAGGCGCACAGTAGGCCTGGTGCGTGGTGCCGGAACTGGTGGTACCGGGCTGGGGACACGCACCACTGGGCGAGTGCGGGGAGCAGGAACAGGGCATACTGGACCCTGGAGGCGCACAGTTGGCCTGGTGCGTGGTGCCGGAACTGGTGGTACCGGGCTGGGAACACGCACCTCAAGGCGAGTGTGGGGTGCTGGAACTGGAAGCCTGGTACATGGTGCTGGCACCGGAGGACTGGTGCGAGGGACTGCCACAGGAGGGCTGGTACGTGGGGCTGCCACAGGAGGGCTGGTGCTTGTAGAAGGCACCGGATAGACCGGACCGTGGAGGCACACTACAGGTCTCGAGCACCGAGCCTGCCCAACCCTACCTGGCTGGATGCTCACTGTAGCCATGCCAGTGTGGCGAGGTGGAATAAGCCGCACTGGGCTATGTACACGTACAGGAGACACCATGCGTAGGGCTGGTGCCATGTACCCCGGCCCGAGGAGACGCACTGGAGACCAGATGCGTAGAGCCGGTTTCATGGCACCTGTCTCGATGCCCAATTTAGCCCGGCCAATACGAGGTGCTGCTATGTACTGCACCGTGCTATGCACACGTACAGGAGACACCGTGCGCTCTTCCGCATAACACGGTGTCTGCCCGTACTCTCGCTCTCCACGGTAAGCATGGGAAGTTGGCGCAGGTTTCCTACCTGACTTCGCCACACTCCCCGTGTGCCCCCCCCCCCCCCCCCCCGCCCCCGAATACATTTTTGGGGTTGCCTCTCTGGCTTCCAGCCGTGCTTTCGCTGCCTCCAGCTCAGCCTTTGGGCGGCGATATTCACCAGCCTGTGTCCAGGGTCCGACTAACACCTGCCTCTGATTGAGGAATTAATCGAACAAACGGACCATTTGTGATGTTTATGGGACATATTGGAGTGCCAACAACAGAAGCTCGTCAAAGGTAAGGCATTAATTATATTTTTATTTCTGCAACCCTGCAGGCGCGAGCTTCTCTCTCTGTTTACTATGGTGCTATCCTCAGATAATAGCATCGTTTGCTTTCGCCAAAAAGCCTATTTGAATTCTGACATGTTGGCTGGATTCACAACCAGTGTAGCTTTAATTTGGTTTCTTTCATGTGTGATTTAATGAAAGTTTGTTTTTATAGTAATCTGTTTGAATATGGCGCTCTGCATTTTCTCTGGCTTTTGGCCAAGTGAGACAGTAGCGTCCCGCCTAAACTCTGATTTTTGGATATAAATATGAACTTTTTTTTTTTTTTTTTTTTTTTTTTTTTTTAAATTTATCCCATTTTCTCCCCAATTTTCGTGGTATCCAATCGCTAGTAATTACTACCTTGTCTCATCGCTACAACTCCCGTACGGGCACGGGAGAGACGAAGGTCGAAAGCCATGCGTCCTCCGAAGCACAACCCAACCAGCCGTACTGCTTCTTAACACAGCGCGCCTCCAACCCGGAAGCCAGCCGCACCAATGTGTCGGAGGAAACATCGTGTACCTGGCCCCCCTTGGTTGGCGCGCACTGTGCCCGGCCCGCCACAGGAGTCGCTGGAGCGCGATGAGACAAGGATATCCCTACCGGCCAAACCCTCCCTACCCCGGACGACGCTATGCCAATTGTGCGTCGCCCCACGGACCTCCCGGTCGCGGCCGGCTGCGACAGAGCCGAGGCGCGCACCCAGAGACTCTGGTGGCGCAGTTAGCACTGCGATGCAGTGCCCTAGACCACTACGCCACCCGGGAGGCCATAAATATGAACTTTACCGAACAAAACATACATGTATTGTGTAACATGAAGTCCTATGAGTGTCATCTGATGAAGACCATCAAAGGCTAGTGATTAATTCTATCTCTATTTCTGCTTTTTATTACTCCTCTCTTTGGCTGGAAAAATGGCTGTGTTTTTCTGTGGCTATGACCTAACATAATCGTTTGGTGTGCTTTCGCCGTAAATCCTTTTTGAAATCAGACATCTTGGCTGGATTCACAACAAGTGTAGCTTTAATTTGGTGTCTTTCATGTGTGATTTCATGAAAGTTTGATTTTTATAGTAATTTATTTGAATTTGGCGCTCTGCATTTTTACTGGCTTTTGGCCAAGTGGGACGTTAGCGTCCCACATATCCCAGAGAAACTATAGTTTTGGCAAGTCGATTAGGACATCTATTTTGTGCATGACAAGTAATTTTTCCAACAATTGTTTACAGACAGATTATTTCACTTATAATTCACTGTATTACAATTCCAGTGGGTCAGAAGTTTACATACACTAAGTTGACTGTGCCTTTAAACAGCTTGGAAAATTCCAGAAAATTATGTCATGGCTTTAGAAGCTTCTGATAGGCTAATTGACATCATTTGAGTCAATTGGATGTGTACCTGTGGATGTATTTCAAGGCCTACCTTTAAACTCAGTGCCTCTTTGCTTGACATCATGGGAAAATCAAAAGAAATCAGCCAAGACCTCAGAAAAAAAATTGTAGACCTCCACAAGTCTCATTCATCCTTGGGAGCAATTTCCAAACACCTGAAGGTACCACATTCATCTGTACAAACAATAGTACGCAAGTAGAACACCATGGGACTACGCAGCCGTCATACCGCTCAGGAAGGAGACGCGTTCTGTCTCCTAGAGATGAACGTACTTTGGTGCGAAAAGTGCAAATCAATCCCAGAACAACAGCAAAGGACCTTGTGAAGATGCTGGAGGAAACAGGTACAAAAGTATCTATATCCACAGTAAAATGAGTCCTATATCGACATAACCTAAAAGGCCGCTCAGCAAGGAAGAAGCCACTGCTCCAAAACTGCCATAAAAAAGCCAGACTACGGTTTGCAACTGCACATGGGGACAAAGATGGTACTTTTTGGAGAAATGTCCTCTGGTCTGATGAAACAAAATATAACGGTTTGGCCATAATGACCATAGTTATGTTTGGAGGAAAAAGGGGGAGGCTTGCCGAAGAACTCCATCCCAACCGTGAAGCACGAGGGTGGCAGCATCATGTTGTGGAGGTGCTTTGCTACAGGAGGGACTGGTACACTTCACAAAATAGATGGCATCTGACACCCACAGGTCCTGTAAATAAAATAAACAATCAATACCGATCTGATTCGGTTCCGAGGTGGATCAGATCATGAACCAGATTTGACCCAAAATATATAAGAGATGAGGGAGAATCGCATCCAAATTGGGTCAGGTCTGTATCAGACCCAAATGGATCTGAAAGATAAAAAATGCAGCTTTAATGTTGTGCAAGCCATCAGAATTGTTTTGACTTCTCTGGCAGGCAGTGACCTAAGACAGGGAATCTTTACTAGGAGTAAATGTCAGGAGTTGTGAAAAACTGACTTTAAATGTATTTGGCTAAGGTGTATGTAAACTTCCAACATCAACTGTAACTTCACCCAGTTTTGCACAGGCTCTTATATGGCACCTTTTATGCAGTTGTGCAAGTCTTCCTTCTTACCACATGGTGACACCAATGTCTTGCTGCATAATCAAGGCCGCCATAAAAAAAAATCACCTGTCTTATTTAGGCCATACACTAGCATATCAATTTCAAGTTCATGCATGCTCACTATTCCTTTAGCAGGCACTCCCAACAACAGAAAACAGTTAAAGAACATAAAAATTAAGCCTGGGTACATCGAAAGACAATTGCTATGACACAGTCATAGGGATATAATTAACCGATTTGTTATCTGTACATTCCAAATCGCTCACACCCAAAAGTCCTTAGCGTTATAATAGTATTCTATTGCTGTTTGTGACAAGAAGCATAGATCCACACAATGCCCTCCTTATCTGACTGAGGGAAACCCCAGGAAGGGGCCACACCTTTGGACCACAGGTGGGGCTGACAGATGAGGTCAGTGTTAAGTGCTGAGAATAAGGCAACACTAATTTACACCACATAAGGTAAACCAGGTAAAGTCATAGACAACCATCAGTCAATGGGATTTAGCTTGTATCTTTCAATGGACTTTGTGTTCGACAGTGCCTAATGACAGTGCCTCATGAAGTTGTCCATAAAATAAAAAATGCTCACCATTTTCTGTTTCTTATTGTATAGTAAATATATGAAATGACAATCACAACAAATCCTTGCAAAGGAAGAAGGACCTGAACTTGAACAGATGGTTGAAAAACTCCCTGCTTGACTTTCTTGACTTTGTATTTGTATTTATTATGCACTACCGTTCAAAAGTTTGAGGTCACTTAGAAATGTCCTTGTTTTTGAAAGAAAAGCTAAATTTTTGTCCATTAAAATAACCAAAAAATGTATCAGAAATACAGTGTAGACATTGTTCATGTTGTAAATGACTATTGTAGCTGGAAACGGCAGGTTTTTAATGGAATATCTACACAGGCGTACCGAGGCCCATTATCAGCAACCATCACTCCTGTGTTCCAATGGCACGTTGTGTTAACTAATCCAAGCATATCATTTTAAAAGGGTAATTGATCGTTTGAAAACCCTTTTCCATTTATGTTAGCACAGCTGAAAACTGTCGTTCTGATTAAAGAAGCAATAAAACTGGCCTTCTTTAGACAAGTTGAGTATGTGGAGCGTCAGCATTTGTGGGTTCGATTACAGGCTCAAAATGGCCAGAGACAAAGAACTATCTTCTGAAACACGTCAGTCTATTCTTGTTCTGAGAAATGTAGACTATACCATGCGAGAAATTGTCAAGAAACTGGAGATCTCGTACAACGCTGTGTACTACTCCCTTCACAGGACAGCGCAAACTGGCTCTAACCAGAATAGAAAGAGGAGTGGGAGGCCCCGGTGCACAAATGAGCAAAAGGACAAATACATTAGAGTGTCTAGTTTGAGAAGCAGACCCCTCACAAGTCCTCAACTGGCAGCTTCATTAAATAGTACCCGCAAAACACCAGTCTCAACGTCAACAGTGAAGAGGCGACTCCGGGATGCTGGTCTTCTAGGCAGAGTTCCTCTGTCTAGTGTCTGTGTTCTTTTTGCCCATCTTAATCTTTTCTTTTTATTGGCCAGTCTGAGATTGGCTTTTTCTTGGCAACTCTGCCTAGAAGGCCAGCATCCCGGAGTCGCCTCTTCACTGTTGACGTTGAGACTGGTGTTTTGGGGTTACTAAGTCCCTCTTTGTGGCACCTGACCACACAACTGAACAGTAGTCCAGGTGTGACAAGGCAGGGCCTGTAGGACCTGCCTTGTTGATGGTGCTGTTAAGAAGGCAGAGCAGCACTTTATTATAGACATATTTCTCCCCATCTTAGCTACTGTTGTGTTAATATGTTTTGACCATGACTGTTTACAATCCAGGGTTACTCCAAGCAGTTTAGTCACCTCAACTTCATCAATTTCCACATTATTCATTACAATATTTGGTTGAGATTTAGGGTTTAGTGAATAATTTGTCCCAAATACAATGCTTTTAGTTTTTGAAATATTTAGGACTAACTTAACCTTTGCCACCCATTCTGTAACTAACTGTAGCTCTTTGTTAAGTGTTGCAGTAATTTCAGTCGCTGTAGTAGCTGACGTGTATAGTGTTGAGTCATCTGCATACATAGACACACTGGCTTTACTCAAAGCCAGTGGCATGTCGTTTGTAGGATTGGAAAAAGTAAGGGGCCTAGACAGCTGCCCTAGGGAATTCCTGATTCCACCTGGATTATGACAGACAGCTCTCTTTTGACAGGTCAACAACAGGACATGTTGTTGATAACTTCACTTCTCCGGAAGGGCCTGTACAGGCGAGCTCTGTACATGAGAGAGTGAAATACAGTAAAGCACTTTCTCAGCTCCGGACCATGGGGTGTGGGAGTAATTGTATTGAAAACTTTCTTCCCACCCCATGGATTAGCTCTGTGTGAGTAATTTCTGATGTCATTAGCCAATGCCATTTTATAACTCCTTTAGCAGTGGATGGGGAGATGGATGGAGCATGGTGGAGTGGAGTCCCCCACTTTTTGGAAACAGAGAACACAACTTCAAGACATGACAAAATGGCTTTTTAATTTTTTTACCTTTATTTAACTAGGCAAGTCAGTTAAGAACAAATTCTTATTTTCAATGATGGCCTAGGAACAGTGGGTTAACTGCCTTGTTCAGGGGCAGAACAATAGATTTTACCTTGTCGGCTCGGGGATTCGATCTTGCAAACTCTCGGTTACTAGTCCAACGCGCTACCTACCGCCAGGCCAGGGTTGGGGTCAATTCCAATTTAATTAGAAATTCTGATAAAATTCTTGAATTCTCTCAGTGGATAATTTACATTGTTGAAATTTGAATTGAATTGAATTTTCAAGTTATGGAATTAAAATTAGACTGTTTTGGCTGAACGAATTGTAATTTCATTGTAATTGTAAAAAAATATATATTTGGAATTGAGTTGGAATTCAGTATTTGTACATTTCCCAATTCATGGAATGAATGGCCTTATCAAAAAATGGATTGCAGGATTTGTTTGAAAACATTTCTACTTGTATTTCTATATTTCTATATAGCGCTGACATAATCAGCATGAAAGTTTGAGGGAATAGAATTTGAATTTGTGGAATTGTTGGGGATAATATTAAATTGGGAATTGAATCATTGGAATTTACCTAACGTGGGAATTGAGAGGAATTGAAATATCTCAGAATTCAAAGACTGACCTGGAATTTGAATTGAATTATAGGGAATTTACCGGGAGAGAGAATAGAATTTATGGAATTAACCTCATCCCTGCTTGAGGCCACTAGGGATCATAGATAATAACCCTTTTCTCAAAACAAAGAAAATTGGTCAGCTGTGTGGTGCGCATGGCCTTGCAGTCAAACTGTGGGCCCATGACACAGACTAACACAAATACCTTATTCTCACTATGAGATATGAAGCAATCTGAGGAGCGGGGTGGCGAAAGAGAATTCTACCTTTCAATTCACATTACATCCTTACCTTATCTTTTATTGTGGCTGGCAACGCAACATTCTTGGTCCGCAGCTCAAATTGACCGTAAATATCACAGTAGCCACTAACCAGTAAGCACAACCTACTTAACAATGACAGAGACTTTCTTCTAAAACATATTACAATATTGAATAATGTAACCAAAACATATTACACTGTTGAATAATGCAACAATTCACAAGCATGTATGTGCAGACAATTAAAGTGTTTATTTTCCTGTCTGTAGGCTACACTCATTACATTTTAGCTTCAAGACAAAAGCACAGTTGTTATAACAGCATGTTGCTTCATCAAGTAACGTCACCCTATAAAAATGAACAATTAACTCTCTCACACGAATATACAGTGCATTTGGAAAAGTTTTCAGATCCCTTCACTTTTTCCATATTTTGATATGTTACAGCCTTATTCCAAAATTGATTAAATTGTTTATTTTCCTCATCAATCTAAACACAATATCCCATGATGACAAATCAAAAACAGGTTTTTAGACATTTTAGACAAAACTGAAATATCAGACCCTTTACTCAGTACTTTGTTGAAACACCTTTGACAACGATTACAGTCTCAAGTCTTCTTGGATATGACACTACAAGCTTTTCACACCTGTATTTGGAGAATTTCTCCCATTCTTCTCTGCAGAACTTCTCAAGCTCTGTCAGGTTGGATGGGGAGCGTCACTGCACAGCTATTTTCAGATATCTCCAGAGATGTTCGTTTAGGTTGAAGTCTGAGCTCTGTCTGGGCCACTCAAGGACATTCAGAGACTTGTCCTGAAGCCACTACTGAGCTGTCTTGGCTGTGTGCTTAGGGTCGTTGTCCTTCGCCCCAGTCTGAGAGCCTGAGCGCCCTGGAGTAGGTTTTCATCAAGAATCTCTGTACTTTGCTCCGTTCATCTTTCCCTCGATCCTGACTAGTCTCCCTGTCCCTGCCGCTGAAAAACATCCCCACAGCATGATGCAACCACCACCATGCTTCACCGTAGGGATGGTGCTAGGTTTCCTCCAAACGTGACACTTGGCATTCAGGCCAAATAGTTCAATCTTGGTTTCATCAGACCAGAGAATCTTGTTTCTCATGGTCTGAGAGTCCTTGAGGTGCCTTTTGGCAAACTCCAAGTAGGCAGTCATGTGCCTTTTACTGAGGAGTGGCCACTCTATCATAAAGGCCTGATTGGTGAGTTTTTTAAATTACCTAAAACATTTTTTTATTACTATGTCATACGCTACAACTAGGGTCCGGAGTTGGTTAGGTTAGCCTACTACCAGATTAGGAAAAACTCTGGGCCCAAAGAAAACAATTCCCCCCCCCACCACTCTAGGACATATCCTATTTGTATGATCTACATTTGACATGTTTTGGTGGTGGGGATTGCCTCCATAGTTTTACGTGGCTCAGTGCAGCCAACAGCTACTGCGAAAATTTCAGAAAGTAACAAGTAAAAACTCAATAAAACAAGTCTCAAACATACATTTCAGCTGTTTCAAAAACATTGTTCTGCTATTACCATTTATACTGTAAGAGTGTTGCCTCAACGAGACAATTCTGTTTACACTGCCGTGCTTCAAGGGGGGCAACAGTCCGCCGCAAGTCGTGCGAGACGTAGCAAGTACGCAAGTTTGCATTTTGAGTAATATGTTTAGGCAATGGTATTTTTTAGGAAAAGTCTAATAAGCGTGAAGAGTCTCAAAATCACCTAAGATACCAGCATGAGTTGGCTTTGTTTGCTTTTATTATGTCTGTTAGACCTTCTAACGTGGACATTGAGCATCACAAAGAGGATAAGCCTTAGTGACTGTCTTGCTCTCCTAGACAGTGCTGGTCTGCCCAGCCTGGATTCTCCTGCCAAGGCATTGTGTGTGACTGGTAAATTAATGACACTCTTCAGCTATTGGCAGCCCCACTTTTCATTTTAACAGTGCAAAGGTATTTAGGCCTGGACTTGATTTTGTCTGGACTGGAACTTTGAAGAATGAACAATGAACGCAAGGCTCCCTTGCAGATTCAATAGTAATTGGTGATGGTGGTGATGGGGGGCAGGGCACCCTGAAATGTGCCACTCATTAAATTTGCTAGTTTGGCCAAATCTACAGGACTGGCTACAGGCATTTTACCTCTACTGTTATCGTGCAGGTCATGAAACGTCAATTAACACTTGAATTCGATACATGAAAGATATGTGTCAGCATTGTGCAGATTTTGACATCCCACAGAATGATTTGTGCATTTTGGATCTCTAAAAAACATATTCTCCATTGGAGTAAATTTCCATTCATTCATTTATCTGCCAGTTTGCTGCCAGTTTTATTTGTAAGTGGATACGTGGCCTGATTTCAGGGGTATTATTCACTAATTATACTCTACTTCACAGGGGAATACATTATCCTTGCAGTGAGGTCACCCACTACTGCACAAGTTACACTTTTTCAACTAACTATAATTGACTTTCTTGTGTCAGTTACTCTGTGGATTTACTTTGAACTATAATAATAGTTCTCAATGAGCTGTTTTGCATCATATTAATTACTTTGAACTATAATAATAGTTCTCAATGAGCTGTTTTGCATCATATTAAAGCAGGGATTTTCAACATAGGGGGGGTCACAGAGGTAATGCAGGGGTTCTGCAAAAATGTATTTTGAAAATCGCTAGCAACAACATAATACACACATTTTGAACTACATACCTACAGTAGAAAATAGGATAATATCTTCATTCATAATATCAACTCCTAATATTGAGCAAATTACACTCACTGGAGTATCTGACATAGACCCTGACCCTGACCCCACTGTCTGAGGGTGTCTCGGGGAGAGTTGGGATATGCAAAAAAACATTCCAATTCACACATGCGTATTAATACATACGTTTCATGGGCTACCCAAAACGCTGCATGCATAGACGCGGTAGATGAGCTGGAATCCTGGTGAGACTGAGACGAAGACAAAAGCAACCGGCACTCCTCTCCATTCCATTGGCAAATGTCCAGTCATTGAGAATCAGATGGATGAGCTTCGTTCGAGAGTCTCCTACATGAGAGACGTGAAAAGCTGCAATATTGTATGCCTTCCAGAGACGTGGCTGGATGACTCTCTGGGCTCAATTTTCGGCTGGCGTTAAGGCGGCGCTAGTATCAAATGCACGTTAATTTGCAATTTCGTCATCTAAAAACTGGCGCAGTGGCATTTTCCAGCCGTAACGCAAGGTTCGGCAATTTACCTGTCTATATCTGCTCGCTTGCGCTCAGATGCGAGGGGTGGAAATATTTTAGGCGTGTCCTTAAAAATATGATCCAAAGTGCTAATTTCAGGCAGAGCTGATAGGGTTAAGACCAATCAAAAGCAGGTTTTAGCGGTAATGCAGTTGGTTATGGCATTAATTTTCACAGCGTAAAAGCAGCCTATCCAGCAGTGATGCACACTGCCCATATGCCCATGGAATAAGAGTAGCCAAATGTGCTTTTGGTGCCTGTATACTTAGTATTTAGAAGCATAAAAAACTAACAGGTCTTTTCACATTTCATTTTATTTGATTAAAAACTAAGCATAGCCTCCCTTCCTCTCAATTAAGGCTTATTTTGTATGCCCAATGCAATGGCGAGGTAGTCAAAAAAATCTTAATCACCAAAGCTTTATTACAATATCAAGTTTGAGAGGAGTGAAACAGAGCTGACATTACCTTTTTATCTATGCATTGTAGGCTGGCCCATATGATTTTGGCCGTGCAGATCCCGTTTTGGGCGTGCGTAAACCCCCCTCCATAATGTAGGCTAAGTGTCCATGCCCATCATGAAACGAGAGATGAGAACCTCTGTGACCATCATGAAACGAGAGATGAGAACCTCTGTGAATAAGGTGAACCTCATATTTAGAAGTTATCTGTAACCTGTAAAAAGGGCTTGTTTTCCGTTTCATATGTTTAAAACCCAAGCCCTCCCAGGCCTAATATAGCGAAGGCTGGTTCAACAGCAATGCGTGTCTTTTTTATCGTGGTGTTTTTATGATATCATTTCATTTTACATGTATTTATTGTTGTTGTTTTTATAAACTGATAGATTTTTTTCGTAAAATGTTATTACACGTTCCTGGTATTATGGTGACAAAGTCCGTAGCAGCTTGCAATGCAATTTCAGGCGATGCGATCAGATTTTAATGGATCTGATCTATACAGTGGTTCCGATTATGTTCATAAAACATAGGCCTATTTGGGAGCTGTATAAAGGTGAGTTGGCATTCTCCCTTTCTATTTAATCTTTGTCCAGCTACTGTGAAAAGTTTGGATGTGGTAAAAACCTCCATAGTCTGCATTGTTTTAATATTATATGCCCATGGGGAGAAATGATGGTGCCTGTAAGTGTGACATAGCCTATTTAAAAAAAGTTGTTGTTTTGTTTTGTTTAGAATTTTATTAGAACTATTCATTCTCTTTTTAGGCCTTATCAATAATGAATTTAATCTTGCTTATTGACAATTTTTGTGTGAGGATCGACGCTGGAGACGAGAAGCAGGTACAGGGAGAACATTTAATAAACAACGGACATGAAACAGAACAGGAACAGCATCTGGACAGGGGGAAAATAACAACATCAATGCTGACACGGGGAACAAACTGAGGAGCAGACAGATATAGAGGGGGTAATCAACAAGGTAATGGAGTTCAGGTGAGTCCAATATTACGCAGCTGCATGTAATGATGGTGACAGGTGTGCGTAATGAAAGGCAGCCAGGGGGAGAGGAGCAAGTGTGACAGTTTGTCATGTCCATGCTCAGTCATAACTCAATTTACAGTAGGCCTAGCCCCTATATCAGTGTGAATGCTATTGAAGCCATGCAATTACTTAGAACAATGTGGACTGCAAATGGGTTGAAGTTAACGTATTTAGCAAAAATAGGTCTACATTTTGTTATTTCATTTCTGTAAGTCATTAAACAAACTATAGTAGACTAATATTGGAATTGGAGTTGATTCCAAAGTAATACATAAAAGACAGCAAGTACACAACTTGAAGCAGCAACCACTTATTTCGCCATTGAACACGTTCTGATTGGCCAGTGAGGGGCCAAGCCTCGTCACCCACAACTTGTTTATTCATCAAAATCCAGCCCTTTCACGGCAACGCCAGCAAGTGCGCCGATAATTGTGATCGTGAAAATGGCCAAAATATTTCTGACACACCCCTGAACCTATGCGCCTCCTGGGTTAGATTTACCATTGCATTAAGTTTGTTCAAATAGAGCCCTATGTACATAGAACTCAGTGGTTTCTCCATGCAGCGGCACAATCGGACCAAGGCGGCCTCAGGCAAGTTCAAAGGGAGAGGGGTGTGCCTCTTCATAAACAACTAGTGTGCTGCTTCTAGTGAAGGAAATCTTGAGCTTTTGCTCACCTAAAGTATAAACCTCATGGTGAGCTGCAGACCCTTTTATCTGCCAAGGGAGTTCTCATCTGTAATTATCACGGCTGTCTACATCCCTCCACAAGCCAACACCACTTTGGCACTCAACAAACTGTATAGGGCCATCAACAAACAATAAACCACTCACCAAGAAGAAGCGTTTCTGGTGGGCGGAGATTTTAACATGGGGAGACTTAAAACCATTCTACCTCACTTTTACCAACACGTCTCTAGCACCACTAGGGGCGCTAAAACTCTAGACCACTTTTTTTCTAACCACAGAAACGCATACATGGCCCTCCCTTGTCCTCCCTTCGGCAAATCTGATCACAAGTCTATTCTCCTGCTTCCTGTTGAAAAACAAAAGCTCAAACAGGAAGTACCAGTGACATGCTCAATATGGAAATGGTCCGATGAAGCATACGTGAGGCTACAAGACGGTTTTGTAGTACATACTGGGATATGTTCCAGGATTCATCTGACAGCTTTTAGAAGTTTACCACATCAGTCACAGGCTTCATCAATAAGTGCATAGATGACATCCCCCCACAGTGACTATACGAACGTATGCAAATCAAAAACCATGGATTACAGGCAATATCCTCACTGGGCTAAAGGCTAGCGCTACCGCTTACAAGAAACAGGACACGGACGCATACAAGAAAGCCCGCTACGACCTCGAATGAGACATCAAACATGCAAAAGGACAATATAGCAGGAAAGTGGAATCCTATTACACTGGCTTCAAGGCTCGTCCTATGTGGCAAGGCTTGCAAATGATAACGGATTACAAAGGAAAACCCAGCTGTGAAATGCACAGTGATGCAGAACTCCCAAATGAGCTAAATACCTTTTATGCTTGCTTCGAGGAAAACAACACTTGCATGAAAGCCCCTGTTGTTCCGGATGACTGTGTGACCTTGCTCTCAATGGCCGATGTGAGTAAAACTTTTAAACAAGCAGCATACCACCCTGCATCCCACTGCTGGCTTGCTTCTGAAGCTAAGCAGGGTTGGTCCCTGGATGGGAGAACAGATGCTGCTGGAAGTGGTGTTCGAGGGCCAGTAGGAGGCATCCTTTCCTCTGGTCTAAATACCCCAGGGCAATGATTGGGGATGTTGCCCTGTGTAGGGTGCCATCTTTTGGATGGGACGTTAAACGGGTGTCCTGACTCTCTGTGGTCACTAAAGATCTCATGGCACTTATCGTAAGAGTAGGGATGTTAACCCCAGTGTCCTGGCTAAATTCCCTATCTGTCCCTCATACCATCACGGTCACCTAATCATCCCCAGCTTACAATTGGCTCATTCATCCCGTCCTCTCCCCTGCAACTATTCCCAAGGTCGTTGCTGTAAATGAGAATGTGTTCTCAGTCAACTAACCTGGTTAAATAATCTATATATTTTTTTAAACACTCGCTGGGCCAGATGGAATACCAGGGCGCGTTCTCAAATAATGCGCAGACCAGCTGGAAAGTGTCTTCACTGACATTTTTAATCTCTACTTCCCAGTCCCAGTCTGTAATCCCAATATGTTTCAAGATGACCCCCATTGTCCCTGTTCTCCAAAGTAACCTGCCTAAAGGACTATGGGCGTGTAGCACTCACATCTGTAATTATGAAGTGCTTTGATAGGCTGGGCTCTCACACACACTACACTGACACTCTCACACAAAACCCACACACATTCACATACACTACACACACACACACACTAATGATTTGCTGCTGCTACTCTGTTCTTTATTTTATTCTTATATTATTATCTATCCTGATGCCTAGTCACTTTACCCTGCCTTCATGTACATACAGTTGAAGTCGGAAGTTTACATACACTTAGGTTGGAGTCATTAAAACTCGTTCTCCAACCACTCCACAAATTTCTTGTTAACAAACTATAGTTTTGTCAAGTCAGTTAGGACATCTACTGTGTGCATGACACAAGTAATTTTTCCAACAGTTATTTACAGACAGATTAGTTCACTTATAATTCACTGTATTACAATTCCAGTGGGTCAGAAGTTTACATACACTAAGTTGACTGTGCCTTTAAACAGCTTGGAAAATTCCAGAAAATGATGTCATTGATTTAGAAGCTTCTGATAGGCTAATTGACATAATTTGAGTCAATTGGAGGTGTACCTGTGAATGTATTTCAAGGCTTACCTTCAAACTCAGTGCCTCTTTGCTTGACATCATGGGAAAATCAAAAGAAATCAGCCAAGACCTCAGGAAAAAAAATTGTAGACCTCCACAAGTCTGGTTCATCCTTCGGAGCAATTTCCAAATGCCTGAAGGTACCATGTTCATCTGTACAAACAATAGTACACAAGTATAAATATCATGGGACTACGCAGCCGTTATACCGCTCAGGAAGGAGAGGCGTTCTGTCTCCTAGAGATGAACGTACTTTGGTGCGAAAAGTGCAAATCAATCCCAGAACAACAGCAAAGGACCTTGTGAAGATACTGAATGAAACAGGTACAAAAGTATCTATATCCACAGTAAAAACGAGTCTTATGTAGACATAACCTGAAAGGCCGCTCGGCAAGGAAGAAGTCACTGCTCCACAACCGCCATAAAAAAAGCCAGACTACGGTTTGCAACTGCACATGGGGACAAAGATCATACTTTTTGGAGAAATGTCCTCTGGTCTGATGAAAAAAAAATAGAACTGTTTGGCCATAATGACCATAGTTATGTTTGGAGGAAAAAGGGGGATGCTTGCAAGCCGAAGAACACCATCCCAACCGTGAAGCACGGGGGTGGCAGCATCATGTTGAGGGGGTGCTTTGCTGCAGGAGGGACTGGTGCACTTCACAAAATGGATGGCTTCATGAGGAAGTAAAATTATGTGGATATATTGAAGCAACATCTCAAGACATCAGTCAGGAAGCTAAAGCTTGGTTGCAAATGGGTCTTCCAAATGGACAATGACCCCAAGCATACTTCCAAAGTTGTGGCAAAATGGCTTAAGGACAACAAAGTCAAGGTATTGGAGTGGCCATCACAAAGCCCTGACCTCAATCCCATAGAAAATTTGTGGGCAGAACTGAAAAAGCGTGTGTGAACAAGGAGGTATACAATCCTGGCTCTACACCTGCTCTGTCAGGAGGAATGGGACAAAATTCCCCCAACTTATTGTGGGAAGCTTGTGGAAGGCTACCTGAAACATTTGACCCAAATTAAACAATTTAAAGGCAATGCTACCAAATACTAATTGAGTGTATTTTAACTTCTAACCCACTGGGAATGTGATGAAAGAAATAAAATCTGAAAGAAATAATTCTCTCTACTATTAATCTGACATTTTGTCACACCCTGACCTTAGTTCCTTTTTTATGTCTCTATTTTGGTTTGGTCAGGGTGTGAGTTGGGGTGGGCATTCTATGTTTTGTGTTCTATGTTTTCTATTTCTATGTGTTTGGCCGGGTGTGGTTCTCAATCAGAGGCAGCTGTCTATCGTTGTCTCTGATTGAGAACCATACTTAGTTATCCTTTTCCCACCTGTGTTTTGTGGGTAGTTGTGTTCTGTATAGTTGTAGTGACTTTACGGAACTGTTCGTTTTTCTCTTGGTTAATTTTGTTTCAGTGTTCAATTTAATAAATATCATGAACACGTACCACGCTGCGCTTTGGTCCGATGATTCCTCATCCTCAGACGACGAACGTTACACATTTCACATTCTTAAAATAAAGTGGTGATCCTAACTAACCTAAGACAGGGAATTTGTACTAGGATTAAATGTCAGGAATTGTGAAAAACAAACTTTAAATGTATTTGGCTAAGGTGTACGTAAACTTCCGACATCAACTGTATTTACCTCAAATACCTCGTACCACTTCAGGTTCTCTCGGAAACCGAAATTAAGATCCGAACCAAATTGGATCTGTGAAATTGCCATCTGACACCCACAGGTCCTGTTGATAAGGGAATTATATGCTTAATGGTAATGACTAAAAATATTCCACCCTGAAACCATATAATTATATGAAATTTATTAGAAACATAAAACTATAATCTGATGTGTGTAGTTTTAGTCAGAATTAGGGGTGCAAGTGTGAAACAAATGATAAGAGGAGCTATCGACAAACAAGCTGTACTACTGTGTTCCTTACAGGACATTCTGTCCCCACCCAGGGAGGGGAGAAACCTTGGGATTGTAGTAGATTGTATAACAGGTGGCCTTCAATGTATGGGTAGGAGAAGACTTGTGAACTATAATGTCATTGTCTCTGAGAGGAGGAGGGACATTTATGACGAAATGAGAGGAATATAAACCAACTTACAGGAAATGATAAGCAGAGCTCTCGTAAATAAACATTCTGACTATTGTAGACTGGCCTCTGTCTGTTTCATTTCAACAAGAACCTTACAAATTTTTGGTAACAGACCGAGTAGTTTAATTGAAGTTCAGTTTATGAACATTGAGAACATAATTCTCTTAACACTGTAAATAAAATAAACAATCAATACCGATCTGATTCGGTTCCGAGGTGGATCAGATCATGAACCAGATTTGACCCAAAATATATAAGAGATGAGGGAGAATCAGGTCCAAATTGGGTCAGGTCTGTATCAGACCCAAATGGATCTGAAATATTAAAAATTCAGCTTTATTGCTGTGCAAGCCATCATAATTGTTTTGACTTGTCTGGCAGGCAGTGCACCTTTTCACATGCATTTTCTGTTGTAGGCCATTTTAAAATAATTGAGTTGTGGTCTACACTACAGCTTCGAATTTTCATAAATGACATGCCTAATTTAAAATGTCGGCACCATACGGGAAGGGGTGTGTCACGAAGATGCACTATAGGCACCTCTCTGCCAACAATGAGCTTTCTGTCTCCCGCTAATTCATGCACATTCATTGTTTCATTGTGTCAATTGTTGGCCCTTTGTTAAAGTTTATTTTGATTTTGATTGAGCAAGCATAGAAGTACCTGGCCTGAGCGCAAATGTAGGTCTATAAAAGTTCACATTTGGGGATGTCTAATAGTATTTCTGATTACTGACTCAAAGTTTTTTTTACATCACCTAACACAGAAAGTCAACAGTGTTTCCATCCACTGCGAATAACACTAGTTCTTCACTGTATTTGAAAAATCTTTCCAACACTTTTCTTCTTTATAGGCCTAAGTAACCACCATGCCTCGGTGTGAAATAGCAAAATGCTGATCCCATATCTCCAGTGGAAATGTCATAAAATGGGCTACCTGAACCCTTCTCCCTTGTGCAAATACAGCTGTGTCAATTCCAAGCTCATTTGCGTGGAAAAGAGTGAGGACCCAGTTGAAATAATGTTGCAAGTTCTCTATAGCTAGACAGAGAGAGAGGCAGACAGGCGGAAGATATATTTTAATGCTATTGCCTGAACCAACTGCGATGCGTAGCAAATGTGATGCAGAGGATATTTATTTTCGTCAGGATATTTTATTCTTCAAAATGTAATTTCGGATCTGGATGGTATTTCACACATTTTCAGACATATCCCAGGTCCGTGGCTACAAAGCGTGATCCGACCCAGGATCTGAGGGTCAACTACAGAATTTCGGATCCAACCTGTTCAGATACTGAGTCGGATCTCGGGTAATCGGGTTCAGGTATATCAGTGAAGACATTTACACTGCACATTGATCTGGTACTGGTACTTCCTGTATATATTCGGCGCATGTGACAAATAAAATGTGCTTTGATTTGACAGAAACACAGAACCAAGTATAGTCTTGTTTAGACTGTGTTGGGAGCCATGTCCTTGTATGTACCCCATCAGCCTTTAACACAAACCAGCAGTATACCACCTTGCATCCCACTGCTGGCTTACCTCTGAAGTTAAGCAGGGTTAGTTCTGGATGGGAGACCAGATGCTGCTGGATGTGGTGTAAGAGGCACTCTTTCCTAAGGTCTAAAAAAATGTCCTAGGGCAGTGATTGGGAACATTTGCCTGTGTAGGGTGCTGTCTTTTGGATGGAATGTTGAACGTGTGTCCTGACTCTCCGTGGTCACTAAAGATCCCATGGCACTTATTGTAAGAATAGGGGTGTTAACCCTGGTGTCCTGGCTAAATTCCAAATCTGGCCACCTAATCACCCCCAGCTTCCAATTGGCTCATTCATCCTCCCTCTGACCTGTAACTATTCCCTACATTGTTGCTGTAAATGAGAATGTGTTCTCAGTCAACTTACCTGATTAAATAAAAACCATGTGTATGGAGTTGTTAGCTCCTCATTGAGTTTTCCTTGTGGACTGCCAATGCGTGTCCCAGAGAAGGCCACTACCACAGTAACGACACACATTCTGCTTGACCAACTTGGCTCTGTGTGTTTGATGAATTCTAGGGAGTTGTAGAGGTGCTTTTACTATTGATCTCAATATCTGATAAAGATTTACTGGGCATTTGAAATGGGCACTGTTGTCGAACATCAAACCTATTTTTTTGTGAAACACTCAGAATGATCTTTCAATACTTCAAAGTATCTTGGAACTAATGCTGATCTTACGGCACCAGACACTGACAGTCAGATCCAGGGCTTCCTTCACCAGCAACATCACTGCTGCTGATGAAAGGTCCTGTTTGTCAGGACTGTGGGAGAGGTTACACTGGAGCAGAGGGATAGAGCCCCACCACATTGGGCTGAGGTTACACTGAAGCAGGGGGAGAGAATCCTACCACCTTGGGCTGAGGTTACACTAAAGCAGAGGGAGACAGTCCTATCACATTGGGCTGAGGTTAAACTGAAGCAGAGGGAGAGAGCCCTACCACCTTGGGCTGAGGTTACACTGAAGCAGAGAGAGAGAGTCCTACCACCTTGGGCTGAGGTTACACTGAAGCAGAGAGAGAGAGTCCTACCACATTGGGCTGAGGTTACACTGAAGCAGAGGGAGAGAGCCCTACCACCTTGGGCTGAGGTTACACTGAAGCAGAGAGAGAGAGAGTCCTACCACATTGGGCTGAGGTTACACTGAAGCAGGGGGGGAGAGCTCTACCCCATTGGGCTGAGGTTACACTGAAGCAGAGGGATAGAGCCCCACCACATTGGGCTGAGGTTACACTGAAGCAGAGAGAGAGAGTCCTACCACACAGGGCTGAGGTTACACTGAAGCAGGGGGAGAGAGCCCTACCACCTTGGGCTGAGGTTACACTGAAGCAGAGGGAGAGAGCCCCACCACCTTGGGCTGAGGTTACACTGAAGCAGGGGGAGAGAGCCCTACCACCTTGGGCTGAGGTTACACTGAAGCAGAGAGAAAGAGAGTACTACCACATTGGGCTGAGGTTACACTGAAGCAGGGGGAGAGAGCCCTACCACCTTGGGCTGAGGTTACACTGAAGCAGGGGGAGAGTGCCCTACCACCTTGGGCTGAGGTTACACTGAAGCAGAGGGAGAGAGCCTATCACATTGGGCTGAGGTTACACTGAGGCAGAGGGAGAGAGCCCTATCACATTGTGCTGAGGTTACACTGAAGCAGGGGGAGAGAATCCTACCACCTTGGGCTGAGGTTACACTGAAGCAGAGGGAGACAACCCTATCACCTTGGGCTGAGATTACACTGAAGCAGGGGGAGAGAGCCCTACCACATTGGGCTGAGGTTACACTGAAGCAGAGGGAGACAGTCCTATCACATTGGGCTGAGGTTACACTGAAGCAGAGGGAGACAGCCCTATCACATTGGGCTGAGGTTACACTGAAGCAGAGGGAGACAGCCCTATCACCTTGGGCTGAGGTTACACTGAAGCAGAGGGAGACAGCCCTATCACATTGGGCTGAGGTTACACTGAAGCAGGGGGAGAGAGCTCTACCCCATTGGGCTGAGGTTACACTGAAGCAGAGGGAGAGAGCCCCACCACCTTGGGCTGAGGTTACACTGAAGCAGAGAGAGAGAGTCCTACCACATTGGGCTGAGGTTACACTGAAGCAGGGGGAGAGAGCTCTACCCCATTGGGCTGAGGTTACACTGAAGCAGAGAGAGAGAGTCCTACCACCTTGGGCTGAGGTTACACTGAAGCAGAGAGAGAGAGTCCTACCACATTGGGCTGAGGTTACACTGAAGCAGAGGGAGAGAGCCCTACCACCTTGGGCTGAGGTTACACTGAAGCAGAGAGAGAGAGTCCTACCACATTGGGCTGAGGTTACACTGAAGCAGGGGGGGAGAGCTCTACCCCATTGGGCTGAGGTTACACTGAAGCAGAGGGATAGAGCCCCACCACCTTGGGCTGAGGTTACACTGAAGCAGAGGGAGAGAGCCCTACCACCTTGGGCTGAGGTTACACTGAAGCAGAGAGAGAGAGTCCTACCACATTGGGCTGAGGTTACACTGAAGCAGGGGGGGAGAGCTCTACCCCATTGGGCTGAGGTTACACTGAAGCAGAGGGAGAGAGCCCCACCACCTTGGGCTGAGGTTACACTGAAGCAGAGAGAGAGAGTCCTACCACATTGGGCTGAGGTTACACTGAAGCAGGGGGAGAGAGCTCTACCCCATTGGGCTGAGGTTACACTGAAGCAGAGAGAGAGAGTCCTACCACCTTGGGCTGAGGTTACACTGAAGCAGAGAGAGAGAGTCCTACCACATTGGGCTGAGGTTACACTGAAGCAGAGGGAGAGAGCCCTACCACCTTGGGCTGAGGTTACACTGAAGCAGAGAGAGAGAGTCCTACCACATTGGGCTGAGGTTACACTGAAGCAGGGGGAGAGAATCCTACCACCTTGGGCTGAGGTTACACTGAAGCAGAGGGATAGAGCCCCACCACATTGGGCTGAGGTTACACTGAAGCAGAGAGAGAGAGTCCTACCACACAGGGCTGAGGTTACACTGAAGCAGGGGGAGAGAGCCCTACCACCTTGGGCTGAGGTTACACTGAAGCAGAGGGAGAGAGCCCCACCACCTTGGGCTGAGGTTACACTGAAGCAGGGGGAGAGAGCCCTACCACCTTGGGCTGAGGTTACACTGAAGCAGAGAGAAAGAGAGTACTACCACATTGGGCTGAGGTTACACTGAAGCAGGGGGAGAGAGCCCTACCACCTTGGGCTGAGGTTACACTGAAGCAGGGGGAGAGTGCCCTACCACCTTGGGCTGAGGTTACACTGAAGCAGAGGGAGAGAGCCTATCACATTGGGCTGAGGTTACACTGAGGCAGAGGGAGAGAGCCCTATCACATTGTGCTGAGGTTACACTGAAGCAGGGGGAGAGAATCCTACCACCTTGGGCTGAGGTTACACTGAAGCAGAGGGAGACAGCCCTATCACATTGGGCTGAGGTTAAACTGAAGCAGAGGGAGAGAGCCCTACCACCTTGGGCTGAGGTTACACTGAAGCAGAGAGAGAGAGTCCTACCACCTTGGGCTGAGGTTACACTGAAGCAGAGAGAGAGAGTCCTACCACATTGGGCTGAGGTTACACTGAAGCAGAGGGAGAGAGCCCTACCACCTTGGGCTGAGGTTACACTGAAGCAGAGAGAGAGAGAGTCCTACCACATTGGGCTGAGGTTACACTGAAGCAGGGGGGGAGAGCTCTACCCCATTGGGCTGAGGTTACACTGAAGCAGAGGGATAGAGCCCCACCACATTGGGCTGAGGTTACACTGAAGCAGAGAGAGAGAGTCCTACCACACAGGGCTGAGGTTACACTGAAGCAGGGGGAGAGAGCCCTACCACCTTGGGCTGAGGTTACACTGAAGCAGAGGGAGAGAGCCCCACCACCTTGGGCTGAGGTTACACTGAAGCAGGGGGAGAGAGCCCTACCACCTTGGGCTGAGGTTACACTGAAGCAGAGAGAAAGAGAGTACTACCACATTGGGCTGAGGTTACACTGAAGCAGGGGGAGAGAGCCCTACCACCTTGGGCTGAGGTTACACTGAAGCAGGGGGAGAGTGCCCTACCACCTTGGGCTGAGGTTACACTGAAGCAGAGGGAGAGAGCCTATCACATTGGGCTGAGGTTACACTGAGGCAGAGGGAGAGAGCCCTATCACATTGTGCTGAGGTTACACTGAAGCAGGGGGAGAGAATCCTACCACCTTGGGCTGAGGTTACACTGAAGCAGAGGGAGACAACCCTATCACCTTGGGCTGAGATTACACTGAAGCAGGGGGAGAGAGCCCTACCACATTGGGCTGAGGTTACACTGAAGCAGAGGGAGACAGTCCTATCACATTGGGCTGAGGTTACACTGAAGCAGAGGGAGACAGCCCTATCACATTGGGCTGAGGTTACACTGAAGCAGAGGGAGACAGCCCTATCACCTTGGGCTGAGGTTACACTGAAGCAGAGGGAGACAGCCCTATCACATTGGGCTGAGGTTACACTGAAGCAGGGGGAGAGAGCTCTACCCCATTGGGCTGAGGTTACACTGAAGCAGAGGGAGAGAGCCCCACCACCTTGGGCTGAGGTTACACTGAAGCAGAGAGAGAGAGTCCTACCACATTGGGCTGAGGTTACACTGAAGCAGGGGGAGAGAGCTCTACCCCATTGGGCTGAGGTTACACTGAAGCAGAGAGAGAGAGTCCTACCACCTTGGGCTGAGGTTACACTGAAGCAGAGAGAGAGAGTCCTACCACATTGGGCTGAGGTTACACTGAAGCAGAGGGAGAGAGCCCTACCACCTTGGGCTGAGGTTACACTGAAGCAGAGAGAGAGAGTCCTACCACATTGGGCTGAGGTTACACTGAAGCAGGGGGGGAGAGCTCTACCCCATTGGGCTGAGGTTACACTGAAGCAGAGGGATAGAGCCCCACCACCTTGGGCTGAGGTTACACTGAAGCAGAGGGAGAGAGCCCTACCACCTTGGGCTGAGGTTACACTGAAGCAGAGAGAGAGAGTCCTACCACATTGGGCTGAGGTTACACTGAAGCAGGGGGGGAGAGCTCTACCCCATTGGGCTGAGGTTACACTGAAGCAGAGGGAGAGAGCCCCACCACCTTGGGCTGAGGTTACACTGAAGCAGAGAGAGAGAGTCCTACCACATTGGGCTGAGGTTACACTGAAGCAGGGGGAGAGAGCTCTACCCCATTGGGCTGAGGTTACACTGAAGCAGAGAGAGAGAGTCCTACCACCTTGGGCTGAGGTTACACTGAAGCAGAGAGAGAGAGTCCTACCACATTGGGCTGAGGTTACACTGAAGCAGAGGGAGAGAGCCCTACCACCTTGGGCTGAGGTTACACTGAAGCAGAGAGAGAGAGTCCTACCACATTGGGCTGAGGTTACACTGAAGCAGGGGGAGAGAATCCTACCACCTTGGGCTGAGGTTACACTGAAGCAGAGGGATAGAGCCCCACCACATTGGGCTGAGGTTACACTGAAGCAGAGAGAGAGAGTCCTACCACACAGGGCTGAGGTTACACTGAAGCAGGGGGAGAGAGCCCTACCACCTTGGGCTGAGGTTACACTGAAGCAGAGGGAGAGAGCCCCACCACCTTGGGCTGAGGTTACACTGAAGCAGGGGGAGAGAGCCCTACCACCTTGGGCTGAGGTTACACTGAAGCAGAGAGAAAGAGAGTACTACCACATTGGGCTGAGGTTACACTGAAGCAGGGGGAGAGAGCCCTACCACCTTGGGCTGAGGTTACACTGAAGCAGGGGGAGAGTGCCCTACCACCTTGGGCTGAGGTTACACTGAAGCAGAGGGAGAGAGCCTATCACATTGGGCTGAGGTTACACTGAGGCAGAGGGAGAGAGCCCTATCACATTGTGCTGAGGTTACACTGAAGCAGGGGGAGAGAATCCTACCACCTTGGGCTGAGGTTACACTGAAGCAGAGGGAGACAGCCCTATCACCTTGGGCTGAGGTTACACTGAAGCAGGGGGAGAGAGCCCTACCACGTTGGGCTGAGGTTACACTGAAGCAGAGGGAGACAGTCCTATCACATTGGGCTGAGGTTACACTGAAGCAGAGGGAGACAGCCCTATCACATTGGGCTGAGGTTACACTGAAGCAGAGGGAGACAGCCCTATCACCTTGGGCTGAGGTTACACTGAAGCAGAGGGAGACAGCCCTATCACATTGGGCTGAGGTTACACTGAAGCAGGGGGAGAGAGCTCTACCCCATTGGGCTGAGGTTACACTGAAGCAGAGGGAGAGAGCCCCACCACCTTGGGCTGAGGTTACACTGAAGCAGAGAGAGAGAGTCCTACCACATTGGGCTGAGGTTACACTGAAGCAGGGGGAGAGAGCTCTACCCCATTGGGCTGAGGTTACATTGAAGCAGAGGGAGAGAGCCATACCACATTGGGCTGAGGTTACACTGAAGCAGAGAGAGAGAGCCATACCACATTGGGCTGAGGTTACATTGAAGCAGAGGGAGAGAGCCATACCACATTGGGCTGAGGTTACACTGAAGCAGAGGGAGAGAGCCATACCACATTGGGCTGAGGTTACACTGAAGCAGAGGAAGAGAGTCCTACCACCTTGGGTAGTTACACTGAAGCAGATGGAGAGAGTCCTACCACCTTGGGTAGTTACACTGAAGCAGAGGAAGAGAGTCCTACCACCTTGGGTAGTTACACTGAAGCAGAGGGAGAGAGTCCTACCACCTTGGGCTGAGGTTACACTGAAGCAGAGGGAGAGAGCCCTACCCCCTTGGGCTGGAGCAGAGCTCGCCTACGGGGCCACAGGCTTTATCTGAAGCACTCCAGTGAGGGATGAATAGCCCAGCAGAGAGGGGAAGAGGATGGAGGAGAGGATGGGGAGGAGGGAAGATGGGAAAGGAAACGATAGATGGGAGGAGGAGAGCAGGGGAGAGGGAGAAGAGGAGTAGTGAGAGGTAAGTGGAGATGAAAGATATGCGTTCTGAGTAAAATGCAGCAGTTTGCATGAGTAAGCAACTGAGAATGTTCTACAAAAATTTGTCAAATTGCATCTTGTCTACACTTCTAGAAAAAGGGTTCCAAAAGGGTTCTTCGGCCGTCCCAATAGGAGAACAATTTTTGTTCCAGGTAAACCCTTTTTGGTTCCAGATAAAATACTTTTGGGGTTCTTCAAAGGGTTCCAGATAAAACACCAAAAAGGGTTCTTCAAAGGGTTTTCTTATGGGAACAGCCGAAGGACCCTCAACCCTTTTGAGTTCTAGATAGCACCTTTTTTACTTTAAGAGTGTATAAAGAATAGCCTACTGTCCACTCTTACTCACTTCTGCTTTCTGAGCATCACTGGGGCAGTCTCATTGGAATGAGTTAGGTACATAAAATCCCCCAAATCATAGAGAGAGTGTGTCAACTGAAACAGTGTAAAATTAATAGAAAAACAATAAATAGGAAGGGCTATCATCTCCCCTCACTGCCTCCTCCTCCCCCTCTCTCTCTCTGAGTTTTAAAGTCTCCTCCCACTTCAGAGAATGGGAGTATGACGGATTGCTTCAGTCGTCTTAAGAGAACATATACGCATATCTACCATTCTCTGTGTGCCCGTCTCTCTCACTCCATCTCCCAGTCTCTATCCTCCCTTCTCTGCCTTCTTGACGGACCCACTGCTGACCTCCTCCACTGCTGCTCCCTGCCTGCCTGCCTGACCTGTCCTCAGGCTGAGGATAACCCTGAGCATCGTCAGGAATAGGAGTTTGTCTAAAGAAGGAACATCTACACTGGTGAAGGTCAGCGTTTTGTTTTGCTTTTCACTTTTTCTTGAAATTCCTAACAACTGCTTCAGAGAAAGTTGTTGGTGGTGTTGTCCAAGGAAATGGCCAGGTCTGTGTGGCCCTTGTGTTGTTGTATCTGTATGCCAGGGGTACATACTGTTGATGTGGCCACGCATGAAAGGTCTCATCCTTTGTTCCGATTTTCATGACATTTTACACTATCCATAGTAACATGTCCACATCATTTACATTCATTGAAATGCAAACAAAATCTTTGTATATAAATTTGCAGTTTGTTCAGAGGGTTGCCAACCAACTGGCATTTTCAATCAAACAACTGATTGACAAATTGTGCCTTTCAAATGAGAACATACAGAGCTGTACGGTGCTTTCTGTTAAGTTTCTTTAATGCATGACAGGGCAACTCTTTAATGTATGAGGGCACAAACACATTTCCTCTAAGAGTAATTATTTTTTTAAAGAAAGCACAAAAATATTGTTTTTGTTATTCCATTATTCTGGTGTGCATGAGTTTTTTCTACTCAAGTGTTTGTATTTATAATCTTCCAGGATAGACTAATGATTTGCCATGGTGTATTATGGTTCCATGCTTCCTGTGTTCAGGGTCTTCGATGCTTGTCATGGATTCATAATGGGAAAAAATGCTGGCTTTTTTGTTACACTAAAATGACTTGCTCTCTTCTCAAGGTTCTGTGACTATTTTATCATGAAAATATCAATTTATGTACATTGTTATTTTGACTACACACCATATGGTCAAGATTTGCGATAAGAAAAACACTTTTTTTCTCTTATCAACTGCATTGCAATGTCAATGTGAACGTCTGCATGTGCCATTTCAACCGAACGTGTATTGTCATGTGTCATTTCATCTATCTCAAGTAGCTATCACTAAGGTAAGGTCCAGTCCGACCCATTGGTTCAGGTTCTCTGGGTGTCTGAGAGGTGTGTGAGACACCCCTAGTCCCATCTGCAGTCATGACCAGTAATGAGGAAACTCTCCCGGCTTCGGATTTCCACACTAGGATGCAGCGGATCCGGGAGGGCATCCACATAAGGACCATGAAGGCCAAAAGGAAAGTGGAGGACATCTCTAAAGAAGATGTCCAGGCCTTCTTCAAGAAGCACGCCTTCGTGCTCTTTACTGTAGCTGCCGTCGTTGTAGGTGAGTGAACCCCCCCCCCCCCCCCCACCACGGACAGGCCTACATACACACACACACGCACACACACTCACACACTTTGAAACCCATGCTCTTCTATTGCAATCCAAAATCCAATAGGGAGACTCACCTACAAACCTCATTCTAGAGGTGATTGAGAGACAGAGCCTCTCAGTGTCCTCTGTTCTACATGCAGTTTCAAGCCCACTAATCAGCCCTTCTGATTCTCCAGGTATAATCCTAGGCTTTGCATTGCGTCCCTATAAAATGACCTACCGAGAGGTGAAGTACTTCTCTTTCCCCGGAGAGCTGCTGATGAGGATGCTGCAGATGCTGGTGCTTCCCCTGCTAGTATCCAGTCTAATCACAGGTACACCAAGTCACTATACGGATGCCCTCCACCAGAGGCAAGTTTAGATGTTTTGACCATGCAGATGAGGGGTGGATTTAGTGGTGTTTGAAAGGCAGGTGTGGAGGCCCAAAGGAAAAGGGAGAATGCCAAAGGGGCTTGAGGCACAAGCACAGGTACTGTAACTTGTGCTTGATCCGTGTAAAATGTATTTTTCTCCAGATTCCCGTTGGTCTCTAGGCTCTGGCATGGAGACAGCCACTTCATTGTACTCCTTTTCTATTACAATGTGGTGTAGAGAATGAGGGAGGAGGGATGGAGGGAGTGGGGTTAGCTTCAGTAGAAAAGACACCCACTGCCTGTGGGTCTGAGAGGGTAGCTTTGGGATGGGTACCCCCTTGAACCTCTTCCTCCTGCTTCACTTCACACGGATAAAAGCAAACAATGTGCCACTCCGCCACTTTCTACACAGCTGTATTGTTTTGTGGCATTCCATGACACCCAGCACCAAAATACAGTAAATGGTTTGGAGGGTGGTGGGATAAGAGGTTACGGCCTAGAAAAGAGGTCCACTGCCCAGGTACACAAGCAGACATGTAACTACAGCATCTAGTATCTTCCTGAGTCCTCAACAAGGTTAGGATCCATATGACCTAGCTTGGTATGATGTGTAGTATAAATGACATCACTATGCTAATGCTGAGGGATTTACTGTGACCTTGAAACTAGACCTACAGCAGCAAGCGCTAGTCATTTCTCAAAGTAAGATTGAGCTGATCTGTACTGTATCTAATTTTCTTTTCAAACTAACCTAATTTGTGAATGTTCACACTGGCTTGAAAGAAGCAGTGAATGTTTACTAAGAATACTTTCTCTGATCACATTTTAAACACTAAAAAAACAGTAGAACTGTGGCGTGAACGGCAGAAAAGGAGATGTGTGGGATCAATTTTTGTTTCATCCTTCATCTTTGTAGTAACCCCTGAAAAGAACCCACATAAGTCATTTCTTTAGTCCCGTGAAAGTGGTCACACAGGCTTGTTTGCAGTTTCCATGGCAATGTGGAGATGCAAAGTCGTTATGGGCGCATGGCAAGTGGACAAGTTTCTGAGGACTCAGAGAGGATAGAGGGAAAAGACAGAAAAAGAGAAAGGGAGAAACAGGGAGAGATGGTGAAAGAGAGAGAAATAAAGAGAGGCACAGAACAGAGAGAGACACAGAAAGGAGCCGAGGCACAGGTCAGCAGAGGGGTGATTGTGGGAGAGGGAGGCGGGATGAAGGAGATTGAGAGTTGAACGAGGGTTAAATGGAGGGTGAGGAGGTTTAGTCTAATGGCAGTGCCCCTAACAGTATTAAAGCACAGACATCTCGCTTACACAAAAAACGCTTACTCCATCAGCACACTGAATTGGTATAACACACCAGAACGGCCCCTGACACCTTGGAAAATCCAAAGCAAACTTTATTGCAGCGCTTTTTCAGGAAGAGGTCTTTCTCTATAATGGCTCGTTGTTTGCCTCTTACCCTTGGCCTTTTTGTAAGATTGAGAGATGTCAGTAGGGAGAAGCAAACCATAATCATTATCTAATTTCAGATGGAGAACGTCAATACTTTTGCTCACCTGTATGTTTTGCTACTAGCCTGATTTCTGATTTCTGTCAGATGACTGTCAGGCAGCACATTTATCTGCACACCTGTTGACTCTTTGTATTAGGCTGCATCCTCCAGCAGGTCAGATAATCTCTGGTCTACAATAATGAGAGATGATAAATAATCTCTGGGAAAGAGGAGGAGAGTGACTGCCAGGGCAGTAGACTAGTTCACACTGAGGTCATCTATTAGTCTCTTGCAGTGGTGATTTCAGCATGTACATCTTGGTCTGGCAAAAATAATAAAAAAGTGGGATGCATGCCAGCAAAGCCACTACACAACACTAAACAATACATGAATTGCACTATAACGGTGACAAACAGTGCCCACAAACTGTTAGGGCCTACATAAAGCTGTGCCAACGGCAGTCCCAACATCTTACAACTTGTTACGCTCGTCGTACGAACTGGAAGCATACTCGGACCAACGTGCAGCGTGATCTGGGTTCCACATCTTTATTTGTGAAACGGACAAAAACAATAAACAGCAAACGAAACGTGCAGCAAACGCAGTGCTCACAGGCAACTACACACAAACAAGATCCCACAAAAACCAGTGGGGAAATGGCTACCTAAATATGATCCCCAATCAGAGACAACGCTAAACAGCTGCCTCTGATTGGGAACCGTACCAGGCCAACAAAGAAATACACACACTAGACTAGAACACCCCCCCCCCCTAACCAAAATAGAGAATAAAAAGGCTCACTATTGTCAGGACGTGACACCACTGCTACACCTGGCTATCAGCGGAGCCTTGTCTGGCAGCGAAACAGTTCACTCAACTTCATTTACTGCCTTTAAAAAAAAACATAGCTGATATGGCTAACTTGCTTAAACAAATTTGGTTTCTAATGACAAATGAGATGTACAAACTATGGCATAAGTGGACGACAAGAGGATAAGACGCAATCCGTCATTTCGATTAAGACATTAACGAGCGAGCTAGGACGGACGTAGTCGATATAACTATTTGTTTAGCACTTTTGAAATGTACAGTGACAGAATTCAGAACATGGGTCGTTCTTACAGTGTTCTCCCTGTACACTAAGTCAGAACCGTAGGATAAATAAAGGGGGCATATAAGCAGACAATGAAATCTCTTACAATATTCAATGATGACATTTCTCTAAAACAGGCTATATAGGCTACATGTGCGCCACCATGTCAGAACAGTAGGCAAAATTAAGAGGGGTAAATAGACCAAATTATTAGGGTGAGGCACATGGGTTACTAACATCATACTACACAACATACCCTTAGTCTAATCAAATGGCTACCCCGACTATTTGCATTGTCCCTCCCCCTCTTTTACGCTGCTGCTACACTCTGTTTATTATCTATGCATAGTCACTTTAACTCTATATATATGTACATATTACCTCAATTACCTCGACTAACCAGTGCCCCCACACATTGACTCTGTACCGGTACCCCTTGTATATAGTCTCGCTATTGTTATTTTACTGCTGCCCTTTAATTATTTGGTACTTTTATTTCTTCTTCTTAAAAATGCATTGTTGGTTAAGGGCTTGTAAGTAAGCATTTCACTGTGAGGTTTACACATGTATTCGTCACATGTGACAAATACATTTTGATTTGATTTTGAATTACTTTCTTAGCTACAGTAAACATATCTCCCTGGCATATTACATCATTTATGCAGCATCATACAATACATTTTTGGACTCACCTTGTTGTGCTGTGTTAACTTGAACAGGAAGGTGGCACGGTGGTCCTTCGTGGGCAAATTCTGTCATCAAAGTCTGGCATTCTCTGGATTTATGGTGCTTTCAAAACAACTGGGAACTTAGAAAAAAACCAAGGTTGAATCTTGATGACGTCATTGATCTTCAGGTTGTAGCTCTAGAAAGAGGCCAGATTTACAATTCCGAGTTGGATGACCATTTAAAATGTTTTTTCCCCAGTCGGAGCTTGTTTATTCCCGACTTCCCAGTTGTCTTGAACTCACTGAAGTCACGTTTCCGCAGTTCCGAGATAAGTTGTTTTGAGCGCGGCACAAATCATGCTTCTGTCACATGGGATGACGCTGGAGAGACGAAGCAGGTACGGGGAGTTAAACATTTAATGTAGAACTGACATGGAACGAGACAGGAACAGCGTCAGCAAACGAGTAAGACAAACAAAAGACAATCAATGCAGAAGCGGGGAACAGAGCTGGGGAACTGACAAATATAGGGGAGGTAATAACAGGTGATGAGTGAGTCCAGGTGAGTCCAGTATCGCTGATGCGCGTGACGAGGGAAGGCAGGTGTGCGTAATGGATGGAAGGAGTGCGTGATGCAGGGCAGCCTGGCACCCTCAAGCGCCAGGGAGGGAAGAGCGGGAGCAGACGTGACAGTACCCCTCCCTCTTGACGCCACCCGGCGTCCCACCTGGGCTAACCGGCCGAGACATGGGCGCTGGGCAAACCGGTTGGGGGCGTGGGAGCCCAACGAACCGGCAGGAGCGTGAGAGCCTGGCGAGCCGGCTGAGGCATGGAAGCCAGACAATCCAACTGAGGCAAGACGCCTGTCGATCCTGCTGCAGCGAGGGAGCCCGATGATCCGATGGAGAGTGACGTGGGATGGGAAGCCGCCGAGCCAACCGGGGCAAGGAAACCTCTCGAGCCAGCCAGGGCGTGAAAGCCCGACGGGCTTGCTTAAGCACCTCCGGTTCCATCGGCGGTGGAATCCACCCCGACGTCACCAACAAAACAAAAAACAAACAACAAAAAAACTTCCTGGACCGGCTGGGCGAACAAGAACTGACGATCCGGCTGAGGCCCAACGTGGGATGGGCACCATCCAACCCAACCGGGGCAAGGAAACCTCTCGAGCCAGCTAGGGCATGGAAGCCCCCAGTTCCATCGGTGGCGACCCAGAGCCCATGCCACCATACCAACCGGAACGCCAGTACTCCCCGATGCTTTGTGTGATGGCTGCTGCATTCTGTCACATGGGATGACGCTGGAGAGACGAAGCAGGTACGGGGAGTAAAACATTTAATGTTGAACGGACATGGAACGAGACAGGAACAGCGTCAGCAAACGAGTAACACAAACAAAAGAAAATCAATGCAGAAGCGGGGAACAGAGCTGGGGAACTGACAAATATAGGGGAGGTAATAACAGGTGATGAGTGAGTCCAGGGGAGTCCAATATCGCTGATGTGCGTGACGAGGGAAGGCAGGTGTGTGTAATGGAAAGAAGAAGTGCGTGATACAGGGCAGCGGGAAGAGCGGGAGCAGACGTGACAGCTTCATTGGCAGCATGGCCTATATTGAATGTTTATCATTTTAAACTTGGAAAAGAGCCCCTTAACCACAGATTTTGGACCACACAGCCCCTGTCACTGATTCCTTCCAAACCAATCATTGTTGAATTTGCGATTTCCAACTTGTTGTGTAATGTTTATGTCCAATGGACAATGAGCACCGATATATTTTATCTATAATCTCTTCATTATTTCTCTTCATATGACAAGGATTAAAAAGGATTTGCCAGTAGATTGTTGACTTGATTCATGATGACTGCTAGCTAGGATTTTGAAAGTATGATGTTGACATGATCGGTCCAATCAAAGCTACTGTACATACAGTTGAAGTCATAAGTTTACATCCACTTAGGTTGGAGTCATTAAAACTCGTTTTTCAACCACTCCACAAATTTCTTGTTAACAAACTATAGTTTTCAACAACAAACTAAGTTGGTTAGGACATCTACTTTGTGCATGACACAAGTAATTTTCCCAACAATTGTTTACAGACAGATTAATTCACTTATAATCCACTGTATCACAATTCCAGTGGGTCAGGAGTTTACATACACTAAGTTGACTGTGCCTTTAAACAGCTTGGAAAATTCCAGAAAATATTGTCATGGCTTTAGAAGCTTCTGATAGGCTAATTGACATCATTGGTGGTGTACCTGTGGATGTTTTTCAAGGCCTACCTTCAAACTCAGTGCATCTTTGCTTGACATCATGAAAAAATCAAAAGAAATCAGCCAAGACCTCATAAAAAAAGTTGTAGACCTCCACAAGTCTGGTTCATCCTTTGGAGCAATTTCCAAATGCCTGAAGGTACCACATTCATCTGTACAAACAATAGTACAAAAGTAGAAACACCATGGGACCACGCAGCCGTCATACCGCTCAGGAAGGAGAGGCGTTCTGTTTCCTAGAGATGAACGTTCTTTGGTGCGAAAAGTGCAAATCAATCCCAGAACAACAGCAAAGGACCTTGTGAAGATGCTGGAGGAAACAGGTACAAAAGTATCTATATCCACAGTAAAATGAGTCCTATATCGACATAACCTAAAAGGCCGCTCAGCAAGGAAGAAGCCACTGCTCCAAAACCACCATAAAAAAGCCAGACTTTTTGGAGAAATGTCCTCTGGTCTGATGAAACAAAAATAGAACTGTTTGGTCATAATGACAATTGTTGTTTGGAGGAAAAATGGGGAGGCTTGCAAGCAGAAGAACACCATCCCAACCGTGAAGCACGGGGGTTGCAGCATCATGTTGTGAGGGTGCTTTGCTGCAGAAGGGACTGGTGCACTTCACAAAATAGATGGCATCATGAGGAAGTAAAATGATGTGGATATATTGAAGCAACATCTCAAGACATCAGTCAGGAAGTTAAAGCTTGGTCGCAAATGGGTTTTCCAAATGGACAATGACCCCAAGCATACTTCCAAAGTTGTTGCAAATGGCTTAAGGACAACAAAGTCAAGGTATTGGAGTGGCCATCACAAAGCCCTGACCTCAATCCTATAAAAAATTTGTGGGCAGAACGGAAAAAGCGTGTGCGAGCAAGGAGGCCTACAAACCTGACTCAGATACACCAGCTCTGTCAGGAGGAATGGGCCAAAATTCCGCCAACTTATTGTGGGAAGATTGTGGAAGGCTACCCGAAACGTTTGACCCATGTTAAACAATTTAAAGGCATTGCTACCAAATACTAATTGAGTGTATGTAAACTTCTGACCCACTGGGAATGTGAAGAAAATAAATAAAAGCTGAATTAAATCACTCTCTACTATTACTATGACATTTCACATTCTTAAAATAAAGTGGTGATCCTAACTGTCCTAAGACAGGGAATTTTTACTCGGATTAAATGTCAGGAATTGTGAAAAACTGACTTTAATTGTATTTGGCTGAGGTGTATGTAAACTTCTGACTTCAACTGTATAACGTGATTTGACGTAATTATATCTGTGGCCAATGACCTTGAGCCTTCTTGGATGGGCACTTCTAATGTAACTCTATGGCAACACCCAAATGGCTAGAATTTTCGAGGTCTACCCTTAGACTTGGCGGTGATGTAGTGTCCCCATGAGTGACAGAACACTGACCCAATCACGGAGCAGGGCTCTGTATTTTCTGCTGGCTTGCCCCACCACCACAGAAAGCACTGAGCTAGGCTGAAACACCTGCATTTTGGAGCTGCCTTACTCAAGAAAACAAAAACGAGACCATGTTTGTATGCGTCTTTATTAACTCAATCATATATATATATATTTTAACATTGTTTGCGAACTGATATGTGACACGTATTAATGCCAAAATAACATGCAAAACAGGCAAGCCCCCCCAAAAAGAAAATATATTTTATAATTTATTTGGTAAAAATATGGGGCTCAAAACAGAATGACGGGTCGCCACTGGTCTCTTGATGTTACACCTGATAGCCCCAGTTCACTGAGTTCAACCTCATTTTCACCCATTGTCTGATGATGAGATATCTGAGAACCCTGCTGTTCCAATACCAGCCAACAATTGCCTGTTATGGCATAGCCACTTCTCAACAATTCTGTGGCCCCTCAGTTCTCACAGTGTTCCTGTCTCTGCCTCTGCCTTTCCTTGACCAGAGCAAGGACTCACCCTTCTGTCTCTCTGGCTCCAACACCATCCAACACATCAGCATAGCTTCAGGAGCTATCCAGAATGCAGGCTAATATGGCTACAGGCAATTGCTATTTCAAGTGTTTTCATGCCACTGCTATGAAGAAATGCTAGAAATGTTGCACAATGGGATAATACTGTTCTTCTAAACAACATCTCCCCTGTCTCTCCCAACCAGGCATGGCAGCACTGGACAGTAAGGCTTCAGGAAAGATGGGTATGCGCGCTGTGGTGTATTACATGACCACCACCATTATCGCTGTCATCATAGGCATCATCGTGGTGCTCATTATCCACCCTGGGAAAGGATCTAAGGATGAGTTCATGAAACAGTCGAAGATAGAGGACATCAGCCCTGCCGACGCCTTCCTGGATCTCATCAGGTAGCTAGCTGCATACTAGAGTAGGAGGAGGGTCAGGGGTTTAGTGGAGGAAATATGAACTGTTTTTGTGCCATTGTACCCCTGTGTTCATTCATTGTGATGATCATGCTCTTTCATTTCAGAAACATGTTTCCACCAAACATGGTCCAGGCCTGCACACAGCAGGTAAAGCATTTCATGACTTTGTCACTACAAACGGATGCTACAAATTTAACTATGGTTCTACGAATTCCTTGAAGACCGTCAGTACGGTTTAAATTGTGGATGATATCCCTCGCACTCCCCACATGTCGAGTTATAACAACAACAAAGTCACGTTGGTGATGTGACAGCGTGGTAGGATGTGCCCCCGCAGTTCACATAAAACCGTACATCAGACCACGCACTGTCTCAGAAAATCTTCTTGCCCAAAGATTCAGAGTGACAGGAAAGTACTGACGGTCTTACAGGTATTCGTAGAACCATAGTTACAATCGTAACTTCTGTTCTACTTCATACTTTTCAGAACGTCAGTACAGTTATAGCACTATTAACCTCTGATTAATGCGACAATGTCACTGGGAGAATGGCAGGTCCCATGGTGTGGCAGGATGAGACGTTGACCTTGTAAAATCTTAAGAACGTGCAGGGTGACGGCCAGGTAACAGCTGCACATATCTCACTCATGGGGACGCCTTTTAGCGGAGCACAGGATGTGGTGACACTTCTGGTAGAGTGACATATCACATGCTCTGGAACAGGGAGCTCTACACCATTATAAGCCTGACCGATGACATCCACAACCCAGTGTGAAAGCCTCTGCTTGGACAATGCAAGGCCGTTTGACACAGAAACAGCTGGTCTGACTTCCTGTAGTGCTCCTCTAGAGTTTTGTGGGCTTTCCCTCTCTTGGTGGCCCTGGGTGGGTCCTGGCGAACAACGCTATGAAACCACACATTAATGCAGAGACTTTGATATTACTAGCCACAATTGATATGGTGAAAAAACGATGTGTGAGGAAGCAGAGGCACAGAGACTCAAATTATCTGTGAAAACCAGGCCCTCAACTCTGGCTAGCTGCGCTTCCCTCACCTTCACAGGCATGATGGTGCAGTTAATGCAGGGGTCAGAGAGTGCATCTCGCAGGTGGCCAATGCCTAGGCAGGCGGGGAACAGGTCATGGCCATCTTCCACTTGTAGTTCAACTCCAAATGAGGAGCAGCCATGCATGCCTGGTAGTCTCTCAGCTAAGAATGTGAAGACAAAAATCTAAATATATATTCTCATGCAAATATACTTATTAATACCACAATACACAGTAAAGGTAGAGGGCTACAATAATCTGGCAAGAGTTGTACAGCAACCTCAAAATCATTTATTGTGAGCCAAGCTATGACCGTAGGGCTGGAGCAGGAGAGATACCATGTTTAAATGTAGGCATAATTTATGAAAAACACTCACGAACGGCTGTCGTTTGGTAAGTCAAGCTGACGACACACAGTGGCAGCTAGGTTGAGTGTTTAGCTAGCTGACGACACACAGTGGCAGCTAGGTTGAGTTGGTTAGCTAGCTGAGGACACACAGTGGCAGCTACAGTAGGTTGAGTTGGTTAGCTAGCTAGCTTGTAGTATCCTAGTAATACCAAGGGGAGGGATGCCTGGGGGAGGCAGTTCGAATCTCACTTTGTATAGCTCGCTAGGCTAACAATCTTCCTAGACGGCGTGCACGCTATGAGACGTGGTTATCTAGGGAAAGGGACCCGTTTTGAGATTTAAACAGTCGAAGGATGACTAGTGCCCCGTGGTCTCGATAACAAGCATGGCAGTGGAGGATATCTTGACAAGGTTAGCACCGGAGTACAGTGGCCAACATACACACTAGCTGGTAAGCTATTAAAGTTAGCACAAGACAAGGAAGCCCGATATCCACCGATATAAAAGAGATAGGTAGGAGAGAGCTGTCACACAGCCTTGGAGGGCGAATTTCGCGCTTCGACCCACAGGTCACAGGCTGTTGATGACAGACTGTCAGTACACACAACTCACACAGAGTTTAGCTTACCCTACTGCAGCGGTTCCCAAGCGAAGGGTCGCCTGATATGAAAATGGGTTTGCGGGAGAATGTCCAAAATCCATTTTTTTATTTGTCTATATATATATATATATATATATATATATATATATATATATATATATATATATATAGACACATACATACACACACACACTACCGTTCAAAAGTTTGGGGTCACTTAAAAATGTCCTTGTTTTTTAAAGAAAAGCACATTTTTTGTCCATTAAAATAACATTAAATTGTACAGAAATACAGTGTAGACATTGTTCATGTTGTAAATGACTATTGTAGCTGGAAATGGCAGATTTTTTATGGAATATCTACATAGGCATACAGACCCCCATTATCAGCAACCATCACTACTGTGTTCCAATGGCACGTTGTGTTAGCTAATCCAAGTTTATCATTTTAAAAGGCTAATTGATCATTAGAAAACGCTTTTGCAATTATGTTATCACAGCTGAAAACTGTTGTTCTGATTAATGAAGCAATAAAACTGGCCTTCTTTAGACTAGTTGAGTATCTGGAGCATCAGCATTTGTGGGTTCGATTACAGGCTCAAAATGGCCAGAGACAAAGAACTATCAATTCTTGTTCTGAGAAATGAAAGCTATTCCATGCGAGAAATTGCCAAGAAACTGAAGATCCCGTACAACTCTGTGTACTACTCTCTTCACAGAACTGCGCAAACTGGCTCTAACCAAAATAGAAAGAGGAGTGGGAGGCCCCGGTGCACAACTGAGCAAGAGGACAAGTACATTAGTGTCTAGTTTGAGAAACAGATGCCTCACAAGTCATCAACTGGCAGCTTCATTAAATAGTGCCCGTGAAACACCAGTCTCAACATCAACAGTGAAGAGGCGACTCAGGGATGCTTGTCTTCTAGGCAGAGTTCCTCTGTCTAGTATCTGTGTTTTGCCCATCTTAATCTTTTCTTTTTATTGGCCAGTCTGGGATTGGCTTTTTCTTTGCAACTCTGCCTAGAAGGCAGAGCATCCTGGAGTCACCTCTTCACTGTTGACATTGAGACTGGTGTTTTGCAGGTATATTATAATATTGTCTTTGTATCTCAAAATCATTGTAATGTGATTAACCTTAAAAATCTAAATGAAAATTATTCTAATCTAAAAGTTCAAATTCAACCAGAGAACGCCCTTAGATCATGGGAAAAGGCCGCAGTTGAGCGTTGCATTTGAATCATTCCCACAGTGAAAGACTAGGCCCGCTACGCTATGAAAGCACACACTATTGCAGAGACTTTGATATTACTAGCCACAATTGATATGGTGAAAAAACAATGTGTGGGGAGGCAGAGGCACCGAGACTCAAATCAAGACTTTTGTGAGATAACACTGTTAAACGAACAGTTTTTGCTATTGTTAGCAATCAAGAGGAAACTGATTGAAAGACTCAACTCCCCAGCTTATACTCTCCAAATGGACATTAACTGTGAGGGGAAAGATGTCCATGCATTGACTTTTGTTCACTATACATTTCAGGGGATGCTATTCACAAGGACATATTGTTCTGTCTCACAATTCCCGAGCATGAAGGAAAGGGGGATACCTTGTAAATTGTCCAACTGAATGTATTCAACTGAAATGTGTCTTTTGCATTTAACCCAACCCCTCTGAATCAGAGAGGTGCAGGGGCCTGCCTTATGTGGATGCCTTGACATCCACGGCGCCCGGGGAACAGTGGTTTAACTGCCTTGCTCAAGACCACAGATTTTTACCTTGTCAGCTTGGGATTTGATCCAGCAACCTTCCGGTTACTGGCCCAACAATCTAACCACTAGGCTACCTGAAATGGTACAGGGGATGTTCATTGTGCTGCGTGGCTATATTGACAAAAAACACATTCCATGGAATCGAATGGTGGGCTTTGCACAGATGGGGCTCCATCTATGGCTGGCAGGCTTGTGTCTCCCTCTGTTATATGCACGCATTGCACGATACACCGAGAGCAATTGGCGACAAAAGAGCTGAGCACAGAACTCGGTGAGATAAACTGCAGCAGGTAACTTCGATTGTAAACTATATCAAACCACATCCACTGCGTGCACGCCTGTTCGCAAAACTATGTGGAGGCATGACAATGTTCTATTTCATACTGAGGCTTGGTGGTAATCGAGTGTTAGAAAAAAAAATCTCATTGGCAGAGGTACTGTTGTCATTCACAATGTATGTAAAAGAAACTGACTTAGTTTACTTTCTGTGTAATGAAAGGAAAATGTGTCTCCCTGACTATGTAACAGACATATTTGGGAAACTGAACGAACTGAACACAAGCATGCAGGGGAAATACAAAAACATTCTATGGGTGGCCTCCCGAATGGCGCAGCAGTCTAAGGCAGTGCTAAAGGCGTCACTACAGACCCGGGTTCGATCCTAGGCTGTGTTGCAGCTGGCCGCGACCAGGTGACCCATGAGGCGGCACGTGATCGGCCCAGTGTCGTTCAGGTTTTATTTATTTCACCTTTATTTAAGCAGGTAGGCAAGTTGAGAACAAGTTCTCATTTACAATTGCGACCTGGCCAAGATAAAGCAAAGCAGTTCGACACATACAACAACACAGAGTTACACATGGAGTAAAACAAACATACAGTCAATAATACAGGAAAAATAAGTCTATATACAATGTGAGCAAATGAGGTGAGAAGGGAGGTAAAGGCAAAAAAGGCCATGGTGGCAAAGTAAATACAATATAGCAAGTAAAACACAGGAATGGTAGATTTGCAGTGGAAGAATGTGCAAAGTAGAAATAGAAATAATGGGGTGCAAAGGAGCTAAATAAATACAGTAGGGGAAGAGGTAGTTGTTAGTGCTGCTAGTGCTGTGAGCTGCTCTGTTAGTGCTGTGAGCTGCTCTGACAGCTGGTGCTTAAAGCTAGTGAGGGAGATAAGTATTTCCAGTTTCAGAGATTTTTGTAGTTTGTTCCAGTCATTGGCAGCAGAGAACTGGAAGGAGAGGCGGCCAAAGGATGAATTGGCTTTGGGGGTGACCAGAGAGATATACCTGCTGGTATATTGAGCTGAGATAAGGGGGGACTTTACCTAGCAGGCTCTTGTAGATGACCAGGAGCCAGTGGGTTTGGCGACGAGTATGAAGCGAGGGCCAGCCAACGAGAGCGCACAGGTCGCAGTGGTGGGTAGTATTTGGGGCTTTGGTGACAAAACGGATGGCACTGTGATAGACTGCATCCAATTTATTGAGTAGGGTATTGGAGGCTATTTTGTAAATGACATCGCCGAAGTCGAGGATCGGTAGGATGGTCAGTTTTACGAGGGTATGTTTGGCAGCATGAGTGAAGGATGCCTTGTTACGAAATAGGAAGCCAATTCTAGATTTAACTTTGGATTGGAGATGTTTGATGTGAGTCTGGAAGGAGAGTTTACAGTCTAACCAGACACCTAGGTATTTGTAGTTGTCCACATATTCTAAGTCAGAACCGTCCAGAGTAGTGATGCTGGACGGGCGGGCAGGTGCAGGCGGCGATCGGTTGAAGAGCATGCATTTAGTTTTACTTGTATTTAAGAGCAGTTGGAGGCCAAGGAAGGAGAGTTGTATGGCATTGAAGCTCGTCTGGAGGATTGTTAACACAGTGTCCAAAGAAGGGCCAGAAGTATACAGAATGGTGTCGTCTGCATAGAGATGGATCAGAGACTCACCAGCAGCAAGAGCGACATCATTGATGTACACAGAGAAGAGAGTCGGCCCAAGAATTGAACCCTGTGGCACCCCCATAGAGAATGCCAGAGGCCCGGACAGGTTAGGGGAGGGTTTGGCCGGCCGGGATGTCCTTGTCCCATTGCTCTCTAGTGACTCCTTGTGGCAGGCTGTGCGCATGCATGTTGATTTTGCTCGCCAGCTGTACGGTATTTCCTCCGACACATTGGTGTGGCTGGCTTCCGGGGTAAGCAAGCAGTGCGGGTTGTGTTTTGGAGGATGCATGGCTCTCGACCTTTGCCTCTCCCTAGTCTATATGGGAGTTGCAGTGATGGAACAAGACTCACTGGAATTGGAAAGTACTAAAAAACATTATTTTTTAAAACATTCTACCGATGAGTGACCGAATCAGTGCATTCAGAGGAAAGAATTCTTATTGGAGAGAGTCTTCCAAAAGCCATGCCCCCTTCCCTCGCCTGTGCATGTTACTGACAGAAAACAACATCTGTAAGTGTCCAACATGAGTGATCACTGCTCACCTCCAATGCTTGGAAGAGCACTTTGGGACCTACTTCCCAATCTGTTTGACTGTGATCCTGGCTCAGTTGACATACCGGTAAGTGAAATCTAACAGCTAATTGAGCGGTCATGTGACCGAATGCATTCACGGGTCACTACCGAGGAGGTTTTGTTCCTGACTCAAAGGGAATACCCTGCCATCTCCCTCTAAGCATTAATGCCACATTCAAAACAACTGGGAACTTGTAAGTGGGAACTCGGAAATCTCAGACTTCAGTGCATTCAAGACAACTGGGAACTCTGAAAAAAACAAGCGCCGACTGGGAAAAATTGTTTTGAAAAATAGTTTCTTTCCGACATGAAGATCACTGATTTGAGCTCGTATTTTTCCAGAGTTCCCAGTTGTTTTGAAAGCACTATAAACCTCATGCTACCCTTCACCAGCATCTGTGTGAAGCTGGATTCAGTGCTATCGTCTGCATTAAAACCAAATATAGATCCAGGTTGGATGTGACAGCAAAGATGAGGTGCGCACTGTCGACCACACCCCATGACTTTGAGAATCTCTGACATGACATGCATCAAGCACACCCATTTTATTAGTGGTGGTGAGATAAGAGACATTATGTCAGACTAATTTGGAATTGACTCTCATAGCCCCACATTAAAAGTATGTGATGGTGAGTTGAGAAGCCAATCAGAAATACTGTTAGAATGTTTTTCAATTCTGCCAAAACCCCAAATAAAAAAGTAAACATTTGCTGTTAATTAAATCATTTTTTTCACATGGTTTGGCTCGCAAGAATTTTTAGATATCAAAATGGGGTCGTGGTCCAAAAAAAGTTTGGGAACCCCTGCCTTACCGGGACCTGGGAAAATGCAATTCGAAAAATGGGAGCAGCGAAGCAGTCAATTTGAGCAATATGGCTAATATAACTTGCGAGAAGAAATAAGAGAATGTGCGTGGTCTGACGTATGGTTTGTTATGAACCGCGGGCACATCAACAGCGTGACTGTTTTTATTATTACCTGACCTGCGTGGAGCACGAGAGATATAATCCACACTTTCAACTGTACTGACAGTCTGAAACGTATAAAGTAAAACAGCTTTCCTCATTCAATAAGCAGATTTTCCCTCAGTAAAAGTTTGCCACAGGAAATGGTTCTATTGAAATAATGATGGTAATGAAAAAGGATACGTTCTGCGAAATACTTTTTGTGAATGGATACATTATTGACATTTTCAGAGGAAGCTTGCTGGTTTTGGAATTTCTGAGCAGAGATAAATCATTACATAAGAGACATAAAAACCCAAAACTGAGGGGGACTTTTATTTACACTGGAAGAAAAATTCTGACCACTAGGAACAAATGACAAAATCTGACATTTTTTATTTATTTTATTTAACCTTTATTTAACTAGGCAAGTCAGTTAAGAACAAATTCTTATTTACAATGACGGCCTATCCCGGCCAAACCCTAACCCGGGCGACGCTGGGCCAATTGTGCGCCGCCCTATGGGATTCCCAATCACGGCCGGTTGTGATACAGCCTGGACTTCTGCTGCCATGTGTAAATAAAAAATGATCACCAGCAGTAGATAAGAAAGAACCCACTTCCATTATTCATCTGAATGTTTTGGAGTTGTTGTGGTATAGTTGATGGACACAGTGGGGTTTGAACTGCAATGAAGAATTGGCAGGGTTGTAACAGTAGCATTGTGGGGTCCGTGGCGTACCGCAGTTTCGCAGGGCCCCGGGCAAGGTCTGAGCTAATTTCCTGTCAATCTAAACCTTTCTTCCATGGCTTTTGGGGGGGGACCATGTCCATGGGGAGCTCAACACTTGGTGGTCTGGACCCTCTCCCCATACAGGGTCATCATAGATCAACCCTGAACCTTACAGAATACTGCTCCAGCCATACAGAGGAGGCCCATTGTTTAATTCACAAGGCTGCGATGAGTGGAGCAGGTGCCTTTAGTTTTTGCTCTCTAGTCTATCGAAAGGGCACAAGTCTGACAATCTTCCCTAGATACCTTATCTATGTTCAGTAGATGCACATCAAAATCCCACTTGAAGACTGGAGCACAGGCCAAAATGAAGAGGCTGAGTTAATATTCAGTAACATTACTTAAAAAATACTATTTCAGTAACACTTTCACTAAAGGAAATGACATGCTATCATCACTTTAACAAGACAATGATAACCCATCACTCACGTAACCGGCTCTTTCCCTCCAGTTCAAAACCAAATACGGGAAGCGAATTGTCCATGTAACGGTGACAGTGAACGACTCGGTCTTCAACCTGACCAACCTGACTGAGCAGATTACCCGGGAGGAGGTGATCCCTATCCCGGGCACGGTGAACGGAGTCAACGCCCTGGGGCTGGTGGTCTTCTCCATGTGCTTTGGCCTCATCATCGGCAACATGAAGGAGCAGGGCCAGCCCCTCAGGGATTTCTTCGACAGCCTCAATGAGGCTATCATGAGACTGGTAGCAATTATCATGTGGTGAGTAGTTGGTGTGTGTATAGGTGTTTATAAGGATGGTGTGTGTGTGTGTGTGTGTGTGTGTGTGTGTGTGTGTGTGTGTGTGTGTGTGTGTGTGTGTGTGTGTGTGTGTGTGTGTGTGTTATGATGATGGTCCAATAATCATTCATTAGGTGAGTGTGTGTGTGTGTTTATGTGAACCCCCTGCATTGCACGAGGTTCATGATTAGATCAGGCACAGAGAAATTGCCACATCTATGCTTTGAAATGCTAAGTCTACCTATAGAGTGCCTGCAGATTTGGGAGTTACTATGTGTATCTCTCCCTCTCAATTCAATCAAATGGCTTTATTTAGCCTCTTGCCTGAGGTATTGCTATGAATTATCTGGTAACTATAGACAGGCATGATCTGATATAGGTCTTTAGGGTTACTGAGATAATTGCAGGACCACAATCTCATAATTGGCCAACATAGAACCGTCTCAGGGCACCGTCTCCTGATGCTAAATGATTCCGCAGATGAATTACAAGGCTTTGTAACCAAGACCAGTGACATGTTCACTCAATTAAATCCAAAATATTCCCAGTCAGATATTTGACAGATTTAAACCAAGTTTTGTTTATGAATAAAGGTAATTTCATAGCCTGTGCTTTGCACTCTCAGAATGCACTGATGATTTCTCAAATGTCTGTCCGTGAGAGACTAAAAATGTTAGTTTTTCAGGCCTACAGTATTACACAAAAAAATGTATCCCTTTTAACTTTGTGACCATATCCTTCCTCAGCATAACCTCTTCTCCGTCCTCTGCTCTACAGGTATGCACCAATCGGCATCATGTTCCTCATATCAGGGAAGATCGTGGAGATGGATGACATCACTGAGATGGGTGGTCAGCTGGCCATGTACACCATCACGGTGATCATAGGCCTGTCCATCCATGCTTTCATCATCCTCCCCGGCCTGTACTTCGCCATCACACGGCTGAACCCCTTCATCTTCATCATGGGGCTGGTGGAGGCCCTCATCACAGCCCTGGGAACCTCCTCCAGGTTGGTCCCCTTACATTAATCTCCTCCCTGGCCTGCTCGGACTACCCCACACTGTGGCCTTGCCTGACTTGGCCCTGACTCATGTCAAATCAAAGCCTATTATAGTAGGGCCAGGAGTGTTCTTGATCAGATTGTGCCTATAAGACATCACCATCCTCGTTAGTAGTGTTACTAAAGCTTACCCCTGGAGAATATGATGAATAGATCTAATACAAAAAAACTAAAACAACAACCACACAAACACCATCTGTTTCTCTCTCCGTCTCTATCTCAGCTCAGCAACCCTTCCCATTACCTTCAAGTGTCTGGAGGTGAACAACAAGGTGGATAAGCGCATCACGCGGTTTGTGTTGCCGGTCGGCGCAACCATTAACATGGATGGAACAGCACTTTACGAGGCTCTGGCAGCTATCTTCATAGCTCAGGTTAACAACATGGACATGAACTTAGGTCAGATCATTACAATCAGGTAAGAATTAGTATCTAAGGTTAATAAGCTAAAGTTTATGTTTACAGAATCAAAAGATGTTGATATGTTTACAACTACATTACATGATTTATCAAGATAAGAGTTTAAAATATATAATTTTGTGCTATAAAATAGCATCACAGCCACTGCAGCAAGTATTGGAGCTGCTGGGATACCACAGGCTGGACTGGTCACCATGGTGATTGTGTTGACCTCTGTCGGACTTCCCACTGATGACATCACCCTCATCATTGCAGTTGATTGGTTCCTGTGAGTAATTTTTTCCCATTTTCAGATTGAGACATGAGAATAGATAAATTATATTTGAATAATGATAAAGCTATTATGGTGCAAATATACACACACTACTTATTGTCTATAGTATACAAATTGTATAATGACGAACTGAAACGCAAACCATTTATCTTTCACTTTAAAGGTCGAACATCCTTTTTTATCAACTACAACCCTAGTGACACACTTGTACTATCCCTCGGGTCTTGCTCCACTTTTTGGAATTGCATTTTTTTTTAGTTTTAACATAGAAACATAATTAGGTTGCCCAAATTAATGATTTCAATTAGAATTCCCTTCCCAGAAATTACACAGCTAATTGGGTAGTGAGAAAAAATCCCACTCTCCATAAACTAGGAGGGATGGAATGTGCAGACAGAGTCAAACCTTCATTTAATGAAAACATGGATGTTTCTCACAGTGATTAGAATATGAGATAGCCTATAGGGAGTGTTCTGACTACTCTTTAACAGTAGATTGGAATTGTCTCTGCTGATAATGCTGTGGACTATTTCCCCTCTGCATTCTTTTGACTATGAGTAATCTAAAAACGTTAGTTTACCTTTAATCAAAAGCAGGAAATAGGTAAATGTTTTGACCTGTTCAATATAACATGACCAAACGTCCCAGCGGACATAGGCTAGGGTTTTCTTTTAAAAACTGTATGTCCCGCCACCCCTCTCGACCTCTGTCTCTCCTCCCACTGTATATGACTCCTTCACCCTGGTTAAGCTTTTTCTTCTTACGTTATTCCTGGATTGTAGTGACCGGCTGCGTACCACAACCAACGTCTTGGGTGACTCCATTGGGGCTGGCATTGTGGAATTCCTATCTCGACAGGAGCTGCAGGCCAAGGATGTGGAGATGGGGAACATTGTGCTGGAGGAGAGGAAAAAACCATACCAGCTCATCTCTCAGGAAAACGACCACGAAAACGCCAAACGTCCGAAAACTGAAAGCAAGATGTAGATCAACGCTCAATAGTGCACACAAGCACACGCACGCACAAGCACATGCACACACAAACACGGAATGTTTTGGTTCATTCTTGTTTTCAATCTGTCATATTTGTCCAGTTATTGTCACTCTACCATATTTCCTTTCGTTTGTTATTTTGTCATTCATAAAGTTGCCCAATCAAAATGCTTACATCCGCCGCCTCTCTACGAGATAGATAGGCCACCTGTTTTATGGTTTGTCTGGGTATTTTTGAGTTGAGTTAAGTCATGGCCTAGAATATGTATATGGTATAATGGTATAAGTAATGAGGAAAGTGATATGGGTGTTGATGTCCAAAGGGAATTTTGTAAAATTATGAAAGGACAACCTATGTTTGAATGACTGGGCAAGCTTCATTCTTCAAAAAAAGCAGCAGAGAACACATTTGTATATAACTACCTTAATTTTGGTGGACCCCAGGAAGAGAAGCTGCTGCCAATAAATACAAATACAATTACATTTTATTTGCTACAACTAATGAAATGAGGCCCTATGAGCTGTTTCTGGTGAAAAACAACCAACTTCCTATCATGGGTTAAATAAGCAGTAATTTAAATAACAATCCTCAAGTGGTGTGTATTTTTTACAATTTGATTCACTTTTATCATGCTGTCAATATTCCTGTTGCATATGACAACTTCAATTGTATTTTTATTTTATTTTGATTGATCAAATTCTTGAAGGTGGTGCTGTGATGTTGACAATATGGTTAAAACAAGATGTATCCAACAATCGTCATCACTATCTATGTATCCAACAATTGTTATCACTATATATTCCCTATTTTGTAGCCAGCCCTAAGACAAATGAGTCTTTGAAATATCCTTCACTATTTAGTACATCATTATTTTAACATAGCAGGTGTTTAATATTTTTAAGGCTTTGTAGAGTGATTGTATGTCGATATATGTGTAAATGAACTATATAATATGGATAGTTGTTTACGTGAATATGTCTTCTTTAATCTCAATGCAGAAAGATATTTGTTTTCAGGGCCGAAATGCCACTCCAATGCCTTGGTTAGTGAAATCAAGGAACATAGTTTGTGATAATTACAGTATTTGTGAACTAACTCAAATGGATTTAGAAAATATGTTATTTTCTTTCTTTTTTTCTTTAAGTTTTGAGATATGATGGTTCACTTTCTGTAAAGGCAACATTTGTGGTGAAAAGGAAATAAATGGACTGGTAGATTTGTCTTTGGTGAATGACATTTTGAATAAAATGTAAAAAGGAAGCAATGTTTGATTTTGGTGATTTGTATTCCATGACACACATACAGTAATAAACTGCTACATAACATGTGTTATGGCAATTATAATAGAGTAGGTATTACCCTACACAGCACACAATGAAAAGTAATACATGTGCAATAGGACAAAATGTGATAAAGGTAACCCAATTTAACAAATATCTCAAAATGTGCCTTAAAGACACACTCTGTTGTCTCATATGACAACACAACCATAACAATTAAGCAATATGCCTAGGTCTTTATTTTATTATCTAGTTATTATAAGGTAATAAAGACAGTGGTACTATTCATCTCATTATAGTATGAGCTACGAGTCACATTCTTCTAAATCAAGGGGTATATTTACTTAGTTGAAATTACTGGAAACGTATAGACTGTGGCTTTAAAAGGCAAATGTAATATCTTATGTATAGTAATGTAATGATTTCATACACTGAATAATCTACAATCGTGTACTTATGTGCGAAGATCTTTGATGGATGTTAGAGAAAAAGTAGATTATTTATCTAAATGTGACTTCCTAGTTAAATATTACGTTTGGAAGAGAAAGAAGCTACAGTAGTCCCCTCTATTCTCACTATCAAGCTGTTCTGGGAACAGCAAGTTGCAATTATGTGGACATTTGCTGCCATCTTGTGGTAAGACTTGAGCAGCACTATATGTGAGCTGATAAAGATACAGTATCTACCGGCATGTGGGCTTTATCAACAGTATTTTATTAAAATGTTGACCCAACTCTGGTTGATACTCTAGTTGACAAGCACCTGCAGAAGCTAAAATCAGGTAAAACCATCCATACTTACATGAAACATCCATATTTACCATGCGCCGTTGCCGTTTTATTTTTAACTCTTCACTGACCGACCCTACACTTGAAATTTAGGTAGTCTGGGAGAGTGATGTCATGTGACTTGACGATCCTAGCGCGCGAAATATAATTAATATATTTCTGGTTTTTAGCATCCTGTGAGACGTTATCGTGAGGAAAACAAACAAACATTGGCAAGCTACCTAGCTATCTGCTTGCAAATATTTTGGGGTGTAAATTACTTGCTCTCAGATGGTATTAACAATGTAAATTTGTTAGATGGTGTTAAAAAGAAAAGCCCGTTCTCTGCTTGCTAGCTAACGTTAGCGCTCAGCGGTTACCACACGGTAACGTACTTTACAAACTGAGGGGAAATTTAGTTTGCTAGCTACCTCGGCTTGCCAGCTCGCGAATTACTTGTATACACAGGATAATCCATGTTGATGGGATGCCAAGCAAGAGGAAGAAACACAAAAAAGGTATGACAGAAAAAAAGTGTGTTTTTCTACTGTTTATAGATTTTCTGAACTTAGACCTGTTCGGTCAATGACGTCAGTTCGCGCACTTTCAAGTCCTTCCACAAGAGGGAGACCGAGAGCTGTCGTAATGTTGTTCGGGCTACATTTATGACCTGGCACAATTATTTATATATACACTAGATGACCATTGGGGCGCTGTGTTGACGACACCGTGCCTCCATCTTGGCACTCCCCACCGTTGTAAAAAATATTTTGGAAGCTATAAAAATGCATTTATACTGAACAAAAATATAAACACAACATGCAACAATTTCAACAATTTTACTGAGTTACAGTTCATATAAGGAATTCAGTCAATTGAAATATATTCATTAGCCACTAATCTATGGATTTCACATGACTGGGCAGTGGCGCAGTCATGGGTGGACCTGGGAGGACATAGGCCTGCCCACTTGGGAGCCAGGCCCACCTACTGGGGAGCCAGGCCCAGCCAATCAGAAGGAGTTTTTCCCCCACAAAAGGGCTTTATTACAGGCAGAAATACTCCTCAGTTCATCAGCTGTCCAGGTGACTGGTCTCAGACGATCCCGCAGGTGAAGGAGCCAGATGTGGGGGTCCTGGGCTGGCGTGGTTACACAAGGTCTGTGGTTGTGAGGCCGGTTGGACGTACTGCCTAATTCTCTAAAACGATGTTGGAAGTGACTTATGGTATGCCAGCAGCATACCACCCTGCATACCACTACTGGCTTGCTTCTGAAGCTAAGCAGGGTTGGTCCTGGTCAGGCCCTGGATGGGAGACCAGATGCTGCTGGAAGTGGTGTTGGAGGGCCAGTAGGAGGCACTCTTTCCTCTGGTCTAAAAACTAGTTCCCAATGCCCCAGGGCAGTGATTGGGGACACTGCCCTGTGTAGGGTGCCGTCTTTCGGATGGGACGTTAAACGGGTGTCCTGACTCTCTGAGGTCATTAAAGATCCCATGGCACTTATCGTAAGAGTAGGGGTGTTAACCCCGGTGTCCTGGCTAAATTCCCAATCTGGCCCTCAAACCATCATGGTCACCTAATAATCCCCAGTTCACAATTGGCTCATTCATCCCCCTCCTCTCCCCTGTAACTATTCCCCAGGTCGTTGCTGCAAATGAGAACGTGTTCTCAGTCAACTTACCTGGTAAAATAACGGAAAAATAAAAAAAATGGTAGAGAAATAAACATTCAATTCTCTTGCAACAGCTCTGGTGGACATTCCTATGTTCAGCATGCCAATTATTTATTTTTTTGTTCCGTATATTGATATCTAAATTTGTTTTTGCCACATGTATTACATTACAGATACCTTAATGCATACTTTTAAATTATATTATGTGAGCTAAACATAAACATTTAAAATGACAAAATATATAACTTTTTTCTTAACTTAGAATTCCTAAAAGTATAATTTTTAGAGATTACTAATGTCACTGTCCCCTCTACAACACATACTTAAACACATGCAATTTTGTCCTTTAAACATTTAATTGAAATACTGTGAAATTCCATTCATTCCTATGGAGGACTACTCCTACTGGGGAGTGGATGACCGGTGGCTTCAAAGCCTCTCAATGGCCAATACATAGCATCAGAAATCCAGAGTTTATATACATATTACTCCTTTTCTATTAGTGTTATGCTGATTACATCTTTGATTAACTCAGGTATTGTTGATTCTTTATCATAGGCAGAATGCAATGTTAGGTCTGACAAACTAACATTACCTGTCAATCAAAAGTCAAGTGTGAAAGCGTGTGCTTGTGCTTGTGGGTGCATGCAACAGGAGTTAACACCAACATATCTGGAATTGTTTGCTATCATGGTGGTCATCATATCTTTATTTCTAAGAACCTCCATAAAGTAACTGTTTTGTAAAGTGTGTGTGAGAGAGAGCGCCTGTTGATGATTGTTTATTTCATGCCAGTCCAAATTCCAAATGTTCTTGTAGAGTAAATAATAGAATACACAACTACTATGCATGTACAGTCATGTGAAAAAGTAAGTACACCCCCCTAGAAAGTTATTTTTTTGTAAATATTTGGACAAATGGATATGTAATCTTCACTTCAACACTATTGACAGATAAAGGTAACCTAATTTAACAAATTAAACTGAAAAATGATACTTTTCAATCATTTATTCATCAGAAATCAACAGAAATGCAATTCCATAGTGCGGGAAAAATAAATACACCCCTAGCTTCAATAGATGGTGTTGTCCCCTTTGGCAGAAACAAGAAATGTCTACATTAAGTTTAACTGTCTATCAGTCTCTTATATCGAGATTTTTCCCCAGTCTTCTTTACAGTACTGCCTCGACTGTGTCAAGTTCGAGGGATTTCTTGCATGCACGGCCCGCTTCAAGTCCGCCCACAACATTTGGACAGGATTGAGATCTTGGCTTTGACTCAGCCATTCTATAAACCTCCATTGCTTATTGTTCGAGCCATTCTGTTGTAGCTTAGCTTGTGTGTTTTGGATCATTGTCCCGTTGCAAGATCCATGTTCGGTTCAGTTTTAGCTTTTTGACAGATGGCCTCACATTCCCCTCAAGAATTCTCTGATACAGTATGGAATTCATGGCTGACTAAATGATGGTAAGTTCACCAGGCCCTCAGACAGCAAAGCAGCCTCAAACCATAATGCCACCGCCTCCATGCTTTATGGTACTTCTGTTCAAAGGCAGTGTTTTGTTTTCGCCAAAGATGGTGTCTGGCATTGCAGCCAAACAACTCCACCTTTGACTCATCTGTCCAGAGCACATTGTTCCAGTAGTTTTGGTCTTGTCTTGATATTATTTTTCTTCCTTCCTGACCACCCATGTAGGCCAACATTGTGCAGTCTCTTTCTGACAGTTGACTCATGTACTTCGATATTGATTGTGGCACGAGAGGTCTGTAGATCCCTTGATGTTACCTTGGGGTTCTTAGAGACTTCTATGAGCATCTTTCGGTCAGCTCTTGGGCTGAATCTGGTAGAATGACCTGTTCTAGGTAGATTGGTGGTCTGGAATTTTCTTCATTTGTAGATGATCTGTCGGGACAGTGGAACAATGTACTTTGAATTGCTTTGAAATGGATTTGTAACCCCTCACGGGCATCAATAATCTTTCTTCTGAGGGCCTCTGAGGTCTTTTGATCTTTGCATGACGTGTTACCACACACCCATATGGTTAAGACCAAACCAGACCAAGTTTATAATCTTTATGGAAGGCTGGACCCTCCCAAGGTACTCTCCAATGATTTCATAATCATTTGCACCTGTTTTGGTGCACCTGATCCTGGTTTTAGCCATTTTAGGTGATGGTAAAAGGTAGGGGTGTACACATTTTTTTCTGCATAAGGAAATTGCATTTTTGTTTATTTTAATTGCATAACATTTTCAAAGTAACATATTTTTGTGTGATTTGTTAAATTGGGTTACCTTTATCAATGAATGTGGTTGAAATTTTGCTAAAATATCCATGTGTCCAAATATGTAAAAAAAAAAATATATAATATATATATATATATATATATATATATATATATATACTTTCCAAAGGGTGTACTTACGTTTTCACATGACTACTTTGGAAACGATGTATGTATTGGAATTATCATTATGCTAACGTTAGTTATCTTATTTTATTAACTAGTAACAACTACTTATATTGGTTTTACTCGTTGCATACTCACGGGTGACCTCGACCTCTCCAAAACATTTACTGTAGTTGTGTGGATGTTATCAGTGTACAGTAGAAATTCTAGCAAAGGGTAGCAATGCAGAAAGCGGCGGAAGTAACTGTTACTGGCTATGGTTGCTGCTGCTAGTTGGTTTGGCGCCGGTGGAGGGAGTTATTCCTGCAGCAGTTCTTCCGGTCGGCATTTTGTTCTGCGAGAGAAGGGGGATAGTCTGTGGATCCCTTTTATCACCGCGTCAATAGCGTTCCTGTTTTTCACATTGGATTGTTTTCCGAAAACAGTCGGAATTTGCACTCACTTTCTGCTGGGGTTGGGGAGAAACCGGTGCAAGTACCGGTTATGGGAACGTTTGCCCCCTTTAAGCATAGATGTTTGCAGTGAGAAGGAAGACGAACGAACCCTCCCGACCCGGATTATTGTTGTTATATTATTACTGGTACTCGGAGGAGCTGTTAGAGCGATAGAACGGAGAGGGAGCTAGAGACACGGTTCGAACCACTTTGCAACCATTTCTTTTTATCAACACATCCAGAGGTAAATATGATTGTACAAGATAGATTTAGGAGCACCATCACAAAACAATTCCTATCGGCTACACGGGTGTTGCTAATATTCAGTGAACCTGGTTAGATGCTATGGAATGCACGGATAGGTCATTTCTCCCTTTATTTTGCTTATTGCCTTGTATCCGCTCATAGGCGTCGGGTCGGGGTTACGCTTCCTCAGGCAAGTCCGAGGTTCAGTTAGTAAGCTAATAGGCCGACGTAGGCCATTGAGACGGTGAAAATAAAATCCTTATCTGCACGAACAATCATGATAACAAACCAAAAGGGATGGCCTTACCGTGGCTAAGGAACGACTATGTGGGCGAGTCAACGCAAGCATGGTTTCGGTTGTAGTCTCGGTAGTTAGCTAACGTTAGCTAGCCACAGCTAACTTTTGTTAGCTATCTAGCGAGGTTTGGAATATTATAGCTAGCTAGGTGCGTAACCTAACGAGCTAGTTGTTCGCTATTTAGACAAAACTAACAAATGCAACTACACGATTTTCTCATTAGTTTAATGTTTTCTGACGTTTATGGTGGAGTTAGATGTCTGAGAAATAGGCTTTAGCTAGTTATCTAATGACTAATGCTACACACTAGCTAGTGCTAGGAGATTTTTGCAACGATGGCAACTAAACTGGTTTTAAAACGTTTGCCTAACAAGCTGGGCAAGCTTCCTTTTCAGTTTAGAGGCTACCAAATTGTACGTATTCAGCATAATTTACGTTCACTTATACAATTATAGATGCAGCTTTATTTACCAAGTTATCTAATTACAATTTATCAAATTGAATCATCACATTCACCACAGATATTTAACATGTCTTGTCTAGTTGATAACATGTTAAATATACCTATAGCCATTCCCTCTGCACTGGATTGGTTACTTCAAACAAAGTTGATTCATTTGTTTCCATGGAAATTAGCAACATATCAATGTAGATATTAATCTAACTTGATAAAGTATATACATATAGGTACATTGCTTGCAAATCTTGAACGATCTTCAGGCAAAGGGATGTGCAACACTGGGTTCTTGTAAAACACTAAGTTTGATGATAGTAGATAAGAAAGTTGCTGAAATACGTTGGACTCTAATTGGTTTTGGGCTGTGCAATTAGTAACCTACTGGCTACTGTATCCGATTTGATTAACGTTACTGTGTTGCCAGAGAGGGAGAGAGACAGATGTGCTGCTATGTTGTCAACCCGAGCAGCAGAGAGTAAAATCAAGAATCCGTAATCATGAATCCTGCTTGCCGTCAAACGGTTCTCATCCATCTGGGTGATCAAAGGCATGTCGTATTGATCATGGCATCCAGGTATAGCTAGATGAGCTAACTATAACTATGTACCTAGCTAATGTTACTCAAGGAGTGAGTCTCAGTTGCTAACAATGGTTAGCTTCCTGGCTAGCAAATTATGCTTAGAAGGCCCTCACTGGATCAATCCCAATACCCCCCTTAGCCCCCCCCCCCCTCTCGTTTGAGTGCCCCTTGTTAGGGGAGTGTCCCTTAAATAGAGCAACTAGTGGTAGGGAGAGATAAATAACCCTATGGCATGGGACATCACTCACCAACAGCAGAAGCCACCGAAGGATAGCCTACCACGCAGTTCATTGACGAGAAGCCTTGTGTTTTTCACAATGCCTGTACTGGCGGCAGTAATACCTTAATTTATATTTCTCATGCAGAAAATACGTACTTAACATATGAGAACTGCAAAACTACAATGTGCCCGTAATGTACCCATGCTCTCGCTGTAGTTCAATGTGGAATAGTACTGAAGCAGCAGGATTTAAGATTAAGGACACTTTATTGGTCAATTGGTCACACAAGGTCCAACCAAAATGTTACTTCTGCTTTTAACACAACCCCGTGGAAAGGCACACATGCATACATATACAGTTTTTTTTTTGTAGTGGTGCGGGGGGCTGCCACACTGGGCACGTGTTCTTGTGGGGGGTTAAGTGCCTTGCTCAAGGGCACAACAGCTGACAATGGTGTCTTGGATTTGATACCAGCTACCCTCTGGTTACCAGCTCACTTCCTACCCAATTCTTCCAGCTGGACCCGGGATTTGAACATGCAAACCTCCAATTGCTGGCACGCCTCTCTAACCTTTAGGCTACCTAACGCTCCTTTCCATAATAGCAGTTTGACATGTAACGGTCAAATTTCCTTCACTCAGTCATTTTCTGCAAAATCTTGGCAATTAATGTTGAGTTAACTAGCTACGTTACTTCAGCTGCAATAGCATGAAAAATAACTTTAATCTAACGTTACTACTACAATAAAGAACAATGACACGTCAGATTTTAAATTTTTATGAACAGCAAGGCAAGCTTACAAAATGGTTTATTAAATTTGCAGTAAAGTTCAATGCTTTAGCTAGATTCATGACATGGTACAGCTCCGTTATCAGTGGTTACTGGGGTAGTTCCTTGACAATCTTTTTAAATAGCAAGAAATGGAAATTTACTTTTATTTTTTACTTAACACTTATTTTCCTTAACCGCATTGTTGGTTAAGGGCTTGTAAGTAAGCATTTCACTCTAGTAACGAATCCATCAGAACTAACCTGCTCCGGGGCATGCTAACTCCACTTACCCTGAATTAAATGACTGAGCCACGAGTTGAGGACCAATGAAATCAGATCCCTCTTGTGTCATCATCCTGTTAATTTGAGGAGTAAAACTGATTAAATATTTAATTAATCAAGTTTTTTTTTTTGTGTGTTCAAAAAATGTAATGTTAAAATATATCACATTACAAATTTTGTAATGACAATGCATTTTAAACTTTGCACAGTAACACTTTTGTATGACGTAATACAATTATTTTATCGATAGGAGTGGGGGAAAAGGTGGTTGTGCATTGATAAGCACACCAAAGTTGGAATTAATGATAAGTAATAAAATGAAGACGGCACTTCTAAAAGCCTATTTCGCACCATATAGCCTGCTGAATTTTCAAAATAACTTTTATTTCTTTTTGATTTAGGAAAAAATTCAAATGTGACACTGACTCGCCCATTGATGTTTCACCATTGTCTCAATGAAGAGTTCGGCGTTTGACAAGCCACGTGCCACATGCACGCACAGTTACAGGCATATATCCACCATCGTAGTACGGTTGAAGCCTGACCTGGAATGTGAAGCTAACTGAAGCTGGTTAGCTTTAGAAAACCCTGAGTAGATCTAGCTTGCTTTGTAGGATACCCCTCTTGTATGACAGCAACCCATACTTTGGTTTAGTTTACCTGACCACTGTTTCAAGTGCTAACTTTTTAGCATTTGTGTCACAAATCAAATGCAAGTCTATATTAAAATGTTCACTCTTCATGTCCAAATCATCTTAAAGTATCTGAAAATTGATTGTGGAATGCAATGAATTGCAGAAATGCTAACCTGGGTACCATTGACTTGAATTGGATTTGTGCCACAAAAACAACCAACCCGGGGGGGGGGGGGGGGGTTAAAATCACCTAATAGCAAGAACTGCACCATTTAGTGATCAGATACTCGTTGTTGCAGTGGGGGGTCCGTGGATGACTTTTGACCACATCTTTGGATTCCTCATGTATTGCTCATTGTTTTAAAAAGTTTGGTAATGCTTCCGGAATGCTTATCTTATCTGTTTCTAACAGAAATAATTTCAGAACAATCTGAGATGGTTGGTGTCATTGCATGCTGAAATTAAATGGAACGACCCAGCAACTCTCCAGGGTTGGGTCGCAGAGTTCAATGGAGTTTTGGGAATCGCTCAATAGAAAGCCTGCATCTCGATTCGCTTCGCTTGGAGGACCAACTAGTGGGCTGAAAAGGCACACCTCGCTGAAAGTTGAATTGGAATACCACTACGACTCGCAGGCTCATGCTAAAGGGGGCTATTGGGATTGAGCCACTATCTCATGCTAGGCATGAAAGAAATACCAAATAGTTCTGTAGCTAGTGCTAGTTGGCTAATAAAGGTTGCATGCACATGTTAGCTAAATTAACAACCTCATTATTAACCATGTTTATTAAGTAGCGTATGCAAATGATGGCAACGTTCACCCGTCTATTACGCTGCCACGTATTTACAGGGAAGAGGACTAGTTTGACTTGCCTTTGCTAGTTAAATAGCCAGTGTAGCTACTTTTCAATGTTATTGAATTCAGCTAGTACATTAGCTTCTTCTTGCATGACTAAGCTAAATGGCCAATTATCTGTGGAAAATGTCGTGGCTATCCCATATGACTGAATTAGTTTACTGTGTTGGATTGTCATTGACCAACACATTTTAGCCTACACATACAAGCTGCAGGTCTGCTATATTAATGGGAACTGTACTTGTATTAACATATCTATCAAAGTATAATGGCAATGCCTGAATGTTACTGCTTGAATGATGGTTATTGACCAGAAAGAAACACATTAAAGTAATAGTACAACTATAGCTATAGTAGTTACCTGCAAATGCACAGTTAGGGAGAAATGCAAGGCAAGTGTTTTCAAGAAGACCCTGCTGCTCCAGAGGAATTGCCTTCTTTCTTTCAACCAGATAATCCTTTGTGCTGCTTGCTCGCCCACCCTCTTACCCAACCAGTACAGCCCCAGAGTGACCATAAGCATTTGGGTCCAGAAAGGGGTGGCAGTTTTCATTTAAGCACGCATGGGGGCACACCTCTTTCTAGGATTGTCAAGGAACTACCCCAGTAACCACTGATAACGGAGCTGTACCATGTCATGTCATCTAGGCCTATTGCTATGTGTTGCCGATCCTTGTCTCTACTGTCAATCTCGTGTTGATCATGCTATAGTGGGATAATTACTCCTCTGGTTGTATTCTCTGAAAGTGGCTCCAAAGAAAATAGTAGTGAAAGATAATCGGGTTCCGTCCAAATGCAAAAGGTTAGGGAAAATTCTTTAAATGCACTGCAGTTCCGTCCTGATGAAAAAAACATACATCTGCATGCTTCAGTTAAATTAGCTTATAAATTCGGAACTGTCCGAAAGTCATTGCATTATTAGTAGGAAAGAAGCTGACTGTATTTTGAATGGGTTGCTTTGATGACACCACTGAAACTTTTCTGTGCAGGTAAAGGTCCCCCCCTCATACCACCAGTACTATGCACATGTATGTCTGCAAAAGTGTTGTGCTAATAGTGTGTTTGCTCTGCCATTCATCGACCACTTTCCCCATGTGTACAACAAGTAGCCTTTTTTATTCAGTTTCACTACTCTTTACTCTCTGAAATCCCCTCAGCCCTGGCTGAATTATAGTGTCTAATTAATGTAAACCCATTAGTTCATCTCTGTCTACTGATGATTCTTGCTCCCCTTGATTCTGTTTTTGCCAAGGCTTTGGTTTAAAGGGATAGTTCTGGATTTTAGCAATGAAGTCCTTGAGCTACTTCCACAGAGTCAGACAAACTCGTGGATACCATTTATATGTATCTGTGTGCAGTATGAAGGAAGTTAAGAGGTAGTTTAGTGTGCCAATGCTAACTATCCCTTTAACATGATCTATCACCTCTGAGGACAGTTGCATATTGAGGAGCGTTGTGTCATATTGTGAATAAGGCATTGCCGATGGCTGTTCTAATGAAGTCCTCTCTGTTCTGCAGCGGTCGGGAGATGTGAGGAACAGTTGGAGGGCGACGACATTGAGCAACCTGTGCATCGACACGACCCCCACACCCCTATCTTCAGCATGAATGGGGATATGCCTCATGTTCCCATCACTACTCTTGCTGGGATCGCTAGCCTTACTGACTGTAAGTATTACACTGCCACTCACACATTAACTGATACACAGTGCATCTGGAAAGTTAACTGATTTCCTTATATGAACTCAGTAAAATCTTGGAAATTGTTGTATGTTGTTTATTTTTGTTCAGTATATTATGAAAGGTACAGTGCATTCGGAAAGAATTCAGACTTCCACATTTTGTTACGTTACAGCCTTATCCTGAAATGGATTACATGTTTTTCCCCCCCTCATCAATCTACACACAATACCCCATAATGACAAAGCAAAAACAGGTCTTCAGAAATCTTTGCAAATGTATAGAAAATAAACTGAAATATCACATAAGTATTCAGACCCTTTACTCAGTACTTTGTTGAAGCACCTTTGGTAGTGATTACAGCCTTGAGTCTTTTTGTGTTTGACGCTACATGCTGTATTTGGGGAGTTTCTCCCATTCTTTTTTGCAGATCCTCTCAAGCTCTGTCAAGTTGGATGGGGGGTGTCGCTGCACAGCTATATTCAGGTCACTCCAGAGATGTTTGATTGGGTTCAAGTCCGGGCTCTGGCTGGGCCACTCAAGGACATTCAGAGACTTGTCCCGAAGCCACTTCTGTGTTGTCTTGGCTGTGTGCTCAGGGTTGTTTTCCTGTTGGAAAGTGAACCTTCGCCCCAGTCTGAGGTTGGGAGCACTCTGGAGCAGGTTTTCATCAAGGATCTCTCTGTACTTTGCTCCGTTCATCTTTCCCCTCGACCTTGACTAGTCAGTCTCCCAGTCCCTGCCGCTGAAAAACTTCCCCACATCATGATGCTGCCACCACCATACTTCATTGTAGGGATGGTGCCAGGTTTCCTCCAGACGTGACGCTTGGCATCCAGGACAAAGAATTCAATCTTGGTTTCATCAAACTAGAGAATCTTGTTTCTCATGGTCTGAGAGTCCTTGAGGTGCCTTTTGGCAAACTCCAAGCGGGGTGTCATGTGCCTTTTACTGAGGAGTGACTTCCGTCTTGCCACTCTACCATAAAGGCCTGATTGGTGGAGTGCTGCAAAGATGGTGGTCCTTCTGGAAGGTTCTCCCATCTCCACAGAGGAACTCTGGAGCTCTGTCAGAGTGACCACCGGGTTGTTGGTCACCTCCCTGACCAGGGCCCTTCTCCCCCGATTGCTCAGTTTGGCCGGGTGGCCAGCTCTAGGAAGAGTCTTGGTGGTTCCAAACTTTTTCCATTTAAGAATGATGGAGGCCACTGTATTCTTGGGGATCTTCAATGCTGCAGACATTTTTTGGTACCCTTTCTCAGATCTGTGCCTCGACACAATCCTGTCTTGGAGCTCTACGGACAATTCCTTCAACCTCATGGCTTGGTTTTTTTCAATGACATGCACTGTCAACTGTGGGACCTTATAGACCGGTGTGTGCCTTTCCAAATGATGTCCAATCAATTGAATTGGACATCAATGAAGTTGTAGAAACATCTCGCAGATGATCAATGGAAACAGGATGTACCTGATCTCAATTTCGAGTCTCATATTTGCAAACATTTCTAAACCTGTTTTCGCTTTGTCATTATGGGTTATTTTGTGTAGATTGATGATGGGGAAAAAAATATTTAATCAATTTTAGAATAAGGCTGCAACGTAACAACATTTGGAAAAGGGGAACGGGTCTGAATATTTTCCAAATGCAATGCAGCTACATTTTTAACAAAGGCGATACTTACGGGTACCTGGAAAGCAAGTGAAAAGATGTTAGCAGGGCCAGACTATTTTTCAGGACTGCGTCTACTGACATTTAGACCAGCTGCAAGCTTTGATGGTACACTGGCAAAGTACATTGGCCGTGGTATCAGACTATACCACGGGCATGACAAAATATTTATTTTTACTGCTCTAATTACGTTCGTATCCAGTTTATCATAGCAATAAGACTCCTCTGGGGTTTGTGACATATGGCCAATATACCAGGGCTAAGGGCTGTGTCCAGGTTCTCAGCGTTGCGTCATGCCTAAGAACAGCTCTTAGCTGTGGTATATTGGCCATATACCACATCTCGGCCCTTATTGTATAGCATGGCTTACACTACTTCAAAGGTAACTAAGACATATTTATCTACAACCTTATGAGGCTAAACATAGTCAGGTTTCAGGGGAGATCTATTGACAGCATGGGAGTCAATTCGACCATTCTAGGAATATTTAATGTTGTCAGAATTACATGGCCAATGATGAATAGAGGGGAATCCCAGTTTTCCAACAGTCAGATTTATCTCATCTACCAATATTGAGCATTTGAGAGGATGTTTTACAAATGTTTTTATCAGTGGTTAATTAACGCATCCATTCATCAATTCACAAAATGTTTTTTTAGGACATCTGACATGACAATGACATTAATAGATGCTAAACGGTAGGCTGTCATTGTAAACAATAATTTGTTCTTAACTGACTTGCCTAGTTAAATAAAGAATAATTGTTAAATAGGCCTACCAAGAAAACTAGTCAGGCTACATGATATGTTTTGCGTTGGCTATCTATTGTAGTTAGTCTGTCTATCATTGTTTTATAGGCTAGGCTACCTGTTTCTACAATGTCTCTCTCTCCTAGGCCTGGGCACGTACGCAGATTCACAACTTTTCTGGGGTTTTCATGATCGTACGAACTCTGTTTGCAGACCAAAAATAAGCTAGAACTGGGAAAATAACTCCCTTACTGTCACAAAATATCAATATGTGGACGCGCGGCTTGGCTTTTTGTGATTTAAAAAAAAAAAATTTACTTGTCCATTCGAACAACCTAAAATTATATATTTTTTGTCTGACATTTTTTAGCTTGTCCCGCCCTGTATAGTTTGCAAAGTTATAGTATACAAAGCTGTTTTTAAAATGTATACAATCCTCTAAAAAAAAGTCAGGACCATTTTGCTTGCTTTATGGTCAGTGCTGCCAGCCGCAAAGTTCATTTCTTGGTATTTAGATAATTAATTTACCAAGTTGGCAAGATTGAATTTAGCTTGTTTTTATTGCTCTTTTGTTTCCTGTTGTAATAAAACATGAATGTTCTCTACATGAATATTGCAGTCTTGATATTTAGGACACATTATTATTGATGGTACTTTTCAATAGCCTTTGCTTTAGAGTGACATGGGTAATGTGATGTATAGTGCCCATAGATAGTATCCACCTGTGCACATTTTGTTGTCTTAGTCCCTGGACTTTCAATGCAATAAATTACACCATGGCTAAGTGTCAAAGTCTGGATGGCAATTTCTCTTGACTACAATTCCAGGCAAACGTTATGTGCTAGTTATCCAATAGCTTAGGTAGCTTGAATACAAATATGATCTCTGACAAAGAGCCATGAGGCTGAAACATTGGCACAAAATAAACAAGTGACTTTGCAAGTACAGTGTGTGAGAACATATTTTCTTTTAATTATTCTTTGATTTTTCCTATCCACCTGCTAAGCAATCCCAAGAAGTGCATTTCAGTTTTACAGGGGTCGCGTTAGAGTTCAGAAATCTGCATTTTCAAAACGCTGACCTCCCTGAAAAAAAACTATAAAATGTCCATTTGTGAATTCTCATCCATGTGAAGTGCAACTGAATCACAAAATTAGTATAATGCCGAGCAGAAATTACAATAAGAAGCATTTTAGATCTGCGTTTACAAAAAGCAGCAATATATTTCTTAGGTGCTTTTATAAAAAAACATGCATGGAAAAATGTAGAATTCTGCATTAACGCAACCCCTGCTTGTAGGTTATTGTTTTGCCAAAAGGTGCATTTCTCTCCAGGTGTAAGGTCTTTAGCAGACGGAAGCAGGATTTCCTCTATTTTTCATGCTTAAAACATATGGATGGTTTATGCAGTGATGTGTAGTGTTGGATTTACCCCTAACCTAATACTTTAACCTAACCAAAATCGGGGAGTAGCTGGGATGTTGATCCATCCATGCACTATTTTTCCCATCTCAGGTGTTTTATTAGTCACCCAGACACCTATCAGGCTAAAGCGCATATCAGAGTCCAAAACATCTATGCGTCCGCACAGCAGTTTTCTAGAATATTGGACCATTGGCGTTCATACTTTTCGAATTCTCAGTGCAGCTCAAGCAATTGCTCCAACCGTCGCCACATTCAAATCAATAGGACGTCGAGCTGCATTGGTTGGGAATTTTAGGGGGGTGCACGACGGGGGCTGTACGCGGATGGTGGTCTCTAAGCTGCGTAACTATATCACAATGTGGTCCTGTACCATCGCAGCTCCGGCCTCTGAATTATGCGTAACCTGTCTGCTCTTCCTCTTTGCAGTGTTAAACCAGCTGCCCCTGCCATCCCCTCTCCCCGCAACCACCACTAAGAGTCTGCTGTTCAATGGGAGGATCGCGGAGGAGGTCAACTGTCTGCTGGCCTGCCGGGATGAGAACCTGGTGTCCCAGCTGGCTCACAGCCTCAACCAGGTTTCCACAGAGCACATGTGAGTACCCTCATCACCGCACACCTTTCAACACTAGGGGTCACAACCGCTGATAAGAGTGTGAGCAGTTGTCTCTTATTATGAGCCACAGTTGCATTAGTTGATTTTCCCCCCTTCCATTACAGAGAGCTGAAGGATAACCTGGGCAGTGATGACCCGGAGGGAGACGTGCCTGTGCTGCTGCAGACAGTGCTGTCTAGGAACCCCAACATCTTCAGGGAGAAAAGTAAGTTAGCCCAATACTGGGTTCAGGGTGGTAAGGAGTGAGTGCCTCTGACTCTGCACTGGATGGCCTAACACAGCGCTGACTGTGTCTCTGCCTCTTAGGGCCTTGATTTGTTGTCCTCAGTAACATTTTCTGGGTCTAATGTGTTGTGTGAGTCAAACCCGCTTCTTGAGGCGTTGCAAGGCAAGCTTTGCTGTCTATCATTTTTAGAGTTTGCGCCGTACTTGTAGCTTGAAAAGAGTTTGTGGTGGATTTAGTTGGCATCTTGATTGCCTTGAGTATACTTGATAGACATTTAATTGCTTAGTGATATATAGCACTGTTGGGCAGTAGGGTTGGACGATGTCAATCTTTAACCTATCGTGATTATGTACTCACAAAACATTGTGATATACGGTGGTATGGCCTCTTATTGGCCAACCAAAATGTATATAAAATATAAAAGAAACATCTGTTAAAACCAACATTGGGCTAATAGCATGAAATCGGATGCTACTATTTAGGGCTGGGAATGGCCAGGGACCTCACTATACGATTTTGCCATGATACTTAGGTGCCGATATGTATTGCAATTGTCACGATTCTAAACTCAGCAAAAAAAGAAACATCCCCTTTTCAGGACCCTGTCTTTCAAAGATAATTCGTAAAAATCCAAAGAACTTCACAGATCTTCATTGTAAAGGGTTTAAACACTGTTGCCCATGCTTGTTCAATGAACCATAAACAATTAATGAACATGCACCTGTGGAACGGTTGTTAAGACACTAACAGTTTACAGGCGGTAGGCAATTAAGGTCACAGTTATGAAAGCTTAGGACACTAAAGAGGCCTTTCTACTCTACTGACTGAAAAACACCAAAAGAAAGATGCCCAGGGTCCCTGCTCATTTGCGTGAACGTGCCTTAGGCATGCTGCAAGGAGGCATGAGGACTGCAGATGTGGGCAAGAAATTGCCATATCCGTACAGTGAGATGCCTAAGACAGGGAGGCAGGACGGACAGCTGATCGCCCTCGCAGTGGCAGACCACGTGTAACAACACCTGTGCAGGATCGGTACATCCGAACATCACACCTGCGGGACAGGTACAGGATGGCAACAACAACTACCCGAGTTACACCAGGAACGCACAATCCGTCCATCAGTGCTCAGACTGTCCGCAATAGGCTGAGAGAGGCTGGACTGAGGGCTTGTAGGGCTGTTGTAAGGCAGGTCCTCACCAGACATCACTGGCAACAACGTCACCTATGGACATAAACCCACCGTCGCTGGACCAGACAGGACTGGGAAAAAGTTCTCTCACTGATGAGTCACGGTTTTGTCTCACCAGGAGTGATGGTCGGATTCACGTTTTTCGTCGAAGGAATGAGCGTTACACCGAGGCCTGTACTCTGGTGCGGGATCGATTTGGAGGTGGAGGGTCCATCATGGTCCGGGGCGATGTCACAGCATCATCGGACTGAGCTTGTTGTCATTGCAGGCAATCTCAACACTGTGCGTTACAGGGAAGACATCCTCCTCCCTCATGTGGTACCCTTCCTGTAGGCTCATTCTGACATGACCCTCCAGCATGACGATTCCATACTGCTCATTCTGTGAGTAATTCCCTGCAAGACAGGAATGTCAGTGTTCTGCCATGGCCAGCGAAGAGCCTGGACGTCTGGGACCTGTTGGATCGGAGGGTGAGGGCTAGGGCCATTCCCCACAGAAATGTACGGGAACTTGCAGGGGCCTTGGTGGAAGAGTGGGGTAACATCTCACAGCAAGAACTGGCAAATCTGGTGCAGTCCATGAGGAGGAGATGCACTGCAGTACTTAATGCAGCTGGTGGCCACACCAGATACTGACTTACTTTTGAGTTTGAACCCCCCTTTTGTTCAGGGACACCACTCAATTTCTGTTAGTCACATGTCTGTGGAACTTGTTCAGTTTGTCTCAGTTGTTGAATCTTGTTCTGTTCATACAGATATTTACACATGTTAAGTTTGCTGAAAATACAGACAGACAAATACAGACAAATGACAGTGAAAGGACGTTTATTTTTTTGCTGAGTTTATATGTATTGTGGTTTTATAGTAATTTGATGTTCCAAACATTGCTAACGATATGTCTGCTGCAGAGAGACGAGAGAGCATGAGAAAATTAGTTTTGATCAATCATTGAATTGAAAGTCCTGAAAACATGTTGGCTCACTATTTAGAAAGAAGATGGAGAAAAATCTATAGGATGAAAAATACTGGAGTTTCAGTGCAGTTACAGCCAACTAGCACTAGCTAATGTTACCAAGTAAAACAAATTATATATATATATACACTGCTCAAAAAAATAAAGGGAACACTTAAACAACACAATGTAACTGCACAAATGCACATTTGTGGCCTGCTGGAGGTAATTTTGCAGGGCGCTGTCAGTGCACCTCCTTGCACAAAGGCGGAGGTAGCGGTCCTGCTGCTGGGTTGTTGCCCTCCTACGGCCTCCTCCACGTCTCCTGATGTACTGGCCTGTCTCCTGGTAGCGCCTGCATGCTCTGGACACTACGCTGACAGACACAGCAAACCTTTTTGCCACAGTTCGCATTGATGTGCCATCCTGGATGAACTGCACTACCTGAGCCACTTGTGTGGGTTGTAGACTCCGTCTCATGCTACCACTAGAGTGAGAGCATCGCCAGCATTCAAAAGTGACCAAAACATCAGCCAGGAAGCATAGGAACTGAGAAGTGGTCTGTGGTCAACACCTGCAGAATCACTCCTGTTTTGGGGGGTGTCTTGCTAATTGCCTATAATTTCCACCTTTTGTCTATTCCATTTGCACAACAGCATGTGAAATTTATTGTCAATCAGTGTTGCTTCCTAAGTGGACAGTTTGATTTCACAGAAGTGTGATTGACTTGGAATTACATTGTGTTGTTGAAGTGTTCCCTTTATTTTTTTGAGCAGTGTACATACTTTTCCCCCTTTAGTATCAATATAATATTTTTTTCCCCTATCACTACAACAACTGGAAGAATCATGATGAAAGATAATGTTGTTGAAAGCCTAGGCAGAGGCACATGATGGAGCAAAGTGACAGTCAACAGTACAGTATTGAGTTAGGTTTTATATCTACCTTCTTCAGATCTAGATAATAATGCCTTTATTTGCCTCATCCTCCTTAAGGGTAGGTAGCATAAATGTAATCAAATTTAACGTATGGATTTGCATTAGTATATGAATCAAAAGTCGCAATGTAAAGTTACACCTCACTTTTCGAGTTATGACATAAAACTGATCAGAATTCCGAAGACATGTCGGAAAATGTTTTTCAGAGGTCTGGTTTAATATGGAGGACCCGACAAGCCACCCTATTCCCTATAACGTAAACTCCAACAGCAATAACTTCAAATGTATAACTTCAAATTAAACCAATTTTCAGCCAAGTTACCATCAAATACTTGAATTTATTGTAACAAATCAACTTGCAAGTTTGCTAACCAACTAGCCTGCTAACGTTAGCCCTACTAGCCTGCTAACGTTAGCCCTACTAGCCTGCTAACGTTAGCCCTACTAGCCTGCTAACGTTAGCCCTACTAGTCTGCTAACATTAGCCCTACTAGCCTGCTAACGTTAAGTTATCACAGCATGAGTCAGCCAGTTGCTATCAACACCTAGTTTACAGCTACATTAAAGTAAACTAATGTTTTGTAAAAACATAACGTCATCTAACCAGTTATCAAAGAATGTTATCAACGATTGTTAGCTGGCTAAGTGCATATAGCTATCTAGCCAGCCAGGTAACGTTAGCCACTTAGCTAACTAGCTATTTGCCTATCCAACCACCAAGCCTGCTAACAACTGAAGACCAGATAGAACACAACTAACAAAGATAGAACACAACTAACAAACACAAACTAAACGGCAGATCAAAAGCAAAGAGAGAGCAGAGACTTAGATTGATGTCTGAGGCCCAATCGAAGGTAAAAACATTTAAAAGAGTGCAGGCTGAGTTGGCTACCAAAGCGAGGGGAGGCTGGCGCTTCACCGGGCCGAGGGAGAGTCAGTGAGGGAAATCATATGTCTATAATGAGAAAAATCCAAAGTAGATTTGATGTCAGTCATCTAGTGCTCCAGCACTAAGCCAAGGTTGAAAATGTTACAAAACTTGCATAGCCTACTTCACAGAGAACATGTCAAAGTTGACAAAACAAAAAGAACAGATAAGGTACTACATACACAATTAGAGCAAGTAGCTATGATTTTCTTTCGTTTTGAGCCCATGGCAAGAAGACACCAGAGCCTGCCGTGCTAACAGGTTCAAAGTCTGAAGAGCATGAGAATGCTAACGTTAGCCAGCTTGAGCTAGTTACCGAGCTAGCATATGAACTAACATATGACGTTGAGAAATAGCACATTGTGGGTAGTTTAGTTCAGAAGATATCCGGAAAGATATCTGGAAATAAGTTGATAAATATCTAATAACCCAAAAACATAACTATGTTTGTAGTTTTATCAAATCCAATCAAATTGTATTTGTTACATGCGCTGATTACAACATGTGTAGATCTTACCGTGAAATGCTTACTTACAAGCCCTTAACCAACCATGCAGTTCAAGTAATAGAGTTAAGAAAATATTTACTAAATCAACTTTTATTGGTTACATACACATATTTAGCTGATGTTATTGCGGGTCTAGTGAAATGCTTGTACCACTTAAGTGAAATATAATAAAAGTAACACAATAAAATAACAATAACGAGGCTATATACAGGGGGTACCAGGTCAATATGCGGGAGTACAGGTTAGTCGAGGTGATTTGTACATGCAGAGATAATGAACAGCGAGTAGTAGCAGTGTAAAAACAAAGGGGGTCAATGTAAATAGTCCGGGTGGCCATTTGATTACCTGTTCAGCAGTCTTATGGCTTGGTGGTAGAAGCTGTTAAGGAGCCTTTTGGACCTAGACTTGGTGCTCCGGTACTGCTTGCCGTGCGGTAGCAGAGAGAACAGTCTATGACTTGGGTGACTGGAGTCTTTGTCAATTTTTTGGGCCTTCCTCTGATACCGCCTAGTATATAGCTCCTGGATGGCAGGAAGCTTGGCTGTACGCACTACCCTCTGTAGCGCCTTACGGTCGGATCCCGAGCAGTTGCTATACCAGGCTGTGATGATACCGGTCAGGATGCTCACGATGGTTTAGTTGTAGAACTTTTTGAGGATCTGGGGACCCATGACATCTTTTCAGTCTCCTGAGAGGGAAAAGGTGTTGTCGTGCCCTCTTCATGACTTTCTTGGTGTGTTTGGACCATGATAGTTTGTTGGTGATGTGGACACCAAGGAACTTGAAACTCTCGACCCGCTCCACTATAGCGCCGACAATGTTAGTGGTGGCCTGTTCGGCCCTCCTTTTCCTGTAGTCCACGATCAGGTCCTTTGTCTTTCTCACATTAAGGTAATCACATTATGACTACAACTAAGTTACCACGTCTTTGACCACACTGTGTGCTATTGTTTGTTCTACTTCTCATAAAGTTGTGATTGAAAATACCTTGGGCCTATAGATTTGTCATTGTTCTTTTTTGAAAGTGGCAACTTTAGGACAACAGTACAGTTTTTGGGAAATAGGCTAATGTTCATAACTTTCATTTGTCCTAAAGCTTTTATGATAGGCCTAGTCGGAGGCTGCTGAGGAGAGGACGGTTCATAATAATGGCCGGAATGGAGTACAATGGAATGGCATCAAACACATGGATACCACCAATTCTGCTCCAGCCATTACCACAAGCCCGTCCTCCCCAATTAAGGTGCCACCAACCTCCTGTGGAAGGAGGATAGGTTATCAGCCTAAGTTTTTAAACAGCTCGACACAAGATAGTTGAGTGTCTGTAAAAAAATAAATTAATAGCCTAGCTTTACGCTATAGGCAAAGGCCCATGCATCCAACATTAAAGAGATAAACAATATTTTCTGACTGAACATTTTGTGCTGCTTTGTTGGAATTCTCTGCTCTGTCTACTAGACATGAAAGAGTAGGCTATATTCCTTGGCCAATTCAAATCAAATGGGGATTGGGACAAAAAGGGAAATTAAGCTTTTAAAATAACAAGCCGGAGAACAGACTGTCCACTGCAAAAGGCCCATTATCATCCGACATTGGAGAGGTGAGAGCGAGAGAAAAAATAGGGTATTTCCATGTAAAAGGACCCATGAGCATGTGAAGTTAATAGGAGCATGTCAAATGAAAGCTAAGAGTGTATATTTTGGAAAATGAAGGCATAGATGCATTTAACAATTTTCCATCTTAAAAATTAGGTTTAAGTAAAGGCTTTGATTTCTGGATAAACAGATGGAAAAGGGGTCTTAGAAAACATCTACCAGAAAATGTATTAAAAGGTATCACAAATACATCAAAACACAATGATGTTGACGTAAAGACCCCTGCCAACTAATATTTAACACATATTTAGTTTTGGAGAAATTGTTTACCATCTGTAAGTTTAACGCTGCAATATGTAACTTGTTGGGCGACCTGACAAAATTCATATATCTTTAAGGTATTTTCTCTCCCTGATGAGGATAGAGGACAATGAAGTAACAAGTAATGGTAGACCTACCAGTTACTGATATAAATTTTGTTGATGAATTATTAAGTGATTCAAACATGGAAGTCCGTTACCAATCTGTATAGGAATTACTGCCACTGAATTGGCTACAATGGGAAATCACAATAGTCACTAATCACAGTTGGGTCATCTGCTACTGTCCTCCCTTCCGCTGGCATACTGTTATGTTCAGCTCATAACTGTTTTCTTTCTTTCTGTTGTCTGGTGGTCAAACCAAGTGTGTTAAAACAGTCTGAGTCTGGACAACCCCTCCCCCGCTCTCTCTATGCCTCTCACTTTCAAGTTAATGTCACCTCTCCCAGCTCTTACTGACTGACACCTACCCATGAGCCCCCTCTCTTTCCATTTACTCTAACCGGTATCCTCACCCACTGAACACTGACCGACACCGGACGTCCATAGACTTTGAAAAGTAGTATAAATTTGGACAGCCCACCCTGGTCTTGATGTTACAGTCCACAGACGGACAGGACTGGACCAAATCTGAACCTATCATAGACTTATGTTTCACATTTTTGGATAGCACAGTGAATAGTAGAGCACAGTACAACACAGTACTGTACAGTGTGTAGAGTACAATACAATACAATACAGTAGAGTATAGTATATTGTACTGAACTATACTCTACTGCAGTGGTTCTCAACTTGTTTTGCCTCACGAAAAATTATCAGAAAATACAATCTGTAAAACAATTTTTAATGCTATATTGATAGTAAATGTAGCAATTAAATGACAAGGGAGCATTCCCACCTCTTTCATTGTCAATAATAACATTTTGCCCATATTCTTGATGAAGAATGTTAGCAAGCTCACTGGTTTGAGACCACAAAAATAGCGCTGCTAATAGCTCAATATTGAAAATACTGTGATTTTAAGTTTTTAAATGATTTGAAAATCTAAATTGATTATCATTTATACACACTTTCTACCATAAGTTGTTTAAGTTCGGACCGGAGAATTTATTCATTGTAATAAATGAAAAATCGAATATATGTATATTTATATATTTCTTTACTCGGACATCCTCGATCCATTCAAGACCTCGGTTGCGACCCACCAGTTGAGAATCGCTGCTCTATTGAGCTCTGATGTCCAAACTTGTGGAACATGAGTAGCATTGATATGTATAATTATTACATTTCTGTTTAGTGTTTAGACCCATGATGTACTGTTATTCCGTTACTGGGTGTAAATCCACTTCACTTACTGTAGTTGAATAACAAAAATATATTTTTTACCTCAAGGTGTCATGTCATAGCTGACCCCATTCTTTCTGCAGACATCTTTGAATCTTAATTCGGAGTAGGGCTGGGCGGTATACAGTATTTTACCATATACCGGTTTTTATGCACGGACCGGTTTGAGTTTTTACTTTACCTTCTATAACAGTATTTGACTGTTTGGTTTGTTAAATATGATACGCCGTGTGTAACGTCCATTTTTGTAGTTTACTCCGCTACTTGAGTCATCCCTCCCCTCTTTCTCTTTCTCCATGCCGCTTTCCACACAGACCTAGTCCCACCCCCTGTCACTCAAGGATTGCATTTGTTGTTGCTTGACCACGAGACACTTTCGTTCAGTCTGCATGGTCATGTTGATGACAACGATGTTGTTTCCACTTTGATCTTAACATAAATCCACAAGCGTTCTATAATTACAATATTAGTTTGTGTTTCTCACATCTGCAAACAGCTAGTTTGAATTTTCTTAGCAAGTTAAGCCAAATCGTGTTAGCCACTAATGCTAGTCAGCTGGCTAAAAGTACTGAGTCAAACGTAGCTAGCTAATACAGCCTTTGATACCAGTACTGGTGGAGGCTTAAATCAGCATGTTGTTTGTGCAACAGTATCTTCTAAATCAAAGAGGAAAGGCAAAGCATGAATATGTTGGCTATATGAATAAATATTTAATGTAGCCAAAGATTATAGGGTCCCCTAGAACATCACTTTGGTTCCTACCCGGTCACAATAACTTGTCCATGGCATTTTCATTCGTTGTCATGTCAAACAACACTGTATTCAAAGTGCCCACTATTATTTCTATTTTAACTATAGAATTATAATAAACATTCTATTTCCATGATTCCAAAAGTTCACCTAAGTGTTTTGATCTAAATCGCAATATTTGGTTAAAATAAGGCCTAGTATTTTTGCCCATATCATGGCAGTGTGGAAATTATCTCAAATGAGTGCAGGAAATGCAGAAATTGATGGAAATGCAGGAAATTATTTTAGGTTGAATTGAATAGTATAAAACAATCCGAATGGAGAAATACCCATTTCAAATCATTTAGAATATATTTATTGCCACCCTAGGGTCACGCACTACTCATAAAGCAAATTTAGAACTTTTAATTAATCAAAAACATAAAATACCGTCAACAGTTTGAAAAATACCATGATATGATATTTTGGACATATTGCCCTGCCCTAATTCGGAGCAGATATTTAAAGAGTTTTTGGGAAATGGGGTTTTACTGTAATTCTGTTACCGAAGTTTGCATCTGCACAGTTCTTCCACTAAATTCGTTTTTGTAAATGTGTCTGTGGAAATTGTTTAAAGTAGTCCTTGTGCATAGAGTTGTATGGTTTGTTGAACTTTGAAATCAATCTTTTTTGTTTGGCATACATTTTAAAGTGAAAAAACCCCAGAGTCAAATCGTAATTCCGTTATCGTGGAATTGACCATAAACTTTTGGCCTCCTATCTGACATTCAGCTTTGTTGCTCTCCGCTCTGTCTACAATCTACATGGTTCTCTTGCATTATGTTAATAGTCTGCCTACCACATATTTATTGAAATAGGCTATGGCAAATAGAAATAGGCCATATGGTATGTCGTCTGGCTCTGCAATGCCCTAAAGTGCTAGCTTTACTGCACGGTATCAGTCAAGATCAAATAGGCTAAACTATCATCTGTCACATCACAATGTCGTCACCATCGACGATGACTCAAGCATCGTTGATTTACGATTCTGTTGTAATATTGCCCAACACTATTGGACAGTGCAAGAAGCGATTTCAGACAGCGATACCAGCGGTCCTGAGAGCTAGAGAGAATCTGGTGACAAACTGGTGTCTTGTTGCTGGTGCTATGGGAGAATAGTGTTGTCTGCACTGGTGGTTGGGGTGAATTGTGTATGCACAGACAGTTGAGGCTGGTGCTAGCAGTGTTTTCTATAAGCGCCGGCTGTCAATAAGACTCATTGTCAGCCAGCCACTTTCCACTTCATAAATTAACAAGGCAACAGTAAACATGTTGTGCCCCACAAATTATGAAGCCCGCCCCCTTGGGCCATTTAGTGGAATTTTTTAAATGCAGGATCTCTTTTGCAAGACTCATCGTTTACCCAAATCTTGTCAAAATCGAGCCAGTGTTGTCTGAGATATTGTGTGGGTTAGCTACACTCATCCCTGAGTATGTGTGCCAAATGTAATCACTCTGAGTTAAACAGATCAAGAGATATAAACATGTACCATTATGTCGCCACCATATGGACGAAATGATTGTTCTTGCATATGTTGGGTCTTGACAGTGTTTGCAACTTGTGTACCAATGGTTGGTTACAATACAAATGTCCTTGACTGATTTATGTGCTAGACCACGTGAATGTTTATTGTTTTAGAAAATATTGCGTCGACAGAGTGCGAGACCTTTGGCCATAGATGCCACATATCTAGTTTCATGCAGATCGGTCATTCAGTGCCAGAAGTGTAGCATTTTAAGTGTTTTTCATAAAATTCTAAATGATGGGTGCCAGATGCAAATGTGTTCCTTGTGAGGAGAGGGACCTACAGTGCATTCGGAAAGTATTCAGACCCCTTGACATTTTGTTACGTTACAGCCTTATTCTAAAATGTATTAAAAACATTTTTTCCATCATCAATCTACGTACAATACCCCATAATGGCAAAGCAAAAACACATTTTTAGAAATTTAAACAAATGTATTAAATAAAAGAAAACCGAAATATCACATTTACATAATTATTCAGACCCTTTACTCAGTACTTTGTTGAAGCACATTTGGCAGTGATTAAATCTTTGAGTCTTCTTGGGTATGACGCTATAAGCTTGGCACACCTGTATTTGGGGAGTTTCCCCCATTCTTCTCTGCAGATCCTCTCAAGCTCTGTCAGGTTGGATGGGGAGCATTCAGGTCTCTCCAAGATGTTCGATTGGGTTCAAGTCTTGGCTCTGGCTGGACCACTCAAGGACATACAGAGACTTGTCCCAAAGCCACTCCTGTGTTGTCGTGGCTGTGTGCTTAGGGTCATTGTCCTGTTGGAAAGTGAACCTTCGCCCCATTCTGAGGTCTTGAGCACTCTGGAGCAGGTTTTCATCAAGGATCTCTCTGTGCTTTGCGCCGTTCATCTTTCCTCCAAACCAGTGTTTCCTCTGGAAAATGTGTTAGCTGTGTGGGGAAACTTAGCGGGGGTCGGGGAGGTCCCCCTCAAAACAAAATATATATAAGTACTGAAAATATTGGTTCTAGTGACTTAATAAAAAAGAAACCCTCTGAAATATAATTTCCATTCCCATAAATTAGCTCAATAACGTATTGGTAAAATTATTATAGTATACAGGATGCAATTTAGGGTTGAGTGCTGCAGCTATATAAAGAAACACAACAGAGACCTTCTTTCTGAAATATAAAAGTTTATCTTGACAAAATTTACAGAGGACAATTTGACTGAGCATGAGTTGATTTGATTTGAATTAGAGCCAACTAATTCATGTTTATCACAAAAGGAGGGCGTTGGAAATCTCTCCAGGTTTTGACAAAAACCTAGTTCTGACATAGTTTACAGCCTTTGTCAGAGCACTTTATTCTTCTGGGCTTTTGGAAAAACATTTCCAACGCCCTCCGGTAATTGAGCTCCTTGATGGGGGGGGGGGGGGGGGGGGCATTGATGGAGAGCTGCATGCAGGCGGCAAGATGCTCTCCCTGCAGTCTGTTCCTCAAATATTTTTTGACCTGAAATAACAGAAAGAATAAGAAGAGAAGGGGGAGGGACTAAGAGGATCTACTTTCACATTTAAATGTAATTGTTTCTTCATGGCTTGGTTTTTGCTCTGACATGCACTGTCAACTGTGGGACCTTATATAGACAGGTGTGTGCCTTTCCAAATCACGTTCAATCAATTGAATTTACCACAGGTGGACTCCAAGTTCAAGGATGATCAATGGAACCAGGATGCACCTGAACTCAAGTTTGAGTCTCATAGCTATGAGTCTGAATACTTATGGAAATACGGTATTTCTGTTTTCTATTTTTAATACATTTGCATTATGATAATTTTAAAATCCATTTTAGAATAAAAATGTGGGAAGGGGTCTGAATACTTTCTGAATGCACTGTATGTACTAAATTTCATGACTTTAGGTCAAACGGGGTGAGTGGCGTGACCTTTCAACGTTTGCATTTTCAATGTCTTGTTATAGCGCCACATCTGTCCAATCGCTGTACTTTTGTAAATGCTAGATCTCTATGGCAAGACTCAACATTCACCCAAGTTTAGCTAAAATCGGGCCAGTGCTGTCATTGATTTCACGTGCGTCTAATGCCCTGTACACATCGTGACGCATTTCATTACGCAATACATCATCTTCACAGAGTCTTGCCCAGCTACTGAACGGACAAGTGTTTATTTATTTTTATTTCACCTTTATTTAAACAGGTCGGCCAGTTAAGAACAAGTTTTCATTTACAACTGCGACCTGGCCAAGATAAAGCAAAGCAGTGCGCCAAAAAACAACACAGTTACACATGGGATAAGCAAACGTACAGTCAATAACACAATAGAAAAATCTATGTACAGTGTGTGCAAATGTAGTACGATTAGGGAGGTAAGGCAATAAATAGGCCATAGTGGCGAAATAATTACAATTTAGCATTAACACTGGAGTGATAGATGTGCAGATGATGATGTGCAAGTAGAGATACTGGGGTGCAAAAGAGCAACAAAAAAATAAATAACAATATGGGGATGAGTTAGTTGGGTTTGCTATTTACAGACGGGCTATGTACAGGTACAGTGATCGGTAGGCTGCTCTGACAGCTGATGCTTAAAGTTAGTGAGGGAGATATAAGTCTCCAGCTTAAGTGATTTTTGCAATTCGTTCCAGTCGTTGGTAGCAGAGAACTGGAAGGATAGGCGGCCAAAGGGGGTGTTGGCTTTGGGGATGACCAGTGAAATATACAGTTGAAGTTTACATACACCTTAGCCAAATACATTTAAACTCTGCTTCACAATTCCTGACATTTAATCCTAGTTAAAATTCCCTGTCTTAGGTCAGTTAGGATCACCGCTTTATTTTAAGAATGTGAAATGTCAGAATGATAGTAGAGAGAGTGATTTATTTCAGATTTTATTTCTTTCATCACATTCCCAGTGGGTCAGAAGTTTACATACACTCAATTAGTATTTGGTAGCATTGCCATTAAATTGTTTAACTTGGGTCAAACGTTTCAGGTAGCATCCACAAGCTTCCCACAATAAGTTGGGTGAATTTTGGCCCGTTCCTCCTGACAGAGCTGGTGTAACTGAGTCAGGTTTGTAGGCTACTTTGCTCGCACACGCCTTTTCAGTTATGCCCACAAATGTTCTATGGGATTGAGGTCAGGGCTTTGTGATGGCCACTCCAATACCTTGACTTTGTTGTCCTTAAGCCATTTTGCCACAACTTTGGAAGTATGCTTGGGGTCATTGTCCATTTGGAAGACACATTTGCGACCAAGCTTTAACTTCCTGACTGATGTCTTGAGATGTTGCTTCAATATATCCATATCATTTTCCCTTCCTCATGAAGCCATCTATTTTGTGAAGTGCACCAGTCCCTCTTGCAGCAAAGCACTCCCACAACATGATGCTGCCACTCCCGTGCTTCACGGTTGGGATGGTGTTCTCCAACTTTGCAAGCCTCCCTCTTTTCCTCCAAACATAACAATGGTCATTATGGCCAAACAGTTCTATTTTTGTTTCATCAGACCAGAGGACATTTCTCCAAAAAGTATGATCTTTGTCCCCATGTGCAGTTGCAAACTGTAGTCTGGCTTTTTTATGGCGGTTTTGGAGCAGTGTCTTCTTCCTTACTGAGCGGCCTTTCAGGTTATGTTGATATAGGACTCGTTCTACTGTGGATATAGAGACTTTTGTACCGGTTTCCTCCAGCATCTTCACAAGGTCCTTTGCTGTTGTTCTGGGATTGATTTGCACTTTTCACACCAAAGAACATTCATCTCTAGGAGACCAAACGCGTCTCCTTCCTGAGCGGTATGACGGCTTCGTGGTCCCATGGTGTTTATACTTGCGTGCTATTGTTCAGATGAATGTGGTACCTTCAGGCGTTTGGAAATTGCTCCCAAGGATGAACCAGACTTGTGGAGGTCAACAAATCTTGGCTGATTTTCTTTTGATTTTCCCATGATGTCAAGCAAAGAGGCACTGAGTTTGAAGGTGGGCCTTGAAATACATCCACAGCTACACCTCCAATTGACTCAAATTATGTCAATTAGCCTATCAGAAGCTTCTAAAGCCATTTTCTGGAATTTTCTGGAATTTTCCAAGCTGTGTAAAGGCACAGTCAACTTAGTGTATTAAAACTTCTGACCCACTGGAATTGTGATACAGTGAATTATAAGTGAAATAATCTGTATGTAAACAATTGTTGGAAAAATTGCTTGTGTCATGCACAAGGTAGATGTCCTAATCGACTTACCAAAACTATAGTTTGTTAACAAGAAATTTGTGGAGTGGTTGGAGAACGAGTTTTAATGACTCCAACCTAAGTGTATGTAAACTTTCGACTTCAACTGTACCTGCTGGACCGCGTGCTACGGGTTGGTGTTGCTATGGTGACCAGGGAGCTGAGATATGGCGGAGCTTTACCTAGCAAGGACTTATAGATGACCTGGAGCCAGTGGGTTTGGTGACAAATATGTAGCGAGGGCCAGCCAACAAGAGCATGCAGGCGTGGGTAGTATATGGGGCTTTGGTGACAACACGGATGGCACTATGATAGACTACAACCAATTTGCTGAGTAGAGTGTTGGAGGCTATTTTGTAAATGACATCGTCGAAGTCACGGATCGGTTGGTTGGTCAGTTTTACGGGGCTATGTTTGGCAGCATGAGTGAAGCAGGCTTTGTTGCGAAATAGGAAGCCGATTCTAGATTTAATTTTGGATTTGAGATGCTTAATGTGAGTCTGGAGGGAGAGTTTACAGTCTAACCAGACACCTAGGTATTTGTAGTTGTCCACATATTCTAAGTCAGAACCGTCCAAAGTAGGGATGCTACTCGGGCTGGCGGGTACGGGCAGTTTTACTAGCATTTAAGAGCAGTTGGAGGCCATGGAAGGAGTGTGGTATGGCATTGAAGCTCATTTGGAGATTTGTTAATGCAGTGCCTGGTCAATGAAAACGGCTGCACAGTACTGTCTTTTTATCAATGGAGGTTATAATATCGTTTAGGACCTTGAGCGTGGCTGAGGTGCACCCGTGACCAGCTCGGAAACTAGATTTGATATAGGTCTACAACAGTTTGGGTCTAGAGTGTCTCCCCCTTTGAAGAGGGTGATGACCGCGGAAATGTTCTAATCTTTAGGGATCTCAGACGATACGAAAGAGAGGTTGAACAGGCTAGTATTAGGGGTTGCAACAATTTTGGCGGATAATTTTAGAAAGAGAGGGTCCTGATAGTCCAGCCCTGCTGATTTGTAAGGATCCAGGTTTTGCAGCTCTTTCAGAACATCAGCTATCTGGATTTGGGTGAAGGAGAAGGGGGGGGGGGGGTGCTTGGGCATGTTGCTGCGTGGGTTGCAGAGCTGTTGGTAGGGGTTAGAGGTCGACTGATTTAATTAGGGCCGATTTCAAGTTTTCATAACAATCGGTAATCAGATTTTTAGATGTCGATAACGGCCAATTACATTGCAATCCACGAGGAGACTGCGTGGCAGGCTGACCACCTGTTACCCGAGTGCAGCAAGGAGCCAAGGTAAGTTGCTTGATAGCATTACACTTCTAAAAAACAATCAATCTTAACATAATCACTAGTTAACTACACATGGTTGATGGTATTACTAGTTTAACTAGCTTGTCCTGCATTGCATATAATCAATGCGTAGCCTGTTAATTTATCATCGAATCACAGCCTACTTCGCCAAACGGGTGATGATTTAACAAAAGCGCATTCTTGTCAGGGTATTTGCGGCAGTTTTTGCAATCTGGCTCGTTGCGAACTGTGTGATGACCATTTCTTCCTAACAAAGATCGTAATTAATTTGCCAGAATTTTACATAATTATGACATAACATTGACGGTTGTGCAATGTAAAAGCAATACTTTGGCTCGCCACCCGTTATATAAAATACGTAACGGTTATTTATTTCACTGAAAGGATAAACGTTTAGTTTTTTCGAAATAATAGTTTCCGGATTTGACCATATTAATGACCTATAGCTCGTATTTCTGTGTGTTTATTATATAATAATTAAGTCTATGATTTGATATTTGATAGAGCAGTCTGACTGAGCGGTGGTAGGCAGCAGCAGGCTCATAAGCATTCATTCAAACAGCACTTTCCTGCATTTGCCAGCAGCTCTTCGCAGTGCTTGAAGCACAGCGCTGTTTATGGCTTCAAGCCTATCAACTCCCGAGATTAGGCTGGCAATACTTTATCGCCTATAAGAACACCCAATAGTCAAAGGTACATGAAATACAAATGGTATAGAGAGAAATAGTCCTATAATTCCTATAATAACTACAACTTAAAACTTCTTAACTGGGAATATTGAAGACTCATGTTAAAAGGATCCATCAGCTTTCATATGTTCTCATGTTCTGAGCAAGGAATTTAAACATTAGCTTTTTTACATGGCACATATTGAGCTTTTACTTTCTTCTCCATCTGCATTTTTTTAACCAAAGTGAACATGTTTCATTATTTGAGACTAAATGTATTTTATTTATCAGTTATATTAAGTTAAAATAAAAGTGTTCATTCAGTATTGTTGTAATTGTCATTATTACAAATATATATCTAAAAATCGGCTGATTAGTTGGCATCGTCTTTTTTTTGTCCTCCAATAATCGGTATCGGCGTTGAAAAATCATAATCGGTCGACCTCTAGTAGGGGTAGCCAGGTGGAAAGCATGGCCAGCCATAGAAAAATGGTTATTGAGATTGTCAATTATTGTGGTTTTATCGGAGGTGACAGTGTTTCCTAGCCTCAGTGCAGTGGGCATTTGGGAGGAGGTGCTCTTATTCTCCGTGTATTTTACGGTGTCCCAAAACTTTTTGGAATTGATGCTCCAGGATGCAAATTTCTGTTTGAAAAAGCTATCCTTAGCTTTCCTAACTGAATGTGTATATTGGCTCCTGACTTCCCTGAAAAGTTGCATATCGCGGGGGCTATTCGATGCTAATGTAGTACGCCACAGGATGTTTTTGTGCTGGTCAAGGGCAGTCAAGTTTGGAGCGAACCAAGGGCTATATCTGTTCTTAGTTCTACATTATTTGAATGGGGCATGCTTATTTAAGATGGTGAGGAAAGCACTTTTAAAGAACAACCAGGTATCCTTTACTGACGGGATGAGGTCAGTATCCTTCCAGGATAGGTGTAGTGTTTGTAACGCAAGATGGAGGAGACCCTGTCTCTCGTCAGATCACATTTTTTGGGGGAGATTGCGAAAAATGACCTTTTCATTCAAGACAGGATAAATATATTGTTTCAGGTGATAATAAAACAGAGTGGACTAGATTTCGTTTTTGCCACAATACAGTAAATCGAAAGAGTAGACTACTAGTTTTTCTGACTAGATTACTTATCTACAGCCTTCCCTCAAAGTCCCTCCCACAGTGATTGATTGACAGATCTGAAACCCTATCGACTCTGACTCACAAACATCCTGCCCCTCCCCTGACAATCCCACCCACAGTGATTGATTGACAGGCCAAATTGTTAAAGGGATAATTCACCCAAATTACCCAGCTTGGAACTCCCTGGCTGGCTACTTCTTCAATTTGGATGGCTACTCCATGTACTTACGGAAAACACTGTGCCGGTAGGGATCCACTCTGTACTGTACTGTAGTGAGATTGGGATACAGAGCCAGACTGAATCCTCTGAAGGCGTTACTGGTTCTTGGAACCTCATGTCTGAGATGGTTTGTCATCCACAGTCATGCATATTAGTTTTATAACCTCTGTTCCCGAGCTTCTGTTGCATTCGTCATCATCGGGATAATTTAAATAGCTTATCACTGTCTCTCATGATCTGTTTTTCTTAACGGTTATTTTTTGGTTAAGGACCTTGATTAGGCAAGGTAATTGTGTTATGATGATGACAGACTTGGTGCCGCTCCTTTGTCATCTCTTCCTTCTGAATGACCCAGGCCATTTGCATCTTCTCTTGTGAAATGTCTCACAAATTATGGCCTGACGCTGTGCTGCTGATGCTGTGCAGTTGTTCTCAACAATGAATCAAGCAATATGTTAATTGTACTTCCTTGTAAACTGTTATGTTACTATAACCTCCTGCATTCCGCTGAACTCTTAAAGGGATACTTCCCCAGAGTCGGATGAACTCGTGGAGACCATTTTTATGTCTCTGCCTCCCGTACGAAGGAAGTTAGAGGTTGTTTCGTGAGCCATTGCTAACTAGCATTTATATAATGCAAAGACTGGAAGTCTTCGGGCACAAACCACTCAGATAATTGAGTGAGGATCAGAAAGGATCTCATGCAGTGTCGCTGCTGGAATAACCTTTTAGTCGGGATGTAATGTATTTCGATACAGTTGAAGTCGGAAGTTTACATACACTTAGGTTGGAGTCATTAAAACTCGTTTTTCAACCACTCCACACATTTCTTGTGAACAAACTATAGTTTTGGCAAGTCGGTTAGGACATTTACTTTCTGCATGACACGCAATTTTTCCAACAATTGTTTACAGACAGATTATTTCACTTATAATTCACTGTATCACAATTCCAGTGGGTCAGAAGTTTACATACACTAAGTTGTCTGTGCCTTTAAACAGCTTGGAAAATTCCACAAAACGATGTTATGGCTTTAGAAGCTTCTGATAGGCTAATTGACATCATTTGAGTCAGTTGGAGGTGTACCTGTGGATGTATTTCAAGGCCCACCTTCAAACTCAGTGCCTCTTTGCTTGACATCATGGAAAAATCAAAAGAAATCAGCCAAGACCTCAGGAAAAAAAATTGTAGACCTCCACAAGTCTGGTTCATCCTTGGGAGCAATTTCCAAACGCCTGAAGGTACCACGTTCATCTGTACAAACAATAGTATGCAAGTATAACCACCATGGGACCACGCAGCCATCATAGCGCTCAGGAAGGAGACACATTCTGTCTTCTAGAGATGAACGTACTTTGGGTCAAAAAGTGCAAAGCAATCCCAGAACAACAGCAAAGGACCTTGTGAAGATGCTGGAGGCACCGGTACAAAAGTCTCTATATCCACAGTAAAACGAGTCCTGTATCGACATAACCTGAAAGGCCGCTCAGCAAGGAAGAAGCCACTGCTCCAAAATCACCATTAAAAAAGCCAGACTACAGTTTGCAACTGCACATGGGGACAAAGATCATACTTTTTGGAGAAATGTCCTCTGGTCTGATGAAACAAAAATAGAACTGTTTGGCCGTAATGACCATCGTTATGTTTGGAGGAAAAAGGGGGGGGCTTGCAAGCTGAAGAACACCATCCCAACCGTGAAGCACAGGAGTGGCAGCATCATGTTGTGGGAGTGCTTTGCTGCAGGAGGGACTGGTGCACTTCACAAAATAGATGGCTTCATGAGGAAGGGAAAATGATATGGATATATTGAAGCAACATCTCAAGACATCAGTCAGGAAGTTAAAGCTTGGTCGCAAATGTGTCTTCCAAATGGACAATGACCCCAAGCATACTTCCAAAGTTGTGGCAAAATGGCTTAAGGACAACAAAGTCAAGGTATTGGAGTGGCCATCACAAAGCCCTGACCTTAATCCTATAGAACATATTTGGGCATAACTGAAAAGGCGTGTGCGAGCAAAGTAGCCTACAAACCTGACTCAGTTACACCAGCTCTGTCAGGAGGAATGGTCCTAAATTCACCCAACTTATTGTGGGAAGCTTGTGGATGCTACCTGAAACGTTTGACCCAAGTTAAACAATTTAATGGCAATGCTACCAAATACTAATTGAGTGTATGTAAACTTCTGACCCACTGGGAATGTGATGAAAGAAATAAAATCTGAAATATATAATTCTCTCTACAACTATTCTGACATTTCACATTCTTAAAATAAAGTGGTGATCCTAATTGACCCAAGACAGGGAATTTTTACTAGGATTAAATGTCAGGAATTGTGAAAAACTGTGTTTAAATCTATTTGGCTAAGGGAAATGTAATCTTCCGACTTCAACTGTACGTATCAAATCGTCTTGAAAAGGAAATATGTACATCCCTACCTAATAGTTTTGAGTGAGGTCTTCTATAGCCCACTGATATAAATAGAACACCCCTCTGTCTTGTTCTGGAGGTTTCCTTAGGGCAATTCCATGCTAGCGGAGTGACGCTGATAGTCAGATTTTTTTCTTTAAAGTATATGTCAAACAAAAACCAATGATTGCAAAGTTAAACAAACCATACTACTCTAAGCACACGGGCTGGGGTTGGGCGATATGGCCAAAATATATCACAATATTCGTCAAATGTTAATGTATTTTATGTTTTTTAATAATATAAGTTATAAATATGCTTCATGAGTAGTACATGACCATAGGGTGGAACATATATATTTTTTATTAAGTGGGATTAATTCTCTTCTGTTTATACTGTTCACTCAAACTTCAACCGAAAATTATTTTCAGCATTTTTATAAATTACTGCGTTTTCTGCACTCAATTGTTATCATTTCCACACTGCCACACCTGTTTTGTTTATGCATTCCTTTTTTCAGTGTTTTTTTTCCTTTATCAGAATAACTATTCTTCTCTATAACTAGGTTTCCATCCAATTAACCATAGATTTCCATGTGAAAATTCGAAAATCTGCATAAAACAATGTGCAATTTCTGTACATGATGACGTAGTGCACCTAAAAATAACGGTTGAGGTTAAATTCATATGTGCCGATTGGAAAAATACAAGTTAAATGGGTTTCCATTGCATTTTAATCTGTAGTGATTGTTTTGTCACAAACTGTTGCACTATATAGCAAACATGCACACTCTGTTCTTGGCAGATGCGCTCTAGCCAACGATTCGCGCATACAGTGCGGGTAGGCTACCTGCATTATGAGATTATTATGGATAAGAGCAATAATTTTTTTATTTGTCAAACGGCAGCCAAATATCATGTCACCAGAATAAGATATTTATTGGAAGGGAGCATCAAGCTCATGTGCACTTTCACCACCCTGTGAAGTTCATCACAACTTATTTCATCTGTAGCCTAATAAACCGCATGGTTTACCGAGTTGTAGTGGAAGGACCAAGTTTACTTCGATATTATGGTTATTTTATGAATATTTTCTGCAGAAACTCGTTTCCACCACTATTTTTCACATTATTAATTTTACAGACATAAAAAGATACCACCATGTCGAACAAAGTAATTGTCTGTCGGCATTTATAAAATTGTACCGGCATATCCTGTTTCCATCAGCCCAGTCATGACTTTTTTTCATGTGTCAGGTAATTCATCCGCATGAAATGGTTGGATGGAAACCTGGTTTATGACCATGTATTTTCAATGCATTTAATGGCAGTTCTTACTTTCGCCACAAGTAGAAGTGTGCAGATTTCTAGGGTTCTTTTTAGCACCCACATTGCCTCACAGGCAAGTTTCACGGCAAAAAAGTACATGTGCACTATTTCGGCTCCTGCACTGCCCCACAAGCATGATTCATGGCAAAAAAAAGTACCTAATATGCGCTCCAGAAGCTCTTGCTGGGAAAGTTAACAGTTCTCAGCTGTTAGCAGTCTCTTACTGGCGGTAAGAACGGATGATTGCCATCATTGTTCGAGTTTCATCACTCAATTATTACATTTAGCAAACCAAACATTGAAATACCGTTATGTAAGGTAAAGTAAAAATCCAAACCGGTCAGTGCATTAAATATGGTTTGCCGCCCGGCCACAACAAGGACTACTTTTAACAATTTCCACAAACATTTACTTGAACAGTGCAAATGCAAAGTTTGGTAACAGAAGGACAGTTTGTGCTAGACTCCCACGGAGTGTTTAATTTTGCAATAATTGTTTTTATTTGACATACATTTTGTGTGAAGAATCTGAGTCTGTGTCCCTCTGTTACCGTGGAATTGCCCCGCAGTATTGGTGCTGTGCACTGGTCTTCTCTACTCCTCTTTAACCACATCTCTTATTTTCATCTGATAGATATAATGCAGCAGCCAATGATGCCGCAGTACAAGATGTCCCAGAATTCCATGCATGGGAGTCCGGCGTCGACAAACTACCAGCAAACCACTATCTCACACAGCCCTTCTAGGTTCGACAATAAATTGCTCGTTCAATTTTCTGTAATGTTACAGTGAGTCCTCTGCTAGTTCATTCAATACTTCTCTCAGATTCCCTTGGAATTGACATGTTCTTCTCATCCTCTTTCTCTACAGTCGCTTTGCCCCTCCACAGATGGGGTCGGATGCCAGGTTCACGCCCCAGCAGAACAGCCCTGTGCCCAGCCCCTATGCTCCCCAAAGCCCTGCTGCTTACATGCAGCAGTACCCTCACCCACCTAGCTACTCTCAGCACCAACAGATCCAGCAAGGTGGGGCTGCACTTCTGCTTTTGTATAGGAGCATAATGCATGATGGGGAACCTACCAACTAATTCTCAAATAACCATACTGTAACTAACTATTATGCATGTCATGATGTTGATTCTTTGCTGAAGACCCTGTAGAATTTGTACATATGGACAGAAGTGCTCCGTGCATTATAAACCAACACAGTTTACCCTGCTGTGTTGTGTTGATGTTCTGTGGGCGTTGAGCTTCATTCTTCCCCTCTCCTTTCATTTGCACCCTCTTATTCAGGAAGCCCCCAGAGGCCTGTGCAGCCCTGCCTAGAGGTGCAGACGCAGCCGCAGGCCTCCCCCCACCAGAACCCCTCCACCCCAACCTTAGGTATGGGAAAACCCTGGGGACATCATATCAAACATCCACAGTCCGGCCCCATCAAGCTGTGACCCATCGGCTTGTGTCTCTGTGACGCATTATTTGCATCACAAAATATCCATGCTCTGTCTATCCAATTACAAACTGTATTTATAACAATAGAGGATGGAGTGTTGGTTAGCGATGTACACTTGCTCGCTGCAAGATTCCTGTAGATAGGCATAATTTTTCAGGTCTCCTTTCTTTGGTGTTGTTATATTTCTTGTTTATCTGCATTCATTCTACCTGTTGAATAAGATGATTAACAGGTGAACCAGTGTTTAGTATGGGTTTTGCGTAGCTGCAAGGTAATTGAATGAAGATTGATTGATTGTATCTGGGATTTATTTTGTTGTCTGTTCAGTTGCCAGCCCCATGGTTCCTGGCGGCATGCGGAACATCCACGACAACAAGGTCTCCGGGCAAATTTCAAGCAACTCAGCCAATCACAATGCCAGACATGGCTCCAACGAAGACTACATGAACATAGTCCACAGACTAGGGAATGAGGTAAACATGAGAAATGATTCATACCAAGATGAAACTACCGAGCAAAGATACCATTTTGACATTAAATACAATTTCCTCTCATGGATCCTCATTGCTGGTACACTGCCTGAATGTATTTGTTGTGTGGAGTTGTATCCACCCTTGCTGTTTTAGTTATATACCGTACCAGTCAAAAGTTTGGACTCACCTACTTATTCAACGGTTTTTCTTTATTTTTACTATTTTCGACATTGTAGAATAATAGTGAAGACATCAAAACTATGAAATAACACATATGGAATCATGTAGTAGCCAAAAAAGTGTTAAACAAATCAAAATATATTTTATATTTGAGATTCTTCAAAGTAGCCACCCTTTGCCTTGATGACAGCTTTGCAAACTCTTGGCATTCTCTCAACCAGCTAAATGAGGAATGCTTTTCCAGCAGTCTTGAAGGAGTTCCTACATATGCTGAGCACTTGTTGGCTGCTTTTTCTTCACTCTGTGGTCCAACCCAAACCATCTCAATTGGGTTGAGGCCGGGTGATTGTGGAGGCCAGGTCATCTGATGCAGCACTCCATCACGCTCCTTCTTGGTCAAATAGCCTTTAAACAGCCATGCTTCACAGTGGGAACCACACATGTGGAGATCATCCGTTCACCTACTCTGCGTCTTACGAAGACACGGCGTTTAGAACCAAAAATTTCGAATTTTGTCTCATCTGACCAAAGTGCAGATTTCCACCGGTCTCATGTCCATTGCTCGTGTTTCTTGGCCCAAGCAAGTCTCTTGTTATTGGTGTCCTTTAGTAGTGTTTTTTTTCCTTCAGTAATTCGACCATGAAGGCCTGATTCACGCAGTCTCCTCTGTACAGTTGATGTTGAGATGTGTCTGTTACTTGAACTCTGTGAAGCATTTATTTGGGCTGCAGTCTGATGTGCAGTTAACTCTAATGAACTTGTCCTCTGCAGCAGAGGTAACTCTGGGTCTTCCATTCCTGTGGCGGTCCTCATGAGAGACAGTTTCATCATAGCGCCGGATGGTTTTTGCGACAGCACTTGAAGAAACTTTAAAAGTTCTTGAAATGTTTCGGATTGACTGACCTTAATGTCTTAAAGCAATGATGGACTGTCGTTTCTCTTTGCTTATTTGAGCTGTTCTTGCCATAATATGGACTTGGTATTAAACCAAATAGGGCTATCTTCTGTATACCACCCCTACCCTGTCACAACACAACTGATTGGCTCAAACGCAATTAAGAAGGAAAGAAATTCCACAAATTAACAAGGCACACCTGTTAATTGAAATGCATTCCAGGTGACTACCTCATGAAGCTGGTTGAGAGAATGCCAGGAGTGTGCAAAGCTGTCAAGGCAAAGGGTGGCTACTTTAAAGAATTTGAAATAAAATATATTTTGATTTGTTTAACACTTTTTTTGGTTACTACTTCATTCCACACGTGTTATTTAATAGTTTTGATGTCTTCACCATTATTCTACGATGTTGAACATATTCAAAATAAAGAAAAACTCTTGAATGAGTAGGTGTGTCCAAACTTTTGACTGGTAATGAATATCTGATTCATATTTTTCCCAGGAGAGTGATCCTTCCATGAGAAATGCCTCCTTCCCACTCCGTTCGCCCCAGTCTGTTTGTTCCCCTGCTGGCAGCGAAGGGACCCCAAAAGGTATACCAACCGAGACTGCTAATATGCATAATCATACTGTGGTCTGGAAATCATGAGTCAATCTACTTATTCTTTGTCAAATGTTCATGCCTGAATCGATCAGTGTTCATATTTGTAAAAAATCACACACAATTTATTTGTATTTATTTTTTTGGTTTCAGCAGGGTTACGACCTAGCCTCATCCTTCACTCCCCACACCCTTACGCTTCCCCCCGTGACAGCGCTCCCGACCTCCTCCTGGACTCTCCTGACTGCAAGAAGAAGCAGAAGAAGCTAACTAAAGAGGAGAAGGAGCAGTTGGAAAAAGCTGCTATGTACGATATCGTCAGCTCTCCCTCTAAAGACTCTACCAAGCTGACCCTCAAACTGTCCCGGGTGAAGTCCACTGAGATGGACCAGTCCGGAGAGCTCCTACCTGGGGCAGAGGACCAGGACACTGACCTGGCCTACAACAGCCTGCAGTTTTCCCGGACGCAGCAGGACCCTGCCCACAGGTTAGGGCCAGGCCAGGGGGAGCAGTCAGGCTACCAACAGGTCCCTGTGCTCCAGAACACTAAGCAGGCTGGAGGGGTGATCAGTGGAGCTGTTTACGACGATGCTGAGATGGACGCGCTTGCTGAGATCGAGAGGATAGAACGGGAGACGCTCATAGAAAGGGAGCGCTGCTCCAAAGAGGTTCAGGATAAAGGTGAGTTTACATTCAATGTTGCACTTAAAAATCTATCCTAAAAAACATTTTTGGGTGTGCTGAGAAATAGGAGAAATAACTTGCTGATAAAAATAAGTAATATGCCAGGATCTTTTCTGAGCAATGGTTTCCTCAATGCAGACAAGCCACTGAAGAAGCGGAAGCAGGACTCGTATCCCCAAGAGCCTGGAGCTGGAGGTACAGCGGGGGCAACTCAACCTGGCGTGGGAGGGGGAAATGCTGGCAGCAAGCTGGCACCCCAGGAGGCTAGTGCTGCCAGTAATGGTGCGAGCCGGCCTGCCTTAATGGTCAGCATCGACCTGCAGCAAGCAGGTAGAGCTGACGGGCAGCCAGAGGTAAACATAGGCACCCACACCCCTGCCCTGAGGAGCTGGCCTGAGGAACGCCTGTGTCCTGGGGACGGCCCCGACTCCACTGGAGTCCTGCGGCTAAACGCCAAGACAGAAGGAGACACACTACAGACTGCAGACGTCCGGCCAGAGGTCATCAAGCAGCGTGCCGACACCCCCAAGAAGCTGGGCCCCGACGTCCGACCGGAGACCCCCAAACACAAGCACGAAAACAGACGAGACTCTTCCAAACATCGACACGATGGCAAACCTGACAATAGCAAGGCCCGCCCTGATGCCAGGATGCCTGACAAGCCACGACAACGGCACGAGGGTCGCTCAGACTCTGGTCACAGGGAGGACAGGTCCCGGGACAGTGACCCATCCCGCATCCGCAGGCCAGAGACCCCCAGCAAGTCCAGCAGGGGGGAACATGACTCCAAACATGGACGGGACAAAGACAGGGAGCGGGGGGATAAGGAGAGGGAGAGGAAACACAGGACAGAGGCAGGGGATCCACGGGACCGACGATCTCCAGAGCAGCGCTCCAGGCCAGAGAGCCCGCGGGTTAAGCAGGAAGGCCGAGGGGGGGTGGACCACAGTGGGCGCCAGAGGACTGACCGGCCAGGCCCCAACCTCAAATCCCCCAATAAAGAGGAGAGGAGGAGCGGGGAGGAGAGGAGGAGTGGGGACGGCAGCAGGAACCGACAGGACTCTAAGCAGCAACCTGCTGAAAACAAGCAGGAGTTCCCTGCTTACCTGCTGGGGGGCGTAAAGTCTGGAGGCTTTAAGAACTTTGTGATTCCCAAAGTGAAGCGGGATAAGGATGGGCATGTGTTGGCAGCTGAGATAAGGAAGCCTGGTCTGGGTTCAGTAGTGGAGGGCTGGAAGGAGCCCCGGGTCAAGCTGGAGCGACTGGGGCTGGTAGAGAAGATGAAGACAGCAGCCAAACCGGTTGTGGTGCTGCAGAAACTCAGTATCGACGAGGTGCAGAAAATCATCAGGGAGAGGAAAGATAGAAGCGCACGCAGCTCCAAGTCCTCCAAGAGCAGACCCTCTCATTGGATTTCTGAGAAAGGTAAGAGGAGACATCCTGCTGTCTGCATGACAGACTGGGTCAGCTTGTTGTTTAGGTGAACTTACGGTTTAACTATGGTAACCTGTGTTGACATGTGTTTTTGACTTATTGCTTTGAGAACTTTGAGAGTTCTAATTACTTTGCACATTGATCCACTAGCAGCACAGAATAACGTTCTGTATTTTACTCTCCTTGAAAGGATTCCGATTTATGGCGGGGCTTATTTGATATGGTTATGAGGCCTTGCTAATGATCCTGAATACAAGGCACTATTGATTTTATTTGTGGCACACATGTGCCATTGTTAGTGTAATTAGCCCTTTCGTACAAGGGCTAATAGATGACTGGGTGACCTCGCTCTGTGAGGTCTTGATGAATCAGTGTTGAAAGAACTGCCTCATCTGATTGCTGAGATAGAGTCCACCATGCCACTGTGTGAGAGGGTGAAGATGAACAAGCGCAAGCGCAGCACCATCAAGGAGAAGCCCAAGTACGCCGAGGTCAACTCAGATGATGACGATGACGACGACGACTCTGTGACGGAGTGTAAGTACCAAACATATTGCTTTTTTTTTTGCACAGTCATATCCAAAACGATGTTCATTCCAATCCCAGTAGTTGGGGGTGGGCTAATGGTTGATAAAAAAAAAACTGGTGTTTATGATCAAAGCTTCATCCTTTAACTTGTTGCTCCTTCTCTCTCTCTTCCTGCAGCTACGCGGAAGCGTCACAAGAAGGAGCGGGAAAAGACATGGGAGCCCGATGAGCGAGAGAGGAGAGGCTCAGGGCGCAGGGGGTCCAGCAGCCGCCACCGTGAACGCAGCCCAGAGGATTCATACGATGAGTCCCCACCACCCAGCATGAGTGACCGTAAGTCTGGCACTGTCTTTGACTGAACATCCATCATGAGCATCGATGGTTATCACTCACTCACTCACTCACTCACTCACTCACTCACTCACTCATATATAAATATACAGTGCATTTGGAAAGTATTCAGACCCCTTGACTTTTTCCACATTTTGTTACGTTACAACCTTCTACTGAAATTGATTAAATTGTTCCCCCCCCGCTTCAATCTAGACACAATACCCCATAATGACAAAGCAAAAACAGGTTTAGACATTCTTGCAAATTGATATAATATAAAAAAAATGATTTCACATTTTCGTAAGTAATCAGACCCTTTACTCAGTACTTTGTTGAAACACCTTTGGCAGAGATTACAGCTTCGAGTTTGGCACACCTGTATTTGGGGAGTTTTTCCGATTCTTCTCTGCAGATCCTCTCAAGCTCTGTCAGGTTGGCTGTGTGCTTAGGGTCAATGTCCCGTTAGAAGGTGAACCTTCGCCCCAGTCTGATGTCCTGAGCGCTCTGGAGCAGGTTCATCAAGGATCTTTCTGTACTTTGCTCCGTTCGTCTTTCCCTCGATCCTGACTAGTCTCCCCGACCCTACCGCTGAAAAATATCCCCACAGCCGGAATGCTGCCACCACCATGTTTCACCATAGGAATGGTGCCAGGTTTTCTCCAGACGTGACGCTTGGCATTCAGGCCAAAGAGTTCAATGTTAGTTTCATCAGACCAGAGAATCTTGTTTCTCATGGTCTGAGAGTCCTTTAGGTGCCTTTTGGCAAACTCCAAGCGGGCAGTGCCTTTTACTGAGGAGTGGCTTCCATATTGCCACTACCATAAAGGCCTGATTGGTGGAGTGCTGCAGAGATGGTTGTTCTTCTGGAAGGTCTCCCATCTCCACAGAGGGAACTCTTGAGCTCTGTCAGAGTGATCATCGGGTTCTTGGTCCCCTCCCTGACCAATGCCCTTCTCCCCCGATTGCTCAGTTTGGTCCGGCGGCCAGCTCTAACAAGAGTCTTGATGGTTCCAAACTTTTTCCATTTAAGAATGATGGAGGCAACTGTGTTCTTGGGGACCTTCAATGCTGCAGAAATGTTTTGGTCCCTTTCCACAGATTTGTGCCTTGACACAATCGTGTCTTGGAGCTCTACAGACAATTAATTGGTTCTTGCTCTGACATGCACTGTCAACTGTGGGATCTTATATAGGCAGGTGTGTGCCTTTTTCAAATCATGTCCAATTAATTGAATTTATCGCAGGTGGACTCCAAGTTTTAAAAACAATGAAAACATGATGCACCTGAGTTCAATTTCGAGTTTCATAGCAAAGTGTCTGAATACTTATGTAAATAATGTATTTCTGTTTTTGATTATATATACATTTTCCCCAAAAGTATCAAAATAATAGCTTTGTTGTTATGGGGTATTGTGTGTAGATTGGTGAGGAAAACATTTCATTTAATCAATTTTAGAATAAGGCTGTAATGTAGCAATACATACATACAGTGCCTTAAAGTATTATAATTTAATTGTGTTACAGCCTGAATTTAAAATGGATTGAGTTGAGATTGTGTGTCACTGGCCTACACATAATACCCCATCATGTCAAAGTAGAATTCAGTTTTTAAGAATATTTTACAAATTCATAAAAAATGGAAAGCTGAAATGTCTTGAGTCAATTATGTATTCAACCCCCTTGTTATTGATGGAATGCCTAAATAAGTTCAGGAGTAAAAATGTTGCTTAACACATCACAATAAGTTGCATAGGATATAATGGTGTTTAACATGATTTGAATGCCTACCTCATCTCTGTACCCCACACATATATACAATTATCTGTAAGGTAATACAGAATAAAAATATTCCAAAACATGCATCCTGTTTGAAAAAAGGCACTAAAGTAAAGCTGCAAAATGTGGAAAATAAATTACATTTATGTCCTGAAAACAAAGTGTTATGTTTGTGGCAAATCCAACACAACATCACAAAGTATCACTCTTCATATTTTCAAGCATGGTGGTGGCTGCATTATGTTATGGATATGCTTGTCATCACCAAGGACTAGGGAGTTTTTATTTTTGTGATAAAAAGAAACGACATAGAGCACAGGCAAAATCTAGAGGGAAACCTGGTTAAGTCAGCTTTCCAACAGACACTGGGAGACAAATGCACCTTTCAGCAGGACAATAACCTAAAACACAAGGCCAAATATACAATGATTGCTTAGCACGACAACATTGAATGTTCCTGAGTGGCCTAGTTACAGTTTTGACTTAAATCGGTTTGAAAATCTATGACAAGACTTGAAAATGGCTGTCTAGCAATTATCAACAACCAACTTGACAGAGCTGGAAGAATTTTGAAGAGAATAATGTGCAAATCTTGTACAATCCAGGTGTGCAATGCTCTTAGACACTTACCCAGAAAGACTCACAGCTGTAATCACTGCCAAAGGTGCTTCTAACATGCATTGCAGCATACCACTGCTGGCTTGTTTCTGAAGCTAAGCAGGGTTGGTCCTGGTCAGGCCCTGGATGGGAGACCAGATGCAGCTGGAAGTGGTGTTGGAGGGCCAGTAGGAGGCACTCTTTCCTCTGGTCTAAAAAATATCCCAATGCCCCAGGGCAGTGATTGGGGACACTGCCCTGTGTAGGGTGCCGTCTTTCGGATGGGACGTTAAACGGGTGTCCAGACTCTGAGGTCATTAAAGATCCCATGGCACTTATCGTAAGAGTAGGGTCGTTAACCCCGGTGTCCTGACTAAATTCCCAATCTGGCCCTCAAACCGTCACGGTCACCTAATAATCCCCAGTTTACAATTGGCTCTTTCATCCCCCTCCTCTCCCCTGTAACTATTCCCCAGGTCGTTGCTGTAAATGAGAACGTGTTCTCAGTCAACTTTCCTGGTAAAATAACGGATAAATAAAACAATTATTGACTCAGGTGTGTTAATACCTATGTAAATTAGTTATTTCTGTATTTCATTTTTTATCTACATTTGCAAAAAGGTATTTGGTTAGAAAAAATATATATTTAATCCGTTTTGAGTTCATGCTGTAACACAGCAACATTTGTAATAACTCAATACTTTCTGAAGGCACTAAATAGAGCATACACCAGCATGATATACCTGTGCATTAGATACAGGGTAAAATGCTGAGGATGAGTAGTAGTAATATTTCACTAGATAAGTGTTGCTGTCCAATGTCATTGTCCTAACATGTGTCAATCCTGTCCAGTTGCCAGAAAGATGAAGAAGGAGAAACAGAAGAAAAGAAAGGCATATGAGCCCAAGCTGACAGCAGAAGGTAATTTCACTCTAAATTCAGTAATGTCTTTGTTGTATGTCTTTGGTCTCATAAGCGCAGGTTATTCACTTTCTCTGTGTTGTTTACTCAACAGAACTGATGGACTCCTCCACGTTCAAGAGGTTCTCAGCCAGTGTGGACAACATTCTGGAGAGCTTGGAGGACATTGACTTCAATGCTATGGGTATGCATTATTCATGATCTACTTTACATATTTATTTATTTTAAATTTTCTTCAGAGGTTTGAATGACATTTCTACCAAGAATGGGAAAGATAACATTGTGATTGTTGGATTTCTTTTCAAATGTTATTTGATATCAGCCATAGTAATGCTCAGTTATAAATGACGGTGACAGAACTGCCAACAGTAACTCCACAACTCTCGTCAACAGATGACGATGAGATCCCACAGGAGCTTCTGCTGGGGAAACACCAGCTGAGTGAACTGGCCAGCGAATCTGCTAAGATCAAGGCCATGGGCATCACCTTCAGGGTAAGAAAGGGGAACACTGGATGCAGGTTTATGTCAATCTTTTTGGCAATCTGTTATATTTTTCTCATCTGTCTCATCCGTAGATTTCATCTGGTAAGTTGGTGAAGGTCCTGAACATCCTGGAGAAAAACATTCAGGACGGGTCCAAACTCTCCACACTGATGAACCATGTAAGTTGTCCCCACATATGGTTTCCCAGACCCAGATTTAGTCTTCTGGCCTAAGAAACATGTTCCATAGAGAAGTTCTACTTGTCTGAGCGTCTTCTCTCTCTGTCCAACAGGACGCCGACGCAGAAGACGAGGAGCGGCTGTGGCGTGACCTCATCATGGAGCGCGTGACGAAGTCAGCTGACGCCTGTCTGACTGCCCTCAACATCATGACGTCGGCCCGCATGCCCAAGGCGGTGTACATCGAGGACGTGATTGAGAGGGTGCTGCAGTACACCAAGTTTCACCTGCAAAACACCCTCTACCCTCAGTATGACCCTGTCTACAGAGTGGACCCTCACGGAGGTCAGCACCCAAACCCCACCTTACTATCAAAAGCAATTGGAACAAACCCATATAACATAATATGGTGAGAACTGGCTAAATAAATGTCCAGTCACAGTCTTCATACACTCTGTTAAACTTTGAGTTTGACGGGGGTTTGTTCAAGACCAGAGCACCCAGAACATTTGAAAGACGGTTCATGTGAAGTACATACAAGACAGTGTGGTCCACTCGGAACTACCTGGGCCACTGTTATGCATATCCCTGCCATGACTGACTGAGGAAAGGGTCTCTGCTTTGCTTTTTTTAATGAACTTTTATTCATTGTCTCTTCTCCTCCCCTCTATCACCCAGGTGGCTTGCTGAGCTCCAGGGCTAAGAGAGCTAAAAGCTCCACACACAAGCAGAGGGTGATCATCATGCTCTACAACAAGGTGTGTGACATCGTCAGCAACATCTCTGAGCTCCTGGAGATACAGCTGTTGACTGACACCACCATCCTGCAGGTGAGACTCCGCTCCTAGTGCTATCCCTGGGGGTCATGATTTCTGACCTGCTTGCTTACCTTATAACTCATCTCTCTCTCCTTCCCTCAGGTCTCCTCCATGGGCATCACTCCATTCTTTGTGGAGAGTGTCAGTGAGCTACAGCTGTGTGCCATCAAACTAGTGACTGCGGTAAGAATCCAAACCAGGGTTTCCACGGAGTTCTGCCTTTTTGCATATACTCCAGAATGTTATGAAGAGTGATCAGATTAATTGCAAAGTCCCTCTTTGCCATGCAAATTAACTGAATCCCCCAGAAACATTTCCACTGCATTTCAGCCCTGCCACAAAAGGACCAGCTGACATCATGTCAGGGATTCTCTCGTTAACACAGGTGTGAGTGTTGACAAGGACAAGGCTGGAGATTACTCTGTCATGCTGATTGAGTTCGAATAACAGTCTGGAAGCTTCAAAAGGAGGGTGGTGCTTGGAATCATTGTTCTTCCTCTGTCAATCATGGTTACCTGCAAGGAAACACGTGCCGTCATCATTGCTTTGCACAAAAAGGGCTTCACAGGCAAGGATATTGCTGCCAGTAAGATTGCACCTAAATCAATCATTTATCGGATCGTCAAGAACTTCAAGGAGAGCGGTTCAATTGTTGTGAAGAAGGCTTCAGAGCGCCCAAGAAAGTCCAGCAAGCACCAGGACCGTCTCTTTAACCTCTAACGAGTCACCCTCCCGAATCCGGGATCCTCCTCATCAAAAAAGCTGACTAGCATAGCCTAGCCTAACGCGACAGGGATATCATATAATATAATTTCATGAAATCACAAGTCCAATACAGCAAATGAAAGATAAACATCTTGTGAATCCAGCCATCATTTCCGATTTTTAAAATGTTTTACAGCGAAAACACAATATATATTTATATTAGCTCACCACAATAGCCAAACACACAACGCCATTTATTCACCGCCAACATAGCTTTCACAAAACCCAGAAATAGAGATAAAATTAATCACTAACCTTTGGACAACTTCATCAGATGACAGTCTTATAACATCATGTTATACAATACATTTATGTTTTGTTTGAAAATTTGCATATTTAGAGCTACAAATCTGGGTTTTACAACGCAGCCATCGTCACAAATAGCACCAAAATGTCCTGAGAAATTTTGGACAGTCACGTAATCTAACCAAAAAACTCATTATAAACTTTACAAAAAAATACATGTTGTGCAGAAAATGAAAGATACACTGGTTCTTAATGCAACCGCTGTTAGATTTTTAAAAATAACTTTAGTACAACATACAGCATGCAATATTGTGAGACAGCGCGCACATATTCTCCGCCTTGTTGGAGCCAACACAAACCACAAAAATACGAAATAACATCATAAATATTCTCTTACTTTTGATGATCTTCCATCAGAATGTTGTGCAAGGAGTCCTAGTTCCAGAATAAATCGTTGTTTTGTTTTAGAATGTCCATTTCTTCTGTCGAATTAGCAACTTTGGCTAGCCTTGTGGAGGGCACATGTCCAAGAAATCTTTGTGCACTGAACGAAAAATTCCAAAATTCCCTATAAACGTCGAATAAACTGGTCAAACTCAGTTGAAAATCCTACTTTAGGATGTTTTTCTCATATGTATCCAATAAAATCAGCCGGAGCATTTCGTTGTGTATACGTAATGCATTTCAGAAGACAATGTTAACTTCTTGCGACTATAGGGGGTGCTGTTTTCTCATTAGCATAATTAGCATTACAGATTAAACGGCTTCCTACTCAATTCTTGCTCGTACAATATGCATATTATTACTATTATTGGATAGAAAACACTCTCTAGTTTCTATAGCCGTTGGAATTTTGTCTCTGAGTGAAACAGAACTCAATCTACAGCACTTTTCATGATAGGGAGTCAGATTTCAAACATTTTGGCCACTGATCTGGAGTCAGTTTAAAGCTCACTGTAAATGCTATGGAGAAACAGACACTGCTTACGTCTTCCCCTGGATGTCAGTGCGTGATGACGCTTTGAATGGTGTCGATTGCGCAATCAGTTTCTCTATAAGACACCAAATAGCGGAAGTAGCTTCCCTTTGCTGCCTGCGCCTTGCGCGCGAAGGACATCGGACTCGCCTCCTTCCAAGCGTTAGTTTAGCCAGTAATATTTCTCCGGTCATGTTTTTACCCGTTATAGGTGTTAACAGCATCATAAGGTAGTTAATTTGAACCGTTGTATAGCAATTTATATCCTTTTAGTGCGATTTTGAGGCATTGCTTTGTTGTGCACTTTGAAGCGCTGGGCACATTTCGGGGTCCCGGTCGTACGTTAGTGGGCATTTCGACGGACAAGTGGACATCTTTCGACCAAAAGAAGATTAGACCCAAGAAAGGATTCTTTGCCCAAGATTCTGATGGAAGAACAGCTCACAGTAAGAACAATTTATGATGATAAATTGTGTTTCTGTCGAAAAATGTTAAACGCTTACGCCGCCGTTTTGTTTTGTATAGCTTCGCTTGGCGCAACCTGTATTGAAAAGTAAGGATAATTTAAAAAATGTAAATCAGCGATTGCATTAAGAACTAATTTGTCTTTCGATTCCTGTCAACCCTGTATTTTTTAGTCAAGTATATGATTAGCTATTGATTAAACTAGATCACTCAAAGATGGCGACCGACATTTCGAGGCTTGTTTTGCTACTATTTTCATTGTTTAACCACGTTTTTTTATGGCTAAATATGCACATTTTCGAACAAACTGTATATGTATGTTGTAATATGATGTTACAGGAGTGTCATCTGAAGAATTCTGAGAAGGGGGGTGAAAAAATTAATATATTTTGGCGATGATACGATATCGCTCTCTTTGGCTAGAATCAGTGCTCGGGTAACGTTTGCGTATGTGGTATGCTAATATAACGATTTATTGTGTTTTCGCCGTAAAACACTTAGATAATCTGAAATGTTGTCTGAATTCACAAGATCTGTGTCTTTCCATTGCTATGTGCTGTGTATTTTTAAGAAATGTTTTATGATGAGTAAATTGGTAATACACGTTGCTGTCTGTAGTAATTCTAGGAGCTTTGGTGAGATTTGTGATGCTGGCTGCAATGGTAAACTATGATTTATACCTGAAATATGCACATTTTTCTAACAAAACCTATCCTATACCATAAATATGTTATCAGACTGTCATCTGATGAGGTTTTTCCTTGGTTAGTGGCTATCAATATCTTAGTTTAGCTGAATTGGTGATAGCTACTGGTGTTGAGAGAAAATGGTGGACAAAGAAAAATGGTGATTTTTGCTAACGTGTTTAGCTAATAGATTTACATATTGTGTCTTCCCTGTAAAACATTTTAAAAATCTGAAATGGTGGCTTTATTCACAAGATCTGTATTTTTCATTAGGTGTCTTGGACTTGTGATTTAATGATATTTAGATGCTACTATTTAATTGTGACGCTTTGCTAGCAATGCTAATCAGTGTGGGGGGGGGGGGTGCTCCCGGATCCGGGGTAGAGGCTCGTTAGAGGTTAAGTTCCCTGGTGCGCCGTTGAATACTGACAAAAGAGCGGACCTGTCACTCCAAAAGGTCTCAATCGGTCTCAGATCAAGCTAGACACCCCATTCAACATTCTACTGCCTGTTGACATCTAGTGGAAGGCGTATGAAGTGCATACAGATCCATAAATATAAGCCAGTTGAATAGGCAGGCCCTGACACAGAGCCCCATTTTCAGAATTTTCACTTCCTGTTTGGAAGTTTGCTGCCAAATGAGTTCTGCTTTACTCACAGATATAATTCAAACAGTTTTAGAAACTTCAGAGTGTTTTCTATCCAATAGTAATAATAATATGCATATTGTATGATCCAGAACAGAGTACGAGGCCGTTTAATTTGGGCACGATTGTTTCCCAAAGTGAAAACAGCGCCCCCTATTAAGAAGTTATGTTGATTCAGCTGTGGGATCGGGGCACCACCAGTACAGAGCTTGCTCAGGAATGGCAGCAGGCAGGTGTGAGTGCATCTGCACGCACAGTGAGGCGAAGACTTTTGGAGGATGGCCTGGTGTCAAGAAGGGCAGCAAAGAAGCCACTTCTCTCCAGGAAAAACATCAGGGACAGACTAATATTCTGCAAAAGGTACAGGGATTGGACTGCTGAGGACTGGGGTAAAGTAATTTTCTCTGATGAATTCCCTTTCCGATTGTTTGGGGCATCCGGAAAAAAGCTTGTCCGGAGAAGACAAGGTGAGCGCTACCATCAGTCCTGTGTCATGCCAACAGTAAAGCATCCTGAGACCATTCATGTGTCGGGTTGCTTCTCAGCCAAGGGAGTGGGCTCACTCACAATTTTGCCTAAGAACACAGCCATGAATAAAGAATGGTACCAACACATCCTCCGAGAGCAACTTCTCCCAACCATCCAGGAACAGTTTGGTGACGGACAATGCCTTTTCCAGCATGATGGAGCACCTTGCCATAAGGCAAACGTGATAACTAAGTGGCTCGGTGAACAAAACATCAATATTTTGGGTCCATGGCCAGGAAACTCCCCAGACCTTAATCCCATTGAGAACGTGTGGTCAATCCTCAAGAGGCGGGTGGACAAACAATACCCCACAAATTCTGACAAACTCCAAGCATTGATTATGCAAGAATGGGCTGCCATCAGTCAGGATGTGGCCCAGAAGTTAATTGATAGCATGCCAGGGTAGATTGCAGAGGTCTTGAAAAAGAAGGGTCAACACTGCAAATATTGACTCTTTGCATCAACTTCATTTAATTGTCAATAAAAGCCTTTGACACTTATGAAATGCTTGTAATTATACTTCGGTATTCCATAGTAACATCTGACAAAAATATCTAAAGACACTGAAGCAGCAAACTTTGTGGAAATTAATATTTGTGTCATTCTCAAAACTTTTGGCCACGACTCACGTTCCTGACCTGTTTTTCCTTTTTCTTGTATTTATTTAGTTGGTCAGGGCGTGAGTTGGGGTGGGTTGTCTATGTGTTATTTTCTATGTTGGGATGTTTGTGTTCGGCCGGGTATGATTCTCAATCAGAGACAGCTGTCAATCGTTGTCCCTGATTGAGAATCATACTTAGGCAGCCTGGGTTTCACGTGTGTTTTGTGGGTGTTTGTATCTCGTGTCAGTGTTCGTACCACACGGGACTGTTTTCGGTTTTGTCACGTTTGTTGTTTTTGTATGTGAACGTGTTCAGTTTACGTTCATTAAAATATGACCACTTTCCACTCTGCGTGTTGGCCCGATCCATGCTCCTCCTCGTCTGAGGAGGAGAACGACTTCGACAGCCGTTACAACGACTGTATGTATTGCAATGTCAGCGTCACTCTAATGATGAGCCTTTCCTTCGGGCCCCCCCTCAGGTGTTCTCTCGCTATGAAAAACACAGGCAACTCATCCTGGAAGAGATCTTCACCTCTCTGGCCAGACTACCCACCAGCAAACGCAGCCTCAGGAATTTCAGGTAACTGCACCGACAGAGAACATGTGCCATGAGAGACCACACAAATCAGTAGTTCTCAAGGAAAATTTCAGAAATGCTAATAATGTTATGAAACCATTTTCTTGTTCTTTTCAGAATGTTTATCTAGTTTCAAGTTTTAATGTCACCTGCCCAAGGAGAGTGAAATGCCTTTCTTGCTATCTCTAAACCGAACAATGCCGTAATCAATATCGATGTAGCACTAAAAATAACATAAGGTAGAACAAGAACGCGCTTTGTCTCACTCATCTACACACAATACCCCATAATGACAAAGCGAAATAAAAAAAATTGGTGCAAATTTATTGAAAATGAAATACAGGCCTCCCGGGTGGCGCAGTGGTCTAGGGCACTGCATCGCAGCGCTAGCTGTGCCACCAGAGCCTCTGGGTTCGCGCCCAGGCTCTGTCGCAGCCGGCCGCGACCGGGAGGTCTGTGGGGCGACGCACAATTGGCCTAGCGTCGTCCGGGTTAGGGAGGGTTTGGCCGGTAGGGATATCCTTGTCTCATCGCGCTCCAGCGACTCCTGTGGCGGGCCGGGCGCAGTGCGCGCTAACCAAGGGGGCCACAGGTGCACGGTGTTTCCTCCGACACATTGGTGCGGCTGGCTTTTGGGTTGGAGGCGCTGTGTTAAGAAGCAGTGCGGCTTGGTTGGGTTGTGCTTCGGAGGCTTTCGACCTTCGTCTCTCCCGAGCCCGTACGGGAGTTGTAGCGATGAGACAAGATAGTAATTACTAGCGATTGGATACCACGAAAATTGGGGAGAAAAGGGAGTAAGAAATAAATAAATAAATGGAATACAGGAATATCTCATTTACATAAGTATTCACACCCCTGAGATAGTACTTTGTAGAAGCACCTTTGGCAGCAATTACATCTGTGAGTTTTTCTGGGTACGTCTCTAATAGCTTTCCACACCTGGATTGTGCAACATTTGCCCATTATTCTTTTCAAATTTCTTCAAGCTCTGTCAAATTGGTTGTTAATCGTTGCTAGACAGCCATTTTCAGGTCTTGGCATAGATGTTATAGTAGATTTAAGTCAAAACTGTAACTCGGCCACTCTGGAACATTCACAGTCTTCTTGGTAAGCGACTTCTATGTAGATTTGCCTCGTGTTTTAGGTTATTTTCCTGCTGAAAAGTGACTTCATCTCCCAGTGTCGTGTGGAAAGCTGTTCTTAGCTCCATTCTATTTTTATTTATTTTTTGAAAAACTCCCCACTACTTAATGATAACACACCCATAATATGATGCAGCCACCACTATGCCACCATGTGGACGACAGGAAAAGGAGGGCCGAACACGCCCCCATTCACATCGACGACGGTGCTGTAGTGGAGCGGGTCGAGAGTTTCAAGTTCCTTGGTGTCCACATCACCAACAAACTATCATGGTCCGAACACACCAAGAAAGTTGTGAAGAGAGCACGACAACTCCTTTTCCCCCTCAGGAGACTGAAAGGATTTGGCATCGGTCCCCAGATCCTCTAAAAGTTCTATAGCTGCACCATCGAGGGCATCCTGACCGGTTGCATCACCGCCTGGTATGGCAACTGCTCGGCCTCCAACCGTAAGTCGCTGCAGAGGGTAGTGCGTACGGCCCAGTACATCACTGGGGCCAAGCTTCCTGCCATCCAGGACCTATATACTAGGCGGTGTCAGACAAAGACTCCAGTCAACCATAGTCATAGACTATTCTCTCTGCTATCGCATGGCAAGCAGTACCGGAGCGCCAAATCTAGGTCCAAAAGGATCCTTAACAGCTTCTACCCCCAAACCATAAGACTGGTGAACAATTAATCAAATGGCCACCCGGACTATTTGCATTGATCCCCCCCCACCACCACCACTTTGTTTTTACACTGCTACTATTCACTGTTTATTATTACCCCCTACCTACATGTACAAATTACCTTGACTAACCTGTACCCCTGCACATTGACTCGACACTGGTACCCCCTGTATATAGCCATTATTGTTATTTTATAGTGTTACTTTTTAAAATGTCAATAAATGTTTTAGTTTATTTAGTAAATATTTTCTTAACTCTCTTCTTAAAACCGCGTTGTTGGTTTAAGGGCTTGTAAGTAAGCATTTCACTGTTGTATTCGGCACATGTGACAAATACATTTGATTTGACTAAGCACTCACCCCTGTGGGGCCCCCTGTGTTGAGGAACAGCGTGGCTTCCCTCACCACCTGGGGTCGGCCCATCAGGAAGTCCAGGATCCAGCTGCAAATCAAATTTTATTTGTCACATACACATGGTTAGCAGATGTTAATGCGAGTGTAGCGAAATGCTTGTGCTTCTAGTTCCGACAATGCAGTAATAACCAACGAGTAATCTAACCTAACAATATCACAACAACTACCTTATACACACAAAAGAATGAAGAATATGTACATAAAAATATATGAATGGGTGATGGTACAGAACGGCATAGGCAAGATGCAGTAGATGGTATCGTGTACAGTATATACATATGAGATGAGTAATGTAGGGTTTGTAAACATAATATGAAGTCACATTGTTTAAAGTGGCTAGTGATACATTTTTCATCAATTTTTACATTATTAAAGTGACTGGAGTTGAGTCAGTATGTTGGCAGCAGCCACTCAATGTTAGTGGTGGCTGTTTAACAGTCTGATGGCCTTGAGATAGAAGCTGTTTTTCAGTCTCTTGGTCCCTGCTTTGATGCACCTGTACTGACCTTGCCTTCTGGATGATAGCGGGGTGAACAGGCAGTGGCTCGGGTGGTTGTTGTTCTTGATGATCTTTATGGCCTTCCTGTGGCATCGGGTGGTGTAGGTGTCCTGGAGGGCAGGTAGTTTGCCCCTGTGATGCGTTGTGCAGACCTCACTACCCTCTGGGAGAGCCTTACGGTTGTGGGCGGAGCAGTTGCCGTACCAGGCGGTGATACAGCCCGACAGGATGCTCTCGATTGTGCATCTGTAAAAGTTTATGAGTGCTTTTGGTGACAAGCCGAATTTCTTCAGCCTCCTGAGGTTGAAGAGGTGCTGCTGCGCCTTCTTCACCACGCTGTCTGGGTGGGTGGACCAATTCAGTTTGTCCGTGATGTGTACACCTAGGAACTTAAAACTTACTACCCTCTCCACTACTGTTCCGTCGATGTGGATAGGGGGCTGCTCCCTCTGCTGTTTCTTGAAGTCCACAATCATCTCCTTTGTTTTGTTGACATTGAGTGTGAGGTTATTTTCCTGGCACCACACTCCGAGGGCCCTCACCTCCTCCCTGTAGGCCGTCTCGTTGTTGTTGGTAATCAAGCCTACCACTGTAGTGTCGTCTGCAAACTTGATGATTGAGTTGGAGGCGTGCATGGCCACGCAGTCGTGGGTGAACAGGGAGTACAGGAGAGGGCTCAGAACGCACCCTTGTGGGGCCCCAGTGTTGAGGATAGCGGGGTGGAGATGTTGTTACCTACCCTCATCACCTGGGGGCGGCACGTCAGGAAGTCCAGTACCCAGTTGCACAGGGCGGGGTTGAGACCCAGGGTCTCGAGCTTGATGACGAGTTTGGAGAGTACTATGGTGTTAAATGCTGAGCTGTAGTCGATGAACAGCATTCTCACATAGGTATTGCTCTTGTCCAGATGGGTTAGGGCAGTGTGCAGTGTGGTAGGGAGGTGTTCAGTCCCAGGGTCCTAAACTTGGTGATGAGCTGAGAGGAGACAATGGAGTTGAACGCTTAGCTGAACAGCATTCTCACATAGGTATTCCTCTTATCTAGGTGGGGGTGCAGTGTGGAGTGCAATTGAGGTTGTCTGTATGTGTATTTGTCTATATGTGCGTCCCTAGGCTGAACAGCAGTGATAAGGATGGGGAGCCCATGTACATCCAGATGGTCACAGCTCTGGTGCTTCAGCTTATCCAATGTGTGGTGCACCTCCCGAACAACAGGGACAGCCACGACGAGTATGATAAGAAGGTATGTTAGGGATGGCCATGCCGACTGGGCTAGGAATCATCTGATGGACATCTTGACTAAATACTTTTATTCACAATTGCTTGCTCTTTTCCCAGGTGGACCAAGATGTCCTGATCACGAACTCTTATGAGACGGCAATGCGAGCAGCTCAGAACTTCCTGTCCGTCTTCCTAAAGAAGTAAGATGATCTCTCTTAACAGCCTTTCATTATTTTCACAATCAAACTAGATTAGAACTGTTAATAGAAAATGGTGTAAGATATCTCTTTATGGTACTGTTAGCTCTTTGACCAAGCCTCTGTGTTCCTCTGTCTGTGTTTCAGGTGTGGCAGTAAGCAGGGAGAGGAGGACTATCGCCCACTGTTTGAAAACTTTGTCCAGGACCTGCTGTCTACGGTGAACAAACCAGAGTGGCCAGCTGCTGAGCTTCTCCTCAGTCTGCTGGGTCGTCTACTGGTGAGTCCATCCGTCATAGCTAAACCAATCAGTTATTGGTCAGCAGTAGAGCTATTGATAAAAGCACATGGGACTCCTCTGGTGAGTGGGGTTATTTGCTGTTGTGGAAAGAAAAAGCAGCCTGAATGACACTCTTCTCCCTATCCTCTGTTCCAGGTGCATCAGTTTAGCAATAAGCAGACAGAGATGGCTCTGAGGGTGGCATCGCTAGACTACCTGGGCACCGTCGCTGCCCGCCTGCGCAAAGACGGCGTCACCAGCAAGATGGACCAGCGCTCCATCGACCGCATCCTCAGAGAGGTAGCTAGGCGTTCAGTCTGACCATAACAATCCTCAAAGTCAACTGTCATTCAAGATATACACAGCAAAATGGTAACACAATGTTGTTGCTGTTTTGTTATCAACCTAGACACAAGGCAATGATGAGACCCAGCAGCTGCAGAAGGCCCTGTTGGACTACATGGATGAGAACGCAGAGACGGATCCATCTCTAGTTGTGAGTGTATTTTCTGAACATACTGTAGTTATAGCTACACTATATTCAGTGGTGTAAAGTACTTAGCCAAGGAAAAATACTTGAAAGTACTACTTAACTTCTCTGGGATATGTGGGACGGTAGCGTCCCACTTGGCCAAAAGCTAGAAAAAATGTAGTGCGCCAAATTCAAATATATTACTATAAAAATCAATCTTTCATGAAATCACACCAAATTAAAGCTACACATGTTGTGAATCCAGCCAACATGTCTGATTTCAAAAAGGATTTACGGCGAAAGCACACCAAACGATTATGTTAGCTCAGTACATAGCCACAGAAAAACACAGCCATTTTCCCAGCAAAAGATAGTAGTTCACAAAAAGCATAATTAGAGATAAAATTAATCACTAACCTTTGATGATCTTCATCAGATGAGACTCATAGGACATCATGTTACACAATACATTTATGTTTTGTTCGATAATGTGCATATTATTATCCACAAATCTCGGTTTACATTGGCGCCATGTTCAGAAATGCCTCCAAAATATCCGGAGAAATTGCAGAGAGCCACGTCAAATAACAGAAATACTCATCATAAACTTTGATGAAAGATACATGTTTTACATATAATTAAAGATACACTTGTTCTTAATGCAACCGCTGTCAGATTTCAAAAAAACTTTACGTAAAAAGCACACCATGCAATAATCTGAGACGGCGCTCAAACATAACATTTCTCCGCCATGTTGGAGTCAACAGAAATACGAAATTACATCGTAAATATTCTCTTACCTTTGATCATCTTCATCAGAATGCACTCCCAGGGATCCTAGTTCCACAATAAATCGTTGTTTTGTTCGATAATGTCCATTACTTATGCATGTTTAGTGCACATGTCCAAACGCTCGCGCAAATGCAGGCGAACTCGGACGAAAACTTCAAAAAGTTATATAACAGGTCGAATAAACTGGTCAAACTAAGTAGAGAATCAATCTTCAGGATGTTGTTATCATATATATCCAATAACATTCCAACCGGAGCATTCCTTCATGTCTGTAGAAGTTATGGAACGCAAGGCGATATCATGAGGAATGCGCATGATCAGGAACTGGCAATCTGCCAGACCATTGACTCATTCCCCTCCCATCCGGCCCCACAACACAGCATAAGCTTCATTCCACGTTCTACAGACTGTTGACATCTAGTGGAAGGCGTAGGAAGTGCAAACAGACCCATATCTTACAGGGAATTTAATCGGCGATGAGTTGAACATTGACCAGTCTCAGAATTCTCACTTCCTGTTTGGATTTTTTCTCTGGTTTTTGCCTGCCATATGAGTTCTGATTTACTCACAGACATCATTCAAACAGTTTTAGAAACTTCAGAGTGTTTTATATCCAATAGTGATAGTGATATGCATATATTAGCATCTGGGACAGAGTAGGAGGCAGTTCAATATGGGCACGCAATTCATCCAAAAGTGAAAATGCTGCCCCCTATCATAAAGAAGTTAAGTAGTTTTGTCTGTATCTATAATTTACTATTTATATTTTTGAATACTTTTACTTCACTACATTCTTAAAGAAAATAATGTACTATTTATTCCATACATCTACTCTGACACTCCAAAGTACAGAAAAAGGGTCCATTATCTCTTATCAAGAGATCCCTGGTCATCCCTACTGCTTCTGATCTGGCAGACTCACTAAACACACATGCTTTGTTTGTAAATGATGTCCGAGTGTTGGATCATGCCCCTGGCTATCCGTAAATTAAATTAAATTAAATTTTATTTTTTTAAACGCGACAATTGTGCCGTCTGGTTTGCTTAATATTAGGAATTTTAAATTATTTATACTTTCACTTTTACTTTTAATATCTAAGTATATTTTAGCAATTACGTTTTCTTTTTGATAAGTATATTTAAAACCAAATACTTTTAGACTTTTAATCAAGTAGTATTTTACTGGGTGACTAACTTTTACTTGAGTCGTTTTCTATTAAGGTATCTTTTCTGTTACTCAAGTATGACAATTGGGTACTTTTTCCACCATTGCCGTTATTCACATATCAGGTTTGAGATGTAACTGTTGATTTTTGCTGCTGCCTTCAGTTTGCCAGGAAGTTCTACATCGCCCAGTGGTTCAGGGACACTTTGACAGAGATGGAGAAGGCCATGAAGTCTCAGAACCAGCGAGGGGACGAGGACTCTTCTGAAGGCCAGCACCACGCCAAGGACATCGAGACCACCGGAGAGATCATGCAGAGAGCCGAGGCACGCAAGAAGTACCTCCGCAACATTATCAAGACCGCGCCCTCGCAGTTCAGCACACTGAGGTAGGACTCAACCCTCACTGTCCCACTGTCAGTGCTTCAACCTCAGTGTTTGCCTGTGTCTCTTTTTTTCAAATGCATTCTTCTCTTCCTTTCTTCCCCCACAGGATGAACTCTGACACTGTGGACTATGATGACTCATGCCTGATTGTCAGATATTTGGCCTCTATGAGGCCATTCGCTCAGAGCTTCGATATTTATTTAACACAGGTAAGAGTATGCGAGAGTGATTTGATTAAGTTCCTTCATGTGTGTTAATTTGGTGCTCTGTGTGTATGGTTTGTAAATAATCCCTCTCTCGCTCCTCTTCAACAGATCCTGAGAGTGCTGGGGGAGAGTGCCATAGCTGTCAGAACTAAAGCCATGAAGTGTTTGTCTGAGGTGGTGGCTGTAGACCCCAGTATTCTGGCCAGGGTGAGTCTGCTCTACCCAACACTAAACCTGATGCACCTAAATATGCTCAGAGCCTTTTTGTCTGTGCATAAGTGTTTCCTCAGTCTTCATCCTCTCCTTCTCTCATCAGTTGGACATGCAGCGCGGGGTCCATGGTCGTCTCATGGACAACTCCACCAGTGTACGCGAGGCTGCTGTGGAGCTGCTGGGGCGTTTTGTGTTGAGCAGACCCCAGCTCACAGAGCAGTACTACGACATGCTGATCGAGAGGATACTGGTAACGAACACACACCATAATACACACCTCAACAAGCAGGGTAACGCACATCCTTATACACAGAGACCGAGTCACAGCGGGACATTCACCCTAAACACAGATGTGAAGTGCAACTCTTTGAGCAATACTCAAACAAGCTGTCAGATAGGATAACATGGCTCAGAGCCCTTTCTGTGGGCTGTAGGAGGATGAGAAGGCATCAGCTCACACAGAGCAGTGAGAAATGGAACTGGGCCGATGACGCTTGCCACCTCTAGCTGAGGGTTCATTCTAAGTGTAAAAGTTCACTTAAGGTAATATCCTTTTCTCTACACTGCCACCTATGGCTCTGCTGGAGAACTGCAGGCTTCTCAAACGTAAATTAAGTGCCGATGAGAACCTATCATTTCTGCTCTACCCAACAAGTTACTCCGATTTGTCATTTTGTTAATATGACATATATTTCATGTTTAACTTATTTTGGATAATATATATTATGATCGCTTGTAATATAATTTAGAAAATGCAGGGGTAAGTAACCCTGGAGTGACATTGTGTAAATATGTTGGAAGTTGCCTTAGCATCAGCATCTGGGTCCTGTGTGGCTCAGTTGGTACAGCATGGCGCTGACAACTCCACGGTTGTCGTTTTGATTCCCATGGGGGATCAGTATGAAAAAGTACATCAAATATATGCACTCATTACTGTAAGTCGCTATGGATAAGACCTGCTAAATTACTAAAATGTAAATGTATTAATTCTGCCCCTCTTTTTCCAGGATACGGGTATCAGTGTGAGAAAGAGGGTGATTAAGATCCTTAGAGACATCTGTCTGGAGCAACCCACCTTCAACAAGATCACTGAGATGTGTGTCAAGATGATCCGCAGGGTCAACGACGAGGAGGGCATCAAGGTATGTATCTGTCTGCATCTTTAAATGTCTGTGTTTCATGTGTGAATGGATACGTCGCAGGGCTTCAGAAAGTTACCTGTCTTTGTTTGCATATTTCAAAATGTTGCACCACTTTCTTCTTCAGAAACTTGTGAACGAGACCTTCCAGAAACTCTGGTTCACCCCTACACCCAATCACGATAAAGACGCCATGACCCGCAAGATCCTCAACATCACAGACGTGGTGAGTTCCAGGGCTCAAAGCTGAGCACAGAACTACCAAACAGACAAATAACTTTCCAATGTACATATCGGTCTGTGTTACTGTATTTTAGACGTGACTGTTCAACATGTCTTGACCTGATGACATCCATCTTTCCTAGGTGTCTGCATGCAAAGATACAGGCTATGACTGGTTTGAGCAGCTGCTTCAAAACGTGAGTATTTTGAATTGTGTCTGTGCTGTGTATTACATGGTAATAGTTGGCCTGGAGTTTTGTTCATAACTTTTTTATCATTGGCTCAGGTTTATTGATTATCACATGTAGGCCTATTTATGGTTATGGAGAGTATCAAGCACAGGAAGTAATGCTGTTTACTTCAGGCCATCCTTGAAACGTATGTACTGTGACTTGTTTATCAGTTTTCTCTAATGAGAGCTGTTGCAAATGAGTTCAAGACAGACTTGTGATGGTTGTGTGCCTCATCTCACAACCTCCCCCTACTCTATCCCTGTTTAGCTGCTGAAGACCGAGGAAGATGCTGCCTATAAGCCAGCCAGAAAGGCCTGCGTTCAGCTGGTAGACAATCTAGTGGAACACATTCTAAAATATGAAGAGTCTCTCACTGGTATGGAGCTCACTCACACGCTATCTTTGGTGTACTCACGGTTTTGATTTCAAATTGCCATTTATACTGACACATGAATGTACTGTTGATTATGATATGATAAACTCTCATGGACTGTGAGAAAGTCCAGTTGAGTCTGAAGAAAGGATCTGTGTTTGTGTTTCAGACATTGAGAACAAGGGGGTGAATTCCAACCGTCTGGTGTCCTGCATCACCACCCTCTTTCTGTTCAGTAAAATCCGATCCCAGCTGATGGTCAAACATGCCATGACCATCCAGCCTTATCTCACCACCAAGTGCAACGTAAGGACACTTTCTCTCCTCAATTTGTAGAAATTTACTGTAGTTATTGTGATGTTATTTTTTTCTGAAATAAGTAAGTTATTGTGCCAGGTGTAAAAGTTCAAGGGAAAAAATGTCCACTTGATTTTTACATAGAGCTCTAGGGCCATCTAGTGGTTGATCATTGTCAGTACAATTTTTATACAACAACGTGACCAACGGGGGTCAAGCTGTGACTCACAACATAAAAATCTCTCTGGCTGTATCAATTTATTTTATTTCTTTAACCTTTATTTAACTAGGCAAGTCAGTTAAGAACAAATTACTATTTTACAATGACGGCCTACGCCGGCCAAACCCTATCAATATGGATTTCTCTTGTGTTTCCAGACCCAGAGTGACTTCATGGTGATCTGTAACGTGGCCAAGATTCTTGAGCTGGTGATCCCTCTGATGGAGCACCCCTCTGAGACCTTCCTCACCACCATAGAGGAAGACCTGATGAAGCTCATCATCAAATACGGCATGACGGTATGTCTCTTGTAAAGGCTACAGCTTGTACCCAGGTTCAATACTAAAATAACCGTGAAGGAACAAATAAAAGGTGTTAAAATGCTGTTTTTAGTTATTCGGTAATCTTGTTTCTCAGGTTGTACAACACTGTGTGAGCTGTCTTGGAGCTGTGGTGAACAGGGTCACTCGCAACTACAAGTTTGTTTGGGCTTGTTTCAACCGTTACTATGGTGCCCTGACCAAGCTGAAGACCCAGCACTCCGAGGACTCCAACAACCCTGTTCTGGCTGCTAACAAACCGGCCTTGCTGCGCTCGCTGTTCACTGTGGGGGCACTCTGTCGCCACTTTGACTTTGACGAGGAGGAATTCAAGGGCCCCACAAAGGTCGGTCCAAGAAAACAGATTTTTCTTAACATTGTTGTGACCAACTGTTTAAATTTATTTTTATTTTTTTAATGAAAGACGGGAATACGAACTTGATGTTGCTTTTCCCTTTGTGTGTTGTAGGTTGTGATAAAGGAAAAAGTGATGGAGCTTTTGCTGTACTTCACTAAGCATGAAGATGAGGAAGTTCAGACCAAGGCCATCATTGGTCTAGGTAAAGCTCACCTCACCCTACCACAGACCATGTGTTGCTCTAACAATGACCCTTCTGTATTGGTATTGCAGCACCTTTCAAACTTCTGTCATTCATCACCAATGGCTTGTTTCCCTGGTTCCTCATTATTGATATTCCTCTTTCTCCCTATTCCCCTTTCTCCATTGTCCAGGCTTCCAGTTCATCCAGTACCCAGGGCTGATGTTCATGCAGGATGTGATGAGTCTGTACAATGGCATCCTGTCAGACAGGAAGAGCTCTGTCAACCTAAAGATCCAGGTGCTGAAGAACCTGCAGACATACCTGCAGGAGGAAGACTCGCGCATGCAGGAGGCCGACCAACAGTGTGAGTCTCACCTCTGTGTCCATTAAATATAATATATATGCTATTTACTCCAAAGTGACTTACAAAATGAAGTGCATACATTTTTGTATTGGTGGCCCTAGCTCATTCATTCATATCAATACAGGTAGAAAATAAGTCCACACAAGCATAGCAATATCTTCAAGTTGATAGAATGGAGCTAAGGATATTCGATGTGTTAGTTAGGGCATGCCTCCATGATGATGTTGTTGTCTAGTGGCTAGTTTCCTAAATGGCTCTTGTCGTTGTACGTCTACAGGGAAGAAGCTGTCGAAGCAGGAGGACCTGAAGGAGATGGGTGACATCTCGTCAGGTATGAGCAGCTCCATCATGCAGCTGTACCTGAAGCAGGTGCTGGAGGCCTTCTTCCACACACAGTCCACCGTACGACATTTTGCCCTCAACGTCATTGCCCTGACACTCAACCAGGGCCTCATCCATCCTGTACAGGTACGCTTCCACCTCAGACAGTACACACCACTGGGCTACTCTTCTCAAACAAGGCATGCACAAACTCTGGTCAGTTAAAGAATTAGAAAAGGCTCTGGCCTAGGGTGGTGTAGCGGTCTAGGCTGCTGCCTCTGGTGCACATCACCAGGTGGTAAATTAGTTAATAGACAAATAAGAAAGAGTTCCAAACCTCTCTGCCAATAACAGTTAGTTTTAACTTTCTACTCAGACCACTCCCAGACAGTCCTAGCTAAATTATTGCTTGAAAAATGACTCTTTGCCAAGAAGCTATTTTTGTTTATTTTTGACCATTTGAATCGAAAACCATGACAGGACGGTACTAAATTGTTACCTCAGAAATTATTTGATATTGAGATTTTAAAAAACAGTTGCATTGGACCTTTAATAGGTATAACTGGACATAATGCTGTGCACAGAGTTTTTACTTAATTTTGGACTGGAATAAATAAGTGTTATTATGGGTGAAGTACCAGTATACAACCACGTGTTTCCACAGCTTTGTAATCCCTGTTGACCCAACATCCTGTTTTGTTTCAGTGTGTGCCCTACCTGATTGCCATGGGAACAGACCCAGAGCCCACCATGAGGAATAAGGCAGACCAGCAGCTGGTGGAGATTGATAAGAAATACAGCGGCTTCATCCATGTGAGTGTTTCTGTCTGTAGACTGGTCTCAGGGTAGGAAGAGTAGACTGGCCTCTCAACAGGCTGGTAATGTGATCATCTATTGTACAGTATGTTATCGATGTATAGAACGTGTTTGGTTGTGTGTGTGTGTGTCCAGATGAAGGCCGTGGCGGGGATGAAGATGTCCTACCAGGTGCAGCAGGCTATCTGGTCAGCTAAGGGTACGGTGATCCGGGGTTACCGGCAGGACGAGACCACCTCCGCCCTCTGCGCCCACCTCTTCTCCATGGTCCGATCCAACCGGCAGCACCGCCGAGCCTTCCTCATCTCACTGCTCAACTTGTTTGATGACAGCTCGGTGAGTTCCTCCTTCCCCCTAGACACACACTAAGAATAATCAGTATTATAGCAGTAAACATTCATATACAATCCTTATTTTTATAGACAAAATTAACAGTTTTGTGAAGTAATGTTTGGTATTGTGACTTTCCCCCTGCAGAAGATTGAGGTCAACATGCTCCTGTACATGGCAGACAACCTAGCCTGTTTCCCCTACCAGATCCAGGAGGAGCCTCTCTTCATCATGCACCACATTGACATCACACTGTCTGTGTCCGGCAGCAACCTGCTGCAGTCCTTCAAGGAGGTAGGTGATACACACGTCACTATGTAGTGTCTGTCAGCAGCCTTGCCATAAGTACTTAAAAGATCACACGTAGCCACAAGTGCACAGGCTTGTGAAAGCACTAACTATAATGTGACTTTTATAGACTTTTACAAGCTGTCGTGGGTTTTATATCCTATAACAATCCCTAACGATAGCCTTTGTTTGGTTGTGAATGACTGACTCACTCCTCTGTCATCTCTGCAGTCCCTTCTCAAAGAGCCACGGCAGCGGGAGAAGAAGTCAAAAGAGAGGAAGTACCAGTCAGAGGAGGAGAACTCGTCATCATCATCGTCATCGGAGGAGGAACATAACCGTCACAGCATCAGCTCCAACAGTAGTGACGAGGACAACGAGGTGGTCCACAGGCCCAAAAAGCCCAAACACCGGGCCCAGGCCCCTGTTAAGTCAGACTCTGACTCTGACCTGGAAATGGAGGACTTGGACAAGGTGATGCAGCGTCTGCCTGACAACCCCATTCCCCTGTTGGACTTTGCCAACGCCTCACAGGGAATACTACTACTATTGGTTCTAAAGCAACATCTCAAGAACCTCTACGGCTTCTCGGACAGGTACGTCAATGCCAGGAGGAACACAACCACATAACATCTCACCTTACCGCCTCACTGGACATGAAAGACAGAGCTAGGAAGACCACAATATACTGATATGTCTTGTCTTTTTATGTTGCCATGTCAATTTCTCAGTTAGTTGCACTATGCAGAAATCGCTCCGCCATTTCCTGGTTGCTAAAACTCTAATGAACTCATCAAAAAAAGAAATGTCAGCTGTGTTTATTTTTAGCAAACTTAACATGTGTAAATATTTGTATGAACATAAGTTTCAACAACTGAGGCAAACTGAACAAGTACCACAGACATGTGACTAACAGAAATTGAATAATGTGTCCCTGAACAAAGGGGGGTCAAAATCAAAAGTAACAGTCAGTAATTGGTGTAGCCACCAGCTGCAAGGCTAGGGGAACCCTTCGACAACATCCGCTGAAAAGGCATTGCGCGAAATTCAAAAATATATTTTTTTAATATTTAACTTTAATACATTAACAAGTGCAATACACCAAATTAAAGCTTAATTTCTTGTTAACTTGGCACTACGGATCCCGTTACCGGGATCATTTTCCTAAACAACCACTGAATTGCAGAGCGCCAAATTCAAAAATAATCCTAAAAATATTTATAATCATGGAATCACAAGTGAAATATACCAAAACACAGCTTAGGTTGTTGTTAATCCACCTATCGTGTCAGATTTTGAAAATATGCTTTACAGCGAAAGCAATCTAAACGTTTGTGAGTGTATCAGTCAATGCTAGAACAGTTAGCCTTAAATTAGCTTGGTCACGAAAGTCAGAAAAGCAATCAAATTAATCGCTTACCTTTGATAATCTTCGGATGTTTGTACTCACGAGACTCCCATTTACACAATAAATGTTATTTTCGTTCGATAAATATTAGTTTTATAACAAACAAAAAAACGCCATTTGGGTTGCGCGTTATGTTCTGAAAACCACAGCCTCGTTCCATTCCTGAAAGGCAGACAAATTCCAAAAAGTATCCGTAATGTTCGTAGAAACATGTCAAACATTTTTTTATAATCTATCCTCAGGTTGTTTTTAACATACATAATCGATAATATTTCAACCGGACGATAACCTACTCAATGAAAGAGAGAAAGAAAATGTCGAGCTACCCCTCTCGCGCGCAGGAACTAATCAAAGGACACCTGACTTGTTTTGAAAAATCTCGCTCATTTTTCAGAATAAAAGCCTGAAACTATGTCTAAAGCCTGGTCACAGCCTGGGGAAGCCATTGGAAAAGGAATCTGGTTGATACGCCTTTAAATGGAGGAGGGGCAGGCAACAGAACAGGGATTTCTTTTTTTTAAGGCACTTCCGGGTTGGATTTCCTCAGGTTTTTGCCTGCAGAATCAGTTTTGTTATACTCACAGACAATATTTTGACCGTTTTGGAAACTTTGGAGTGTTTTCTATCCTAATCTGTAAATTATATGCATATTCTACGATCTGGGCCTGCAAATTAGTCCGTTTACGTTGGGAACGTTATCATTTCTTATTTTTTTTAAGCGTCAAGAAGTTAATCTACCCATCGTGTCTGATTTCAAAAAGGCTTTACAGCGAAAGCACACCATATGATTATGTTAGGTCAGAGTCACAAAAAAACATACAGCCATTTTCCAGCCAAAGAGAGGAGTCACAAAAAGCAGAAATAGAGATAAAATGAATCACTAACCTTTGATGATCTTCATCAGATGGCACTCATAGGACTTCATGTTACACAATACATGTATGTTTTGTTCGATAAAGTTCATATTTATATCCAGAAATCGCGCGTTATGTTCAGTAATGTTGTGCCTCGAAAATATCCTGCTAATTTGCAGAGAGCCACATCAATTTACAGAAATACTCATCATAAACTTTGATTAAAGATACAAGTGTTATGCACAGAATTAAAGATATACCTCTCCTTAATGTAACCGCTGTGTCAGATTTCAAAAAAGCTTTACGGAAAAAGCACACCATGCAATAATCTTGAGTACAGCGCTCAGACACAAAAACAAGCCATACAGATACCTGCCATGTTGTGGAGTCAGTAAAAGTCAGAAATAGCGTTATAAATATTCACTTACCTTTGATGATCTTCATCAGAATGCACTCCCAGGAATCCCAGTTCCACAATAAATGTTTGTTTTGTTTGATAATGTCCATCATTTATGTCTAAATACCGCCTTTTTGTCCGCGCATTTAGTTCACAAATCCAAATTCAAGAGGCGCGGGCAAGTCCAGGCGAATGTTCAGATGAAAAGTCCAAAAAGTTATATTACAGTTTGTAGAAACATGTCAAACGATGTATAGAATTAATCTTTAGGATGTTTTTATCATAAATCTTCAATAATGTTTCAACTGGACAATTCCTTTGTCTTTAGAAATGTAAAGGAACAGAGCTCGCTCTCACGGCCGCGCGCATGATTTAGCTCATGGCCTTCTGCCAGACCCCTTAGTCAAACAGCTCTTTTTCGCTCCCCCTTTACAGTAGAAGTCTGAAACAAGGTTCTAACGACTGTTGACATCTAGTGGAAGCCTTAGGAAGTGCAATATGACCCCATTTACACTGTATCTTGGAAAGGCAATGAGTTGAAAAACTGCAAACCTCAGATTTCCCACTTCCTGGTTTGATTTTTCTCAGGTTTTTGCCTGCCATATAAGTTCTGTTATACTCACAGACATCATTCAAACAGTTTTAGAAACTTCAGATTGTTTTCTATACAAATCTACTAATAATATGCATATATTAGCTTCTGGGCCTGAGTAGCAGGCAGTTTACTCTGGGCACGCTTTTCATCCGAACGTGAAAATGTCTTGTCTCCCTGTAGCGCTGTCTTAGGCGTGTCACAGTACGGATATTGCAATTTCTTGCCCTGGCCACATCTGCAGTCATCATGCCCCCTTTACAGCATGCCTAAGGCACGTTCACTCAGATGGGCAAGGACCCTGGGCATCATTCTTTTGGTGTTTTTCAGAGTCAGTAGAAAGGCCTCTTTAGTGTCCTAAGTTTTCATAACTAGATTTTTACGTATTATCTTTGAAAGACAGGGTCCTGAAAAAGGGACGTTTCTTTTTTTGTTTAGTTTGTCTAATTTCAGTTTGTGACAAAATAAGCTAGTATAGTGTAGAGAATCATTGTACCATCTAAACCGCTCTGAAATAACTTTTCCATAACCAAAAATATTGTTGTTTCATCTTTTTGAAGCTAATGTACAATATCGAAAGTAAAAGACGCAAAAACAAAACTTGAGAACGGGAAGCATAAAAATAGCGAGCACAGAGCAGGTCTACAGCCTCTTTACTTGCTTTCAATTAGAATGATCGATCTATAACTGACATTTCTATGTAAATTTGGTCAGGTTGCCCAAAAGGTTACATATTGCCACTTTAATGAGGAATTAACCTAAACTCAACTTCTTCCTCTGCCCACTGTAGTAAAATCCAAAAGTACTCTCCGACGGAATCGGCCAAGGTATATGAGAAGGCGGTGAACAGGAAGGGTCACGTGCACTTCAGCCCTCACCAGACACTGGACTTCTTGACCTCTGACCTGGCCAACGTAGAACTCACCTACGACATCAAGAGGAGGATCGTCAAACAGTACCTAGATGTAAGAGCTCACTCTGACTACATTTCCTTTTTTTAAAGTCTTGAGTCGTTTAGTTTAGGGTCCTGTAATGGAGTTAAGGAAAATAGGGATTGGAATTCCAATTTACTTATTGAATTTACTGAATTTAAACAGAATTGAACCAGATGGAGTTCCTTTTTGTACTTTGTTAAAGGTGTGCAGTAAATTAAACTAGCCATGTCTGAGCACAGCAGACTGGTTAACATTCTGGTCTCTCTCTCAGTTCAAGTTACTGATGGAGCATTTGGACCCTGATGAGGAGGATGAGGAAGGTGAGGCGTCAGCCAGCGCTAACGCCAGAAACAAAGCCATCACTTCATTGCTGGGAGGGCCCAGCCACCAGGACCACAAGAACCACCACCAGGACCACAAGAATCACCACCAGGCTCCTATAGAGACGGACGACGACGAGAGCGACGGAGATGAGAAAGCCCCAGTGGTGAGCCCTAAGCAGCCTGTTATTGCACTGTCATACAGCTGTTATTGTCCCTGTTAAGGATGTATTAGAAGACTGATAACTGCCATGTTGGCTTCTTAAACCTATGCGCTCTCTCCAGTTAGTTGGATGTTGTAGTAAAGGAATGCTATGTGAGGTGTAACGCTGCTGTTTCTCTCCCCAGTCATCGCGGCGGTCGAGGAAGCACGGCGACTCTGCAGAGGCTTCAGGTCACATGAATGAGACATTGGCCGCCAGGGACGTCATCGCCCTCTGCTGCCCCAAGTACAAGGACCGGCCGCAGATCGCCCGCATCATCCAGAAGACCAACACGGGCTACAGAGTGCAATGGATGGCTGGCTCCTACTCTGGAGTCTGGGGCGAGGCTAAGAAACGGGATGGACGCAAAACGGTGCCTTGGGTGGACACTATCAAGGAGTCTGACATTATTTACAAGAAAATCGCCTTGACGAGTGCACACAAGCTGACGAACAGAGTGGTGCAGACTTTACGGTCACTGTACTCAGCGAAGGAGGGAACTTCCTAATCGACTATACGGTTATTCTCAGACAAACTCTTTGCAGCCAAACTCTACTATGAGGATACAACGTTTTTCTAATACAGAAAAGACAAATATACTACAGACATGCAAAACATAAATGTAAGCACGAGATAGCAGAGAGAGAGGAAAGCAGGTATTGTGAACTTTTGGTCTGTGATGAACATTTTAATCTGGATCCAGGATATGTTTAAGTTAAACAGAAAAAACACAAGAAGGAAATGTTTGGATAACATTGCGTGGAAGCTCCTTCGCTGTTGTACAGCAACTCGGTTGTTTGATTTTCTCACTGTATCAAAGTTTAACACACAAAAAAAACAATGTTTATCTCTGACAAATTCTGTTTAAAAAAATAAATAAACAAAGTGAATGTTGGAAATTAGTCTGTTAATGTTCTAAATAAAGTGTTCTTGGAGTTTAACCTAGCACCGGTTGGATTTCTTTAGCTTAGCTCAGTTTCCAGGGAAGCTACTTTTAAAACCTTTACCTTTTATTTTATGTTTTATTCCCTTTATTTGTTTACCCATGCTGTACAATGGAGTCTCTTGGATATAATTTATTCTGTTGAAAGCGAAGCGTGCAGTATCTGTGGCCTACATGCAGGGGAGTTTTTTGTAAATGTAGAATTTGATGTATTAGGTCAAAGGTCACCCGAGAGAGAAAAGGGATCCCCAGCACTTCTGGCGGAGCAAATATTGCAATAAATATTTTTTACTTCTCTTTGTTACTTGTCTCGTTTGCAATTGACTTTATTTTTTCATGGGGATGGTGCGCCACCATGCAGTATCTCCTGTCAACTTGTAATTTTTGTTTTATTTTTAGATGTAATACGTGGAAGGTCCAAGATGATGGTAAAAGGCGACAGTATTTTGAATCCCTAGTAGTAGAATTGCAATATGGTCAATTTTGTCTTAGGTTGAATGTGGTGGTTTAGTTGTGCACCATGTTTGATTACCTAGGTGTCTGCAACTCAGAAAAATTGTAAATCCATGACTCATCAACTCCGTTTCAGAGAGGGCCTTGCAAAATGCAGGGATGAATCCCTCTGGTATCTTGTTTCTGTATGCCACTGCCAGTTTCTGTCATTAACTGGATTAAGGTAAAAACCATGTACTGTATGAACTTGAAGGATCCACACGGGAAAAAATATTCCGAAAAATGTAAATATATGGCTCTAGCCCCACTGTTCCGTAAATAAACGGTTTATGCTGCATCTGTCAGATGCTAAAGGCCAATATGGCTAGCTGCCCATTTGATTTCAGGCTTAAACAAGGTTCTGTGACTAACTCAGTACCAGGAAAGGAGAGGCTTTCTAACATTTGTCATATGAGCTGCACCAGAGATACTGTATATAATGATGAGATAGTCTCCGCCTTAACAATGGCAGTCGTCTCAAAGGTGGGAAGGCAGGCAAGGCGGTCTGCTTATTGCTGTATTCCCACGTGGACAGATGTTGACGGGAGTGGACCCTCTTGCCACAGAACAATGAGCCAGATGTTTCACCGGATGTATAAATAAGAAGCACCTGGTTGGCATTTCCACTCACCACCAAATAAAATGAGAGGAAGAACAGTGGGAGAAGTTGAGTGAGATGGATTTTGGCCGACATTCTGTTATTTTCTCATCAATGAAACATTTGACCTTACTACAATTTTTTTGTTCACAAAATTAGAATCTGTACGACTACGTTTATACCAAAGTTTCCAAAAAATCGCATTGTTTAAAATGTGTGCAAGGGTGAATTGCGTTATTGAACACGTACACGTCACATAGCAGGCGTTCCCTAACGGAAATATTGAATGCGCCAATAGGATATCGCTAGCTTGTGGTTGGCTCTGCCCACTTCCTTGCTTGTTCTGCCCACTATGATTATTTTGCTACAATTGGAAACGACAGGCTGTGGTCTATCTTGTGTTCGCTAAAAATCTTTGCTCTCGCTTCTCCTCTTTCACTCTAGCTGCACATTATTTACCATGTCCAAAAGTATAGCTAAGACTCTGTCGCCACTTAGTGGACAGAAATTGACATTACAGTGTCAGCGATGCGATTCAAAACTAAAACAAAATTCGGAGTCGTGTTCGTCTGCGGAAAGAAAGATTAGGAAGATTTTTAAAACATCGGTTAAAGAGCGTGGTGGAAATTCGCCTCTAACGGGTAGACAGCTCGCCAGTTTATAGTAATAAAAAGTTACCTTTGCTTCGTTCAGCCATTTCTATGGGGGGAAATGAATGGGGAAAGAACACTGAGGTATAGGGAAATAATAGGGTTTTGGGAGAAACGCCGAAAATAAGGTCTGACGGGCTAGGCTTAACACAGATTTAGGATCATTTATACGTTGTGTTCTTTGAGATAATATCAGACAGTTAACAATAACTGTATGAATTTTTGTATATATATATATATTTAAATGTAACCAGTAAGTTAAGAACAAATTCTTATTTACAATGTGTGCCGCCCTATGGGCCTCATAATCACAGTCGGATGTGATGCGGCAGGTAGCCTAGTGGTTAGAGTGTTACAGTAACCGAAAGGTTGCTGGATTGAATCCTGGGCTGACAAGGTAAAAATCTGCCGCTGAACAAGGCAGTTAACCCACTGTTCCCCGGTAAGGCCGTCATTGTAAATAAGAATTTGTTCTTAACTGACTTGCCTAGTTAAATAGCGTCTTGCATTGAAATGCAGTGACTGCTGCGCCCCTCGGGAGCCCCAATGATTTAGCCTTTGTGCTTTTTTGATTACATTATTTATTTATTTTTAAATCACAAGTGACGTTACCAGATGAATATTATATTATAGAACAAAACGTATAAGATCTCATAAGCCTGTTTTTATTTATGTATCTAAAAACCCTACAAAAAATGAAATTAATTTCCCCATAGGCTTTGTCCAACGAATCATTGCGGATTTTGTGCCTACAAAAAGACACCATTACTTACTCGATTGAAAGTACACCGGAGGTATTTCATAACCTTTCACCCCTAGCTCTGTTCAAAAGTGGCATGAGGCTAGCAGCAACGTTTGTTTACACTGAAGACTACGGGATCATGTTTTGATTTCTGTAAGGTAAGATTACATTTTGTTGCGAGTATCAATAGTAGGGAACGTTATTCAATAAATCTCATTAGTTACCAAGCTAGCTAACATATACAGCAATTGACCCACGTTTTTAGCTAGCGTACCAACAGGTGCTAGTGTCTTGTCGTTCGGTAGCTAGCTAGTAGGTTAACTGGTCCATTGTTTTCACAAGTTAGCCACCACACGAACTTGTATCACTTCCAACCGACGTATTTTGATAAACAGAAAAGTGGTGTTAACTAACGTTACTGAATCACTGCAGACAGTCCGTAGAGACGGGGTTGGACCAACCCTAGTTTGTCCTTGTAATATGGAGATCTTCAAAGTTGAGTAAACAACCCTAGATAACTGGGGCTAGCTAGCTGGCCACTGTCTATGTGTTTGCCATGGAATCAGCCTATCAAATCGAACTTTATTTGTCACATTCGCCGAATACAACAAGTGTAGACTTCACCGTGAAAGGCTTACTTACAAGCCATTAAATTAACCAACAGTGCAGTTCAAGAAAAATAAAAAGTAACACAATAACGAGGCTATACACAGGGGGCACCAGTACCGAGTCAGTGTGCGGGGGTATAGGCTAGTTGAGGTAATCTGTACATGTAGGTTGGGGCAAAGTGACTATGCATTGGTAACAAACAAACAGCGAATAGCAGCAGTGTACAAAAGGGAGGGGGGGTAGACTTGTTCACCAGTCTTATGATTGGGGGTAGAAGCTGTTGAGGAGCCTTTTGGTCCTAGACTTGGCGCTCTGGTACTGCTGGCCGTGCGGTAGCAGAGAAAACAGTCTATAACTTGGGTGACTGGAGTCTCTGACAATTTTATGGGCTTTCCTTTGACACCACCTATTATATAGGTCCTGGATAGCAGGAAGCTTGGCCCCAGTGATGTACTGGGCCGTTTGTAAGGCGCTAGAGGGTAGTGCAGTCAGATGCCGAGCAGTTACCGTACCAGCTGGTGACTCAACCGGTCATGATGCTCTCAATGGTGCAGCTGTAGGAACTTTTGAGGATCTGGGGCCCCATGCCAAATCTTTTCAGTCTCTTGAGGGGGAAACTCTACCTGCTCCACTACAGCTCTGTCAATGTTAATGGGGGCCTGTTCGGCCTGCCTTTTCCTGAAGTCCAAGATCAGCTCCTTAGTCTTGCTAACATTGTGGGAGAGGTTGTTGTCCTGGCACCACAAGGCCAGTTCTCTGACCACCTCCCGATAGGCCGTCTGTTTGTTGTCGGTGATCAGGCCTACCACTGTTGTGTCATAAGCAAACTTAATGATGGTGTTGGAGTCGTGTTTGGCCATGCAGTCGTGGGTGAATTTAATGTGTTATTTCACCTTTATTTAACCAGGTAGGCTAGTTGAGAACAAGTTCATTTGCAACTGCGACCTGGCCAAGATAAAGCAAAGCAGTTCGACACATACAACAACACAGAGTTACACATACAATCAATAATACAGTAGGAAAATCTTTATACAGCATGTGCAAATGAGGTAGGATAAGAGAGGTAAGGTAATAAATAGGCCATGGTGGCAAAGTAATTACAATATAGCAATTAAACACTGGAATGATAGGCTGTGCAGAGGATGAATGTGCAAGTTGAGATACTGGGGTGCAAAGGAGCAAGATAAAGTATGGGTATGAGGTAGATTGGATGGGCTATTTACAGATTAGCTATGTACAGGTGCAGTGATCTGTGAGCTGCTCTGACAGCTGGTGCTTAAAACTAGTGAGGGAGGGAAGTCTCCAGCTTCAGAGATGAGAGGTGAACAGGAATACAGGAGGGGACTAAGTAGACACCCCTGAGGGTCCCCAGTGTTACGGATCAACGTGGCAGATGTGTTATTGCCTACTCTTACCACCTGGGTGCGGCCCGTCAGGAAGTCCAAGATCCAGTTGCAGAGGGAGGTGTTTAGTCCCGGGGTCCTTAGCTTAGTGATGAGCTTCGTGGGTACTATGGTGTTGAATGCTAAGCTGTAGTCAATGAACAGCTTTCTCACATAGGTGTTCCTTTTGTACAGGTGAGAAAGGGCAGAGTGGAGTGCAATTGAGATTGCGTCATCTGTTGGGGCGGTATGCAAATTGGAGTGGGTCTTGGGTGTCTGGGAGGATGCTGTTGATGTGTGCCATGACCAGCCTTTCAAAGCACTTCATGGCTACCGACGTGAGTGCCACGGGGCGGTTATCATTTAGGCTGGTTACCTTTGCTTCCTTTGGCACAGGGACTATGGTGGTCTGCTTGAAACATGTGGGTATTACGTACTCTGTCAGGGAGAGGTTGAAAATGAAGAATTTTTCTTTGAGTCGGACGGGAAGGATATACTCCAAACACCTGAACAGGCCCTCATCCCCGTCATTCGCTGGAGAAAGAGATTGGGGTTCCTTGTGAGGATCAGGTGACGAGTGGCTAATCTGCCTTTGCCATCAGTACTGTTGGCTAACGTTCAATCACTGGAAAATAAATGAGATGAACTGAAAACAATTATATCCTACCAACATGACATTAACTGTAATATCTAATGTTTCACAGAGTTGTGGCTGAACGACTACATTAATAACATACAGCTGGCGGGTTATGCACTTTATCGGCAGGATGGAACAGCAGCCTCTGGTAAGACACGGGGCAAGGGCCTATGCATATTTGTAAACAATAGCTGGTGCACGATATCTAAGGAAGTCTCGAGGTTCTGCTCGCCTGAGGTAGAGTTTCTCATGATAAGCTGTAGACCACACTATCTACCTAGTTTTCATCTGTATTTTTTTGTAGCTGTCTACATACACCACACCAAAATTGCGCTCAATGAGCTCTATGCCGCCATAAGCAAACAAGAAAACACTCATCCAGAGGCGGCGCTCCAAGTGGCCATGGACTTTAATGCGGGGAAACTTAAATCAGTTACCTAATTGGTTGCACATTTAACATGCTGATAGAGGGGAAAGAAACTAGGCCACCTTACCTCCACATAAAGAGACGCGTACAAAGCTCTCCCTCGCCCTCCATTTGGCAAATCTGACCATAATTCTCTCCTCCTGATTACAATCAAAAATTAAAGCAGGAAGCATCAGTGACTCGGTCTAAAAAAGTGGTTAGATGAAGCCGATGCTAAACTACAGGACTGTTTTGCTAACACAGACTGGAATATGTTCTGGGATTCTTCTGGTGGCATTGAAGTACACCACATCAGTCACTGGCTTCATCAATAAGTGCATCGACGACGGAAGCTTATAAGAAATCCCGCTATGCCCTCCGAACCAGCAAAGCATCAATACAGGACTAAGGTCGAATCGTACTGCTCCGACGCTCGTCAGATGTGGCAGGGCTTGCAAACTATTAGACTACAAAGGGAAGCACAGCCAAGAGCTGCCCACTGACGCGAGCCTACAAGACCAGCTAAATGCTGGTCTTGTAGGCTCACTTCGAGGCAAGTAACACTGAAACCTGCAGGAGAGCACCAGCTGTTCCGGGAAGACTGATCAAGCTCGCCACAGCCGACATGAGTAAGACCTTTAAACAGGTCAACATTCACAAGGCCGCAGGGCCAGACGGATTACCAGGACGTGTACTCTGAGCTTTCGCTGATCAACTGACAAGTGTCTTCACTGACATTTTCAACCTCTCCCTGTCTGAGTCTGTAATACCAACATAGTCCCTGTGCCTAAACACTAAGGTTACCTGCCTAAATGACTGTTACCTACCCGTAGCACTCGCATCTGTAGCCATGAAGTGCTTTGAAAGGCTAGTCATGGCTCACATCAACACCATTATCCCAGAAACCCTAGAGCCACTCCAATTTGCGTACCGCACGCACGAACAGATCCACAGATGATGCAATCTCTATTGCTCTCCACGCTGCCCTTTCACACCTGACAAAAGGAACACCTGTGAGAATGCTATTCATTGACTACAGCTCAGCGTTCAACCACGTAGTGCCCTCAAATCTAATCACTAAGCTAAGGACCCTGGGACTAAACGCCTCCCTCTGCAACTGGATCCTGGACTTCCTGACGGGCAACCCCCAGGTGGTAAGGGTAGGTAACAACATCCGCCACGCTGATCCTCAACAGGGGATAGGGAGGCGGTCAGAGACCTGACTGTGTGGTACCAGGATAACAACCTCTAACCTCAACGTGATCAAAACAAAGATGATTGTGGACTACTGGAAAAGGAAGACCGAGCACGCCCCCTTTCTCATCGGCGGGGCTGTAGTGGAGCAGGTTGAGAGCTTCAAGTTCCTTGTCGTCCACATCACCAACAAACTAACATGGTCCAAGCACACCAAGACAGTCGTGAAGAGGGCACGACAAAATCTATTCCCCCCCTCAGGAGACTGAAAAGATTTGGCATGGGTCCTTAGATCCTCAAGGTTCTACAGCTGCACCATCGAGAGCATCCTGACGGGTTGCATCACTGCCTGGTATGGCAACTGCTCGGCCTCCGGCCACAAGGCACTACAGGAAGTTGTGCATACGGCCCGATACAGGACCTCTATATCAGGCGGTGTCAGAGGAAGACTCTAAAAATTGTCAGACTCCAGTCACCCAAGTCATAGACTGTTCTATCTGCTACCACACAGGAAGCAGTACCGGAGCGCCAAGTCTAGGTCCTAGAGGCTTCTAAACAGCTTCTACCCCCAAGCTATAAGACTCCTGAACAATTAATCAAATGGCTACCCAGATTATTTGCATTACCCCCCCCACCCCCTCCTATGCTGCTGCTGCTACTCTGTTATTGTCGATGCATATTCACTTGAATCACTCTACCTATATGTTCATATTACCTTGTCACTGGTGCCCCCACACATTGACTCTGTACCTGTACCCCCTGTATATAGCCCCACAATTTTAATTTACTGCTGCTCTTTAATAATTTTTTCTTTCTATTTAAATTATTTTTTTTCCCTTAACTGCATTGTTGGTTAAGGGCTTGTAAGTAGGCATTTTACTGCTACACCTGTTGTATTCGGCGCATGTGACAAATTTGATTTTAAATATTCTTTCCATCTTCTCAGGTGACTCTCATCAGTCGCTGAGTGTCAGATGCCGTCCGCCTTAGGACCCAGCACGCCTGCTTCTGCCCTTGCCGAAGCGCTGGAGAGCTCTGGTCGGATCATAGACCGACACCTTCAAGAAGACCGCATGCTTCCCGGACATCTCCGAGCTTCTTAATGTCCCCTGTCACAGTAGGTCAAGTGATCAATGGTGCAAGTTTGTATGTTGTTCAAGTTTGTCAATTCGATTTATCTCACAGGTCATTCTAGCCATGATACTTGGTTGTAGCCTTCTTACTGTGTCTAGGGAGACTACAGCCACGTTTCGGCGCTTACATCACTTCCCAAATTGTGCTAAGGTGATTTAAAAAAAATAATAATAATAATTTCTTTCTCTCCCCCTCTGTTACAGACATGCCATCTTTGTCTGGGGGGTCAGACATGGACTACCCTCTTCAGGAACCTGGGCTGCTCAGTGTGCCAAACCTCCCTGAGCTCAGTGCAGTCCGCAGGGTTCCCCTACCACCTGAGCTGGTGGAGAAATTCAGCCGTGTCCTTTTCAGAGAATACACAGAGGGAGCTGTGTCTAGGGAAAGATCTCAATTGCATACTCCTTTTGTCTTCTATCCTTGTCTCCTTCTCAAAACCCATTGGACTAGAAAGCCAGAGGTTCCTCTCCTCTGAACTTCTCCAATGGGTTTTGAGAATGGGGCAAGGGCGCGATGAGCATGCAATTGAGATTCTCCCTAGGTCTCACCAGTTGAACTCAGAAGGGCCGGTGCAGGGTTATATGAACTATCTATGTAAAACTAACTACCACTTTAGACAAGTTGCCTAGCCCTTAACCTCCCCCTAACAGATATGCAGTGCAATTGTATGATGGGAGTTTTTCCTGAAATTTGTCGGGCGTGGCTCACCATTGACAACGATATCTTCATGTGGAATTATGAGGATGGGTGAGTACCAAGCACTCCTAAATAAAGTCACTTTATGCAGTAGCAGAAAACATGGACCCATTTTCTCTGTCTCTTGTCTGTGCTACAGGGGGGATGTTGCATATTTTGACGGGCTCAGTGAAACCATCCTGTCCGTGGGGCTGGTCAAACCTAAAGCAGGTCAAATTGCATAACTTACCTGAGCTGTGTTTCCTGTATTCAAAGCCACAACAGCTTTGTAGGTGTTTGGCTTAACTTAACCCACAGGATACACATTTTTCCTGCAGGGACTTTCCAGCCACACATCCACTTCCTGTTGGTCTTAGCCACTCCTGTGGATGTGGTGATCCTGGGGCTCAGCTTCGCTAAAGCTCAGGCAGGTAAGTAATGATGACCCTTATACCTGAACCACACACGCTAGACACAATACAATACTCCTGGTGTCATCAATTCAGCAACAGTTATGAAATTGGTTGATTTGGTTTATATTGACATGGTTGTGTTGTTGGTATTAGTATTGACCCACCGTGGGCTACTTCAGAAATGTATCATCTAATCTTTTTCCTCTCCCTCTCTGTGTTGAATGACAGCATGTCTGGAGGGATACAGTTGCTCCCAAACCCGCTGTACTCCATCCCCACAGACAACACCTACCACCTGGCCATCACCTCCACTGATCTGGGACGCATCTTCCTGGCAGGGGAAGATGGCTGCCTATATGAGGTAGCCTACCAGGCCGAGGCTGGCTGGTTCAGCCAACGCTGCAGGAAGATTAACCACTCCAAAAGCAGCCTGTCCTTCCTCGTCCCCTCTCTGCTCCAGTTCTCCTTCTCTGAGGATGGTAAGGATAGTTTTCAGGCTCCTTGTGGAGTTGGAATGTTCTTGTGTTATGCTCTAGTTCTTAAATTAAATTTCACATTTCTATCTTTGTGCTCCACAGACCCGGTAGTGCAGATTGCCATTGACAACTCCCGTAACACTCTCTTCACCCGCTCAGAGAAGGGGGTTCTACAGGTATATAACCCGTAAGAGTTTAACAATTTGAATGGTAGCACTGTAGTAAATATCCATATGTGTAAGTATTTGCAGAATGACATTGCTTTGGTTAGAACTTTGTCAGACATTTGAAAAGGTTCTTCTGAATAGGACCTTGAGTTTAAAGCTGCTGCATGTTCCAGGTGTATGACCTGGGTGCAGATGGGCAGGGTCTGAGCCGTGTGGCGGCCATGTCACAGAGCTCCATCGTAGCTGCAGTAGGAAACATTGCCAGGTCTGTCTGCTACTCCTCACCTCTGGATAATATCCGGAGGGCTAGTGAATGGTCAATCAATAAAATCTATTTCAAGCCCTTTTTATATCAGCTAATGTCACAAAGTGCTATACAGAAAAACAGCCTAAAACCCCAAACAGCAAGCAATGCAGATGTAGAAGCACGTGGCTAGGAAAAACGTCCTGGTCAAAGGTTATCACTGCTTAAGAACAGGTCAAATCTATTTATTTTATATCTCTCTATAGGACCATTGATCGCTCTGTGTTTAAACCCATCGTACAGATCTCTGATAGACAGATTTGAGTCCTCCTACTGCCACCTGCTGGCTGTCACTCACACGGGTAAGGAGACGGACTGACATTGTATACACTTATCCTGTAATGAAAACAAAGACCTTATGAAGACCTGTAGCTCTCTCTGTGCTTCTAGGAGTGCGTCTCTACTTCAGTACTACTCCCTTTGCCCCACCGCATGCCAAGCACCCAGCGGCACGCCCTAGTCTGCTAGCTCTGGTCCATGTCCGCCTGCCTCCAGGCTTCTCTGCCTCCTCCACCCTGCAGAAACCTGCTAAGGTCCACAAGGCTCTGTACATCAAAGGTAAAGCCACTGAAGTCTGTATGCTATCCTGCAGTGGAGGCTGGTGGGAAGAGCTATAGGAGGACGGGCTCATTGTAATGGCTGAAATGGAATGGTATCAGACCTATGGAAACCACACATTTCAATCTGTTCTATTAATTCCATTCCAGCCATTTACAATGAGCCCATCCTCCTATAGCTCCTCTCACGATCCTCCAATGCTATCCTTTTATAATTGGTTCTCGAGCATCGCCCTAGTTAAAGGGTCAATCTGTAGTTGCTATGTCAATTTCTTTAACTTAAATGTAGAATATACCCATTTGATATTTGACAAATACCACCTACAGTGCATTCGGAACGTATTCAGACCCCTTGACTTTTTCCACATTTTGTTACGTTACAGCCTTCTAAAAAATAAATAAAAATGTATCTCATAAATCTACACAAAATACCCCATAATGACAACCATGAAAACAGGTTTTCTTTTTCCCAATGTATTTAAAATAAAAACATACCTCATTTACAAAAGTATTCAGACCCTTAGCTATGAGACTCGAAATTGAGCTCAGGTGCATCCTGTTTCCATTGATCATCCTTGAGATGTTTCTACAACTTGATTGGAGTCCACTTGCGGTAAGTTCAATTGATTGGACATGATTTGTAAAGCCACAAGATCCCACAATTGACAGTGCATGTCTGAGCAAAAACCAAGCCATGAGGTCGACGGAATTGTCCGTAGAGCTCCGAAACAACAGGATTGTGTCAAAGCACAGGTCTGGGGAAGGGTACCAAAAAATGTCTGCACCATTGAAGGTCCCCCAAGAACACGGTGGCCGCCATCATTCTTAAATGGAAGCTTTTTGGAACCACCATTACTCTTCCTTGAGCTGGCTGCCCGGCCAAATTGGGGGAGAAGGGCCATGGATGTGACCAAGAACCCGATCCCTCTGACAGAGCTCTGGAGTCCCTCTGTAGAAATGGTTGTGCTTCTGGAAGGTTCTCCCATCTCTGCAGCACTCCACCAATCAGGCCTTTATGGTAGAGTGGCCAGACGGAAGCCACTCCGTAAAAGGAACGACAGCCCGCTTGGAGTTTGCCAAGAGGCACCTAAAGGACTCAGACCATGAGAAACAATATTTTCTGGTCTGATTAAACCAAGATTGGACTCTGGCCTGAATGCCAAGCGTTATGTCTGGAGGAAACCTGGCACCATCCCTAGCATGGTGGTGGCAGTATCATGCTGTGGGAGTGTTTTTCAGCGGCAGGGACTGGGACACTAGTCAGGATCGAGGGAAAGATGAACAGAGAGATCCTTGATGAAATCCTGCTCAAGAGCACTTAGTACCTCAGACTGGGGCGACGGTTCACCTTCCAACAGGATAATGAGCCGGAGTACACAACTAAGACAATACAGGCGTGGCTTCTGGACAAGTCTCATAATGTCCTTGAGTGGCCCAGCCTGAGCCCAGACTTGAATCCAATCGAACATCTCTGGAGTGACCTGAAAATGGCTGTGCAGCGACGCTCCCTATCCAACCTGACAGAGCTTGAGAGGATCCTCAGAGAAGAATGGGAGAAACTCTCCAAATACAGGTGTGCCAAGGTTGTAGCGTCATACCCAAGAAGACTCAAGGCTGTAAGCACTGCCAAAGGTGCTTCAACAAAGTACTGAGTAAAGTTTCAACTGTTCTGCCTGCTGCTATGGAACACTGACCTGTTCACCGGACGTGCTACCTGTCCCAGACCTGCTGTTTTCAACTCTCTAGAGACGGCAGGAGCTGTAGAGATACTCTCAATGATTGGCTATGAAAAGCTAACTGACATTTACTCCTGAGGTTCTGACTTGTTGCACCCTCGACAACTACTGTGATTATTATTATTATTATTTGACCCTGCTGGTCATTTATGAACATTTGAACATCTTGGTCATGTTCTGTTATAATCTCCACCCGGCACAGCCAGAAGAGGACTGGCCACCCCTCATAGCCTGGTTCCTCTCTAGGTTTCTTCCTAGGTTTTGGCCTTTCTAGGGAGTTTTTCCTAGCCACCGTGCTTCTACACCTGCATTGCTTGCTGTTTGGGGTTTTAGGCTGGGTTTCTGTACAGCACTTTGAGATATCAGCTGATGTAAGAAGGGCTATATAAATAAATTTGATTTAAAGGGTTTGAGTACCTTTTTTTTTATGTTTGCAAGAATGTCTAAACCTGTTTTTGCTTTGTCATTATGGTGTATTGTTTTAATCAATTTTAGAATAAGGCTGTAATGTAACAAAATCTGGATAAAGTCAAGGGATCTGAATACTTTCCGAATGCACTGTATAAATGCCCCATGAACTTAGTTCAACTGTTGTACCCCACCAGAACCCAAAATATAATTTTTTTTGTTGCTGTTTTTAAACAAACAAACGCTGTGTAGCCTCAAAACATGCGTAAAACTATAATTGTAATATTATGGATATTCAGTCCTTCTATCCTTAGCTCTGTCTACACATTTCGCCAAGCCCATCCCTCAGAATTTTACCAAAACGGAGACAGAGTGGCTGCTTTGTTAGTGATTCAATAGCGGATTGACCCTTTTTTTAAAGTTTACTCGTGTTGATCCCTACAGGAGTTCTCATGGCAGCTTCTGAGGCTGAGGACAGTGACATCCTGTGGTGTATCAACCACGACTCCTTCCCCTTTAAGAAACCCCTGATGGAGGCACAGGTGGGAGCTGACAGCTAGGGTCATAGTAAGAAGTATTACACCAGATCCACACACACTTGGATGTCATGTCAAAACCGAGCTTACTTTGTGATTAGGGTTGCAAAGGTTCGTAAATTTCCATGGGAAGTTAAGCCAGGGAATTTTACTTAAATTCATCAAAAAAGTCAGCTTATAACAGTGAACCTTTTTTGTGGGATACGCATAAGGCAATTCTAGGTCTTATGGCATATTTTGGTTAAACTATCCCCAATTCAATGGAATTGCAACCCTCTGCATGCACAGTGCATTCTTCCATCACATGTACAGCTGATTCTCAAGATCTTGCACACTAATGAGATGCTATTGAGCCCACACTACTACACTGTCTGAGCCAAAGACTACATGCTTTCTGGTAAGCTTTGATTACAATACTGGGTGGGGTGAATATATTTTATATGACAGGATTTTTGTTAACTAGTAAATGGTAGCCTACAGCAAAGTCTAACTTATCAACAATTTCTGCTTGTTAGTTTTTGCTACCATGTGGGTTTTAGCTTGCTTGAGTCTGCTAACTGAGGAATATTAGTATACATGTTTCATTATAAAATATTTATCTTATAAAGGAGTTGTTTAATCTAACTGCCTAACTATTTATCTGTACATGGAATGATTTTCTAATCATTACAGGGAAGTGCTACGAGCACTATCTGATGTGTGGAGACATTTCACTGTAGCTAATGTAGGAGGAAAAGCTGTGTACATTTGCAAATACTGTGCAAATCATATGTGAAGAATGCAACAAAGATGCAGAATCAACTGGCCAAGTGCATAAAGTTCCCTCAGCATTCACAAAAAGCAGCCTCTGACAAAAGTCCCTCTACTTCTATTCGAGGTGAAAATGATGAATCAGACACCTTATTGATAGCAACAGCTCATGGTCCTCCTGGAATCAGAAGTTTTTTTTGACTCAATGGAGGAACGTAGTCAGAGATGCTGATGAATGTCTTGCTCGAGCTGTGTATGCAACTGGTTCACCTCTGATGCTCACAAGCAATGTGTATTGGAAGAGATTTCTGAATGTTCTTCGCCCAGCATAACCCCTCTTACAAGACATGCTTTATCTACTCATTTGCTGGATGCAGAGTTCAAGTGAAGGTCAAGCAAATCATAGAGAAAGCGGACTGTATTGCAATCAGCTCTGATGGGTGGTCGAATGTTCGTGGGCAAGGAATAATTAACTACATCTCCACCCCTCAACCAGCATTCTACAAGAGCACAGACACAAGGGACAACAGACACACCGGTCTCTACATTGCAGATGAGCTGAAGGCCGTCATCAATGATCTTTGAACACAAAGTATTTGCACTGGTGACAGTGCTGCGAACATGAAGGCTGCTTGGTCTAAAGTGGAGGAGTCCTACCCTCACATCACACCCATTAGCTGTACTGCTAATGCATTGAATCTGCTCCTCAAGGACATCAAGAGCAAGAGGATCAAGAGGATCCTCCTGGATGATGTATTTTGGGAGAGAGTGGTAAGCAGCCTGAAACTCATGAAACCTATAGCAGTAGCCATTGCACGGATTGAGGGAGATGATGCCATCCTGTCTGATGTTCAGACTCTGCTTGTTTGGGAACACGCATACCAAAGCACACAACAGGCTGACCAATAAAAGGGTTGAAAAATTGGTGGCCATCCGGGCAAATTTGAGGCTTTTTGAGCCTGACAACGAGCCACCCTCAACAAGGTTGGAAAGTGACGATGAGGCTTCAGTCTGATGTTCAAGAGGTGGACATTGAGGAGGCCCAGAGAGAAGACAACCAAAGCTTTATTTTCTAGACTATAATTTTACAGATGTATTTTGAAAACATTTTTGGGAGATGCGATGGATCATTCAATAATTCCCTTTCTTTTGTTCAGTGAAATCATCACATGTGAAGTCAACTCATTTAATTAAAGTTCAATTCATAACTAAATTTTTTATTTCTATTGTAAGGATTTAATCACTTGCAATTGTCTACTTATGGTATGGTAAAGGTTTGTTTCTGTCTCCGTATGGTAAATATATTGAATGCAAAAATGGACATTTTAAATTGTATTAATTTGCATATTTCTATTAATTCCCATATTCCCACGGAAAGTTTCCACTTCTGAACCCTATTTGCAATGCATATGCTATGATTTTGATTAATTTCTTTTGCAATTTGACTTTAAAAAAGTATTGTAGAGCATATTGTCTGTATTTAATTTCAGGTGATGTCCAATGTAGATGGCCACTCCTGGGCGCTATGTGCCATCGAGGAGGAGAAAACACCTAAAATCTCTACCCCCCCCCTGAATAAGGACCAGGTTCCTCTCACTGACACTCCTGTCGTGGTAAAGCAACACAATGTCCCTCCACAGAAGTTTGTCCTTATCTCTGCCAAGGTACAGTCAAGATTTTACAGCTTAGTTTGTACCGTGTGAATGGCACTAAATTCACACAGTCGATGAAACTTGTTCAGTCCTGTCTGTAATTTTGTGAACAAAGGCAAAAATCTATAAACTTGTTGTTAATCATGGTCTTCCAGGGAAGTCACATCTTCCACAAGTTGCGGCTGGTGGACCAGCTGCGCCACCTACTGGTGTGTGGTACTGGTGGAGAGAGTGAAGAAGTCGAACGCTTCTTCAAACTGCACAGAGTATGAATCTCATTACTCAATGTCTTGTTAGTGCAAGTACCCCTACACACACTCTGTCTTTATTTCTCTGTTTATTGATCTAATCCTCTCAGGAGAAGCAGGCGTGTGCCACTGCTCTGATTCTGTCCTGTTCCAGTGCTGCCTGCGACAGAAAGGTGTCTCAGTGGGCCACCAGAGCCTTCTTTAGGTATGGAGGAGAGGCTCAGATGAGGTTCCCCTCGGGTCATTCTGCTCCTAGCAGCGTTGGAGCGCTGTTCAGCTCTCCTGTACCAGGTGAGGGGCATCTGAGGAAGGATTTCTGCTTTTAGCACTTTAGCATTATATGAATTCCCATTTGTTGTAACATGGCAATAATGTCGTAGTGGAAATCCCTTGTGTAAATTGTACAGATTTGAATGAGAAGTTGTCTGTGCATCACTTGTCTGACTCCCTACCTGTTGTTCTTATAGGATCCCATATGTTTGTTGGTAGCAGCCCCATTCCTAACCCTAGTTTCCTAGCTACACCGGCTCCAGGTACACTACCTTCATTTTCCTCCATATGATTGCCGAGTGCCTTGCAGTCAACAGTACTAAACAGTCAATGGAATGGCATCAACCACTTGGAAACCAAATTATTTTGTGTTTGATACCATTCCATTGACTCCATTCCAAGCATTATTCCTCCCCTCAGCAGCCTCCACTGACACATTCACCCACTGAATATTGGCAACATTGAGTGAATTACTTAGGAACATTTGAGTGGTTTTAATGTGTGTGTGTGTTTTTTGCCATTGACAACAATATCTCAGGTATGATGCCCCAGAGTGTGTCTACGCCCTATGTACCAGCCATGCCCTCCGCCCCCATCGCTGGCTTGTCCTCTGGGCCAGAGGTGGTCTTCTCAGGGAAGCACAACGGCATCAGTGTCTACTTCACACGCATACTGGGGTGAGTCACCTCAGCTGGACAAAGTACGGTACTCAGGTCTCACCTCCATACTGGGGTGAGTCACCTCAGCTGGACAAAGTACGGTACTCCGGTCTCACCTCCATACTGGGGTGAGTCACCTCAGCTGGACAACGTACGGTACTCAGGTCTCACCTCCATACTGGGGAAATACAATTTTCTGGCATGTTTAAAGGGATAGTTCACCCAAATTACAAAATGAAATGTTGGTGTCCATACCCTGTAAGCAGTCTTTAGACAAGGTATGACACCAATCCATTCTTTGGTTTATTAGCATTTGTGGCACATCCTATTCAAGTCATGTTACTGATATTATAATTTTTATTTAGGTGAACTATCCCTTTACCTTTTGTACTGGACTCAGAAACATTAATGTGTCACTTATGTCATGGCTTGAGTCACTTGACTTATCATTATTGATTAACAGTAATATCTGGGACGGGAGTCTTGCTGTTGAGAAGATCGTCATTAAAGGAAATCAGGCTGTCAGTGTTGTGAGTATTACGTAAACAGCAAATTAGTCTTCCTTTGACCATCATCATCAAATTAACCTGCAATCTCGCTCTCCCAGTTGGAGAGCACAGCCAGCTCATCTGATCTGGAGTCAGTTCTTCTGGAGCTCTGTGGTCTGAAGGACTTCCTGGATAAGAACTCCCAGTTCAGCCCCTCGTCTCTGGGTACAACCAGGTAAGACAGACCCTTGGGCCCTGCTTCTCCCCGTGGCCAAGCCCTGGGCTGGCTACTTTATGGGAAATATAGCTACACTTCTATGGTCATTGGGTGAAATAAATACGGTTTGAATGGCATCTTATGCTCTACAGTTTTAGCTCACCAGCCAATCTGCAGCGGCTGCTAGGTTTCATGCGGCCTGATGGAGCCAGTTCTCAGCAAATTCAGCACGAACTCCAGAGGAAGTACCACAGTAAGTAATATGTGGGTGTTAAAGGTAAACTGCCATCCACATCAAGGAGCAACTAGAATTACAGCAGGGTCTGAGTATAATCATAACACTATTAAGAACACACTGTTCTTGAATTATTTTGTGGTCTCCGACTGTTTAATCCTTATTTCTATCCTCTCCCCGTCCCCAGCCGAGGCTCAGGTCTATGAGAAGATCTCCCTGCAGGGTATCCAGCAGCTGGTGCATCGCTCCTGTCAGACCCTGGCCCTGTGGAAGCTGCTGTGTGACCACCAGTTCAGCCTCATTGTCTCTGAACTACCCAAGGTAAGTTCTAGATCCATGACCTCACTGGGGACTGGTTCCCCGGACACAGATGATTAACCCTACTTCATTGTCCATTGGGATTGATTTTTAATCTAGGTCCAGGTTTAATCTGTGCCTGGGGAAACCAGTGCTGGATATTCAGGATTTGCAGGAATACATTGTGCTGTCAATCACTGACTGATTCATCCCATTGTTTAATCGTCCAAGTATTTTGTCAAGATGTTTCTCTTGTATCCTGTTTATAACCCCTCTGTGCATTGCGTTCTAGGAGTTCCAGGACCAGATGAAGGGGGTGAGTTTTAAGGACGTGGTGATCCGGGGTCTGGAGCTGACCGGAGCCCTGATCACAGCCCTCATCAACGTCTACATCAAAGACTCTGCCTCTGTAGATGCCATAAGCACCCACCTCAGACATCTGCCCCCTACTGTACAGCAGTGACGACAGCATCTGCTCAAAGGTAGAGCATACTCACACCCGGTTGTTTTTTTTTTCTATATGACAGGGATGATGTACAACAGACATTGCATCCGATTTTAGTCTGTGGGCAGACTTTTTGGTATCATCCACTGCCCTCGTTTCTCCCAGTATAACAGTACCTGAGAACTGAATGTCTCCCTCTCAGGCTAATGAGTTGCTGCAGGGCTCCAGACAGATCCAGACTAGGACAGATAAGGAGAGAACACAGAGTCATTACAGCTCTACCAGCTGATCAGCCATCACACAGACCTGCCACTGGTCTGCTCCCAGTACAGACAGGGTAAGGCTGCCATCATACTGGCCCGGAGCCAGTAAAAACATGTCGGGCCAGTGGATCTCGTCAGTCACTGGCCCGACCAGGCCAGTAAATTCTCAGTGCATTTTTGCAATCCAGTTCAACATTTACCTGCTCTGTTGCAGTCTACTATTGAAGACTACACGCAGAAATGGCATGACTTTTCCATTTGAGCAATATGATTGGCTGTTCATTCAAGCACCACCACGTTCCCACGAGTCACAACTTCTCGAGCCGTACATGAGTTGATGCCATCAATCTACTCGCTCAGCTTATTTATTTTAGTTAAGGAAAGGTATTTACAGATGTAAACCTTCAATAGTGAACATGCTACTGTTGCTAGTCTGCAAATGAAAGCTGTAAAAAGACATCTAGCATTTGTCTCAGCTAGCCTACTATAGCTAGGTCTATCTCTTTTGGAACACAGTTGTCTTAAAGGGGCAGTGTCCTAATATGAGATGTATAAAAAAAATCTTGAAATGACACTAAAGCAATGCAATTCTAAAGAATAGACTAATGACTTCCATTGCAAAATTATATTACACAGCTTTTTATACATATCATAATAACTAAATGCAGCCAATAATGGCTGCATATAGAGAGAAAGCATACCAACCTAGAGACCCTGCATGACCCCAATGCATTTAGAAACTACACCATGTCCGGGCCAGTAGAAATGATTTTTGGTCCCATATGACCGGACCAGTAAGAAAATAAGATGAAGGAAAATAGTCATAATTTCCAGGAACCACCCAAACATAAACATGTGAAAATGGCTTGTTTTGTAGTCAAAAAAAAGATAAGTGTTTCCAATGACATCAACCAATTAGTAGACAATGCCTACACATCATTGGTTAAAATCACATGATGCACACTGTCATTGGAAATGCTTATCTTTTTTTTTCTTTCACAAACACAGAAATAAGCCATTTTCACATATGTTGACAGTGGGGTGGGGCTGGAGATGAACATACATTTGGAACTTAGAAATGTCCCTTCAACATTGGACCCTGCAAATATTACTCTTAATGCTTACTGTGTGGATGGATGCTAACAATGTTTCTCTCCCTCTCAGTGCGTTTCTATGAGGGAGTGCTGGAGCTGTGCCTGACTGCAGCGGATAAGAAGGATCCTCAGAGGCTGGGACCTCACTTCTATAAGAACGGAGGATCAGGCTGGAGCACTGGCCTTCCAGGAGAGGTGACCTACTACCTGTTCACATTGAATATGAAATACTGTGGTAATAGATATCTGCTAAGGGATGTCCGGGCCCTTTATTTTCTCCTTTTGTGCTGACATCGTCTGACCACCCCCTCCACTCCTCCTGGAGGTTGTTGTGTTATAAGTGTATCACAGACACCATGCAGGAGCTGGTGAACCAAAGTAAAGCTGCACCTCAGTCTCCCAGCGTCCCTAAGCAGCCAGGAACCCCTGTCATGACCTCTGGTCCTAACATGCTGAGCAACGAGGATGCCACCGCCCACGTGAGTGCTGCTGGGAGGAGACTTGCCCCCAATGGCAATTGCAAGATTTAGTTTACTTATTTTTATGTGAATGTGTGTTAGTTCCAAGATTTTGGCCTCAATTCATGAATAAGCTGATAATGATGTTCTTTCTCCCTGGTAGTTTGAGCAGATTATTGGTCTGGCCCAGAGGTCACAGGATCAACTCTTCCACATAGCCCTCTACAACTGGCTTATACAGGCTGACCTCACCGACAAGCTTCTGGAGGTAAGAACCTTCTGGCATTGTCCCGCAGTCACAGCCTGAGATGCCTAGTTCTGGAATTCTTTGTATTGCAATTAACTGATCTTTCATTGTGTGGCCTGGTGGTTTTAATATTATCCTTGCACTCTGTCTGTGTGGTCTATCCAGGTGAACTCTCCTTACCTGGAGGAACACATGATGCACATGATCAAACGGGAGCAGAGTAAGGTGTGGAACATGGACCTGCTGTGGAGATACTATGAGAAGAGCCGCAGCTTTGGGAAGGCAGCTCATGTCCTGCGGACATGCTCAGGTAAAAGGCCTAACAGGCTATGAGTCTTTATACATGATGGGCCATTTGCACACAATGGTCCTGTGTTGCTCAGTTGGTAGAGCACGGTGCTAACAAGGCAAAGGATCGATTCCCTCTGGGAACACCCATAAAAATAAACATGTAGACACGTGATTTTTAAGTCCTTTGCATAAGTGTCGGCTAAATGGCTTTTATTTTTATCCTCTCCAACAGTCATGAAAATGTCCTCATTCCTGTTGATTCTGAGCAATGTTAAATGTGAGTATAAATGTGTCGGTTCAATACTGAGATCTCTCTGAAGCAGAGGCTGGAATACATCTCCAGGGCCATCCTGTCAGCCAAGAGCTCCTCCTGCATCTCTGCCCAGGGAGCTGAGGGGGAGTTCCTGCACCAACTGGAGGAGAAGATGGAGGTACGGGGAGGGGAGATTCTAGCTCTAATCTTGAAATGTATTTATTTTTCACCCTTTGATACAGCTTAGATGTATATATTTTTTAAGTCAAGCTGATATGGTTTCATCCCTCCCAGGTGGTCCGTATTCAGGTCCAGATCCAGGAGACTCTGAGCAGACAGTACTCCCAGCATCCCTCTGTACAGGGAGCTGTGTCACAACTGGATTCAGAGCTTATGGACATCACCAAGGTAACAGTACATGAATATCTAACATTATCCTTGACTCTAATGTTGTTTTTTTTAATACTCTATCCTTTGTCCTCCAACCTAGCTCTATGGGGAGTTTGCAGATCACTTTCGGTTGTCTGAATGCAAGCTGGCCATCATCCACTGTGCGGGTCACTCTGACCCCATCCTGGTGCACTCTCTGTGGCAGGAGGTCATGGAGAAAGGTGTGTGCAGACAAATAAACATGGTAGCACCTGATGTCATCCCAGTCGTTTCTCTCTGACGCTTTGGTCTTTTGGAACTTTCTATTGCATTCTGAACTATTTCTTAAAGGGACAATTCAGGATTTTGGCATTGTGGATACAATTTTTATGTCTATGCGTGCAGTTTGAAGGAAGTTGCTAACTAACGTTAGTGCAATTGCAGAATGCTAGCTGTTCCTGTAAACCATAAAAATGGTATCCATGAGATGATCTAACTCTGGGGAAGTAGATAAAGGGCTTCCTTTCCAAATACCCCAAATTACTTTTTCTATTTGTTCCAGAGCTGTGTGACAGTGTGGCCAGGAGTCCAGCTGACAGAATAAGCGCTCTGAGTCTCAAACTGGTGTCTCTTGGAAAGATCTATGCTGGAACACCCAGATACTTCCCTATAGGTAAAACCCCAGGTCTACTTTCCATCTATTTACCCCATGATTTCTCTACAGATTTTCATGTATGTAAAACATCCCCACTTAGTGTAATTACATTAGCAATTCATGAAGTCAACATGCATAGTATGTCTCTAAGGTGTGTCTCTGTAAGGACTGGAAGTGTAATCTGTGTTTTGCCTAATTGTCCACCAAGCGCTGTGGCCTGTCGTAGCTTGTCTACTCTTGGACTACAGAGATCTGTTGCAATTACAATTACAGCTGGCAGGCATAGGATACGAACAGTGGCGTAGAGCAGTTTTGCGGGGTACCCCGCAAGGTCTGAGCACGGCTCCCCCAATTATATTATTTCTTGGATTATTTTGTCACCTTGCGGCAGAGGGGAATTTTTTTTTGCTAATTTCCTGCTATTCTACACATTTTTCCACGAGGCTGAGGGTAATTTCCTGTAATAAAAAATATATAAAATCAGGGCTTATGACGTGTGTGTCGTCCCCCCCCTATTAATATGAGTAGATAAAGATACCCTTAATATTAAAGGGTTATAATGAATTACAGAATTTGCACCTGTTTAACGTGAGCATTATTTAATGAGGAATGGCGCTGTACACTTAATACTGAATGTTTCCAACTCTGGCTGTGTGTATCCCAGGATCCGTGTTGGCAGCGTCTAAAGAAGCCTCTCCACCTGGTAGAGTGTATCCATGTGCTGCTGTCAGGATACGTGGAGGATCCCAGCAAAGTACCAACATATGACCGGTAACTAACCCACCACCAAGTGTGTTAACCTTTTCTCCTGTCTCCATTTATAAATGCTCCTTATTTGGAAGCATATCAACCTGTTTACATAGTAATGAGAATGTAATTGTTTGTGAAATGTGTCTAATATGCACTGTCTTACTCATATTTCTCTCTGTCCCTTTCAGACGGCGGTTCACTAATGTGTGTCTGGATAACATCTGTGGTTACCTGGTGGAGCTGCAGTCCCTGAGTCCCAACTCTGCCCTGCAGCTCACCATCGGCAACTTCAAGGCCCTGCAGGCCAAGCTGGAGAAAGTTCACTAAGGAGGTCTCCAGGGGTCACAGGAGGATCCTCAATTAAAGGGACAGATTGAGACACTGCAACTTTTGGCGTGCTAAATACAGAGACCTCAAGATTGATAGAGGTTTACAGTTGTGAATAACATGATTTGAAAGATTCCCTTCCTCTCTTTCTTTATCTTCTGTTGTGGCTGATTTCTGATAGTGGCGTGACATTGAGAACAGTTTGGTCTCTGACTGCCATTACATTTCAAAGGATTAACACCCCCACATTTCTCATGAAGAGGGGGGTATTGACCAGCTCGCTCTACACTCCTTTCTTCAGATGTTTTACATCCTGTTTTTAACTTATTTTATAAGTACAGTATGCATTTTGTTTTGAACAATAAGCCTAGAAGTTATGTTAAGAAGTTAGGACAACCACTTATTGGTGGCTGAGGGAATTGTATTGGTCTCACAAAAATGTATGTTGGGAAAACAACATGAACTGTTGTTCAGACACCGAATTAGAGTACAGTACTTTACAGGGATGGGATCTTCATTTAAATCCACATCATGGAGTTACTGTTCTTCTCATGTGGGTAAAATATTGAATGTACGTATGTTGAGGAGAAATGCACTTACATGATTGCTCTCAGATGGCTTGGTCATTTTGTTTGAACTTAAATCCATATGCTGATGTCTTTCCCTCTACATGCCATGATTGAGTCATAAGTGTTGCCGTTTGTTACATGGACATTGTGATTTGAGGATGTTACATAGACATTGTGATTTGAGGATGTTACATAGACATTGTGATTTGAGGATGTTACATAGACATTGTGATTTGAGGATGTTACATAGACATTGTGATTTGAGGATGTTACATAGACATTGTGATTTGAGGATGTTACATAGACATTGTGATTTGAGGACGCTGTCTTAATCACTCCACTCATTTAAGCCCCTTTTAATTCTCCCCCTCAGTTTAGATGTCAGAAGACTTTGTTAAGCTGTTTGTATTTTGGTTTGTCTGTACCAATCAACCTCTCTGTAATACAAAGGGGAATATTTGTACTCCAAATATTACGCTCGGAAGGCCTTTCTCTTCTGCCAAAGGTTTATAACAACAATGACAACTAAACCCTTTTACACGTTTTGTTTGTATTTTCTCTTTCTGAATGACCAGACGCCTTGAACAGTCTGTTTGCTTTTGGCTGACTAGTTAAGTAGCATTTATGAGTGTTTGTCTGATTTTTATGTATCTTGTACTCAACTGAGATTTCGTGGTTATGCCAGAAGTCCTTGAGCCATGCCTTGTATAAGGGTGCTGTTCAAATAGCTTTAGTCTGTCAACTTAGGCATGCAATTTTACATAAATTGAATCATTAAAATTTGTCAAGTTTCTTTGGTTGAAAGTTTTGTATACATTTTTTTTTTAAAGTATAAAACCTCCAACCTCTTCAGTACAATAAAAAATACACTTTTTGCACAAGTGAATCTTCAGAGATCCATTTATGGGGAACTGTAGTGATTTCACTGAAGGACCAACATCATAGTTGTCATTTAACAAAGTTCCCCAGCTTAAAGGTTCATACTTTGTGTCCCTGCTGTTTTTGTTGACATAGTTACCCTTAATGGAGGATAATTGTACCTCAGGGCCGGTTGCTGTCACTGCAACGTAGTAATTATTGCTGGATGTTTTTCTCCCAAGTACTCAGGCATGGGCCTTTGATTTTAAATTGCTGGAAACAAAATAATTAAAGTAGCTTCTGCTCCAGAGATGCAGAATTGATTTCCCAACCTCATGAAGCACTTAAATTAAACTCACTTGAAGTTGAAATGCTTGTTAACAAAAACTTTACAGTATGTAATGATATCTATAGTGTATTTTATGTAGCTTACATTCTGCAGGGTTGACAACATTAACATCCTTGTGATTCAGTCACCATTGCCAAAAATAGGTTTTATTGTCAGATAAAACAGATTGGTACAGTGAAATGTGTTTTATAGGGTTGTGTCTTGCTCAACGGCACACTGACAGATTTTTCACGTTGTCGGTTCAGATATTCAAACCAACGACCTTTCAGTTGCTGGGCCAACGCTCTAACTGCTAGGCTACCTGCCACCCTAGCTGTATCTTTCAGAGAGTAGTTAGAGTTCGCTGATATTCACTTAGATGTGATAGTATATACATCAAAGATGGTGGATAAATAATATAGTTCACTCAGGTCGTTTCCATTGAAAAGAATGGTCAAGGTTCCTGTGTAAGTGGGCGTTCCCTGTTACGTGAGCATGCTTTCTCGTTCCTTCATGATCACTGGCATGCTCAATCGAGCTAGGGAACAGCCAGCTCTTATCTACTTATAGGGTGTGTTCGTCTACCCAGGTGTTGCCAGCCACCCCTCCGCTGGGCAGGGGCAATAAGTAGACCAGAGCGGCCCTGCCATGGCCAGAAAATGTTGTATATACTGCCTGTTTGTTTACAGTAGTATAATTACACTAATGAAATCATGGTGATAAGCCAATCTAATTTAAATGTATTTTCAGACAACACAGATCCTAAAGAGCAGCAGTTCTACGTAGCAGTTGGTCTGGGTTGATGCCAGTAAATTAGCAATGTGTGTATAGCCATATCTATCTACCTTCTGCAGGAGCAAGACAGTTTCTTTACTCCATAGAGGAAGATGTAAGGTATGATGCAGGTGTAAGAGGATGCGATGTAGCTGGCCACCTCCACCACTACGGAGGACGTGTGGATGTTGCTGGATATCCTCAGTAAGAGGTGGGTCACCCAGCACACCACAAACACAGTGGCCACAGCCACCACGCTCTTGGCTGCCCTCACCTGCGTGCCTGAGCCTGGGCTGAGCTTAGCTGGAGGCTGGGAGGTCCTCTGGCGATCAGGTGAAGCTCTGACTCTGCTGTCATCAACCTCAACCTGGTAGAGGGGGGAACTGATTGAGCTGTGTACAACAGAGGGTCCTGCACAAGGTAGGACAGAGCAGGAGACACCAGGCAGGTTGGGGCGGATATCTGAAATCCTCTGGTTTCTAGAACTCTGAGGGAAAACTGGAGAAGTAACCATTGGTAAATCTGCCTCTTTATCACATGTCTTGATGCCTGTTTCATCATATTTCTCTGAGACGTCCATCTTCTCCCGCTTGTTAGGTAGAGCATTATCTGTCCCCTTGTGAAGGTCTGAAGTCAGGCCCTTGATACGCATCTGGTTCCTTAGCAGAGTGATCACAATCTGGATGCTGGAGAACACTATACCAGCGATGGGGAGGGCGTTAGCAAGGGTCAGATACAATGTCTCATAGGTCTGCCTTGCAGTTTGGGAGGGAAATACTTCTATACAGTCCTTGTGGCTCTCATTCCCACTGTCCACCTGGACAAAGAAGAAGTGTGGAACACTGAAGACCCCAGCCACTGTCCAGCTGCCAGCCAGGAGATAGGCTACGAGACGGAGGCTATCTAGCTGGACCGGAGCTCCTCCACGTTTCAGAGAGCCCACCAGCTTCTGGTACCAGAACACACTAATAAACAAGGTGGAGAAGATACTGCTGGTCTCCGACACGTCCGAGCAGAACCGGAACACACCGCAGTAGGCTTCCCCCAGGAACCAGCGGCCAGCAAAGTCAGCCATGGTATCGGGGAGATCCACCAGGTAGTTGGTGATGAGGTTGGAGATGGCCAGGTTGATGAAGAGGAGCTCGTTGGTGCGGAGATGGGACTTAGGTCCAGGGAGAGAGCGGAGACCCAGCCAGTTGTTCCCCAGGATCCCTAGTAGGCACATCAGCCCTCGGATTAAGGCTTCGATCCAATCCTTTGCATCCATCACATCTGAGGCATCTATGTCTGAGCCTTATTTGATGGCTCAACATGTATAAGGGATGTTAATATCATGCTTCAGGTCCAACCCCACAACAAGTCCTTAGAGACTCAACCTCACATTTGCTATACATTTCTTGTCTTCAGTACTTGGAGAACACAAGAGGCTCATTGTATCCCAATACAGAAGAGAAAAACCTAACTGAACTTGGATCAGTGGAAAGGAGTAACCTGACCACCATATACTGTACCAGGGTGTGAATAGCCTATGTTTAGGTTGTTAGTATTCAATTATGTACAAATGTGTAATATTCTATCTCTGACTATAGTGCAACATTATTGTCCATTTCTAATGACACAAATGCATTTCCATGGTAAAGCAAATTACATTTTTAATCAAGAGTATGGCTATGAAATTAAATAATTGTTGTATTTTTTTGGTTAACATACAGCACAACGTGGTCTAGCCTGCTATAGTGTAGTTTACGTCATCCATTCTTTCCCCCCGTCGAAAACCCCACAAACAGAGCCTTGGCCAGTACGCAGCGCGGCTTCGCTAAGTTTTTCGGGACCAGTCGGGACTGTGGGATTTCCAAGACGGTCACAGTTCATTGGACTTTTTCACCATGCATTCGTTTGCATTTGATCCATCGAAAACCAGGACAGAGATCAGGACATAGAAGAGTGGGAATACATCGTATCGTGGATCATTATTTTATCTTGGTGTAATCGTTTCGTTAGAATAAACTGCTGATGTTTGTGGAAAGTAGGCTACAGAATGCCCACCAGCGGCGATGAGAGAATTAAAGGCAGCGCGTTTATTCCAGTGTCCACTGCTGCCGTACTCCTCGTTGGGTCCACCACTTTATTCTTCGTATTTACGTAAGTTGACCACTATGCCTCCTTCAGGAAAAGTAGTTAATAACAGACACTAATGTAGGCCTACCCTTTTAAACTACAGTATACTATTCCATACATTAAGTGGTCTGGAGATTTAAAGATAATTCAATGGATAAGGCAATGAGCATGCACGTTTACTCCAAACTGTAGCTTTCTCCAGTGAAATATTGGGATAAAATAGGTTATGTTGCTCACGCACTATGCAAACTAGTATAAACATTTTAAGGCGCGTCCACATTCGGAAGTTCGAACATTCCCCAGTATTATTGTAGCGTTCAATCGGACAGAAGTGTAACGATGACACCATTTTGGGGGGTGAGAAAAAGCAATTTAGTAAAAAGACCTCAAAAAATATTCTGGTGTAATTTTATTTGCATATCAATATGCAATATTATTCATAAAACAGTTCAGCAATACTGTACCCAAAGCTGTCCATTAGGAGTTACCAGTGGTGGAAAAATGACCCATTTGTCATACTTGAATAAAAGTAAAGATACCTTAATAGAAAATGACTCAAGTAAGACTGAAAGTCACCCAGTAAAATACTACTTGAGTAAAAGTCTAAAAGTATTTGGTTTTAAATATACCTAAGTATCAAAAGAACATGTAATTGGTAAAATATACATAAGTATCAAAGTAAAAGTATAATTTCTAATTCTTTATATTAAGCAAGCCTGAAGGCACTATTTTCTTGTTTTTTATTTGTTTACATATAACCAGGGGCACACTCCAACACTCAGACATAATTTACCAAAGAGTCATGTGTGTTTAGTGAGTCAGCCAGATCAGAGGCAGTAGGGATGACCAGGAAGGGCTATTCTCTTGATATGTGGGTGAATTGGACCATTTTCTTGTACTGCCAACATTCAAAGTGTAACTTTTGGGTGTCAGGGAAAATGTATGGAGTAAAAAGTACATTTTTTTAGGAATGTAGTAAAGTAAAAGTACACTACTTGACCAAAAATATGTGGACACCTGCTCGTCGAACATCTCATTACAAAATCATGGGCATTAATATGGAGTTGGTGTCCCCTTTGCTGCTATAACTGCCTCCACTCTTCTGGGAAGGCTTTCCACTAGATGTGGGAACATTTCTGCAGCCACAAGCGCATTAGTGAGGTCGGGCACTAATGTTAGGCGATTAGGCCTGGCTCGCAGTCGGTGTTCCAATTCACCCCAAAGATGTTCGATGGGGTTGAGGTCAGGGCTCTGTGCAGGCCAGTCAAGTTCTTCCATGCCGATGTCGATAAACCATTTCTGTATGGACCTTGCTTTGTGCACAGGGCATTGTCATGCTGAAAAAGGAAAGGGCCTTCCACAAACTGTTGCCACAAAGTTGGAAGCACAGAATCGTCTAGAATGCCATTGTGTCATTTAGCGTTAAGATTTCCCTTTACTGGCAGTGTTCTGGCATCCACCAAACCCAGATTCATCGTCGGACTGCCAGATGGTGAAGCGTGATTCGTCACTCCAGAGAACACGTTTCCACTGCTCCAGTGTCCAATGGCGGCGAGCTTTACACCACTCCAGCCGATGCTTGGCATTGCGCATGGTGTTCTAAGGTTGTGTGCGGCTGCTCAGCCATGGAAACCCATTTCATGAAGCTCCCGACCGAAACATTTCTTGTGCTGACGTTGCTTCCAGAGGCAGTTTGGAACTTGGTAGTGAGTGTTGCAACTGAGGACAGACGATTTTTACGCGCTACACACTTCAGCACTCGGCGGTCCCGTTCTGTGAGCTTGTGTGGCCTACCATTTCGCGGCTGAGTTGTTGTTGCTCCTAGATGTTTCCACTTCACACTTCACACTTCACAGCACATATAGTTGACCGGGCAGCTCTAGCAGGGCAGTAATTTGACGAACTGACTTGTTGGAAAGGTGACATCCTATGACAGTGCCACGTTGAAAGTCACTGAGCTCTTCAGTAAGGCCATTGTACTGCCAATGTTTGTCTAAGGAGATTGCATGGCGGTGTGCTCGATTTTATACACCTGTCAGCAACAGGTGTGGCTGAAACAGAAACATGCATTTGTATATATAGCGTATAAATTCTCCAAAATTGTAAAGTACAAGAACCCTCCAAAAAAGACTTTAGTACTTTAAAGTATTTTTACTCAAGTATTTTACGCCACTGGTAGTTACATTTCATTGCCTAATATCATGTTGATCCTCTTAATCTGAGCTACTGTGGGCTATTTGAATTTGGTATGGGGACTGTGTTAAGAGGCTATTTAACCGTTAGGCCTGTCTCAGGCCATTTTCTACTTAGGCTATACTCAAATGTTCGGATGATGATGTGGTTCAGTGGTTGATATAATAACTGGGTCCTGATCCGGAAACATAAATATCATGACCCCAAACACACCTCTCAGAGCTATAGCCTACACCAGCATGCCCCAAGTGATGTCACAATTTATTCCTAAATCCCTTTATCTTCTTCCAGAGTGCAATGATGCTGAGAACTTAGTCAGGTATATTTCCTAGAAGTCAGACTGGGTCAGTTTAGGTTCCCGAATGAATCCCTTGTTTTCTCAAAACAACCTTTTAGAAATGTGAGGATCACTGCCAACATTATCCCCTAGATTGCTAGTAGAGCCTTGGTGAGTAGACCTAATACCATAACAGCTGTTAACCAAGTCCACTGACCCCTGACCTCTGTAGCCAGATATGTCCAAGTTCCCTCCTCTGTTGTTTTTCAAGCAAAGTTTAAATTGGGTCCTCTAGCACAGTGGTATTCAAACATTTTCAGCGGGGACCCATTTTTTTACTCCACCACAAATCTAATGACACAAGCTCAAAATCAGTACATTTAGATTTTCACATCAACAATTAACCTTCAATTCATTACACTTTCATCTCTCTTATCAAAAATAAATAGAACCAATAAATACATTTACTCAATAAAAAACATTTGTGTATTGTCCCATAAAATAAACTGTACACTTAATGTTTGGTTCCCTCCAAAAAGTATTATTAACCCCGCAACCCCAACATTGAATACCAGTGCTCTAGCATATGTGAAGTTTAGGACTTTCTGGTCGATGCCCTTTGATTCCCCCATCTGTGGAACTAGTGTTGAAACTAAGGGTCCTGAATCTTGGAATCTTGCAAGAGGAGTAGAGACCGTTGTCTTCTGGTCAAATCAAATCTTATTTGTCACATACTTTGTAAAGTATGTGTTTGGTCCGGGCAGCTCCGGACTGAAGGGCAGCTCCGGACTGAAGGGCAGCTCCGGACTGAAGCAAACAATGGTCAGGGCGTGACAGACATCTATGTCATTGTCGCCCGGGAGCAGTTGTTTGGGGTTTACTGCCTTGCTCAAGGGCGAACCGCAGGTTTTTTCCAACTTGCCGGCTTGGGATTCGAACCAGTGACCTTTCGGTAACTGGCCGGCCCAATGCTCTTAAACGCTAGGGCTATTGCACTGTGGTTATTATTGCAGATTTCTCTGAAGATTGAAGATCACCAACAAGAGAGAATATAACTTTCTGAAAACGTTCCCAGTGAGAGATTTCACTATAATAAAGCATAGTGTCTACAGAAAGTATTCAGACCCATTCACTTTTTCCACATTTTGTTACGTTACAGCCTTATTCTCAAATGGATATTAAAAAATCCTCAGCAATCTACAGACAATACCCCATAATGACAAAGTGAAAAATGTTTGCAAATGTATTAAAAATAAAAACAAAAATACCTTATTTACATAAGTATTCAGACCCTTTGCTATGAGAGTCACCTGAGGTAAATTCAATTGATTGGACATGATTTGGAAAGGTACACACCTGTCTATATAAGGTCCCACAGTTGACAGTGCATGTCAGAGCAAAAACCAAGCCATGAGGTTGAAGGAATTGTCCGTAAAGCTCAGAGACAGGATTGTGTCGAGGCACAGATCTGGTGAAGAGTACCAAAAAATGTCTGCGGTATTGATGGTACCCAAGAACACACTGGCCTCCATCATTCTTAAATGGATTAAGTTCGGAACCACCAAGACTCTTCCTAGAGCTGGCCGCCCGGCCAAACTGAACAATCAGGGGAGAAGGGCCTTGGTCATGGAGGTGACCAAGAACCCGATGGTCACTCTGACACAGCTCTGGAGTTCCTCTGGAGAGATGGGAGAACCTTTCAGAAGGACAACCATCTCTGCAGCACTCCACCAATCAGGCCTTTATGGTAGAGTGGCCAGACGGAAGCCACTCCTCAGTAAAAGGCACATAACAGCCCGCTTGCTGTTATGTGCCCAGAAGGCCCCTAAAGACTCTCAGACCATGAGAAACAAGGTTCTCTGGTTTGATTAAACCAAGATTGAACTCTTTGGCCTGAATTCCAAGAGTCACGTCTGGAGGAAACCTGGCACCAACCCTACGGTGAAGCATGGTGGTGACAACCCTACGGTGAAGCATGGTGGTGGAAGGGTCATGCTGTGGGGATGTTTTCAGCGGCAGGGACTGGGAGACTAGTCAGGATCGAGGCAAAGAAGAAGGTTGCAAAGTACAGAGAGATCCTTGATGAAAACCTGCTCCAGAGTGCATCATACCCAAGAAGACTCGAGGCTGTAATTGCTGCCAAAGGTGCTTCAACAAAGTACAGAGTAAAGAGTCTGAATACTTATGTAAATGTTTTTATTTTTTATAAATTAGCAAACATTTCTTAAAACCTGTTTCTGCTTTGTCATTATGGGGCATTGTGTGTAGATAGATGATGGAAAAAACAATTTCATACATTTTAGAAGAAGGCTGTAACCTAACAACATTTGGAAAAAGTCAAGGAGTCTGAATACTTTCCGAAGGCACTGTATGTCTGAATTGTCTATTCCATGAACAGCCATTCCTCATAGATAAGGTCATGTTTAAACAGAGTGGTCCAGCCCAATCACACAAGCTCTTTGTTTTCCCTTTCACTCAGGAAGCAGTGGAGGCCCGTTTCATCAACACTTTGCAGGAAGCACATTTATTTACTTGGACATGACCCCAGATCTTTGGGAACCACCCTTTGCTGTAAATTATATAATTATTTGGCAGCAGCAGAAGAAATGGAATCTGGAGGGACAACCTTTTTCCATTACATCATATGTAGGCCTACATTACTGTTAGACAGGCCTTTACCGAGAGAAGGACTGGTCAATCTGTGTCCATCTGTCTGTCTGCTCTGTCAGCAGGGACAGTGTCTTAGTTCCTTTAAAAGCAGGGATGGACAGATTACAGCTCCTGCCGGTGTCTCAACCAAATACAAGCCCACCTTAGTACCACTGAGGAAAAGGGACCTTGGTTGTCTCCCGTCATAAGATCAACCTTGGTTCAGCCAAGGAGTGGGGAGGTGGGGGTGAGGGTACATTTGGGCACCTCGGGGTTTGTAGTATATGGCTAATATACCACGACTAAGGGCTGTATCCAGGCATTCCGTGTTGCGTTGTGCATAAGAACAGCCCTTAGCCGTAGTATATTGGCCATATACCACACCCCCTCAGGCCTTATTGCTTAATTTCTCCACGCGGGATGGACATTTGACTTCTGCTTTTATCCTATTCACAAAAGACATACAAAGGCCAAAGGGCCTTGGATAAAGCTACAGAATGTAATTTTGTATGTTTGATTGTTGGTGCAGTAGAATGAATGTAGTTTTTTTTTTAAAGCTAGTTTTTTTTTATAAAGCTACATTCATTGGACATTCAAGCATCACTAAACACTTATAGTGTTTGGTACTAAGGGTAGAACCACAAACAAGCAAAGATTCTCACAAATGGTAACGTCAATGGTGTTTCCTAGTAACAATTTGTCAGTTAATCTCAACATTTGATGTAGCTGAGATGTGGCAAAGTTCTGTACGTAGAAGCCTTCTTGACCTTTCATTCTGAGTTAATTATGGGACCATGTGCAGAGGGGAGGAAGTCAGATGTGATACACACCCGTAGTGGGTCAGATATTTATAGAATAACACTCCACTCTATCCTTCCCTCCCCACCCAAACAAACATTTCGTTTTTTTCCCACATACACATCAATCCCTACACATACAACACTATTATATGTAATATAAATATATCGTTGATATTCAAGCCATAGTTTTTATAGTTCAATGAAGTAGTCTCTCCAAACCATCTTATAACAGTGCTATGTGTTCATTCAGTGTAATCAATTGTGGCTAAAGCCAATTCATACAGTACCTTCCATAGGTCTGATGATCATATCTTATTCAACATGTCTAACATCCATGAGATGTTCAAGGAGCTGTAGTTGTGAGAATCTCTAATGCTCTCCTCTGCTTGCTGCTTGACCGATGTGACACTGGTGGTGTTGACTAGCTGACCAACAGCTGGGCTCTTCTCAGGCATGGCAGTGTGCAGATTGGACAGTCTCAGCAGCAGTTTACCCTTCTGGATGATTTAATACTGCTCTGCAGTCTGTTTCATTAGGCGCAGGGCAGGGGCTTGTCTACCCGCCTGGCCACACTGCAGCGTGAGGAACTCTCCATGTGCAGTTGCTCCAGATGGTCACAAACCAATGATGGTCCAGGCAGCAGGCCCACTCATGCAAAGGCTTCCACAGGAATAATCCCTTTGATAAGAAAACAATCAGTCGCGGGCCGACCCTCCGCACTCATCCCAAATGACTTTGACTGATTTCTACTTATTTGGAACGCATTATCATTATCTTCCATACTGTGCTCATTTAGTATTTTTAGGTGATGTATCCATTATTTGACAGATGGGTGAAGGGGTAGAGGAATCGACCAGATAAATCATTTGTTTTAAAAAGATGAACAGTGCCAGTATACTTATTCCGAATTGCCTTTTTGGCTCCTTGTTTCCCCCATGACCCATTGGTCTTGCTGGAATAGGAGGACGGTGAAAGTGGTATGCAGGCACATGAACACCACTCCAGACTGACTGGGCTTGATACCTACTATTTAGTGATGCCCAGCTGGCAGCTACCCCTGAATCTGCCAACTTAATCCACATTTCCTATTTATACTGTAGGGTGGCTAGACTTGCAAGTACAGTATACTATAGATATACTTGGACAAGTACAGTATACTGTAGATATACTGGGACAAGTACAGTATGGACTCTGTGTAGTACAAGGGTACAGTATAATGTATAGTACAAGGGTACAGTATTATGCACATATCCATGTAATCTAGCTCTGTTATGACAATTTAAGTACATCTCAAACATGACCACATTTAGTGAAATGTTTCTTCAGAGAAGACATAGATATAAATCCCCTCCTCCAGCTTTGTGAACCTACTGTTCTGTTCCCCTCATTAATCTGGTTTACTCAGTAGTACAATTAGGTGTTAATCTGTTTCAATTAAAGGCCCAGTGCAGTCAAAAACATCTATATATATTTACACACTATGAGGTTGGAATAATACTGTTAAATTGTGGAAATTATGATAATGCCTTTTTAGTGTAAGAGCTGTTTGCAAAGACCGACTAAAATGTCAGCCTGTTTTGGTGGAATGGAGTTTTGGCCTGCCTGGTGCCAACACCAGGCGGTAAATTAGTTTATAGACCAAAAAGAAAGAGAGTTCCAAACATCTCTGCCAACAACGTCTAGTTTTCCGTTTTCCCCTACCCACTCAGACCACTCCTAGACACTCCTAGCAAAATTCTTGCTTGAGAAATTTCTCTTTGCTAAAAGGCTCTTTTTTTAAAAACTTTTTTTTCCTTTTTGACCATTTTAATTGAAAACAATCACAGTAAGGTACTTAGTTGCTACCCAGAGATAATTTGATATTGAGATAAAACTGCTGCGTTGGGCCTTTAAGTAAATCCTTATAGAGGAGCATTACTCTGACAGATCTTCATACACAGCTGTTTCTCCAGTACATAACTATACTGTACTTGCCTTTGAAGGCTGTCTTTAAAGGCAGTCATGTCTGTTGCAGCTGTATAGGTGATGGAGTATGTATGGTTTATTTTATTCTATGTGCATGGAATGGGGTCTTTTGGGCTGTGTGTGCTGCTGACCGCTGACAGCAGGTTCTGTGTGTTTGGCGTCTGATGCGAGGATGCCACCATTGTGGGCTGGCAGAGTGGTCTGTAATCCAGAGTCCCTAATCCTGGGATTATTGGGATTGCAGCTGGCATTGCATTACCAGGCATTCCTTCCGGGGTAACCACCTTCCCCCACACTCTCATCCTAACTGGGGCTGTTCTGTAGGGGTTGGGGATCTTGCACTATGCTGGGCTGGAGCTAGAGCTGGGGAAGGGACTCTAAATTTGGTCAAAATGTTGTCTGTTTCACAGTCTTCACAGTCACGGTCAGTCTAAAGATATTCCATTGGAGTTCAGTTCACACATACAGTGCATTCAGAAAGTATTCAGACCCCTTAACTTTTTCCACATTTTGTTACGTTACAGCCTTATTCTAAAATTGATGAAATAAAAAAATGTCCCTCATCAATCTACACATAATACCCCATAATGTCAAAGCGAAAACAGGTTTTTAGAAATGTTTGCAAATATATTTGCTATGAGACTCGAAATTGAGCTTAGGTGCATCCTATTTCCATTGATCATCCTTGAGATCTTTCTACAACTTGATTGGAGTCCACCTGTGGTAAATTCCATTGGTTGGACATGATTTGGAAAGGCACACACCTGTCTATATAAGGTCCCACAGTTGGCAATGCATGTCAGAGCAAAAATCCAGCCATGAGGTCGAAGAACACTGAAAAAAAAAAGTTTAGAACCAAGACTCTTCCTAGAGCTGGCTGACCGGCCAAACTGAGCAATCGGGGGAGAAGGGTCAAGAACCCGATGATCACTCTGACAGAGCTCCAGAGTTCCTCTTTGGAGATGGGAGAACCTTCCAGAAGGACAACCATTTCTGCAGCACTCCATCAATCAGGCCTTTATGGTAGAGTGGCCAGACGGAAGCCACTCCTCAGAAAAAGGCACATGACAGCCCATTTGGAGTTTGCCAAAAGGCACTTAAAGGACTCTCAGACCATGAGAAACAAGATTCTCTGCTCTGATGAAACCAAGATTGAACTCTGTAATGTGAATGTCAAGCATCACGTCTGGAGGAAACCAGGCATTACTCATCACCTGGCCAATACCATCTCTATAGTGAAGCATGGTGGTGGCAGCATCATGCTGTGGGTATGTTTTTCAGCGGCAGAGACTGGAAGACTAGTCAGGATTGAGGGAAAGATGAATGGAACAAAGTACAGAGTCATACCCAATAAGACTCGAGGCTGTAATCGCTGCCAAAGGTGCTTCAACAAAGTACTGAGTAAAGGGTCTGAATACTTATGTAAATGTGATATTTATTTTTATTAATTTGCAAAAATGTCTAAAAACCTGTTTTTGCTTTATCATTATGGGGTATTGTGTGTAGATTGATGAGGGGAAAAAAAACTATTTAAGCAATTTTAGAATAAGGCTTTAACGTAAAGAAATCTGGAAAAAGGGAAGGGGTCTGAATACTTTCAGAATGCACTGTACACGTTCTGCCCTCGTCACATCCTGACCCTTGACATTTGCAGCTTTGGGTCATGTGGGGTGGAGGAGCCGTCCAGTTTCTGTTTTCACACTGATCACGGTCCTGTTACTGTCACTGTTACAGTCATAGTCATTAATACACAGTCTGCACTTCAATGGCATACCACACTACTGCTGTTGTTATTGTCCCTAAAAATAAAATACCCACAGGAAGGAGATGATAATACCAGTTGTGATAATGTAAGAGGCCCAAAGTTTTTCAAGTGAAGATAAACTCTTCACAGCAGCATGGCTTTGAACTCAATTTCACTGTACAATACATTCAGTCTTAAAATGCAGATAATGCATAGGTTACTCCTGCTGAAATGTAATCATTATACTGTAATTCACTTTGCCTTTTATCTGCGTCTCCTTCAGAAACCCTGATTAATGTACAGAGCCTCTTTTTAATCTCACACTGTAGATACTGTATATAATCATGGAATCCTCTCAGCAAATCTAATTCTCTAGTTTTAAACATATTTGCTTTATGGCAGTGCAAACGCCATGAAGTTCGACATCAGACTGAATTTGGCATTGCCAAGTTCGGAAACTAGTGTATGTTTTGGACAGTAAAACAATACAAATGTATTCAATTACATTTTCCTGCTGAGGCAACCAAATATTTATGATAATGACTGTTGATTGATTCTTACACTGAGCCAAAGAGCTATAGATTTATACCCCTTTGAACACATTCAACCTAGGTATATTACTGGGTTTGTGCTGTGTGTATACTTTGAGTGTGCTGTGTGTATACTGTGAGTGTAATGTGTGTATACTGTGAGTTTAATGTGTGTGTACTGTGAGTGTAATGTGTGTATACTGTGAGTGTAATGTGTGTATACTGTGAGTGTAATGTGTGTGTACTGTGAGTGTAATGTGTGTATGCTGTGAGTGTAATGTGTGTATACTGTGAGTGTAATGTGTGTATACTGTGAGTGTAATGTGTGTATACTGTGAGTGTAATGTGTGTGTACTGTGAGTGTAATGTGTGTATACTGTGCGTGTAATGTGTGTATACTGTGAGTGTAATGTGTGTGTACTGTGAGTGTAATGTGTGTGTATTGTGAGTCCACTGAACTGCATCTTGCCTCTGTCCCAGGTGCCCGTGGCTGGCAGTGACTGTGTCAATCTACGTACCACCATGCAGTGCCATACTGTTCTTCCTTGTCTTGGCCAACTTCACCATGGCAACCTTTATGGATGCAGGCGTTCTCCCCATGGGTGAATAACTACTATACTATGCACAAGTCTATTCAGTACTGTAAATTACAGTTGGTGGGCATGTAGTTGTTCAACTGTATTGAATTATTGTCTACTAGTTATAACATACTAGCTACTAACTGGATTTATTCTTGAATAGAATGATAAACTACGCCAGATGTACACTACCATTCAATAGTTTGGGGTCACAGAAATGTCCTTGTTGTTGAAAGAAAAGCAAATTTTTTGTCCGTTAAAATAACATCATATTGATCAGAAATACTGTGTAGACATTGTTAATGTTGTAAATGACTATTGTAGCTGGAAACGGCAAATTCTTTATGGAATATCTACATAGGCTTCAACTGTCAGGATTCATTAAATAGTACCCGCAAAACACCAGTCTCAATGTCAACAGTGAAGAGGTGACTCTGGGATGCTGGCCTTCTAAGCAGAGTTCCTCTGTCCAGTGTCTGTGTTCTTTTGCCCATCTTAATCTTTTATTTTTATTGGCAAGTCTGAGATATGGCTTTTTCTTTGCAACTCTGCCAAGAAGGCCAGCGTCCCAGAGTCGCCTCTTCACTGTTGACGTTGAGACTGGTGTTTTGCGGATACTATTTAATGAAGCTGCCAGTTGAGGACTTGTGAGGCGTCTGTTTCTCAAACTAGACACTCTAATGTACTTGTCCTCTTGCTCAGTTGTGCAACGGGGCCTCCCACTCATCTTTCTATTCTGTTTAGAGCCAGTTTGCGCTGTTCTGTGAAGGGAGTAGTACACAGCGTTGTACGAGATCTTCAGTTTCTTGGCAATTTCTCGCATGGAATAGCCTTCATTTCTCAGAACAAGAATAGACTGACGAGTTTCAGAAGAAAGGGCTTTGTTTCTGGCTGTTACGGCTCTCGTTTGTGGTAGGAAGAGTGGACCAAGACGCAGCGTGGAAAGTGTTAATGATTTTTTATTCAAAAACACTCAAACAAAATAACGAAAGCGAACAGTTCTGTCAGGCAAAAAACACTGAACAAGATCCCACAAAACCCAAAAGGAAAATGACAACTTATATATGATCCCCAATCAGAGACAACGATAGACAGCTGCCTCTGATTGGGAACCATACTCAGCCAAAAACACAAAGAAATAGAAAACATAGATTTTCCCACCCGTGTCGCACCCTGACCTAACCAAACATGGAGAATAATAAGGATCTCTAAGGTCAGGGCGTGACACTGGCCATTTTGAGTCTGTAATCGAACCGACAAATGCTGATGCTCCAGATACTCAACTTGTCTAAAGAGGGCTAGTTTTATTGCTTCTTTAATCAGAACAACAGATTTCAGCTGTGCTAACATAATTGCAAAAGGGTTTTCTAATGATCAATGAGCCTTTTAAAATTATAAACTTGGATTAGCTAACACGGCGTGCCATTGGAACACAGGAGTGATGGTTGCTGATAATGGGTCCCTGTACGCCTATGTAGATATTCCATAAAAAAAAAAAATCTGTTTCCAGCTACGATAGTCATTTACAACATTAACAATGTCTACATTGTATTTCTGATCAGGTGTTATTTTAATGGACAGAAAATGTGCTTTCCTTTCAAAAACAAGGACATTTCAATGTGACACCAAACTTTTGAACGGTAGTGTATATCTAGTGTTACCCCACTCCCAGTGTTGTGCCATTGATCTGTAGTTCATGTTGAGCTGTGTATTTGTGTTTCAGCTAATGAGGACGAGGACAAGGACGATGACCTCCTCGCTCCGCTCTACAAGAATGTGGACGTGAAGGGTGTCCAGGTCAGGCTGAAGTGGTGTGCCTCCTGCCACTTTTACAGACCTCCACGATGCTCCCACTGCAGTGTCTGTGACCACTGTGTAGAGGTGAGAGAGGGAGAGGGAAGGAGGAGAAAGGGAGGGAGGGTTAGAAAGCGATAAAAGGAGAGAGGGAGGAAAGGGAGACAGAACAAGCAAGGGGTAGTGGAGAGGGGGATGACGGGGTGGTGGGGAGGAAGGGGGAGAATGGGGTGGTGGAGAGGGGGAGGGCGGGGTGGTGGGGAGGGGGAGGACGGGGTGGTGGGAGGAAGGGGGAGGAAGGGGTGGTGGGGAGGAAGGGGGAGGAAGGGGTGGTGGAGAGGGGGAAGAAGGGGTGGTGGAGAGGGGGAGGAAGGGGTGGTGGGGAGGAAGGGTTGTTGGAGAAGGGTAGGAAGAGGTGGAGGAGAGGGTGATGAGGGAGGGTGGAGGGAGGGTGTGCTGTAGTTGTTGAAGGGGAGGGTGGGTCTGAGTAGGGTCAATAGTGTGTGTGGCTGTAGGGTAATGGTGGATGGGGGAGAGAGAATGATGGAGGGATAGAGGGGGAGGGGTGAGAGAGAGAGGGATCACATTAATCAGGTTAATCCCTTTCCCCCAATCCTTTATTGTCCCTGGAACGGAGAGAGATATTTAAAAAGCGTTGGGACAATCTGTGTGTGTACACTGAGGTATATTAAGACAGCTAAGTGCATATCAACATTTGTATGATTTTTGACTTCTGATGATAATGTTTTTTCATTGTCCAATCATTATCAATACCATGTGTAAGTGGCTAGCTAGACCACTCCAAAATACTGTTTGTAGCATGGATACACAATGTTGGACAGAGTCATGTAAAGTAGGCTGCTACAATATGTTGTCATAATTCTCAGAGTGATTGAATGTTTTATCTAATGTTGTATTCCATTGTGTCATAATCCCATGCAGGACTTTGACCACCACTGTCCCTGGGTGAACAACTGTATCGGGAGGCGGAACTACCGCTACTTCTTCCTGTTTCTCCTGTCACTCACGCTGCACATGGTGGGCGTGTTCTCCGGTGGCCTGCTCTACATTCTACACCATCAGGAAGACCTGTGGAAGCTTCACTGTACTGTCACGTATCCTTACTTACACGCACTCTGTGTTCTCTGTGTACTCTGTGTACTCTGTGTACTCTGTGTGTGTGTGTGTGTGTGTGTGTGTGTGTGTGTGTGTGTGTGTGTGTGTGTGTGTGTGTGTGTGTGTGTGTGTGTGTGTGTGTGTGTGTGTGTGTGTGTGTGTGTGTGTGTGTGTGTGTGTGTGTGTGTGTGTGTGTGTGTGTGTGTGTGTGTGTGTGTGTGTGCAGTATGATCATGGTCATTCATTTGTAAAGCTTCCTAAAGAGAGCTGTTGAGTCTCCTTTACTGCTGCGTCCAGGTTGGTGGTGATGAGTGTATCAGGTCTGTTCTTCATTCCTGTCCTGGGCCTCACAGGGTTCCACCTCTATCTGGTGTCTAGGGGCAGAACCACCAATGAACAGGTCAGACAAACCCTGGGCTGTACTTCATTCCATGTAACTCATGCTTTTAAATGACTAGATAAACGGTTTCTGTACTATATAATGGGGTGACTCTAGGTTGAGTCCACACTTTAATTATGAAATTGTTGGTGACTTTTTCACAGGTTACTGGGAAGTTTCAAGGAGGGGTCAACCCTTTCACTCTAGGTTGCTGTGGCAACTTGCAGTATCTCATATGTAGTCCCATCTCTCCAAAGTAAGAAACATTTCACGTTTTATGTAAACATCATGTACAGTATAATATATTGTAAACGGCCCCTAAATTGGAGCTCATTAACTCATCTGTTTGCTTGGACCATACCAGGTATACAGCGAGGCCCATTAAGAAATCAACAGTTCGCATCATGCCTCCTTTCCTGAGACCAGAGACTGACAGACAGATCCCAATTATTAGGGTCAGGGATATCGGCGTCCAGCGTCATGATCTCCAAAGTAAAGTAAGTCTGTCCACTCCAAATACCCTCAGTAGGGAAGATCCCCTATTCACACACACACACACACACACACACACACACACACACACACACACACACACACACACACACACACACACACACACACACACACACACACACACACACACACACACACACACACACATACAGCATCGTTATTAGACTTCATCAGCAGATCAGATATAATTAACTGTATTTCCTACTTTTCCGCTCTCAGCGCCTGTCCGCTGACGGTATGGACGAGCCAGATATTAAACGTCTGAGCACCCCACCCCCGCTGCACCCCAAACCAGACCCCAACCTGCTGAAGAGCCACCTAGCAGCCCTAGAGGGTAGGGTCACGTTACTAATCTGACAACCAAGCATACAGTACCTGTATTTATGCACCTCGTATTATAGATGACTTGAGGAAATGATCAGTCCAGAAACCCCTCAAACGGTCATCCACTGCTCTCAACACTGCATCATGGTGGTGACATTATTCCATGTACCATGAAAGGCTTGTGTTAAATTCCACATACATTACTGTCTCTCTCTGGACTAGGTTCAGTCCCACTAGATATGATGGTAATTCATTTCACATTTTGGTGAATATTAATCCTCCTTCCTCTGTTTCAGTTCCAGAGAGTAGTCTTCATCCCAAACCATTGATCCCTCCCCCTGGGCAGATCCTGCAGCAGCTCAGGCCAGCACTGCAGTCCCCCACCAAGCCAACACCACCCTTATCTGTCCAACAGGTCAGTTATATCATTCGCAATAATGACATCAGATACACTGTGCATTTCTTGCGCTGTGTTTGGAGCCGTTTTCACAGATCATGGTTGTGTTTTGTGGTTTGAGAGCTCTCTGACGGTCTGTTATATGTTGTGGTTGTGGTTGTGTCTAGGTGGCACTAGATCAACAGGGGGGCAGCAGTAGAGGTCATTACTTGTCATCAGAACCCATCCTGGCCAGAGTGGACCAGCAGCTAGCCTTCCAGTCGGGTCCCATGTCCGCTCCGCACCAGCTCAACTCTCTCACCCTTAGCACCCGCTTCCTCACCCATGAACACGCCTATCGACATGGAAACAAGCTGCCGGCCTTGCACTCAGAAGGTCTGATCTCCCACCAGGCGTCTCCGGGCGGGATCCCCCCTCACAACCCCCTGTCCAGCCGCAGCAGCCTCTCCTACAGCAACCTGATGAACCCAGGTGACCCTAACTACATGCCCCAGCGAGGGGGACCGCCACTTCACTACCACCCCCACTTCTTGACCCTGGGCCCTGATGGCAGTGTGCTGCAGGGGTCCCCTTCACATGCCTACAGCCCCGTGTTCATGGGGGTCAGCAGACAATCTCCCCAGACAAGGGACACTTTACCCAGGGATCCCTCTCTACGGGACCTCACCCCTCAGGCCCTCACCCCTCAGGCCCTGATGCACAGGGACCTCTCCCCACAGACCTTGATCCATCGGGAGGCCTCTCCGGTCCGCTACGATAACCTCTCCAAGTCCATCATGGCCTCCATCAAGGAGCGACGGGAGATGGAGGCGAGGGACAGGATGCTGCGGATGCAGGCCAGGTCCCAGGCCCTGTACGGCTGCCCAGACATGGGGGTCTACGACATCCCCAGCAGACGCAGCCTCCCTGCAGACAGCATGCGCCCCCCAGGTTCCCGCGCCCCCACCCCACCCTCATACGGCTCCAGGGAGTTCATGATGAGCACTGGTATTTTGGGGTACGGAGGTACAAGGTCGCCCCTCTCCAGTGTCTCATCATCCTCTCTGACCCGAGCCCCCAGGACTTCCAGCTCCCCCCTGCAGAGCAGCAGTAGCCTACAGAGTAAGGGTCGTTTCCCCTCCCCATCTTACCTCCCCCCAGACAGGCAGGCCAAGCCCTCACCCTCCTCCTGCACCCTGCCCCACACCCCCTCCTCTTCCTCTGCCCCATACGTCCCCCCAAAACGCCCCTCACTCATATGCGCCATGGAGGGCAAGGACTCAGCACCCTTGGCTTTCTCCAAATAGGAAACATTAAGTCTTCCTGAGGGTGTATGCAGCCAGTCAGCCACACCACTCTGCAGTGTTAGCCTGTATATCCACAACTTCCCAGCACGGTGTAAGTGTGTCTGTGTGGGAGGGTGTGGGAGTCGAGAGGACATCAATATGCAGTTATGGGAATAATTTTGTACAGATATTTATACTTGGTTCTCTTGCTAGACAAGGGTGTGTTTTGAATAAAGACTGAGTGTTAACCAACACCATATGCAGATATCTGATTCTCAGGACAGTGGCCAGTTGGCAGACAGTTGTGCCTCCTCATGTAGTCAAAGGAACCAATAACAGAGGAAATGTACAGAATACTTATCTTTGATTGTTGATATACAGTACCAGTCAAAAGTTTGGACACACCTACTCATTCAAAGGTTTTTCTTTATTTTTACTATTTTCTACATTGTAGAATAATAGTGAAGAAATCGAAACTATGAAATAACATATATGCAATCATGTATTAACCAAAAAAGTGTTAAACAAATATATTTTATATTTGAGATTCTTCAAAGTAGCCACCCTTTGCCTTGATGACAGCTTTGCACACTTTCATGAGGTAGTCACCTGTAATGCATTTCAATTAACAGTTGTGCCCTGTTAAAAAGTGTGGAATTTCTTTCCTTCATAATGTGTTTGAGCCAATCAGTTATGTTGTGACAAGGTAGGGGTGGTATACAGACGATAGCCCTATTTGGTTTAATACCAAGTCCATATTATGGCAAGAACAGCTCAAATAAGCAAAGAGAAATGACAGTCCATCATTACTTTAAGACATTTATTTTATTTATTTTTATTTATTTTACCAGGTAAGTTGACTGAGAACACGTTCTCATTTGCAGCAACGACCTGGGGAATAGTTACAGGGGAGAGGAGGGGGATGAATGAGCCAATTGTAAACTGGGGATTATTAGGTGACCATGATGGTTTGAGGGCCAGATTGGGAATTTAGCCAGGACACCGGGGTTAACACCCCTACTCTTACGATAAGTGCCATGGGATCTTTAATGACCTCAGAGAGTCAGGACACCCGTTTAACGTCCCATCCAAAAGACGGCACCCTACACAGGGCAGTGTCCCCAATCACTACCCTGGGGCATTGGGATATTTTTTAGACCAGAGGAAAGAGTGCCTCCTACTGGCCCTCCAACACCACTTCCAGCAGCATCTGGTCTCCCATCCAGGGACTGACCAGGACCAACCCTGCTTAGCTTCAGAAGCAAGCCAGCAGTGGTATGCAGGGTGGTATGCTGCTGATGGTCAGTCAATCTGAAACATTTCAAGAACTTTGCAGTCGCAAAAACCATCAAGCGCTATGATGAAACTGGCTCGCCACAGGAAAGGAAGACCCAGAGTTACCTCTGCTGCAGAGGATAAGTTAATTAGAGTTAACTGCACCTCAGATTGCAGCCCAAACAAATGCTTCACAGAGTTCAAGTAACAGACACATCTCAACATCAACTGTTCAGAGGAGACTGCGTGAATCAGGCCTTCATGGTTGAATTGCTGCAAACAAACCACTACTAAAGGACACCAATAATAAGAAGAGACTTGCTTGGGCCAAGAAACCCGATCAATGGACATTAGACCGGTGGAAATCCATCTAATTTGGTCTGATGAGTCGAAATGTGAGATTTTTGGTTCCAACCGTCGTGTCTTTGTGAGATGCAGAGTAGGTGAATGGATGATCTCCGCATGTGAGGTTCCCACCGTGAAGCATGGAGGAGAAGTTGTGATGGTGTGGGGGTGCTTTTTTTTATTTATTTTTTTATCCCCTTTTCTCCCCAATTTTCATGGTATCCAATCGCTAGTAATTACTATCTTGTCTCATCGCTACAACTCCCGTACGGGCTCGGGAGAGACGAAGGTTGAAAGTCATGCGTCCTCCGAAGCACAACCCAACCAAGCCGCACTGCTTCTTTAACACAGCGCGCCTCCAACCCGGAAGCCAGCCGCACCAATGTGTCAGAGGAAACACCGTGCACCTGGCCCCCTTGGTTAGCACGCACTGCTCCCAGCCCGCCGCAGGAGTCACTGGAGCGCGATGAGACAAGGAAATCCCTACCGGCCAAACCCTCCCTTACCCGGACGACGCTAGCCCAATTGTGCGTCGCCCCACGGACCTCCCGGTCGCGGCCGGCTGCGACAGAGCCTGGGGGCGAACCCAGAGACTCTGGTGGCGCAGTTAGCACTGCGATGCAGTGCTCTAGACCACTGCGCCACCCGGGAGGCCTGTGGGGGTGCTTTTCTGGTGACTGTTTGTGATTTAGTTAGAATTCAAGGCACATTTAACCAGCATGGCTACCACAGCATTTTGCATTGATACGCCATCCCATCTGGTTTGTGCTTAGTGGGACTATCATTTGTTTTTCAACAGGGCAATGAGTCAGGGCTATTTGACCAATAAGGAGAGTGATGGAATGCTGCGTCAGGTGACCTGGCCTCCACAATCACCCGACCTCAACCCAGTTGAAATGGTTAGGGATGAGTTGGACCACAGAGTGAAGGCAAAGCAGCCAACAAGTGCTCAGCATATGTGGGAACTCCTTCAAGACTGCTGGAAAAGCATTCCTCATGATGCTGGTTGAGAGAATGCCAAAAGTGTGCAATGCTGTCATCAAGGCAAAGGGTGGCTACTTTGAAGAATCTCAAATATAAAATATATTCTGATTTGTTTAACACTTTTTTGGTTACTACATGATTCCATATGTGTTATTTCATAATGTTGATGTCTTCACTATTATTCTACAATGTAGAAAATAGTCAAAATAAAGAAAAACCACTGGGTTTTTGAATGAGTAGGTGTGTCCAAACTTTTGACTGGTATTGTATGTGTTTTGGTATATGTGTTTTGGTATATCTGTTTTGATATATCTGTGTTTTGATATATCTGTTTGATAATGCTTTTGAGAAATAATGTCATGTGATGATGATGAGACATATTATTTTGCATCTGTTGAAGTCATGCTTTATTAATATTTTGTAGTTGTTTTGACAAATAAAAAAGTGACTGTTTTGTTCCTTTTTTTGTATTAGTTGTTGTTTTTGCCACCAGCTTCATGTCCACATCCCAAGTTCATCCCTAACCCAGGCTTCATGTACACATCCCCGTTCAAACCTAACCCTAACCCTAACCCTAGCTTCATGTCCACATCCCAGTTCATCCCTAACCCAGGCTTCATGTACACATCCCCGTTCATCCCTAACCCAGGCTTCATGTACACATCCCAAGTTCATCCCTAACCCAGGCATCATGTACACATCCCCGTTTAAACCTAACCCTAGCTTCATGTCCACATCCCAAGTTCATCCCTAACCCAGGCTTCATGTACACATCCCCGTTCAAACCTAACCCTAGCTTCATGTACACATCCCAGTTCAAACCAAACCCTAACCCTAACCCTAGCTTCATGTCCACATCCCAGTTCAACCCTAACCCTAGCTTCATGTCCACATCCCAGTTCAACCCTAACCCTAGCTTCATGTCCACATCCCAGTTCAAACCTAACCCTAGCTTCATGTACACATCCCAGTTCAAACCAAACCCTAACCCTAACCCTAGCTTCATGTCCACATCCCAGTTCAACCCTAACCCTAGCTTCATGTACACATCCCCGTTCAAACCTAACCCTAGCTTCATGTACACATCCCAGTTCAAACCAAACCCTAACCCTAACCCTAGCTTCATGTCCACATCCCAGTTCAACCCTAACCCTAGCTTCATGTCCACATCCCAGTTCAACCAGAACCCTAACCCTAGCTTCATGTCCACATCCCAGTTCAACCCTAACCCTAGCTTCATGTCCACATCCCAGTTCAACCTTAACCCTAGCTTCATGTCCACATCCCAGTTCAACCAGAACCCTAACCCTAGCTTCATGTCCACATCCCAGTTCAACCCTAACCCTAGCTTCATGTCCACATCCAAGTTCAACCTTAACCTTAGCTTCATGTCCACATCCCAGTTCAACCCTAACCCTAGCTTCATGTCCACATCCCAGTTCAACCAGAACCCTAACTCTAGCTTCATGTCCACATCCCAGTTCAACCCTAACCCTAGCTTCATGTCCACATCCCAGTTCAACCAGAACCCTAACCCTAGCTTCATGTCCACATCCCAGTTCAACCCTAACCCTAGCTTCATGTCCACATCCCAGTTCAACCCTAACCCTAGCTTCATGTCCACATCCCAGTTCAACCCTAACCCTAGCTTCATGTCCACATCCCCGTTCAACCAGAACCCTAACCCTAGCTTCATGTCCACATCCCAGTTCAACCAGAACCCTAACCCTAGCTTCATGTCCACATCCCAGTTCAACCAGAACCCTAACCCTAGCTTCATGTCCACATCCCAGTTCAACTCTAACTCTAGCCTCAACCAGAACTCTAACTCTTGCTTTATATCCACATTCCAGTTCAACCCTAATTCTGGCCTCAACCACAACTCTAACCCTAAACTCGGTTTATCTTACTTTTGATCCTACATTTGTCTTTGGACCCGTAAGGCGCTGGAGCTCGACTTCACCTGGCTCTCCTTTTGACACAAGGTGTAGTAATCCAGCTCAAATCACAGTTTGTACAGATAGTACGACAAAATGGCACCCCCTAGTGGATTTATCTGCAAGTAGAATATATTAAAAATCCACAAGATGATTTGAGTGGGTATAACCTATAGGTTCTACTCTTTTGATTATCGACTTGCTGAGCTCAACTAAGGATTTCAGAGAAGTATGTATTGTATATCCTAAACAAATTAAGCCTTCAGTATTGAGTATTGAGTATTCAGTACTGTAATTCCACTGAGATTGTATTTTACACTAGAATTCTGATGCTGTGATATTTCTCTGACTACCAGTGATGGTTGCCATAGGCACAGAGTGATTAAGGCAGTATTCCAGAACTGTAGGACTGCACTGAGAAGTACTGACAACATCATCAAGCGGTTACACAGGGTCAGGTGCTCATAATACAAAAGAAAGTGGAATGAACAGCCTTTTTTAACAGTAGACTATCCCTGCTGCAATCTTTCGGTTTCTATGGTTCTGCAGTTGGCAGCAGGCTTTTTTCTCATTCCTTTTATCACAGAACCGTGTGGCTTCACAGAACATGTGTTTTGTAGATGCATGTGTCTGGGAGTCCCAACCAATGCACTATTCATGACCATTCATCTCTTCTTAAGGCTAGAACATCACATGACAACAGCTCCTGGTCTCCTCTGTTTCCCCTCCTTCATTTTACCTATCAATTGTTATATGTCAAATTCTACTGTTCTTCAGACTTTGGTTCATCCTTTCATTTTCTTCTTCTTCTCTTTGTTCCCCTCTGAATCCCCCCTGATTATGAGGTGGTGCTCACTACAACCCTACTGTGTCTAATCACCAGTGTGAATGAGCTCTTTTGATCTTCACCAAGCTTGTAGGAATCATGATTGACACATCAACTGTCTGAAGTCTAGCAATGGGATCGCTTTAAAATCTGTTGATCAAATATTAATCTTGGTTTTCTGTTCACGTGTGTTTTTAGCATTGGCCCAGTTGCAGATCTCTGAGCTTCTGGTTTTGATGTAGTTTTCATACTATTAAACCCCCCCCAACCCAACCTCTCTCTCTCCCTCGTGTCTCTGTTTCTGTAGCCTGGGGTAATATGCTAATGAGGAAGGCTGCTGTGAAAAAGAGGGTTTGTGGTTTGTTGAGTGTGTGAAGTGAAGCAGATTCTGGTGTCAGAGTAGCACACCTTCTTACACCATGTTATGGTTATGTTTGGGTGACCAATGGTGATAAAGTTATTTCAGAGGCACACCACACACACACACACACACACACACACACACACACACACACACACACACACACACACACACACACACACACACACACACACACACACACACACACACACACACACACACACACACACACACACACACACACACACACACACACACACCCTCCTCCTAATTGATATGCCCCATCGATCAGGTTCATTAGTGCCTTGCTGATTGCCAGGTTCAGATTACCGTGGCTCTGATGCATTTAATTTTCTCCCTGGGTTGCTTATGATGAAGGGTTTCCTGTGGTGACACTTGACAGGAAGGATCAGTATAAATCACAACACTCTGGGTAGTTCAGGTCTCTGGGGGGCCCTGGTTTACATCCATTATTTATCACAATTCAAGGAGACTTATTTGCTATTATACAGGTATGGGATCTTAATTTGATCACCCTGTTGCAGGAGAACGATCCTGCAATGCAGGAAATGTAAAACTTGTTGTGTCACACCCTGATCTGTTTCACCTGTCTCCACCCCCTCCAGGTGTTGCTTGTTTTCCCCAGTGTATTTATCCCTGTGTTTCCTGTCTCTCTGTGCTAGTTTGCCTTGTATGTCCAAGCCTACCAGCAGTTTTTTCACGTTTTCCTGCTTTACCTTTTCTCCTTTTTCTAGTCCTCCTGCTGTTGACCCTTTCCTGTTCTGGACTCTGTACCCGCCTGCCTGATCATTCTGCCTGCCACTCTGTACCTCCTGGATTCTGATCTGGTTATGACCTTTTGCCTGTCCATTCTCTAGCCTATCCCCTTTGGATTTATTAAACATCTTAAACTCCAATCATCTGCCTCCCGTGTCTGCATTTGGGTCTCGCCTAGTGTCATGATATGTAGTGTATTTGATGTTTAAAAAGGCTTCTGACATTAGTTTTTTTATTAGATTTTCCCTTATGAAAAATGTATCAACCCCTGCTAAAATATCCATTATTATCCACATAATACTTAACATTTTATGTTGCTGCAGGATTATTTTCCTGCTGTAACAAACTGGCTCAAATGAAAATCCTACATCTGTACAGTAGAACTTTAACATCCCATTGGTGCTTTGTTGGCCTGTCTGAATTTCCATTCCTTTTCCTTTTTTCCTTTTCCTGTTTTTTGTGTGGATTATTCTGATTGGCAGGTACTGCTGTACTTCAAACTGTGTCGGTAGTAACTCGAAGACAGATCATCAGGTGCGGCGGTATCATTAGTAGTCGGAGGGAAGAGGCTCTCAAGATTACTGGCTCCATTCTGGGAAAAGCTCCTTCTTTCAAGTCCTAGATATATTACAAGTTGTTATTTTTAAGAGCCTGGTCCCTCCATACACCAATGACTAAATACAGAACATTATCCTGTGTTATAGTTCATTGTTGACCTTTGTTGGTATTTCCAGATACGGCTTAATTTCAATGGACTACGCTGCTGCTGAGTCAACAACAAGATCTAACAATTCACTTTAATCTCCTTGGTCACAGATTATAATTGTGTATTTTAGCCGTTAAACTAGCTGTGTTGTGAAGTCCTCCATGTTAATTCTACTAATAAATTAGCCTCGGTCACATCAGACTTTCACAGAGGTGGGTGGGGGAAGGAGGGGTAGGAGGGTTTAGTAGGGATGAACAGGATGAACGGGAGGTATTGAATGTGTCTGTGTGATAGAGAGAATGTGGGAATGAGTGGATGTGGAGGAATGCAATGCTGAGCATGACAGAATGTGTGTCTATTTGAGCAAATTATTAGTCTACTGTACTGTACAATGTCCATAACATACGTACAGTATTTCTGTGTGGGATCCTGGATGCATGGACATGCTCGTATGGGTAGGTCTATAGGCATGTTGTTTCTTACTAGCTGTGCCCCTTGTTCTCGTGTATTATCATCTTTATATGTAGAGGCTGGCATTCTTAGCCCTCCGATATGCAACTTTTCAGGGAAGTTAGGAACCAATATACACAGGCAGTTAGGAAAGCTAAGGCTAGCTTTTTCAAGCAGAAATTTGCATCCTGTAGCACCAACTCCAAAAAGTTCTGAGACACTGTAAAGTCCATGGAGAATAAGAGCACCTCCTCCCAGCTGCTCACTGCACTGAGTCTAGGAAACATTGTTACCACCGATAAATCCATGATAATTGAGAATTTCAATAAGCATTCTTTTACGGCTGGCCATGCTTTCCACCTGGCTACCCCTACCCGGATCAACAGCCCTGCACCACCGACAGCAACTTGCCCAAGCCTCCCCTATTTCTCCTTCACCCAAATCCAGATAGCTGATGTTCGGACAGAGTTGCAAAATCTGGACCCATACAAATCAGCTGGGCAAGACAATCTGGACCCTCTCTTTCTAAAATTATCCGCCGCAATTGTTGCAACCCCTATTACTAGTCTGTTCAACCTCTCTTTCGTATCATCTGAGTTCCCCAAAGTTGCTGCGGTCTTCCCCCTCTTCAAAGTGGGAGACACTCTAGACCCAAGCTGTTACAGACCTATATCCATCCTACCCTGCCTTTCTAAGGTCTTCGAAAACCAAGTTAACAAACAGATCACCGACCATTTCAAATCCCACCGTGACCTTCTCCGCTATTCAACCTGGTTTCCGAGCTGGTCATGGGTGCACCTCAGCCATGCTCAAGGTCCTAAACGATGTCATAACCGCCATCGATGAAAGACAATACTGTGCAGCCGTCTTCATCGACCTGGCCAAGGCTTTTGACTCTGTCAATCACCACATTCTCATCAGCAGACTCAACAGCCTTGGTTTCTCAAATGACTGCTTTGCCTGGTTCACCAACTACTTCTCAGATAGAGTTCAGTGTTTCAAATCGGAGGGCCTGTTGTCCAGACCTCTGGCAGTCTCTATGGGGGTGCCACAGGGTTCAATTCTCGGGCCGACTCTTTTCTCTGTGTACATCAATGATGTCTCTCTTGCTGCTGGTGATTCTCTGATCCACCTCTACGCGGACCACACCATTCTGTATACATCTGGTCCTTCTTTGGACACTGTGTTAACTAACCTCCAGACGAGCTTCAATGCCATACAAGTCTCCTTCCATGGCCTCCAACTGCTCTTAAATGCAAGTAAAACTAAATGCATGCTCTTCAACCGATCGCTGCCCGCACCTGCCCGCCCGTCCAGCATCACTACTCTGGATGGTTCTGACTTAGAATATGTGGACAACTACAAATACCTAAGTGTCTGGTTAGACTGTAAACTCTCCTTCCAGACTCACATTAAGCATCTCCAATCCAAAATTAAATCTAGAATCGGCTTCCTATTTCACAACAAAGCATCCTTCACTCATGCTGCCAAACATACCCTCGTAAAACTGACTATCCTGCCGATCCGTGACTTCGGCGATGCCATTTACAAAATAGCCTCAAACACTCTACTCAGCAAATTGAATGCAGTCTATCACAGTGCCATCCGTTTTGTCACCAAAGCCCCATATGCTACCCACCACTGCGACCTGTATGCTCTCATTGGCTGGCCCTCGCTTCATATTTGTCGCCAAACCCACTGGCTCCAGGTCATCTATAAGTCTTTGCTAGGTAAACCCACGCCTTATCTCAGCTCACTGGTCGCCATAGCAGCACCAATAGCACGTGCTCCAGCAGGTATTTACAAATCTTGGCCAATTCTTGCTTTGGCCTCCTCTCCTTTCAGTTCTCTGCTGCCAATGACTGGAACGAATTGCAGAAATCACTGAAGCTGGAGACTCATATCTCCCTCACTAACTTTAAGCATCAGCTGTCAGAGCAGCTCACAGATCATTGCACCTGTACATAGCCCATCTGTAAATAGCTCATCCAACAACCTCATCCCGATATAATTTTTTTGCTCCTTTGCACCCCAGTATCTCTACTTGCACATTCATCTTCTGCACATCTATCACTCCAGTGTTTAATTGCTAAATTGTAATTACTTCGCCACTACGGCCTATTTATTTCCTTACCTCCCTAATCTTACCTCATTTGCACACACTGTACATAGATGTTTTTCTATTGTGTTATTGACCGTTTGTTTATTCCATGTGTAATTCTGTGCTGTTTGTGTTGCACTGCTTTGCTTTATCTTGGCCAGGTCGCAGTTGTAAATGAGAACCTGTTCTCAACTGGCCTACCTGGTTAAATAAAGGTGAAATAAAAAAAAATAAAAAATAAAAACAATTCTTAAAGGCCCAGTGCAGTCAAACATGTGATTTTTCCTCTGTTTGATATATACACTGCTAAAAAAAATAAAGGGAACACTAAAATAACACATCCTAGATCTGACTGAATGAAATATTCTTATTAAATACTTTTTTCTTTACATAGTTGAATGTGCTGACAACAAAATCACACAAAAATGATCAATGGAAATCAAATTTATCAACCCATGGAGGTCTGAATTTGGAGTCACACTCAAAATTAAAGTGGAAAACCACACTACAGGCTGATCCAACTTTTATGTAATGTCCTTAAAACAAGTCAAAATGAGGCTCAGTAGTGTGTGTGGCATCCACGTGCGTGTATGACCTCCCTACAACGCCTGGGCATGCTCCCGATGAGGTGGCGGATGGTCTCCTGAGGGATCTCCTCCCAGACCTGGACTAAAGCATCCGCCAACTCCTGGACAGTCTGTGGTGCAACGTGTCGTTGGTGGATGGAGCAAGACATGATGTCCCAGATGTGCTCAATTGGATTCAGGTCTGGGGAACGGGCGGGCCAGTCCATAGCATCAATGCCTTCCTCTTGCAGGAACTGCTGACACACTCCAGCCACATGAGGTCTAGCATTGTCTTGCATTAGGAGGAACCCAGGGCCAACCGCACCAGCATATGGTCTCACAAGGGGTCTGAGGATCTCATCTCGGTACCCAATGGCAGTCAGGCTACCTCTGGCGAGCACATGGAGGGCTGTGCGGCCCCCCAAAGAAATGCCACCCCACACCATGACTGACCCACCGCCAAACCGGTCATGCTGGAGGATGTTGCAGGCAGCAGAACGTTCTCCACGGCGTCTCCAGACTCTGTCACGTCTGTCACATGTGCTCAGTGTGAACCTGCTTTCATCTGTGAAGAGCACAGGGCGCCAGTGGCGAATTTGCCAATCTTGGTGTTCTCTGGCAAATGCCAAACGTCCTGCACGGTGTTGGGCTGTAAGCACAACCCCCACCTGTGGACGTCGGGCCCTCATACCACCCTCATGGAGTCTGTTTCTGACCATTTGAGCAGACACATGCACATTTGTGGCCTGCTGGAGGTCATTTTGCAGGGCTCTGGCAGTGCTTCTCCTGCTCCTCCTTGCACAAAGGCGGAGGTAGCGGTCCTGCTGCTGGGTTGTTGCCCTCCTATGGCCTCCTCCACGTCTCCTGATGTACTGGCCTGTCTCCTGGTAGCGCCTCCATGCTCTGGACCCTAAGCTGACAGACACAGCAAACCTTTTTGCCACAGCTCGCATTGATGTGCCATCCTGGATGAGCTGCACTACCTGAGCCACTTGTGTGGGTTGTAGACTCCGTCTCATGCTACCACTAGAGTGAAAGCACCGCCAGCATTCAAAAGTGACCAAAACATCAGCCAGGAAGCATAGGAACTGAGAAGTGGTCTGTGGTCACCACCTGCAGAACCACTCCTTTATTGGGGGTGTCTTGCTAATTGCCTAAAATTTCCACCTGTTGTCTATTCCATTTGCACAACAGCATGTGAAATTTATTGTCAATCAGTGTTGCTTCATAAGTGGACAGTTTGATTTCACAGAAGTGTGATTGACTTGGAGTTACATTGTGTTGTTTAAGTGTTCCCTTTATTTTTTTGAGCAGTGTATTTACACACTATGAGGTTGGAATATTACTGTGGAATTGTGAAAATGATGATAGTGCAAGGGCTGTATGAAAAGACTGCCGGATATATTCAGCCTGTTTTGGCTGGATGGAGTTTTGGCCTACTTGGTGACATCACCAGGTGATAAATTAGTGAATAGACCAATAAGAAAGAGAGCTCCAAACCTCTCTGCCCAAAACAACTTGTTGTCACTTTTCCCCTCCCCACTCAGACCACTCCTAGACAGTTCTAGCAAGATTCTTGCTTGAGAAATTGCTCTTTGCTAAGAAGCTATTATTGGTTAATTTTGACCATTTTAATTTAAAGCAATCACAGTAAGGTGCTTTAAAAGTATTTTTATTTTTCATGATATCCAATTGGTAGTTGCAATCTTGTCCCATCGCTGCAACTTCTGTACAGACTCAGGAGAGGCGAAGGTTGAGAGCCATATGTCCCCCAAAATCCAACCAGCCAAGCCACACTGCTTCTTGACACACTGCTCACTTAACCCAGAAGCCAGCCACACCAATGTGTCAGAAGAAACACTGTACACCTGGCGACTGTGTATGTACCCGGCCCGCCACAGGGGTCACTAGAGCACAAAGACACCCCAGCCAGCCAAACCCACCCCTAACCCGGACAACATTGGGCCAATTGTGTGCTGCCTCATCCCTAGTATCGAACCCAGATCTTGCAGTGACTAGCGCTGCGATGCAGTGCCTTAGACCGCTGCGCCACTCGGGAGGCCCAAGGTGCTTAATAGATATCCAGAAGTTATTTGATATTGAGATAAAAACGGCTGCATTGAACCTTTAAGCCATCCTATTACTGCCTAGTTAAATAAAGGCAAGGCATGTTTTCACAGAGCACTATAGGGGGAGGATTTTAGTGTCTCTTTAGATGAGTGGGTTTCATATTCAAATGTAATGTTGTATCATTTAATTACATGCAAATGTCTAGTTTTACTGGAGGCTGCTATCTCGGTATGTGGGGCTCTCTTTTCCTGCTGTACCCAGAGTGTCCTTCCTCTCCTCTCCTCCATCCCTCCATCCTTCTCTCCCTCCATCCCCTTTTTCCCTATATCCCTCCTTCGGTCTGTCCTGCACGTGGGTGACAGGGCTGGGCTAGTGCAGCCAGCCTTCTCCTTGCTCCAGCTGCATCTGTTTGTCAGCCCAGAGGGAAATGTGTGTGTGTGTGTTTCACTGTTTCTCTCTTCTTGGGCGAGAGAGTATACAGAGCATACAGATTACTGGTCTTTACAACTATGTAATCAGCGTTTATATAGCAGTATTTAGCAGTGTTTCTTTAGGTGTGATTTAACCACCATCTTGCTACTAACCCAGAACTTGGATACAGCTGTTTGTTTCTATGACAGCAGAGAGGGTTGTGTAGTGATGAGGTTGCCTTTTTGTTGTTGATTCAGCATCTCTTTCACGAGGGAAAGTGCAGCATTCATCTGAGCCCACTGTGTGAATGTGTGAGAGAGTGTGTGCCAGTGTGTCCATATGTGTGTGTCTATGTGTGTGTGTGTGAGAGAGAGAGAGAGCGTGTGCATGTGCCTGCGCGCGTATGTGCGTTATTGAGAGTCCGGGAGGAAGGATGGTTGCTCATGTCTGAACTGCCTCCACACTCGCAGGGAAAGTCAAGGCAGAAAATAGCAGAAGGGGGGAAACAGACGCAGTGGTCTCATCTCACAGAGGACTGATTCTGTCCATCATTTGTTGGGGAAGCAAATCAAAGGGATTTGGCAATGCCTGCAGAGGTGAAAGGGGTAAGTGTTTTGATTTAGTATTTGTTTTCTCTTCTCTATCCTCCCTATTTTCCCTCTGATGCTTTCCCTACAGGAGCCCCATCCACAGCTGTGCTGTATTCTGTATGCTATGCTTGTTTCATGAAGGGGAAAGCATTATTTTCTCCTCTCAGATCAGTGTGTTGCAGTTTCCCATTCCTCGTGTGTGCTCAGGGACATGCTGTTAACACCTCTGCTCAGTGTGTATACTGCAGGCCATATGGAGAGGCTGTTAATCATGGTAACATTATGAGAGGAGGCTGAGTGATAACTACCCACAGGGGAATGTGCTGCTGCTGCTTCATACGCTTTTACACCCAGCACACCGCCAGCCAGCCAGCCAACCACCAAGCACACCGCCAGCCCAACCTGGTCTCAGAGCATTTTGCATTATTCTGAATGTAAATTCGAGACACTCCATTTAATATAATATGATATGTTATGTTTTGTATGGTATGGTATGTATTAATTTCTGGATATCCATCACCTATTTCGTATGATATGTTGTAAATTACAATTGGTATTATATGTTATGATTTTGCGAAACGTATGATATGTTACAAATTTGCAAAATGTATGATATGTTATGAATTCTTTTTGACCATTAAGTTGGTCAAAAAGAAGGGTTAAGGGTTAAGTTTAGCAGTTAGGTTAAAGTTATGGTTAGCTAACATGCTATGTAGTTGCAAAGTTGCTAATTAGCTAAAGTTGCCCGTGATGAGATTTGAACTTGTAACCTTTGGGTTGCTAGACAATTGTGTTATACACCCACCCATCCACCCCGGTTTGCTAGATGTTCAGGTTATATGCCCACCCACCCATCCATGCAGCCGTTTGTATCTGTCTTATGTAACCATACCAAACGTAACAGTGTCTTGGATTAACATACAGAATAATACAAAATGCTCTGAGACCAGGTTGGCCAGCCAGAAACTGCAAGTTAGAAGGACATTAAATATGACCATGCAGTATTTCATTGTTTGTGCACCAGGGGGCTTCCTGCCACCTGCTTCCTGTTTCCTGCATCCTGCACAGACAAACACAAGGGATGAGAGGTGTCCTGTCCTTATTCTCAATGGAAATTAGTCTTGGCACCGCAGTGAATAAGATGGGAAATCCTAATGGCGGCAGATCACCTAGCAATTAAGTGTGTTGGGCTTGTAACCAAAAGATTGCTTGTTTGAATCTCCAATAATCTGTCGTTGTACCCTTGAGCAAGGCACTTAACCCTAATTGCTCTGGATAAGAGCATTTCATAAATGGCTTACGCATCGCTGTGCTGGGAGATTGGACAATGCTGTGTTTGTGTAATGTGGACAGAAACTGTTTTCCTCCCACATCTTGGCTGCATTACAGCACAAAAACAAGTAATCTTCTTGCTCTGATCCTGTCTAATTATGAACCCTGGGAGTATATCTATTATGACAGATGATTACTGTATTTACATACATTTTGTGCACACGTTCATTTGACATCAAGTACTGGAGCAATACACATTTCTCTCTCCTCTATCTGATGAACCCAAATTGACTGCATTGTCAGTGTTAATTCCAACAGGATCACAGTTTCTCCTCTGATCTGCATTTATACCGGGATAGAGGGCAGCATGATTCATCTATCAAAATGAGCTTGTGACAAGTATTAAATGTGGCTTGCGTCTGAAGTGCCCTTGACCCGGCGACTAAATCTGAACTCACTCAGCAGAAGATCAGACTGTGGGCCTTTCCGCTATACTGTCGTGCAGTCAGCCCCCATTGGACAGCTGAATGTAACAAGGCACTAATCGTGTCACTTTGTCCCCTGCTTCAGTGCCTCTAACATCTATCTAATTAATCTCATTGGTAAACAGCAAATACAGGCTGTAGATTGAGGAATATGAGGATATTTATTTGATGTGATGGAGGAAAAGATATGGTAGTTGAACAGTGTTCTATGGATGGATGAGTGCTTTGAGTGTTTGATGATAAGTGATGGCTGGTCAAATGGAGGTATGGCTGCACAGTGTCTGAAAGATTTGTTGGAAGTCTAATCTAAAAACAGGGCCAGGTGTGATTTTTTTCACAAGTCCCTAACCTCACTATCTATCCCTCTATCCCGCTTTCAAACCCTATTACCATCGCTCAAGCCCTCCATCAAGCCTTCCTTTAGCGAACAGAGATACCCTGCCTATTCCTAGCCACCCAGCTATTCATTTACCTCTGCTTTGCAATACCTCCAGTCATTCATCCCTCCAAGGCTGTTTAAGCCTGCATCATCTCCTGTCCTTTCCTCTCTTTGGCTCTCTCTCTCTTTCGCTCTGTCTATCTCTCTCTTTGGCTCTCTTTCTCTCACTCTTTCTTTCTCTCGCTCTCTCTTTCTCTCTCTCTGCTGTGTGACAACCATTGGGCTTTCATCTCTCCTTCTCCCTCTCTACTCTGACAAACGTATTTGCATGAAGATGAGGGCTCTCATGTTTGACATTGTATGTTTGGGAAATGGAGGCTGCGAGTGAATCGAGCTCTCCCATTGCATTAATGAGTTATCCATTATTATTATACCTCCTGCTCCACATTCTGTGGACTATTTTACATTCAGGCCCCCACTATTAAACCTTTGGATTTTATGTGGACTATTTTACATATTGCTTCATGAAGTTGGAATACTGCTGAATTCAGTTCTAGTATGTTTCAATAAGACGAGCAACCTGGTATTCTCATTTGTTTCTGCAGAGTAGGATTGAGAGCACTTTCATTTAGTATGGTGAGACATGATGCAGTGAATTTTATGTTGACAGATTATCTGCTGGCTTGCAAGAGATATTGGCACATAAATCTAAATTCTCCCTCATGGTGAATGCGGTTCTAATGATGATCCTATTGACTAAGATCTCAGATTCAGACACTCTTGGGCTTTAGTATGTGATCAAAACCGAATTGTCCTTGTCTAAAGAGTATTAAGCAAAAACATGGAAACATTTATTATGGGTCATTATGTTCTTATTTTATGTCTCTTTAGTCTATTTATAGACCCATTTTAAGTTGTTTATGTTCTATATTTAATAAATCCTTGTTTTGGGGAAAACTACAATCCCACTGGGCACAGATGTCAGTTCAACATCTATTCCACGTTGGTTCAACGTTATTTAGTTGAAATGACGTGCAAACAACGTTGTTAAACCAGTGTGTTAGTTTCTTCTTGAAGTAAATAAGCATACATAACTAAATTACCCTGTATGTCTGAGGCTAGCTGCTGGATGGAAAGGGCTGATTAAAGGCTGGACATTGTTATATCTCAGTAATTATGCCAAAACATTTCTCCTCATTAATCTTTTAACATTTACATTTACATTACATTTAAGTCATTTAGCAGACGCTCTTATCCAGAGCGACTTACAAATTGGTGCATTCACCTTATGACATCCAGTGGAACAGCCACTTTACAATAGTGCATCAAGATCTTTTAAGGGGGGGGGTCAGAAGGATTGCTTTATCCTATCCTAGGTATTCCTTAAAGAGGTGGGGTTTCAGGTGTCTCCGGAAGGTGGTGATTGACTCCGCTGTCCTGGCGTCGTGAGGGAGTTTGTTCCACCATTGGGGGGCCAGAGCAGCGAACAGTTTTGACTGGGCTGAGCGGGAACTGTACTTCCTCAGTGGTAGGGAGGCGAGCAGGCCAGAGGTGGATGAACGCAGTGCCCTTGTTTGGGTGTAGGGCCTGATCAGAGCCTGGAGGTACTGAGGTGCCGTTCCCCTCACAGCTCCGTAGGCAAGCACCATGGTCTTGTAGCGGATGCGAGCTTCAACTGGAAGCCAGTGGAGAGAGCGGAGGAGCGGGGTGACGTGAGAGAACTTGGGAAGGTTGAACACCAGACGGGCTGCGGCGTTCTGGATGAGTTGTAGGGGTTTAATGGCACAGGCAGGGAGCCCAGCCAACAGCGAGTTGCAGTAATCCAGACGGGAGATGACAAGTGCCTGGATTAGGACCTGCGCCGCTTCCTGTGTGAGGCAGGGTCGTACTCTGCGGATGTTGTAGAGCATGAACCTACAGGAACGGGCCACCGCCTTGATGTTAGTTGAGAACGACAGGGCGTTGTCCAGGATCACGCCAAGGTTCTTAGCGCTCTGGGAGGAGGACACAATGGAGTTGTCAACCGTGATGGCGAGATCAAGGAACGGGCAGTCCTTCCCCGGGAGGAAGAGCAGCTCCGTCTTGCCGAGGTTCAGCTTGAGGTGGTGATCCGTCATCCACACTGATATGTCTGCCAGACATGCAGAGATGCGATTCGCCACCTGGTCATCAGAAGGGGGAAAGGAGAAGATTAATTGTGTGTCGTCTGCATAGCAATGATAGGAGAGACCATGTGAGGTTATGACAGAGCCAAGTGACTTGGTGTATAGCGAGAATAGGAGAGGGCCTAGAACAGAGCCCTGGGGGACACCAGTGGTGAGAGCGCGTGGTGAGGAGACAGATTCTCGCCACGCCACCTGGTAGGAGCGACCTGTCAGGTAGGACGCAATCCAAGCGTGGGCCGCGCCGGAGATGCCCAACTCGGAGAGGGTGGAGAGGAGAATCTGATGGTTCACAGTGTCGAAGGCAGCCGATAGGTCTAGGAGGATGAGAGCAGAGGAGAGAGAGTTAGCTTTAGCAGTGCGGAGCGCCTCCGTGATACAGAGAAGAGCAGTCTCAGTTGAATGACTAGTCTTGAAACCTGACTGATTTGGATCAAGAAGGTCATTCTGAGAGAGATAGCAGGAGAGCTGGCCAAGGACGGCACGTTCAAGAGTTTTGGAGAGAAAAGAAAGAAGGGATACTGGTCTGTAGTTGTTGACATCGGAGGGATCGAGTGTAGGTTTTTTCAGAAGGGGTGCAACTCTCGCTCTCTTGAAGACGGAAGGGACGTAGCCAGCGGTCAGGGATGAGTTGATGAGCGAGGTGAGGTAAGGGAGAAGGTCTCCGGAAATGGTCTGGAGAAGAGAGGAGGGGATAGGGTCAAGCGGGCAGGTTGTTGGGCAGCCGGCCGTCACAAGACGCGAGATTTCATCTGGAGAGAGAGGGGAGAAAGAGGTCAGAGCACAGGGTAGGGCAGTGTGAGCAGAACCAGCGATGTCGTTTGACTTAGCAAACGAGGATCGGATGTCGTCGACCTTCTTTTCAAAATGGTTGACGAAGTCATCTGCAGAGAGGGAGGGGGGGGGGGGGGGCGGGGGAGGAGGATTCAGGAGGGAGGAGAAGGTGGCAAAGAGCTTCCTAGGGTTAGAGGCAGATGCTTGGAATTTAGAGTGGTAGAAAGTGGCTTTAGCAGCAGAGACAGAAGAGGAAAATGTAGAGAGGAGGGAGTGAAAGGATGCCAGGTCCGCAGGGAGGCGAGTTTTCCTCCATTTCCGCTCGGCTGCCCGGAGCCCTGTTCTGTGAGCTCGCAATGAGTCGTCGAGCCACGGAGCGGGAGGGGAGGACCGAGCCGGCCTGGAGGATAGGGGACATAGAGAGTCAAAGGATGCAGAAAGGGAGGAGAGGAGGGTTGAGGAGGCAGAATCAGGAGATAGGTTGGAGAAGGTTTGAGCAGAGGGGAGAGATGATAGGATGGAAGAGGAGAGAGTAGCGGGGGAGAGAGAGCGAAGGTTGGGACGGCGCGATACCATCCGAGTAGGGGCAGTGTGGGAAGTGTTGGATGAGAGCGAGAGGGAAAAGGATACAAGGTAGTGGTCGGAGACTTGGAGGGGAGTTGCAATGTGGTTAGTGGAAGAACAGCATCTAGTAAAGATGAGGTCAAGCGTATTGCCTGCCTTGTGAGTAGGGGGGGAAGGTGAGAGGGTGAGGTCAAAAGAGGAGAGGAGTGGAAAGAAGGAGGCAGAGAGGAATGAGTCAAAGGTAGACGTGGGGAGGTTAAAGTCGCCCAGAACTGTGAGAGGTGAGCCGTCCTCAGGAAAGGAGCTTATCAAGGCATCAAGCTCATTGATGAACTCTCCGAGGGAACCTGGAGGGCGATAAATGATAAGGATGTTAAGCTTGAAAGGGCTGGTAACTGTGACAGCATGGAATTCAAAGGAGGCGATAGACAGATGGGTAAGGGGAGAAAGAGAGAATGACCACTTGGGAGAGATGAGGATCCCGGTGCCACCACCCCGCTGACCAGCTGCTCTCGGGGTGTGCGAGAACACGTGGGCGGACGAAGAGAGAGCAGTAGGAGTAGCAGTGTTATCTGTGGTGATCCATGTTTCCGTCAGTGCCAAGAAGTCGAGGGACTGGAGGGAGGCATAGGCTGAGATGAACTCTGCCTTGTTGGCCGCAGATCGGCAGTTCCAGAGGCTACCGGAGACCTGGAACTCCACGTGGGTCGTGCGCGCTGGGACCACCAGATTAGGGTGGCCGCGGCCACGCGGTGTGAAGCGTTTGTATGGTCTGTGCAGAGAGGAGAGAACAGGGATAGACAGACACATAGTTGACAGGCTACAGGAGAGGCTACGCTAATGCAAAGGAGATTGGAATGACAAGTGGACTACACGTCTCGAATGTTCAGAAAGTTAAGCTTACGTAGCAAGAATCTTATTGACTAAAATGATTAAACTGATACAGTACTGCTGAAGTAGGCTAGTTGGCAGTGGCTGCGTTGTTGACACTACACTAATCAAGTCGTTCCGTTGAGTGTAATAGTTTCTACAGTGCTGCTACAGTGCTGCTATTCGGTGGCTAGCTGGCTAGCTAGCAGTGTTAATTACGTTACGTTGCGTTAAAAGAACGACAATAGCTGGCTAGCTAACCTAGAAAATCGCTCTAGACTACACAATTATCTTTGATACAAAGACGGCTATGTAGCTAGCTATGTAGCTAGCTACGATCAAACAAATCAAACCGTTGTACTGTAATGAAATGAAAATGTGATACTACCTGTGGAGCAAGCGGAAAGCGACCGGGTTGTTGAGTGCGGAAGTTCTATTCGGTAGACGTTGGCTAGCTGTTGGCTAGCTAGCAGTGTTTCCTACGTTAAGGACGACAAATAGCTGGCTAGCTAACCTCGGTAAATTAAGATAATCACTCTAAAACTACACACTCTGAACTACCCAATTATCTTGGATACGAAGACAGCAAAGACAACTATGTAGCTAGCTAACACTACACTAATCAAGTCGTTCCGTTGAGTGTAATAGTTTCTACAGTGCTGCTATTCGGTAGACGGTGGACGTTTGCTAGCTTGCTAGCTGGCTAGCTGGCTAGCTGCTGGGCAGATAGCAGTGTAGACTGCGCTAGGACGACGAAATAAGATAATTACGCAATTATCTTTGATACAAAGACGGCTATGTAGCTAGCTAAGAAGAAGTTGCTAGGATTAGACAAATCAAACCGTTAGACAAATCAAACCGTTGAAGTTAACACATCAACTCTATCAGCATCTGAACCTCCACAATTACTACCCGGGCTGGCCCTAGGCACAAGTGACATAGGTGGTTGGCTAGGGCCCCCGGCTGCTAGGGGGCCCCCGACCAGTTTAGGAACTCAGTTGGGGATTCAATTTACTGTTGAGCGTTAGAATAGTAGAATACGGCCTACCGAGTGGCGCAGCACTCTAAAGGCACTGCATCACAGTGCTATAGGCGTCACTACAGATCTGGGTTTGATCCCGGACTGTGTCACAGCCGGCCGCAACCGGGAGACCCATAAAGTGGTGTACAATTGGCACAGAGTCGTCCGGGTTAGGGGAGGGTTTGGCCAGCCAGGATGTCCTTGTCCCATCGCGCTCTAGCAACTCCTTGTGGCAGGCCGGGTGCATGCACACTGATTCGTATCACCAGTTGTATGGTGTTTCCTCCGGCACATTGGTGGGGCTGGCTTCCGGGTTAAGCGAGCAGTGTGTCAAGGAGCAGTGTGGCTTGGCAGGGTCATGTTTCGGAGGACGCATGGCAGTGAGTGGTGGGACAAGACAGTAACTACCAAATTCGGAGAAATAGAGGTAAAAAAAGAATAATAGAATACACAAGGTGTAATAAAAAAAATGGTTGTGCATCAGCAGTTCCTCTTGTTATGTCAGTCATTCAATTAGCTCATGTCAGCTATTTTTTGATTGGTAAGGTAGTCTACCCAACTATCTAAACTTGTAGTAATCATGGCTGAATTACCGACCAGGCACGAAGGGCATGTGTCCAGGGGCCCTGACCTCCAGGGGACCCCATTGATTTTCTTAGTTACTCTCACTCAGATATCATATTAACATGGCATAAGTCATTGAAAAATGTGTAGAATTACAGGAAATTAGCTTTAAAATGGCAGAAATGTCTCTCCACTCCATGACAAAATGTGTAGAATTGCAGGAAATTAACTTGAAAACGTAACATTTTTCTCTCTGCCGCCAAGAGGGGGGCCACTAAAATGTTTTGCCCACGAGGTGGTGGGCTAGTGCCAACCCTGATTACTATAGCATTCTCTACTCTTTTCCATTCCCCATGCATGGCCACACATCAGTGTGGAAGTTCTGAATAGTTTTATGGCCTTGCTCTATAGCCTATACAGTGAGGTGGGTGGTTGAAAGCGAGGGCTTAAAAATGAACAATTGCGAGGAGTCAGCATGGGAAGTGAAAGGTCAGCAGAATGGCAGTAGCAGATTGGTCCACGGGGCGAGAGGGTCTCAGGAGAAATCAAACCGCCGCACTTTAATTAAACAGGTGGAGCTCATTCTCACATTTAGATAATACCCTCTCCTGCTCTCACCGGGCCTGTCACCTTTAGTTCATGACTGTATTCCTCCCTCTCTTTACAAAGGGTACTGGGCCCTCTCTCTCTCTCTGTGAAACTTTCTCTTCTGCACTTGGTCTGTAGGAGTAGGATGTCTCTAACTAAATCTCTTCCCTTTGCTGTGCGTGCCATGTCTGTTGTGTAGGAGTCTGAGTGTGTAGCTAACTCTTTCTCCTGTTGTGTAGGAGCAGATCCCAGAGGGGCCCTCCTCTCTGGGGGCCATGATCCTGGAGCCCAAGGAGCCCCCGGTGGAGCATCCATTGCCTGCAGACGATGACCTGGACACACCCACCTCCAACACCTCCGTGGTCACCTCCACCAATGGCAGTTCCACTACAGAGACACAATACTCAGAGGCAGAGGTCTTTATCCCCTGTACAATGCTTACTTTAATGACTTAATTTATCACCCATATCCTTCATATAATGCTTACTTTAATGACCTAATTTATCACCCATATCCCCTATATAATGCTTACTTAAATTACCTAATTTATCACCCATATCCCCTATATAATGCTTACTTAAATTACCTAATTTATCACCCATATCCCCTATATAATGCTTACTTTAATTACCTCATTTATCACCCATATCCCCTATATAATGCTTGCTTTAATTACTTAATTTAGCAATCAGCTGTCATTTCCCCCATGATCATACTGTAATCATTCTCTGCTCCACTGTAATCTGAAGCATGGATTACTCCTTCATTATATGTCCTATAAAACACCCTATCTCTGTGCATTAAGATTTATCCCAGAACAATGGGAAACAATAATAAACAATTTCCTGTTGGACTGTGTTTTTCATCTGCAGCCCTGGTGAGCCATGATTTTAATCTGAGCCATCCGCCAGAGACGAATTGTAATTCAACAGAATGTACATTTAATGGCCATAGCTTTTTGAACTGAAGGCTGGTGCGTGCCAGGCTGACACAATTTTTCTTGGGGACGTAGCAGCTAACAGAGAAGGCCCCAAAGCTTATCCTAGTGTAGAGCATGGCTAGTGGATACTATTTCCACATTCACACACTACATGACCAAAAGTATGTGGACACCTGCTTGTCGAACATCTCATTCCAAAATCATGGGCATTAATATGGAGTTGGTCACCCCTTTGCTGCTATAACAGCCTCAACTCTTCCGGGAAGGCTTTCCACTAGATGTTGGGACATTGCTGTAGGGACTTGCTACCATTCAGCCATAAGAACATGAGTGAGGTCGGCCACTGATGTTGGGCGATTAGGCCTGACTCGCAGTCGGCATTCCAACTCCTCCCAAAGGTGTTTGACGGGGTTGAGGTCATGGCTCTGTGCAGGCCAGTCAAGTTCTTCCACACCAATCCCAACGAAATATTTCTGTATGGACCTCGCTTTGTGCACGGGGCATTGTCATGCTGAAACAGGAAAGGGCCTTCCCCAAACTGTTGCCACAAAGTTGGAAGCATAGAATTGTCTTGAATGTCATTGAATGCTGTAGCATTAGGATTTCCCTTCACCGAAACATGAAAAACAGCTCCAGACCATTATTCCTCCTACACCAAACTTGACAGTTGGCACTATACATTGGGGCAGGTAGTGTTCTCGTGGTGTCTGCCAAACCCAGATTTGTCCGTCGGACTGCCAGATGGTGAAGCGTGATTCATCACTCCAGAGAATGTGTTTCCACTGCTCCAGAGTCTAATGGCGGTGAGCTTTACACCCCTCCAGCCGACGCTTGGCATTGCACATGGTGATCTTAGGCTTGTGTGTGGCTGCTCGGCCATGGAAACCCATTTCATGAAGCTCCCGATGAACAGTTCTTGTGCTGACGTTGCTTCCAGAGATAGTTTGAAACTCGGTAGTGAGCGATCCAGTTCTGTGAGCTTGTGTGGCCTACCACTTTGCGGCTGAGCCGTTGTTGCTCCTAGATGTTTACACTTCACAATGACAACACTTACAGTTGACCGGGGTAGCTCTAGCAGGGCATTTTTTTTTTAACTGACTTGTTGGAAAGGTGGCATCCTATGACGATGCTATGTTGAAAGTCACTGAGCTCTTCAGTACGGGCCATTCTACTGCCAGTGTTTGTCTATGGAGATTGCATGGCTGTGTGCTCGATTTTATACACCTGTCAGCAACGGATGTGGCTGAAATAGCCAAATCTACTAATTTGAAGCAGTGTCCATATACTTTTGGCCATGTGGTGTACTATACATCTGAGTCAGACTATTTGAGTCATCTGACTTCGTACATATTTACATCATATTTGTAGTGGTGCAAGATAAAAACACTGATTATATGTTGACCTTGTTCTATCAAACAGACCATTTACATTTTCTGCAGTTTACTGTAGTACTCAACACTACTAGCTGGACCTCAGCTTGTTTCATCACAGTCCAATCTAAACTCTAGGGAAATACAATTTCACTGGCAGTCAAACAGAATTCTTTATTTACTGGCCCACCTCAAAGCCAGAAATCTGCTGGAATAAAAATGATGGATCATTCCTGTGAGACAAGAGCTGGTGGGGGATTATTGTTTTGTTTAATGGAGAGTTAAATGTTTATCAAACTGTGCCATTTTGTGTTCTCTGCTGGTGGGAAAGGAATTATAGTAGTAGTTTTGATGGTAGATGTACTAGTGGTGTCGTAATAGTGATAAACATAGTTTGAGGCACTGAGCGCAGGTTGAGAATGTAGTCTCATTGGTTGGACTGGAGATGGGATTATTAGATCCTATTATTAGATCCATCCTGACAGATGTACTGAGATTAACTGTGTGACTTCCTCTCTACAGGACCCCAAGGCTGTTGAACTGGGGAGTGACCAGGCAGACACTCTGGGCACTCCAGACACCCCCGCCCCCCAGCTTCCCCCAGCACCGCAGCCTCCCCCGGTTCCCCAGATCCCCTTGGTTTCAGACGGCCCATCTCTGAAGCCCAGTCCTCTAACCAACGGCCAACACTCCTCTGAGTCCCTCACAACCCCTATCACAACCACTGTTACCACCAACACTCTCCCTCCTCCCTACAACAACACCATCAGTGAGCCCCAGACAGAGAAGCCTGAAGGGCAGAACAGCGCCTACACCCTCCCTGACCCTCCCTTTCCTGGCCTGGGGGGTGGCATGTGTGCTGGGTATGGCAGCCTGTCTCGAGGTGGTGTCCACCAGAGCTCCCTCCACACCTACTGGCCCTCCAGGAACTACCAGCCCCAGCCTGGAGGTCACTACACCCTGCCCCTCCCCAGGGACATCTACGGCCAGGTGGGCCTGACCAACCAAACCGGGAGGGAAGGACCAGGGGACGACACCCTGGGTGGAATCCACCAGCTCAGACCCATCACTACCATGGAGCTCCTGAGGGAACCTTCCAGAACCAGGTTAGGATATGGGCTAGCTAGTTAGGCACAAGCATGACAGCAGAACTCCATAGCAGCAGATCCAAGCTAATAAGACTGGTGAGTTATTTGAACTCAGAGGATGGACAATAGTAAAAGAACATTACATTTTTCAGACACAAATATCAATACCCTCTCTGTAAATGAGTTTACCCTTAACAAAAGCTAATGCTTTCTTCAAGACAGGGCATTGATTTTCGCTGTGTGTAGGTAGTCATTCGAAAAATGAGGGCATATTCTGTGTAACGTTTGCTAGTGACAAATAGAAGAGACATTATCTGCATAAATGCTGTTTTCAGTGAAGAGAGAACTCTTCATCATACACACTGACCCTCAAAATCTGATTCAATTGCTTGTATGTAGTTTATGAACACATTTCCATAAGAGGAGACTAGAGAATCATACCATACAACTCAACACATTATTTCAGCTCAATATGGATTAGAACCTGTCAATGTCCATATTGCATTCCATAGCAATGTGCCCCAGTAGGAGCTGCTAGCTGCAGTAGTCCCTGTGGTGTCAACATGGTGAGGAGGGCGAGACAGATGACCAGCAGATTAGGAGCATGTGGTATCAATCAGGGGAAGCTGCCTGCCACCAGTCGATAAATAAGGTTTCACCTGTATTACTGACTGACAGCAGCACTTTCCTCAGCTCATAAGCTGTGAATGAGCTGTTTACAGAGGCTACTGGACACCCTCTCTCCTCCCTCTACCTCTGTCTCTCTTTCCCTATCTTTTGCTCTCCCTCTTTCTCTCCATATACCACGAACTCAGGCTGTGAAGATAAAATGTCTGTTTGCACAACTGTTCAGAGAAAATACCGGAGCAAATAACAGTGATTGTTCAACAAATAAAATCTAATTGTTTTCTGTGCTTTCTGTCTATCTCTCTCTACATATAGGCCTATCTCTTTCCCTTGTCTCAGCCCCCCCTCCCCACTTAACCCCTCCATCCCTTTATATTTTTTCAGAGGTGGATACGAGGAGGCTCTCATGTCCCAGGTGGATGGGGATCCCATCTCCTTCTTCCAGGCCATGTCCAGGGCCCAGATGCTACAGTTCCCCCACAAGCGCAGTAGCATGGTCAGCCTGGACAGCATCCGTAAGGACCCCCGCTGGAGGGACCCCAACCTGAGTGAGGTCATCACCATGCTCAGCCACCCCATGGACCCGGTCAAGTCCAACGCCGCCGCCTACTTGCAGCACCTGTGCTACGAGAACGACCGCATAAAGCAGGACGTCAGGCAGCTGAAGGGGGTTCCAGTACTGGTGGGCCTCCTGGACCACCCTAAAGCCGAGGTCCACCGCAAGGCCTGTGGAGCCCTGAGAAACATCTCCTACGGGAAAGACCACCACAACAAGGTGGCCATCAAGAACTGTGACGGCATCCCGGCCCTGGTCAGACTGCTGAGGAAGTCCAGTAACATGGAGGTCACAAAGTTGGTCACAGGTACAGTTAGCCTATGACAGAAGTCCTGTACAAACATCTCTGCAATGGTCATGAGTCACCCTGATTATTACCCAACCACCTCACTTTACTAACAGTAACTTACATATCCATATTATTTTACGTATAGGAACCCTGTGGAATCTGTCCTCCCATGAGCCTCTGAAGATGATGGTCATCAATCATGGGCTCCAGACGCTGACTGATGAGGTCATCATCCCCCACTCTGGCTGGAGGAGAGACCTCACTGAGCACTCAAGACCCCAGGAGACAGAGTGGACAACCGTGTTCAAGAACACCTCAGGGTGTCTCCGGTACAATATATCAGCTACATAGATGACAAGGTCATGGAACCTTACACAAGAGTAATTGAGGGTTTATTGCTCCATTAATAGGACATTTCTAAATTGGACGTAATGGTAAATGAGTTACTGACAGCTTGCTAATAGTGACGCTATGCTAACTAATAGTGCCGCTATGCTAACTAATAGTGACGCTATACTAACTTAATCCGCTCCACTAATGGACCTGTGTTGTCCCAGGAATGTGAGCTCAGATGGGGCAGAGGCTCGCCAGAGGCTGAGGGAGTGTGAGGGGCTGGTGGACGCTCTCCTCCATGCCCTACAGTCAGCGGTTGCCAACAAGGAGACAGACAATAAGGTGACCGCAGACATGGTTGAGCACATGTAAATTCCAACTAAAACACTATGGCGGGAGTGCGAATCAGTACAATAACCAAAAGTATTCTGGACCACATGTGTGAATCAGATCCTCCCTATATTCTACGCATCTTCTGTCTTTGATAAGCATCTTTGTGTTGTTTATGCTCCTCTCTCTCAGTCAGTAGAGAACTGTGTATGCATCCTGAGAAACCTCTCCTACCACGTCCACAAAGAGGTGCCAGGAGCGGAGCGATTTCAGGAACCCGTGGCCAATCAGGTGCCACGGTCAGGATCAGGAGGGAAGAAGAAGAATGAGGCAGACTGTTTTGGAGGGAAAAAGCCCAAGGGTCAGTTACTGTTTTTGTCAATGACTTTGGCAAATTTTTCAGATGTAAGTGGTATATTAAAAAAACTCTGAGTACAAAACTCTTAACTGATAACACTTAATTCCCCCTATCTTATGTTCAGAATCTTTGATTGTGCATTCATTGGGGTTTAGTCATTCATGCAATATCAACGTTTTCTGTGAAATACCATGAGCACATTTTGTTTAGTCACCAATACATCAGATAATGTTAGGCTCAACAGTTAGTCATTTTAACTACCTTTTAATCCAATAGCAAAAAATACAAGATACACATTTCAAAACTGTTCTTTTGGAAGTGCTAAATAGAAAGAATAGTAGATGGTGAATACTATTTTCCATACAGTATTTGACTATATAAATTGACAGGCATAAAACAAATATAAAAAAAAGAATATGTACCCAATGGCAGGTTGTGAGCATGTTGAGAAATATGTCAGTCTTATAGTTTCATTAGCCTTATACAGTACATAAGCAGGACAAATAATCAGAAATAGGGCTATTGTAAAGCAGTTGGCTACTGTAAAAACGTACCATGGTGTTGTATGCTATTTCTGCCCCATGCAACATTGTTCAAGCGCAGTGACAATTTTAGCATGTAAATCTTGGTGGCGCAAACGCAACCATTTTTCGGGGGGATGCATGCCAGTAAAGCCACTACACAATACAACACTAAACAATACATTAATTGCATTATAACGGTGACAAACGTGCCCACAAACTGTTAGGACCTACATAAAGCTGTCCCAACAGCAGAACTTTCTTTTCAACACCATGGAGGGAATCCTTACCACTGCTACACCCGGCTATCAGCGGAGCCTAGTCTGGCAGCGAAACAGTTCATTCAGCCTAATTTACTGCCTTAAAAAAACATAGCTGATATGGCTGACTTGCTTAAACAAATGTGGTTTCTACTGACAATTGAGATATACAAACTATGGAATAAGGGAACGATGAGCGGATAAGAGGCTATCCGTAATTTCGATTAAGTCATTAATGAGCGAGCTAAGACGGACTAATTCAATCTAACTATTTGTTCAGTACTTTTGAAATGTACAGCGACAGAATTCAGAACATGGATTGTTCTTACAGTATTCTCCTGGAACACCAAGTCAGAACCGTAGGATTAATAAAGGGGGCATATCAGCAGAGACGATGAAAGCTCTTACAATATTCGATGATGACATTTCTCTAAAACAGGCTATAGGCTACATGTGCACCACCAAGTCCGAACAGTAGGCTAAGTTCTTCTTAGGGGACAGTAGGCTAAGTTCGCCAGCGGGACACCTGTCGTCAACTTCCGGTGAAATTAGAGGGCGCGCAATTCAAATAAATAATCCTAAACATTATGGATATTAAACATCTAGGTACATACAAGTGTCTTATATTGGTTAAAAGCTTAAATTCTTGTTAATCTAACTGCATTGTCCGATTTACAATAGGATTTACAGTGAAAGCATGCCATGCGATTGTTTGAGGACGGCGCCCCACATCAAAATATTTTTCAACCAGCACAGGCTTCATAAAATCACAAATAGTGATTAAATATTCACTTACTTTTTGAAAATCTTCCTCTGATTTGCAATCCAAAAGGTCCCAGCTACAACATGCATGGTCGTTTTGTTAGATAAAATCCTTCTTTATATCCCAAAAAGTCTGTTTAGTTGGTGCCATCAATTTGAGTAATCCACTCGTTCAACATGCAGAGAAAGGAATCCAAAAAGCTACTGCTACACTTTGTTAAAACAAGTCAAAATACGTTTCTATCTAATCCTCAGGTACCATAAAATGTAAGTAAACTATAACATTTTGTACAGAAAGATGTATGTTCAATAGGAAAGTAGAATTAACAGGTGCGTGTCCTCTTCATCGTGCGTGCGCACAGACTGATTTCCAACTCTGACTCCCAGTACCAAAACTCTAAATTCTTCCTCGTTTGGGAAGAAACAAGCCTGAAACCTTCAACAAAGACTGTTGACATCTAGTGGAATCCATAGGAATTGCAATCTGGAAGCTGGAATTGCAAATGCCCCATAGCATTCCATTGTAGGAGCATGGACTCTCAAAAAATTCTGGTTGGTTTTTCTTTGGATTTTCTCCTACTATATCAATTGTGTTATAGTCTCATACATTATTTTAACATTTCTACAAACTTCAAAGTGTGTTCTATCCAATGGTACCAATTATATGCATATCCTGACTTCTGGGCCTCAGTAACAGGCAGTTTCTTTTGGGCATGTCAGTCAGACAGGAAGTAGAGAAAAATAGACCCTAGCCGGAAATTATAAGTGGGAAAGGGACCAAATTATTAGGGTGAGGCACATAGGCTACTAACATCTTACTACACAACATACATATAGCATTACTTTCTTAGCTATACTATACATACAGTGGAGCAAAAAAGTATTTAGTCAGCCACCAATTGTGCAAGTTCTCCCACTTAAAAAGATGAGAGAGGCCTGTAATTTTCATCATATGTACACTTCAACTATGACAGACAAAATGAGAAAAAAAATCCAGAAAATCACATTGTAGGATTTTTTATGCATTTATTTGCAAATTATGGTGGAAAATAAGTATTTGGTCAATAACAAAAGTTTATCTTAATACTTTGTTATATACCCTTTGTTGGCAATGACAGAGGTCAAACGTTTTCTGTAAGTCTTCACAACGTTTTCACACACTGTTGCTGGTATTTTGGCCCATTCCTCCATGCAGATCTCCTCTAGAGCAGTGATGTTTTGGGGCTGTTGCTGGGCTATACGGACTTTCAACTGCCTCCAAAGATTTTCTATGGGGTTGAGATCTGGAGACTGGCTAGGCCACTCCAGGACCTTGAAATGCTTCTTACGAAGCCACTCCTTCGTTGCCCGCGCGGTGTGTTTGGGATCATTGTCATGCTGAAAGACCCAGCCACGTTTCATCTTCAATGCCCTTGCTGATGGAAGGAGGTTTCCACCCAAAATCTCACGATACATGGCCCCATTCATTCTTTCCTTTGCACGGATCAGTCGTCCTGGTCCCTTTGCAGAAAAACAGCCCCAAAGCATGATGTTTCCACCCCCATGCTTCACAGTAGGTATGATGTTCTTTGGATGCAACTCAGCATTCTTTGTCCTCCAAACACGACGAGTTGAGTTTTTACCCAAAAGTTCTATTTTGGTTTCATCTGACCATATGACATTCTCCCAATCTTCTTCTGGATCATCCAAATGCTCTCTAGCAAACTTCAGACGGGCCTGGACATGTACTGGCTTAAGCAGGGGGGCACGTCTGGCAATGCAGGATTTGAGTCCCTGGCGGCGTAGTGTGTTACTGATGGTAGGCTTTGTTACTTTGGTCCCAACTCTCTGCAGGTCATTCACTAGGTCCCCCCGTGTGGTTCTGGGATTTTTGCTCACCGTTCTTGTGATCATTTTGACCCCACAGGGTGAGATCTTGCGTGGAGCCCCAGATCGAGGGAGATTATCAGTGGTCTTGTATGTCTTCCATTTCCTAATAATTGCTCCCACAGTTGATTTCTTCAAACCAAGCTGCTTACCTATTGCAGATTCAGTCTTCCCAGCCTGGTGCAGGTCTACAATTTTGTTTCTGGTGTCCTTTGACAGCTCTTTGGTCTTGGCCATAGTGGAGTTTGGAGTGTGACTGTTTGAGGTTGTGGACCGGTGTCTTTTATACTGATAACAAGTTCAAACAGGTGCCATTAATACAGGTAACGAGTGGAGGACAGAGGAGCCTCTTAAAGAAGAAGTTACAGGTCTGTGAGAGCCAGAAATCTTGCTTGTTTGTAGGTGACCAAATACTTATTTTCCACCATAATTTGCAAATAAATTCATTAAAAATCCTACAATGTGATTTTCTGGATTTTTTAAATAATTTTGTCCGTCATAGTTGAAGTGTACATATGATGGAAATTACAGGCCTCTCTCATCTTTTTAAGTGGGAGAACTTGCACAATTGGTGGCTGACTAAATACTTTTTTGCCCCACTGTATCTCCCAGGCAAATTACATAATTTACGCAGCAACATACAAGATATTTTTGGACTCACCTTGTTGTGCTGTGCTCACTTGAACAGGAATGTGGCGTGGCGGTCCTTCTTGTGGGCAGATTTCGTCATCAAACGTTGCCATCAAAGTCTGGCATTCTCTGGATTTATGGTGCTTTCAAGACAACTGGAAACAAAAACAGAAAACAAGGTTGAATCATGATGTCGGTGATCTTCAGGTTGGAGCTCTAGAAAGAGGCCAGAGTTCCCGACTTAGAATTCTGAGTTGGATGACCGTTAAAAACGTATTTTCCCAGTTGGGGCTTGTTTTTCTTCTGAGTTCCCAGTAGTCTTGAACTCACTGAAGTCTGAGATTTCCCAGTTCAGAGTTTCCAGTTGTTTTGAATGAGGCATAAGTCATGCTGGATTGACAGTATGGCCAATGCATTCAACCTTTTCTGGCCCATGGTGTTGCATGTGAATGTTTATGCTTTTAATAAGCATGTAAAAGAGACCCTTAAACCCAGACTTGGACCTTCTCCACTGAATAGCAGGCTAGTGATTGCTTTGCAACGCTTGCAGTTAGCCACTGATTCCTTCCAAACCACTGAATTTGAATTTGCGATTTCCAACTTGTTGTGTAATGTTTATGTCCAATGGCCGATTAGCACCGATACAGCTGAAGTCGGAAGTTTGCATACACTTAGGTTGGAGTCATTAAAACTCGTTTTTCAACCACTCCACAAATTTCTTGTTGACAAACTATAGTTTTGGCAAGTCTGTTAGGACTTCTACTTTGTGCATAACACAAGTAATTTTTCCAACAATTGCTAACAGACAGATTATTTCACTGTATCACAATTCTAGTGGGTCAGAAGTTTACATACACTAAGTTGACTGTGCCTTTAAACAGCTTGGAAAATTCCAGAAAATTATGTCATGGCTTTAGAAGCTTCCGATAGGCTAATTGACATCATTTGAGACCATTGGAGGTGTACCTGTGGATGTATTTCAAGGCCTACCTTCAAACTCCGTGCCTCTTTGCTTGACATCATGGGAAAATCAAAAGAAGTCAGCCAATACATAAGAAAAAATATTGTAGACATCCACAAGTCTGGTTTATCCTTGGGAGCAATTTCCAAATGCCTGAAGGTACCACGTTCATCTGTACAAACAATAGTACGCAAGTATAAACAACATGGGACCACGCAGCCATCATACCGCTCAGGAAGGAGACACGTTCTGTCTCCTAGAGATGAACGTACTTTGGTGTGAAAAGTGCAAAACAATCCCAGAACAACAGCAAAGGACCTTGTGAAGATGCTGGAGGAAACAGGTACAAAAGTATCTATGTCCACAGTAAAACGAGTCCTATATCGTCATAACCTGAAAGGCCACTCAGCAAGGAAGAAGCCACTGCTCCAAAACCGCCATAAAAAAGCCAGACTACGGTTTGCAACTGCACATGGGGACAAAGATTGTACTTTTTGGATAAATTTCCTCTGGTCTGCTGAAACAAAAATAGAACTGTTTGGCCATAATGACCATTGTTATGTTTGGAGGAAAACGGGGGAGGTTTGCAAGCTGAAGAACACCATCCCAACCGTGAAGCACAGGGGATTGCAGCATCATGTTGTGGGGGTGCTTTGCTGCAGGAGGGACTGGTGCACTTCACAAAATAGATGGCATCATGAGGGAGGAAAATTATATGAATATATTGAAGCAACATCTCAAGACATCAGTCAGGAAGTTAAAGCTTGGTCGCAAATGGGTCTTCCAAATGGACAATGACCCCAGGCATACTTCCAAAGTCGTGGCAAAATGGCTTAAGGACAACAAAGTCACGGTATTGGAGTGGCCATCACCAAGCCCTGACCTCAATCCCATAGAAAATTTGTGGACGGAACTGAAAAAGCTTGTGCGAGCAAGGAGGCCTACAAACCTGACTCTACACCAGCTCTGTCTGGAGGAATGGGCCACAATTCACCAAACTTATTGCGGGAAGCTTGTGGAAGGCAACCCGAAACGTTTGACACCAAGTTAAAGAATTTAAAGGCAATACCAAATACTAATTGAGTGTATGTAACTTCTGACCCTCTGGGAATGTGATGAAAGAAATAAAAGCTGAAATATATCACTCTCTCAACTATTATTCTGACATTTTACATTCATAAAATAAAGTGGTGATTCTAACTGACCTAAAACAATTTTTACTAGGATTAAATGTCAGGAAGTGTGAAAAACTGAATTTAAATCTATTTGGCTAAGGTGTATGTAAACTTCCGACTTCAACTGTACGTTTTATCTATAATTTCTCTTCATATGACAAGGACTGAAAAGGATTTGCCAGTAGATTGTTGACTTCATTCATGATGATGACTGCTAGCTAAGATTTTGAAAGTATGATGTTGACATGATCAGTCCAATCAAAGCTATGGTAAATATAACGTGATTTGATGTCATTTTATCTGTGACCAATGACCTTGAGCCTTTTTGGATGGGAACTTCTAATGTAACTCTTTGGCAGCACCCAAGGGGCTTGAATTTTCAAGCTCTCCTTGTAGATTTTGCAGTGACGTAGTGTCCTCATGAGTGACAGAACACTGAGCCAATCACGGCGCAACTAGAGAACGTTACCAACGGCTACGCTCTATTTTCCACTGGCTGCCCCACCACCACAGAAAGCACTGAGCTAGGCTGAAACACATGCATTTTGGAGCTGCCTTAGTCAAGAAAGCAAAAAAGAGACCATGTTTGTATGTGGCTTTATTAACTCAAATATGTTTTTTTTACATTGTTTGCAAACTGATATGTGACACATTAATGTGTGTCGCATATCATAAAGAACAGGTGGGGATGAACAGGTAGGGCTCAGAGCCCCACCTGCCCTGAATGACGGTTCACCACTGTTCAAGATCACCTTTTCTATGTGACTTGTCAACTGATACAGTATTTACTGTCTCTCTGCTTACAGTGTATCAATGAAATCATATAATGAATGGAAAACAGTATATTATTATACATACAACCCAGGTATTTCAGCAGTGCATTGTACACAACAATTTAATTCCAAATGGTAGCACATGAGTGACTCTTTCCATTTTGTCCTATTGAGGCACACTGGCTGATCGAGAATGATCATGTAGTAATTAAGGCCACACCCAGTTCATTGTATTGTTAACAGATTACAAGAAAATCATATAAAAAGTTAAGTGAATATTGTATTTTGAAAAGCAGATAGATTAAATATGTATCCAAATTAAAAGGAGCAGCGAACAAGTGCCTTTGTCAATTTGTTTGTTGTACTCGGTCAATTGAAAATGTGCTTAGAGTTTCTAAAAATGAGCCATTTTGATGATCTGTTAAGATTTTTGTGCTTAGAGTTGTGAAATGTACCACATACTTTGGCAAGCATGTAATAGGGGTAGAATTTGGTGATTTCTGGTGTGTAGTTTGTATTGCTGTAGTGCTATATTTGCCATTTGAAAATGTCTTCCTTATTTGTCTTTTGATTTGTTTCCTTCCATCACCATTCACAAGAGGAGTGGTTCAGTCAAAGTAAGTCTGTCTAAATAAATGAATTATATTTGACAATCAAAAAATGTAGTTTAATTCCAAAACGTTATTTATACATTTTCAAAAATGTTGGTAAAATAGCCTTCATTGTTTAAAGAAATTATGAAAGAGATGGGTGTGTTTTCTCACTATCTAACTATGGCATGGTGTTGTTCAATGACAGACATGTATTTGTTTAAAATCTATTACTTGGTTTCATTTCAGAGAGACAAATAATACTATATACTGTATCTGCCTCACTCTCAGAGAAATAAGTTGTATTGCTAGGCTTTACACAGTTAAATGTAATAAATAACTACATTTTTTATGAAGAAATGTACAAATTATACATTTATCAAATCAAATCAAATTGTATTTGACACGTGTTGAATACAGCAAGTGTAGACCTTACAGTGAAATGCTTACTTACAAGGCCTTAACCAACAATGTAGTTTTCAGAAGAAATACCAAAAAAAAAAAAAAAAAGTACAAATAATTAAAGAGCAAATAGGGGCAATGCAAATAGTCTGGGTAGCCATTTGATTAGATGTTCAGGAGTCTTATGGCTTGGGGGTAGAAGCTGTTTAGAAGCCTGTTGGACATAGACTTGGCGCTCCAGTACCACTTGCCTTACTGTAGCAGAGAGAACAGTCTATGACTAGGGTGGCAGGAGTTTTTGACAATTTTTAGGGCCTTCCTCTGACACCTTCCTCAGACTGGTAGTGATGTACTACCCTCTGTAGTGACGTGCAATCGGAGGCCGAGCAGTTGTCATACCAGGCAGTGATGCAACCCGTCAGGATGCTCTCGATGGTGCAGCTGTAGAACGTTTTGAGGATCTGAGGACCCATGCCAAATAATTTGAGTCTCCTGAGGGGGAATAGGTTTTGTCGTGCCCTCTTCACGACTGTCTTGGTGTGCTTGGATCATGTTAGTTTGTTGGTGATGTGGACGTCAAGGAACTTGAAGCTCTCAACCTGCTCCACTACAGCCCCGTCGATGAGAATGGGGGCGTGCTCGGCCCTCCTTTTTCTGTAGTCCACAATCATCTCCTTTGTCTTGATCACGTTGAGGGAGAGGTTGTTGTCCTTGCACCACACGGTCAGGTCTCTGACCTCTCCCCTATAGGCTGTCTCGTCGTTGTCGGTGATCAGGCCATCGGCAAACCTAATGATGGTGTTGGAGTTGTGCCTGGCCGTGCAGTCATGTGTGAACAGGGAGTACAGGAGGGGACTGAGCACGCACCCCTGAGGGGCCCCCGTATTGAGGATCAGCATGGCTGATGTGTTGTTACCTACCCTTACCACCTAGGGGCGACCTATCAGGAAGTCCAGGATCCAGTTGCAGAGGGACGTGTTTAGTCCCAGGGTCCTTAGCTTAGTGATGAGCATTGAGGGCACGACTCCAACACCATCATTAAGTTTGCTGATGACACAACAGTGGTAGGTCTGATCACCGACCACGACGAGACGGCCTATAGGGAGGAGGTCAGAGACCTGACCGTGTGGTGACATCAATATAAGAATTTGGTAAAAAAAATATTCCAATACAGTAATATGAAGCTCTTATCGACTGACTCTTTAGTCCAGGGGTTCACTGTTTCACTCAGGGACCCCTTCCACCATTGGGGAACATCCCTTGCCCACCCTGCACGCCACATCTATTTCTATGGGCACAAGCACTGTTCATGACATAAACTGTTCACACCCCTCTTTTTGTCAGAGAGAAAATGTATCAGGTTTGAAGCATATTTGAAGCAATTTTACACTTTGTCATGGAGTGCAGAGGATATTTTGCAGTTTTAAAGCTAATGTTCTTGCAATTCTATGCATTTTGCAATTTCTAATGTGTATCCATGTGATGTTTGAGTGACTCAAAAACTATGACAGGATTCGGGATTCGGGATTCAGGATTCCCACAGATTGAGAACCACTGTTCTAGTCCATTATTGATGCTTTGCCTGTTTGATGGTTAGACAGAAAGCGTAGCAGGATTTCGTATAAGTGTCCAAATTAGTGTCCCACTCCTTGAAAGCAGCAGCTCTAGCCTTTAGCTCAGTGCGGATGTTGCCTGTAATCCATGGCTTCTTGTTGGGATATGTATGTACGGTCACTCGGGGCCGTCGTTGTCAATGCACTTATTAAAGAAGCTGGTGACAGATGTGGGAAATTCCTCAATGCCATTGGATGAATCCCGGGATGTATTCCATATTCCATAGAGCATTGTTCCCCATCTGGCAGCGATTTTATTTGTCCCCCCAAGTTTTCATAGCAAAAATAAATACATTTGTTTTAATTTTTTGACCTAAAAGATTGTAAAAACACTAGCATATCAGCTCCGAGTGATTTTAATTCAGGAAATCTGTTCCAAAGTATTCCCACATATGTGCAACTTTGGGTCTTCTTGTGGTTAATTTGCAGTCTACAAATTATTTGTAATTATATTCTGGCCCCCTGACCTTCCGTTCAAGAAAAAAAATCAGTCCACAGCTGAATTTAGTTGATGATCCCAGCCCTAGAGTTATGGTCAGATTTGCCAAATGGAGGGCAAGGGAGAGCTTTGTATGCATCTCTGTGTGTGGAGTAAAGATGATCTACTGTTTTTTTTGCCTCTAGCTGCACAGTGACATACTGGTAGAAATGAGGTAAAATGGATTTCAGTTTTCAAAAACAAAATTTTCATTCACATCTAAAATCAATGAATAAAAAAATCTGAAAACAGTCATATTTTACACACGCATGAAGGTACTCATAAGCAATCAATTCTGATGAAAAAAAACACAAATGTAAAAAATTGGTGCATATAGCGTTTTGGAAATAAACTCTTCAAATACATAATAATGTTCGATCAACTATGAGACTCCAGGACCTCTTCTCTGTGGTTGCTTGCCCTGTTGTCTACCTCAAGTCTTGAGCTTCAATGGAAGACCTTGGTATTTCTGACTCATTATCATCGTCATGTCTTTATACACTTCCCATGTTTTGATATTTCCTATTTACTGTGTGTGTCATACCTTGAGATTTCAATTGTGCTTTTTGCTAACCACGGTGTGTGTGTTTGTGTGTGTCTGGGTGTGTGTGTGCGTGCCTGCGTGTGTGTATTTTGTCTAGGCTGGAGAAATGGACCAGGTGACAAAAAATATGGTACACTGGATTTACCCAAACGCACACAACCAACAAAAGGTAAATATGGAGCATCTTTAGTGATCTGTGGATTGATCAAGACATGGAATTACATCACTTAATGAAGCATTCCAAAGACCTACAGTGTGGAAAGCCTTAACCTTGGCATGAGGCATCTATAAAATGTATTGTGCATGATGTAGAATAGTTCCCAATGTGTTATAATGTTAAGAAGTGACTGGATTGTATTGGAACCAATCAGATACAAAGGTAGACCGTTTGAATGCTATGATAGAATAACATGGTGCATACAAATGCTGTATGTCAGTTACTGTATGAGTACTATACAATATGGAATAGCTTGATGTGGTTTCTGTGGTTGCAGTACCTTCAGAAAGTAGTCATACTTTCTCAAACAAAAATTTATTTGTCACATACACATGGTTAGCAGATGTTAATGCGAGTGTAGCGAAATGCTTGTGCTTCTAGTTCCGACCATGCAGTAATATCTAACAAGTAATCTAACTTAACAATTTCACAACAACTACCTTATACACACAAGTGTAAAGGAATGAATAAGAATATGTACATAAAAATATATAAATGAGTGATGGCCGAACGACATAGGCAAGATGCAGTAGATGGTATAGAGTACAGTATATACATATGAGATGAGTAATGTAGGGTATGTAAACATTATATAAAGTGGCATTGTTTAAAGTGGCTAGTGATACATTAATTACATACATTTTTCCATTATTAAAGTGGCTAGAGTTGAGTCAGTATGTTGGCAGCAGCCACTCAATGTTAGTGATGGCTGTTCAACTTCCTACGGCTGAGATCGGCTGAGATCACATTAACGGGATCGACTTGACAATAGCCAGTGAAAGTGCAGGGCGCCAAATTCAAACAACAGAAATCTCATAATTAAAATTTCTCAAACATACAAGTATTTTACACCATTTTAAAGATAAACTTGTTGTTAATCCCACCACAGTGTCCGATTTTAAAAAGGCTTTATGACGAAAGCACACCATCTGATTATGTTAGGTCAGTACCTAGTCACAGAAAAACACAGCCATTTTTTAGCCAAAGAGAGAAGTCACAAAAAGCAGAAATAGAGATAAAATGGGTGGCCTCCCGGGTGGCGCAGTGGTCTAGGGCACTGCATCGCAGTGCTAGCTGCGCCACCAGAGTCTCTGGGTTCGCGCCCAGGCTGGGCTGGGTTCGTGCACAGGCTCTGTCGCAGCCGGCCGCAACCGGGAGGTCCGTGGGGCGACGCACAATTGGCATAGTGTCGTTAGGGAGGGTTTGGCCGGTAGGGATATCCTTGTCTCAGTTTGTAATAAAAATGTATGCACTCTACTGTAAGTCGCTCTGGATAAGAGCGTCTGCTAAATGACTGAAATGTAAAATGAATCACTAACCTTTGATGATCTTCATCAGATGACACTCATAGTACTTCATGTTACAAAATACATGTATGTTTTGTTCGATAAAGTTCCTATTTATATCCAAAAATCTTAATTTACATTGGCGCGTTATGTTCAGTAATGTTTTGCCTCCAAAACATCCAATGATTTTGCAGAGAGCCACATCAATTTACAGAAATACTCATAATAAACATTTATAAAAGAAACAAGTGTGATACATGGCACTTTAGATAAACTTCTCCTTAATGCAACCGCTGTGTCAGATTTCAAAAAAACTTTACGGAAAAAGCACACCATGCAATAATCTGAGTACGGCGTTCAGACACAAAAACAAGCCATACAGGTACCCGCCATGTTGTGGAGTCAACAGAAATCAGAAATAGCATTATAAATATTCACTTACCTTTGATGATCTTCATCAGAATGCACTGATGTCCAAATACCTCCTCTTTGCTCACGCGTTTAGTTCAAAAATCCAAATTCATGACGTGCAGGCCAGACGAAAAGTCAAAACATTCCATTACAGTTCGTAGAAACATGTCAAACGATGTATAGAATCAATCATTAGGATGTTTTTAACATCAATCTTCAACCGGAGAATTCCTTTGTCTTTAGAAACGAAAAGGAAAGCAGCTACCTCTCACGGGGGCGCGCCTGAGTGAGCTCATGGCACTCTGCCAGACACCTGGTTGAAACAGCTCTCATTCCCTCATCCTTCCCAGTAGAAGCCTGAAACAAGGTTCTAAAGACTGTTGACATCTAGTGGAAGCTTTAGGAAGTGCAATATGACCCCATAGACACTGTATATTGGATAGTCAAACCTACAAACCTCAGATTTCCCACCTACTGGTTGGATTTTCTCTCAGGTTTTTGCCTGCCATATGAGTTCTGTTAAACTCACAGACATCATTCAAACAGTTTTTGAGTGTTTTCTATCCACATATACTAATACTATGCATATATTAGCTTCTGGGCCTGAGTAGCAGGCAGTTTACTCTGGGCACCTTATTCATCCAAGCTACTCAATACTGCCCCCAGCCATAAGAAGTTAACTTCTTGGCGCACAGATCCCGATTACGGGATCATTTTCCTAAACAACCACTGAATTGCAGAGCGCCAAATTCAAAAATAATACTAAAAATATTTATAGTCATGGAATCACAAGTGAAATATACCAAAGCACAGCTTAGCTTGTTGTTAATCCACCTATCGTGTCAGATTTTGAAAATATGCTTTACAGCGAAAGCAATCCAAGTGTTTGTGAGTGTATCAATCAATGCTAGAACAGCTAGCCTTATATTAGCTTGGTCACGAAAGTCAGAAAAGCAATAAAATTAATCGCTTACCTTTGATAATCTTCGGATGTTTGCACTCACGAGACTCCCAGGTACACAATAAATGTTATTTTTGTTTGATAAATATTCGTTTTATAATAAAAAAACGCCATTTGGGTTGCGCGTTATGGTCAGACAACCACATGCTCGTTCCGGTCCTGAAAGGCAGACGAAAATTCCAAAAAGTATCCGTAATGTTCGTAGAAACATGTCAAACGTTTTTTATAATCAATCCTCAGGTTGTTTTTAACATACATAATCGATAATATTTCAACCGGACAGTAACCTATTCAATAAAAGAGAGAAAGAAAATGTCGAGCTACCCCTCTCAGGAACAATCAAAGGACACCTGACTCGTTTTGAAAAATCTCGCTCATTTTTCAAAATAAAAGCCTGAAACTATGTCTAAAGCCTGTTCACAGCCTGAGGAAGCCATTGGAAAAGGAATATGGTTGAAACCCCTTCTTTTTAAAATATTTTATTTTTGCATTTTCCAATTAACAACATTCAAGACAAACGTGAAAAGATATTAGACAACAATAGGACAAAGTGACAGTGACAGATGAGCGTAACAAAGAAAGAAAAAATAAAACAAATTATAATTATATATACAAACATACAATAAAATATATATATAATGAGACATTGGATCATATGGTCACCTGCTGTAGGCTACATATTATACATTACGTGTGAAACATTATATAAGGATAATATAGAGATTCATTCAATGTGATGTGGGGGGAGATTCTCCATATAGTCAATAAAAGGTTGCCAAATTCTGTAAAATGTATTTAACTTATTCCTCAAGCGGTAAGTAATTTTCTCCAGTGGGATACAACTATTAACTTCTGATAGCCACATTGCAACTGGCAGGGGGGAATCCAGTTTCCATTTCAAGGCGATACATTTCTTGGCAATCGCTAGCAATATTTCTGTTAGCTTTATAGTGTGGCTTTGCCTTAGATTGGTGTTAGTAAAGTTGCCCAGTAGACAGACCTCCGGGTCTAAAGGGAATGCAACCCCATGAATTGAGGATATGGTATCGCATACCCCCTGCCAGAAACCGTGTAGTTTTGAACACGGCCAAGTAGAATGGAGGAATGTTCCTTCATCTGAGCCACATCTAAAACATAGGGAGGAGATATCAGGGTTGAACTTGTGCAGTCTAGATGGGGTGATATAGAGCTGATGGAGGAAATTAAACTGGATCAGTCTGTATCTGGAGTTCAATGTGGATGTAACACCATCCCTGCATAGGTCACTCCATAGACCCTCATCAAGATCAATACCCAGATCTTTTCCTCATCTAAGTCTGGGTTTATCTAGCCCAGACAGTGTTAGTCCTGACATAAGAGCATCGTAAACACGGGAAATGGTCTTGAACAGTGGTTGGTCTGCGTGGCAGAGTTGTTCAATAGATGACATCTTAGGTAGGTTCCATTGTCCCTTGAGAGACACCCTAATAAAGTTTCGTAGTTGTAGGTAGCTAAAGAAGTCCCTGTTAGGCAAGTGGTATTTCTGTTTCAGCTGATCAAAAGACATAAGAACTCCCTCCTCGTAACAATGTTCCAGAAGAGTGATCCCCTTATCAGACCATGGTCAAAAGTTACTATTCTGGAAAAACATAGGAATCAATCTATTGTTCCATAAAGGGGTTTTAGGGGAAAGGAATCCCCCTCGTCCGAACAGCTCATGCAGTTTGCACCCTGCCAGGACAGAATGTATGATTAAAGGGTTGTCTGTGATGGTTTTTATAGATTTTCTGTCCCATTTGTAAAACAATTCTGCCCCACTGTCATCATTTACCTCAAGCTTTTCAATGTTCAACCATGAGGGAGAGGGACCCTTGTCAAACCTCTGAGCCAGAAACCTAGACTGTGCTGCCCAGTAGTACATTCTAAAATTGGGGAGGTTTAAGCCCCCTTGACTGTAATCCAGGGTCAGTTTATCCAGGCCAACCCTAGGGGTTTTGCCGTGCCAGATAAACCGTCTGGTCATCTTGTTGAGAGAGGAAAAGAATGCTGCGGGAACAGGGATAGGGAGAGATTGAAACAGATATAGAAATCTGGGCAGGACATTCATTTTAATTACATTGATTCTACCCAGTAGAGTGAGAGGTAAGTCCATCCATTTACAAAGGTCACCCTCCACCTTTTGCAACAAACTGGCCAGATTGAGTTTATAGAGGTTGTTCAGGTTACCATCCACCATTATGCCCAAATATGTGAAGCCCATAAGCGACCATCTAAAAGGAAACTTGTGCTTGATGGTATGATGGTCAAAGACAGACAACGGTAAGATTTCGCTTTTATCTAAATTGACCTTAAATCCAGAGAAAGAACTATAACACTGTAGTAGGATCTGCAAGTGAGAGAGGGAGTGTTCTGGGTTTGTTAGAAATAAGATAAGGTCGTCCGCAAAGAGTGATAATTTATGGGTATGGGGGCCCACCTCAAAGCCATGTATGTCAGGGCACGTTCTAATAGCCTCAGCCAACGGTTCGATGGCGAGGGCAAAGAGGTGGGGGCTAATTGGGCAACCTTGTCTGTTCCCCCTATAGAGAGGGAAAGAGGAGGAAGTAATCCCATTGGTAGCAATCCTAGCTTTAGGAGATTTGTAGAGTGATTTTATCAAATTTACAAACACGGTACCTAAACCAAACTTTTCCAAGACGCGAAAGAGGTATGGCCATTCAACCCTATCAAAGGCCTTTTCAGCGTCGAGGGAGACTGCGACACTAGGTATTTTGTTTTTGTTAGCAAGGTGAATTATATCAAAGAACCTTCTGAGATTATTGGAGGACAATCTATTATTTATGAAGCCAGTCTGATCTGGGTTGACCAACAGGGGAAGACATGACTCCAGTCTCTTAGATAGCATCTTGGTGACCAGTTTACAATCTGTGTTAAGGAGAGAGATTGGTCTATATGAGACGCACTTTAGTGGATTTTTCCCTTTCTTGTGGATTACAGTAATCACTGCTTGAGAGAAAGACTCTGGAAAGCAGTTGTCTTCCCTGTCTTTTTTAAGTACCTCCATAAGGTAGGGGAAGCCATCCTAGGAAGCCATCCTCCCCAGGAGGTTTATTAGAAGGTAAGGATTTAATGGCCCCCAACAATTCAGGAACTGAGAAGTGTTCACTCAGGCGCTCTCTGTCTTCCCCTGACAGGCATGGGAGGTTGAGAGAGGAGAGAAAGGAGTCGATCTCTGATAGATCATCGCTTGATTGGGAAGTGTAGAGGGCTTCATAGTATTTCTTAAAAGTATTATTAATTTTAGTAGGGTCGAAAGATATCTCATTAGTAAGAGTTTCTATAGCATTAATTGTCCTCTTACTTTTCTCTGCTTTCAGTTGCCATGCCAATACTTTGTGAGCTTTCTCTCCAAGCTCGTAATAACGCTGTTTTGATTTAGTGATGGCCCTCTCAGCTTGACACGTGTTCAGAATATTATATTTCAGTTTTTTATTTACCAAAAGCCTGTATAGATCTTTAGTCGGGCCTCTTTGGTAGGTTTTCTCTAGCTCTGAGATTTCAGATTCAGGAGCATTCAGTTCCGCACAGTGTTTTCTCTTCAGCCCTTTAGTATAGGAAATGATTTGTCCCCTCAGATAGGCCTTCAATGTGTCCCAAAGAATGAGTTTTTTTTTGTCAAAGTGAAAATATTGATTTGCTCTTTGATAAATGCACAAAATTCAGGTTGCTTTAGGAGTGTAGAATTTAGTCTCCATCTATATGCTCCATTTACCTTGGTAGGAATGGAGATTGATAATACCAGGGGAGAATGGTTACTAAGTAATCTGGGGAGATACTCGACATCTAACACTCTATGAAACAGTTGTGTCAACAGTAAAAAGTTATCTATGCGTGTGTGTGTCTTGTGTGGGTGTGAATAAAAAGAGTAGTCCCTATCCTGTGGGTGCAACTGTCTCCAGATGTCTAGTAAATTGAGATCTTTCATGAATGACATGGTGAGCTTGCTGGCTTTGGTAAGAAGTGAGGGTTTATCAGAGGACCCATCAAGAACTGTATCTAAACAAAAATTAAAATCTCCTCCAACCAGTAACCATCCTGGTGGTGCTTGAGCAACCTGAAGGAAGACATTCTGAATAAACATATGGTCATCGAAGTTAGGAGCATAGATATTCAATAGGGTCCAAGACTCTGAAAACATATGCCCCTGCACCAAAACAAACCTGCCAGAGGGATCAGAGATGGTGTTGTTGACGCAGAAGGGGATGTGTCTACTTATCAAAATTGCAGTTCCTCTTGCTTTGGAGTTAAAAGAGGACGCAAAAACTTGTCCTACCCATTCCCTCTTCAATTTCTTGTGTTCACTGGCTGTAAGATGTGTTTCTTGTAAAAACACAATGTCAGCCTTTAATTTCTTAAGGTATGTATAGACTCTCTTCCTTTTAATCGGGCTGTTAAGACCTTTTACGTTGAATGTGACATATTTTAGTGGATTAAGCATAGTTGGGTTTCAAATATGTAACTGAATGGAAATCTATCATATGTAGATAGTTAGGAAATGTTTCAACTTTGGTTTGAACACAGAAGTGACCTATGTGTCTCTTTAGGAAGGAAACAATAAACATAGAAAAAAGGGGGAAAAAATAAAGAATCCCACCCACCCCGATTGTTAGACTAAAACCACAATCCCAACAATCAAACATGAATACACTAGTAGAGATACGTTGCTGCTCGTTTTCCATCTTGCTCTTACTAGCTAAACCTTGGCGTAAACTAAAACCTGCGAGCTCTCTAAATTGAAAACAAAAGTTGTGAATAGACATTTATGGCTGAATATTTACTGCCCACGGTAAGGGCTGCTTGAGTCTCTTTTCGAAAGATTAACATAAATTAGGGGGAAAGCAGTGGGCCTAAACCCACTTATTTGCTTCGCCCAGTAATATGGACTAAACCAAAATATACTCTACTGTAAATGTAATAGAACTCACCGCGGAAAGATACGGTTAGTTGAAAATGTACAAATCAATTATAGCGACCGGAGGATATCAGCGGTTCAGTCCGGATAAGAGAAAACAAACAAACTGCATCTTATCCCCCAAAGAGACCGTCCTGGCTCAGACGTTGCTCAGTTCTTTGAGAAAAGTGTACACTTCTCCCGGTGTGTTGAAGAGATGGCTTCGGCCTTTGTACTGAACTTTCATCCGCGCAGGGTGGATGAGGTAGCCGGTGATGTTCTTCTCCTTCAGTGCTTTGGCGGCAGGTCTGAACTGCTTGCGACGTCTTGCGAGATCCGCACTCATATAAGGGAAAAGGCTGACCCTCTTGCCATCAATGGTGATGTCCCCTTTGGCTCTTGCGAGTTGCAGTACCTTCTCTCTGTCTTGGAAACGGAGGAACCTGATCAGGACGGCCCGTGGGGGCTCATCTGGCCGGGGTTTCGGAGCTGATGTTCTGTGGGCGCGTTCGATTTCCAGTGGCTTGGTGAAGTTGATTATGCCTAGGACATCTGGGATCCATTGAGTGAAGAAACGGATCGGGTCACGGCCCTCGCTGTCCTCTTTCAATCCCACCACACGGATATTACTATGTCTGCTCTGGTTCTCCATCTGATCTACCTTGTTTTTGAGGTAGGCATTGTCCTTTTGCAGTTGTATCAAGACCTGGTCATGTCGAGCGATGGTGTCTTCAACTGTGCTAATGCGCAACTCTGCCTCAGTCTTTCTCAAAAGGAGATCATTCATGGAGGATTTCAGGTCGTCAATGGAAGAATGGAGTTCAGCCGTTTTCTTATCGATTTTCATAGAAAGACCTTTGTTACCATCCTGAATTTCCCGGGGGAGAGTAGCCAGCATGTCGGCAGGCTCGCAAGAGGCCGAGAGCAACAGTCTGGAACTGTCGTTTGAGTTATGAGGGCTAATGCTAATCTTGCTAGCTGTAGCGTTATCGTTATCTTGGGAATCAACAACGTTTTGGTCGTCCTTCTTGCCTCTCGGTCGGAGGTCCATGGCTCTTTGGGAAGGTAAGTACTTGACAATTTATCAGCCGATGTTAGAATATTGTTTCAACGTTGTTATTTAGGTAATAATAGAATAACTTTGAAGAGCTCGGTTTGTCAACGTCTGCTCAGCTCCGCGGCATCACGTGCTCCTGTTGAAACCCCTTTAAATGGAAGAGGGGCAGGCAATGAAACTGGGCTAAAAAAATAAATAATGCACATCCGGGTTGGATTTCCTCAGGTTTTCGCCTGCAAAATCAGTTTTGTTATACTCACAGACAATATTTTGACAGTTTTGGAAACTTTGGAGTGTTTTCTATCCTAATCTGTAAATTATATGCATATTCGACGATCTGGGCCTGAGAAATAGTCAGTTTACCTTGGGAACGTTATTTAAAAAAATGTTTTTTTTAAAAGAATCTGGCCCCTAGCGTCAAGAAGTTAACAGTCTGATGGCCTTGAGATAGAAGCTGTTTTTCAGTCTCTCGGTCCCCGCTTTGATGCACCTGTACTGACCTCGCCTTCTGGATGATAGCGGGGTGAACAGGCAGTGGCTTGGGTGGTTGTTGTCCTTGATGATCTTTTTGGCCTTCCTGTGACATCGGGTGGTGTAGGTGTCCTGGAGGGCAGGTAGTTTGCACCCGGTGATGCGTTGTGCAGACCTCACTACCCTCTGGAGAGCCTTGCGGTTATGAGCGGAGCAGTTTCCGTACCAGGCGGTGATACAGCCCGACAGGATGCTCTCGATTGTGCATCTGTAAAAGTTTGTGTGTGTTTGTTTTGTTGACATTGAGGTTGAGGTTATTTTCCTGACACCACACTCCGAGGGCCCTCACCTCCTCCCTGTAGGCCATCTCGTCGTTGTTGGTAATCAAGCCTACCACTGTAGTGTCGTCTGCAAACTTGATGATTGAATTGGAGGCGTGCATGGCCACGCAGTCGTGAGTGAACAGGGAGTTCAGGAGAGGGCTGAGAATGCACCCTTGTGGGGCCCCAGTGTTGAGGATCAGCGGGGGGGAGATGTTGTTACCTACCCTCACCACCTGGGGGCGGCCCGTCAGGAAGTCCAAGACACAGTTGCACAGGGCGGTGTCGAGAACCAGGGTCTCGAGCTTGATGACGAGTTTGGAGGGTACTATGGTGTTAAATGCTGAGCTGCAGTTGATGAACAACATTATTACATAGGTATTCCTCTTGTCCAGATGGGTTAGGGCAGTGTGCAGTGTGAGTGCGATTGCGTCGTCTGTGGACCTATTGGGGCGGTAAACAAATTGGAGTGGGTCTAGGGTGTCAGGTAGGGTGGAGGTGATATGATCCTTGACTAGTCTCTCAAAGCACTTCATGATGACGGAAGTGAGTGCTACGGGGCGGTAGTCATTTAGCTCAGTTACCTTAGCTTTCTTGGGAACAGGAACAATGGTGGCCCTCTTGAAGCATGTGGGAACAGCAGACTGGGATAAGGATTGATTGAATATGTCCGTAAACACACCAGCCAGCTGGTCTGCGCATGCTCTGAGGACGCGGTTGGGGATGCCGTCTGGGCCTGCAGCCTTGCGAGGGTTAATTAACACGTTGAAAAAAAAATCTCACGTTGGCTGCATGAAGGAGAGCCCGCAGGTTTTGGTAGCGGGCCGTGTCAGTGGCACTGTATTGTCCTCAAAGCAAGCAAAGAAGTTGTTTAGTCTGTCTGGGAGCAAGACATCGTGGTCCGCGACAGCAAGACATCGTGGTCCGCGACGGGGCTGGTTTTTCTTTTGTAGTGCGTGATTGACTGTAGACCCTGCCACATACCTCTCGTGTCTGAGCCGCTGAATTGCGACTCTACTTTGTCTCTATACTGAGGCTTAGCTTGTTTGATTTCCTTGTGGAGGGAATAGCTACACTGTTGGTATTCGGTCATGTTTCCGGTCACCTTGCCCTGATTAAAAGCAGTGGTTGCGCTTTCAGTTTTGCGCGAATGCTGCCATCAATCCACGGTTTCTGGTTGGGGAATGTTTTAATAGATGCTGTGGGTACAACATCACCGATGCACTTGCTAATAAACTCGCTCACCAAATCAGCGTATTCATCAATGTTGTTGTTCGACGCTATGCGGAACATATCTCAGTCCACGTGATCAAAGCAATCTTGAAGCGTGGAATTCTATTGGTCGGACCAGCGTTGGACAGACCTGAGCACGGATGCTTCCTGTTTTAGTTTCTGTCTATAGGCTGGGAGCAACAAAATGGAGTCGTGGTCAGCTGTTGTGTTACAGCCTGAATTCAAAATGGATTAAATTGTTGTTTTTTTCTTCACCCATCGACATACAGTACTCCATAATGACAAAGTGAAAACATGTTATTCGAAATGTTTGCAAACGTATTCATCAGCACCTTTGGAAGCGATTACCAATGTGAGTCTTTCTGGGTAAATCTAAGAGCTTTGCACACCTGGATTAAACAATATTTGCACATTATTCTATTTAAAATTCTTCAAGCTCTGTCAAGTTGGTTATTGATCATTGCTAGACAGCCATTTCCAAGTCTTTCCATAGATTTTCAAGCTGATTTTAAGTCAAAACTGTAACTATGCCACGCGGTAACATTCAATGTAATCTTGGTAAGCAACTCCAATGGCCATGTGTTTTAGGTTATTGTCCTGCTGAAAGGTGAATTTGTCTCCCAGTGTCTGTTGGAAAGCAGACTGAACCAGCTTTTCCTCTAGAATTTTGCCTGTTATGCCCTATTCCGTTTATTTTTATCCTAAAAAACTCCCTAGTCCTTGCCGATGACAAGCATACCCATAACATGATGCAGCCACCAGTTGAAAATATGAAGAGTGGTACTGTAATGTATTGTGTTGGCCAATTTTTTTGCAGTTTTGTAGTGTCTTATTGCAAACAGGATTCATTTTGGGAATATTTTTTATTCTGTACAGCCTTTCTTCTTTTCACTCTGCCATTTGTGTAGTAACTACAATGTTGTTGATCCATTGACAGTTTTCTCCTATCACAGTCATTAAACTCTGTTAAAAGTGACCATTGGCCTCATGGTGAAATCCCTGAGCGGTTTCCTTCCTCTCAGGCAATTGAGTTATCTTTGTAGTGACTGGGTGTATTGATATACCATCCAAAGTGTAATTAATAACTTTGTAATGTGCAAAGGGATATTCAATGTCTGCTTATTTTTTACCCATCTACCAATAGGTGCCCTTCTTTGCGAAAACCTCCCTGGAAAACCTCCCTGGTCTTTGTGGTTGAATCTGATTTTGAAATTTACAGATAATTCTATGTGTGGGGTACAGCGATGAGGTAGTTATTCAAAAATCATGTTAAACACTATTATTGCACACAGAGTCCATGCAACTTATTATGTGACTTGCTAAGCACATTTTTACTCCTGAACTTATTTAGGATTGCCATAACAAAGGGGTTGAATAGTTAATGACTCAAGACATTTTAGCTTTTAATTTTTATTAATTTGTAAACATGTCTAAAAACAGAATTCCACATTGACATTGTAGGGAATTGTGTGAAAGCCAGTGACACAAATCTCAATTTAATAAATTTTAAATTTAGGCTGTAACACAAAGTCAAGGGGTGTGAATACTTTCTGAACGCCTTATATAGTGTTTGTATGTACTTTTTTGTTTGAGGTGGGGGGAGGGAGCGGTGTGAACAGCTATTATAGGTTATATTCAGCATCAAATTAAGTGAGGATTTTAAGTATTTTGTGTCATGATGTGATCATAAGGCACTATGGCTTTTTTTGTGTATGAAATATGTGTGATATCCCAGACTGTTGATAAGATTCTATACTAGTCATTGACATTCAGAAGATCAGACAAAAGATGACACCTTAGGAAAGAAGAGCGTTAGAGCTGAATCGATTATACAACTCTCTTCTTTATGACGTTGACATCATCGCAGCAGCTCTGCCGCTGTGGTTTGAATATGTTCAGATACATACATATTTATAAGTGAAACACAATGTAAGGCAAGATATTTAAAAAATCCCTGAGCATTGTAGATGTCTTTTGATGTCGAAGTCCAGACAGGTTCAAATGGAAAGTTTGGTCATGGCCCACCAGAGCCCATCTGAGTGTGTATGAGAGGATTACTGATGACACTGGGTAGCCATCCAGGTAGCACAAGTCTTATACCCTCAACAGAACCTGTGCATCTGGATGTAGAGCCTTCCCTCGCTCCTGCCAGAGGATGCAATCCTTGTGATAATCAGGTTGCAAGCCCATGTAAGGATTAGACAGCATGTAAGCCTCGCAGCCAGCAGCAGCTTCCCAGCAGCTTCAGCTGGCTGAATATGGATGGAAAGCCTCTGGAAGACAGCCTGTAACAGAGTTCCTGTATATTTTCACTCCTGGCTGCTGGGGATGTGGGTATAGCTAGAAGCCTTTCACTCCAGTAAAATAGTACAGTCTGTGAATGAATATGGCTGAAGTTAGTGGGGGATACCGTATGTACACAGATGGATTTGTTAGCGGAGAAGAGCTCTGTGAGAGCTGATAAGATGTGGAGCCTGCAGCATTCAGTTGTTAATAATAGAATAGACATCCATGTTTACATGCTGTGTGGGTGTTTGCGCGTGTTTGTACAAAATGAAAGTTGGGAAAACATTTTGTAATTTTAAGCACAGTCCAAATCCCCTAGCCAGGCAGAACATTCCTTCAACATAAAATCAGTGTGAATATGAATTTGCACACACACAAGCATGGCTGAGCTTTAATTGGGGTTATTATCTATTTTGTGTACATTATATATTCTTTCTGAAATACCAATCCAATGATAATTATGTGCTTCAGCTTCATAGCCTATCTATATTCTCTAGAGGAGGCATCTGATAGATGATACATATTTGCTCCTTGTCTTGCAGTGATCTGTTCATGGTTCTGGACCTTAAAACCATGACTATGAAAGAAGAGGTGTTTTGAGATGTTGTCTTTGATGTCATAAGAAACAACTACTGCATTTTTTATATCATCCTGCGCTAAATCGACACACTTTGACCTAAAAACTCCAAGCTGTCAGAAAAAGTATACTCTACCACTTCATAAAAGAAACAGTAGGGTGCAAGTCCTCAGTTCTATCACATCGGTTTTTCACTATGAAGTCTGAACTGTGCTAGCTTTATAAGCGCTATATGTGCTGTTTGGTTGCTGATTGGTGGCTTGAGAATCCACTGTGTCTCATCATATCAGTTCCAACATGTATGAGAGTTCTCTACTGGTTGCAGACGTGCTGTTTCTCTCCCTTTTTCTCTGTAGGTCTGGAGCTGCTGTACCAGCCGGAGGTGGTGAGGTTGTACCTGTCTCTCCTCACTCGCAGTCAAAACCACAACACCCTGGAGGCAGCAGCCGGAGCTCTGCAGAACCTTGCTGCAGGACACTGGGCTGTGAGTGAAGGGCAATGGGGGAGAAGTTTATCTGAGGCTGTGGGAGAACAGAATGTTTGTTTCTCATCCCCTCTCTACCCCCCCTCTCTCTCTGTATGATGGGTGTATTGAGTGTGGTTGAAAAGCTATCATGTATATAAAAGTATGATGTGTGAATCCTCACAAGTAGCACAATAGGAGTGTACAATTTATACATGACATCCTTCTATTATTCTCTCTCTGTGCCTTTTCTCAGTGGTCCAGTTACATCCGGGCCACAGTTAGGAAGGAGAAAGGTCTGCCTGTCCTGGTGGAGCTATTGCGTTCAGATGGTGATAAAGTGGTCCGGGCTGTAGCTATTGCTCTACGCAACCTGGCCATAGATCGACGGAACAAAGACCTCATAGGTACATGCACATAAACGCATATGCACACATAAATGTATGCATGCACACACACGCAAGTGCACGCACAGGCACACACACGCACACACACACGATACATAATTTTACCCTTTGCCCCATAGGAAGCTATGCCATGAGGGACCTGGTCAGTAACCTGCCCAGTGGTCAGCAGCGACCAGCCAAGAACCTGGAAGGGGACACAGTGGTGGCCATTCTGAACACTATCCATGAGATCATCTCAGATAGCCCTGAGAATGCCCGTGGTCTCATACAGGGCCACGGCATCCAGAAACTGGTGGCCATCAACAAGACAAGGTAGATTATCATAGCATAGTATCTTTGGTGTTGGTTATGGGAGATGGTTTCAATTGGGTAGATGCTCAGTTCACCGTGTTGCACTCTCTCCTTTATGCTGGCTCTGGTTTATTCTGTTGTTTCTTTGCTAGCCAATCTGTGCGGGAGACCAAAGCAGCATCTCATGTCCTGCAGACAGTGTGGGCCTACAAGGACCTGAGAAATAGCCTCTACAAAGGAGGCTGGAACAAGAGCCACTTTAAGGTTTCGCATGGCATGCTGTAGAAGACTGTATTCCCCATTCACTACACAGTCCAAATGGGTGGCACAAACACAGTCTGATATTGAGCACTGTATGGGACACAATTAGTTCATAATGGCATACTGAGTCTTCTTTCTTTTTTACCTTCAGTCAACAACTAGTGGAATGCCCCAAAAAACTAAGAGCGGAAAGTCAGCCTATGATGACATCACACTCCCACTGATGGAGAAAAACCAAGGTCAGCATGAGACTGTATCTTCAGCATAAGTGTGTGTGTGTGTGTGTAGGGAGATTGACATTGACATTGGAAGTCTATCCATTCATGAGCACATCGGGAAATGTCTTCAAAATCGGCCACTAGGGGCAACAGTGAGCGCTATTACTATCAAGTAGACTTGAGTAATCGCATGACTCTGGATCAGGTTAGATGTTTGATCCCAGTCGTGGACACTGTTTTTTTATTTTTTTAATCATATCCCAAACCACAACCTTTACCTTAACCATTCGGAAGGAGTGCCTAAACTTAAGTTAAGATAAGTAACTTTGGTTTGGAGAAATGGAACATACAGGGCAGCAGGAGTCAACCCAGGGATTCAAAAACACTTCAATATTTGATCTTTGGAGCAAATTCGAAATTTTCCTTGTTTAGAGAATATGGATGAAGGTCTAATTCTGCAGTGTGAGAACTTGTTGAAAGTGTGTGTGTTCGTGCAGATGTAGGATCTTCATTTGAGCCAGTTTTCTACAGTAGGAAAATAATCCTGCAGCCAGAGGACATTTGAATTATTATGTGGATTGCAATTAATGGACATTTTTGTCAGGGTTTCTTTAGGGAAAATCAATTCTGAAATTTCAAAGTGGAAATTACAAACTCAAACTTTAGAAGCCTTTTTAAAACTCAAATACACTACAAGTTTACATTTCCTGCTGTGCAGGAAAATTCTCAAACAAAAGAATGATTAAATTAAGATCCTACATCTGTGTGAGCCTGTTTCTTGTCATTTGAACACAAAATTACCTTTGTTTATTGTATCCTGTCTGTTTTTCCCACAGATGGATACTCCACCGTGGAGCAGTGTGACAGAGTGGGTGATGGATTACTCCAGGTCAGTAACACGGTACATATGAGCTCCTTACTATTCCTAAGGTCAGGAGTTTTTCAATGGTGACTCACAAGATTTTAAGGGCCAGTACAGTAAAAAACGTGATTTTCTTGTGTTTTATATATATTTCCACACTATGAGGTTGGAGTAATACTGTTTTAATGCCATTTAGTGTAAGAGGTGTTTGAAAAGACCGCCTGAAATTTCTACCAGTTTTGTTGGGATGGAGGTTTGGCTTGCCTGGTGACATCACCAGGGGGTAAATTAGTTAATAGACCAATAAGAAAGAGTTCTAATCCTCTCTGCCAATAACAGCTAGTTTTCAGTTTTCCCCTCCCCACTCAGACCACTCCCAGACAATCCTAGCAAAATCGTTTCTTGAGAAATGGCTCTTTACTAAGAAGCTATTTTTGTGTATTTTATTTTTATTTTTACAATTTTAATTGAAAGCAATCACAGTACGGTACTTACTTGTTACTCAGAAATGTTTTGATATTGAGATAAAAACAGCCGCATTGGACCTTAAACTAAATAATTGTTCTACTCTTGTTGCAGAGTATCCCAGAGAGGAAGCACTTCATCCGGGCTGGAAGGCCTGCAGTGGGTCTGGTGGAACGCAAACCTCCACCCCTCGATTCCTGGGTCTGAGGTTGGCAGAAGGGATTATAGAGCAGGTAAATTACATTTCACTTAACTATTTTAGGATTGATGTTTTATTCATTGGTGTGATACACATGTTCATTGCTTTTGCTATTGGGGGAGTCATAGATTACGAAAATATTGATCATTGTTCATTTTCTTTTTTGTTTTGTTTACAGGAGACGTGGCAGTAAAAGAGGAAGTGGAACGTCAACATTTGTGGAGGTCAATGTGGTGTTTATTCTTTAGACGGACATTCTGTAGGTCAATTCACCATTCAGGACAACATGGTTATTCTCCCGCCAGAAAATCAGAGTGGAGTGAATATAGGATCTTACATTTATATGTTCAAAGTGTTATTCAAACTCTGGCTGTAGTTGAACATAGCCTCTCTACTATATTTTATACATACTGGACAGTGGGATGAGTGGAGTGACACAGCTGAATGTAGTGCAGGACGAAAAACACAATACTAACACTTTCTATGAAATTAGGATTTGTCAAAACATTTTTTTTTCTTGACCTGCCTTTTCCTCCAGTATTTCCATACTGTGGTTGTTTCACTCCTGCAAATTGTGCATTACTTTCATGTGAGAGACTAGTTGGAAATGGGATTGTAAATGTGTAATAAAAGATTCATATTCTAAATGAAGGCATTTATATTGTAATATTCATGTTATTTATTAACAGTTGTGAACGTTATCTTGTAACCAAAAATGGAATGGATACGTTAACATTATACAATACCAAGTAATAGTGCCATTTTATCAGGAGCTGACATGATGAATATGCAGTGTTTGTTCTTGCATCGCGATGTTGAACTGAAAATGTACGCAAATAAAATCCATAATTTCTCAATGTTGTATGGGCTTAAATTTATCATCTTTGTTCTCGTCTCTTTCTATTAGGACAAGGGGCAGGGGTGTATTCCACATACAGTTTGATAGGGAATGTATCATTGACGCAGCATGTTGCTTAGCAGTTGTCCTGTGGTTATTTTACTTTCAGCATTGGACAGCTCCATATGATCGCTGTCTTGCTAAACTATAGTGCTGGAACAGAGAAGAGAAACACGAATGAAATGAAGGAGTGTTCGTAAATTCCCTCTGGGGTAGCCAGAGTACGCTCGGAGTGCGCTCTGTGCGTTCGTAAATTCAGAGCATTGTCAGATTGTCCGTTCATAAATTCAGAGCGTTCTGGCCGAGAAGTAGGGTTGATCAGAGCGTTCTGACTTCACAACGGCAGTCAAGCACCCAAGCTAACTGGCTAAAGTTGGCTAGCTTACTAGCTACTTCCATTCAAGTGAGAGAACACCTTACTCTGACCATTTTATGTCCTAGCAGAGATGGTTAAGCTGTTTTCATGTTATCTAGAGCGTTAGTGACTAACTGTGCTGCTGGCAACAATTTAATTACGTTTTTTTAATTACGTCGACATTTACTGGCACTGGTCACCGGGTGTTTCGCGTTCATAAATTCATCAGTTATTCTGCGCTCTGGTACACTCAGGCGAGAGTGCTCTGAAATTGAAGTAGATAGCCAGAGTGAATTCACGAACGCACCACAAGTGTGCAGCAAGTTTGAAGGGTAATGCTTTTTGTTGTTGTTTATTATGCCGTTGATGATATCACGTCTTTGTTTACTTTAGCCAATGAATGACACATTTTTACAAGATGAAATCAAAATATACCCAGCCAAAGGTGAAAAAAAGGTAGCTACGTTTGAATACACGACTCTAGTTCAGCACATCGGGTTTGTTAACAGCTTGCTAGCAACACATTGCTGTCCACCAAATTGGATTGTAGTCATCAATCAATCTCGTGTGGCTAGCTAAATTCTTCATGTTATCTGAAATGCGCTAGCTAGCAGGCAAGAGCTAACTATGTTAGCTAAAGTTTGAATCTTGAATGCAGTCTTTCAATCATAAATGTAAAAAAGAAAAGATTAGCTAACTAATAATGCTGGAAAATGTTTAAGAAAAAAAACTGCTTTTTTTTCGGTCCCAGAAGGAGGGAGGAGTCAATGCAAGGGAATGTTCACATTTATCTGGTGAGGACTTTAAATAATCTATTAGCTAGTTACAGTAGCTAGACAATTTTTAGGATTTATGTTTATGCACTATAGCCTGCTACCATATTGTATGAAGATGAATATTGTTTTGTTACATCTGCATTGTCTGTGTGTGTGTATGTGTGTAAAGATTGAGCAACATAGAGTGCCTTGATGCAAAAGCTGTGGTCAATCTGGAGAGGGGAGGGGTGCATATCTCCAGGCCAACCAGGGAGGGTAGGACACTGGACAATACCAAATAAGGAACTGTTTGAGTGTAGAATCGGGGGTGAGACACAAGATGGATCTAATCTACCCAACAACCAGATGCGGACAGATGCGAGCACCAAGAGACTGGGACAAGTCTGAGTGCCAGCGATAGGCTGAGCAAAGTTTAAACCACGCTCAGCCTCTACTGTGATAGGCCAACGGACGGGTTGGAACTAAAGCTGTCATAGTATAAAAACTGTTGTTTGAGCACATTCCAGAGTTCCCTGTTCTACCCTGCGCGGTGATACAGTGAACCCGTATATACGAAAATTGCATTTACCATTTATCGCTTGAGTTTAATTAAAATACTTAAAGTATATTAGGTGACTCTGAATCACATTTTGTCCTGATACCAGATTTGAATTGACGCAAAACTCTTTCACAATCTAACTTAATAGATGTCTATTTTTCCATCTAGCTCTTCTGACATTTAAACCTCTTTATTCAGCATTCCCTGCTCCCAATCATGCAGGAGAAGGGCCATCTACAGCCCCCCCCCCCCCCCCCCCCCCCCTCAGACCACTGCCCTCCCCACACCGGTCCTCAATAGCAAGTACCCCCTGCCTCAACCTGCTCTCTCAGCATAGATGTGGATGCCGGTGCAAGAGACCTGGAAAGGAGAACCTTCTGATAAGCCTTTGCTCAAATACACCACAGCACTCCCTATTGGTAGGTGCCACTGTAGACTTTGTCCAATAAAACGACCCATCCCCAACCCGACTGATAAAAGAGTGGTTCAAACATCCTGAGGCCACACTCCATTTCATTTCATTGAGGCCAGACTTAGAAGCTCACTAGGCAGAGAACCCTCCCTGGTGGTCAGCTGGTTAGGCCAGTGACTCAGACCAGAGCTCACCAAGCAACCCCCCTCTGGAGACCAGAGCCCCCTGGATGTTTTCCTCTCACACAGATCCCTTGTTAAGGTGCATGCTGCTGGAGGTGAGGACAGGGGAGGGAGAGGAGATGGTGGCTCCCTATCCCGTTCTGTCAGGGATCTTTGAGCCTCTGTTCTGATGCACCACCCCTGCTTACCTCATCCGCCGCTATCAGAATAGTTTGAAATGGTACCAGGCCGTGTGCAATGAGAAGACCAAACATCATAAGAAGAAGCTTGAGCAGCTTTGTGATAAAGTAATCCCTATGCTCACTATTTGCTCAATCCATCCATTTTAAAGGCCTTTTTAAAAAGGTCCAGGCTAACATGATATATAAGAGGAAGTGAGTTTGTCAACAAAATCTGAATATTGGCTCTCATAATCAATATTACTGTTTTCTCTCACTTTTTCCCCATTATGAGATATCAGAAGGGCCTCATGCTGAAAGAGGTAGGGACTTTATTCTACAACATTTGAGACATAAAAAAAGAATCATAGTCATTCTAATGCAATGTCAATGGTTACTGAATTTATTCCCTTCTATCTATGAATGTGATTATCTCTTTTGCAAGATACCCTCTACTAATGATTGTAATTAGGGTTACAAAATACTGGGAACTTTCAATAAATTCCCTGGTTTTCCAGAAATCCCGGTTGGAGGATTCACGTAGTCAGGAGGGAATAAGCATGAATTGCAGAATCTTCCAACCAAGATTTCTGGAAAACCAGGGAATTTATTTAAAGTTCCCATAATTTTGAAACCCAAATTGTAATTACCTAGTCCCTGTCCTACCATTTGTTATCAGGACCCTCTGGTATCCATCCAAGACCCACCGGCACTCTGGATGCTGGGGAGGGGATGTCTGTCTTTAAACCCTGCCCAGGAGGGAAGTTAAAATGGAGCCGGAAGAAATGGCAGCAGTTTTACGGGCGCCTAACCAATTGTGCTATTATGTGTTTTTCCCCCGCGTTATTTGTAACACATTTTGTACATAATGTTTCTGCAGCCATATCTTACGGCAAAAAAGAGCTTCTGGATATCAGGACAGCGATCACTCTCCTCGGATTAGACAAATATTTTTTCTACAACAAAGACGATGCACAAGACATTCTCCAAACACCCCACAGGACCGACATCCCCGTTATTTGCAAGAGGAAGCGACGCAGGTACAGAGGACAAAGAGCCGGATGCCTGGTCAGGACCCGGCGAAGGCGACTGGGAAAGCTGCCGTTACCCTCAATACTACTCGCCAACGTGCAATCATTGGACAATAAATTAGACGAGGTACGATCACGAATATCCGACCAACGGGACATCAAAAACTGTAATATCCTATGTTTCACGGAATCGCGGCTGAATGACGACATGGATATTCAGCAAGCGGGATATACGCTGCACCGGCAAGATGGAACAGCACACTCCGGTAAGACGAGGGGGGGGGGGGCGGTCTGTGCATGTTTGTAAACAACAGCTGGTGCATGAAATCTAAGGAAGTCTCTAGATTTTGCTCGCCTGAAGTAGAGTATATTGTGATAAATTGCAGGCCACACTACTTGCCTAGAGAGTTTTCAGCTATACTTTTCGTGGCTGTTTATTTACCACCACAGACAGATGCTGGCACTAAGACCGCACTCAGTCAGCTATATAAGGAAATAAGCAAACAGGAAACCACTCACCCAGAGGTGGCGCTCCTAGTGGCCGGAGACTTTAATGCAGGGAAACTTAAATCAGTTCTACCAAATTTTTATCAACATGTTAAATGTGCAACCAGAGGGAAAAAAATTCTAGATCATCTGTACTCCACACACAGAGACGCGTAAAAAGCTCTCCCTCGCCCTCCATTTGGTCAATCCAACCACAACTCTATCCTCCTGATTCCTGCGTACAAGCAAAAATTAAAGCAGGAAGCACCAGTGACTCGGTCTATAAAAAAGTGGTCAGATGAAGAAGATGCTAAACTACAGGACTGTTTTGCTATCACAGACTGGAACATGTTCCGAGATTCTTCCGATGGCATTGAGGAGTACACCACATCAGTCACTGGCTTCATCAATAAGTGCATTGAGGACGTTGTCCCCACAGTGACTGTAGGTACATACCCCAACCAGAAGCCATGGATAACAGGCAACATTCGCACTGAGCTAAAGGGTAGAGCTGCCGCTTTCAAGGTGAGGGACTCTAACCCGGAAGCTGACAAGAAATCCTGCTATGCCCTGCGACGAACCATCAAACAGGTAAAGCGTCAATACAGGGCTAAGATTGACTCATACTACACCGGCTCCGACGCTCGTCGTATGTGGCAGGGCTTGCAAACTAATAAAGACTACAGAGGGAAGCACAGCTGCGAGCTGCCCAGTGACACGAGCCTACCAGACGAGCTAAATCACTTCTAGGCTCGCTTCGAGTCAAGCAATACTGAGGCATGCATGAGAGCATCAGCGGTTACGGACGACTGTGTGATCACGCTCTCCGTAGCTGACGTGAGTAAGACCTTTAAACAGGTCAACATACACAAGGCTGCGGAGTCAGACGGATTACCAGGACGTGTGCTCCTGGCATGTGCTGACCATCTGGCAGGTGTCTTCACTGACATTTTCAACATGTCCCTGATTGAGTCTGTAATACCAACATGTTTCAAGCAGACCACCATAGTCCCTGTGCCCAAGAACACAAAGGTAACCTGCCTAAATGACTACAGACCCGTAGCACTCACGTCCGTAGCCATGAAGTGCTTTGAATGGTTGGTAATGGCTCACATCAACACCATTACTCCAGAAACCCTAGACCCACTCCAATTTGCATACCACTCAAACAGATCCACAGATGATGCAATCTCTATTGCACTCCACACTGCCCTTTCTCACCTGGACAAAAGGAACACGTATGTGAGGATGCTATTCATTGACTACAGCTCAGCGTTCAACACCGTAGTACATTCAAAGCTCATCACTAAGCTAAGGATCCTGGGACTAAACATCTCCCTCTGCAACTTGATCCTGGACTTCCTGACGGGCTGCCCCCAGGTGGTGAGGATAGGTAGCAACACATCTGCCATGCTGATCCTCAACACTGGAGCTCCACAGAGGTGTGTGCTCAGTCCCCTCCTGTACTCCCTGTTCCCCCATGACTGCATGGCCAGGCACGACTCCAACACCATCATTAAGTTTGCAGACAACACAACAGGCCTGATCACAGACAATGACGAGACAGCCTATAGGGAGGAGGTCAGAGACCTGGCCGTGTGGTGCCAGAATAACAACCTATCCCTCAACGTAGCCAAGACTAAGGAGATTATTGTGGACTACAGGAAAAGGAGGACCGAGCATGCCCCCATTCTCATTGACGGGGCTGTAGTGGAGCAGGTTGAGAGCTTCAAGTTCCTCGGTGTCCACAACAACAAACTAGAGTGGTCCAAACACACCAAGACAGTTGTGAAGAGGGCACGACAAAGCCTATTCCCCCACAGGAAACTAAAAAGATTTGGCATGGGTCCTGAGATCCTCAAAATGTTCTAAAAGCTGCAACATCGAGAGCATCCTGACTGGTTGCATCACTGCCTGGTACGGCAATTGCTCGGCCTCTGACCGCAAGGCACTAGAGGGTTGTGCGTACGGCCCCGTACATCACAGGGCCTAAGCTGCCTGCCATCCAGGACCTCTACACCAGGCGGTGTCAGAGGAAGGCCCTAAAAATTGTCAAAGACCCCAGCCACCCTAGTCATAGACATTTCTCTCTACTACCGCATGGCAAGCGGTACCGGAGTGCCAAGTCTAGGACAAAAAGGCTTCTCAACAGTTTTTACCCCTAAGCCATAAGACTCCTGAACAGGTAATCAATGGCTACCCGGACTATTTGAATTGTGTGCCCCCCCCATTTGCCAAAATGTTACAGAAAATGATGTTGGTGCTGCTACTTAAACTGCTGTAACTTTTGATGCGAAAATCATTTTTCTCTCCAAACTCCAGATTTGAGTAGCAGAGAAGTAGACGAAGCTGGAAAACTTGACATATTTTGTATAAGTGGTTGCAAAGTTGAGTTATTAGCTGATTTGTGTCAAAAGTTGCTTGATTTCACTTACAGAGAATGTCAGTTGGAAGTGATGATGTCACAATGGGGCACTTTAGTATCTTGAGAAATCCAATGAAAGCGGATAGAGGACAAAAAGAGGACAAGAAAGTGAATAACGGAAAAAGTATAACAGATATCAAAAATTCTATACAAACAACTCGATCGAGACTGTTGCGGAATTTTTGAAATTGGAACAGCATTTCTAGCTTAAACGGTGTAGGAGGAGTGTCTCCTCATGATTTGGGCCCTGCAGCGTCTGCGAGTATCCTAGCCAACTGTTCCATTTTGGAATATCAGTATTGACACAGAGAGCTGTTAGTGAAGAGCAGGTGAGGGGTTGCATAAATCGCTCTCCCTCGAGAACGGTAGACCCAATTTATAGGATAGGGGGCAGCATTTTCACGTTTGGATGAAAAGCGTGCCCAGAGTAAACTGCCTCCTACTCAGTCCCAGATGCTAATATATGCATATTATTATTAGTATTGGATAGAAAACACTCTGAAGTTTCTAAAACTGTTTGAATCATGTCTGTGACTATAACATAACTTATTTTGCAGGCAAAATCCAGAGGACAAACCATTCAGATTTTTGTTGTTGTTGAGGTCACTCTGTTTTCAATGGGTTTTCATTGGGAATCCAGATTTCTAAGGGACCTTCCTGCAGTTCCTATCGCTTCCACTGGATGTCAACAGTCTTTAGAAATTGGATGAGGTTTTTCCTTTGAGACATGAAGAAGTAGCCATGTTCAGAATGAGGCTCCATTAAAGTGTACTGTTTGTTAGAGGTGTGTGACCAGAAAGCATGCTACACATTGTTTTCCTCCGGTATTGAACACAGATCATCCCGTCTTCAATTTTATCGATTATTTACGTTAAAAATGACCTAAAGTTGTATTACAAAAGTAGTTTGAAATGTTTGGACAAAGCTTACAGGTAACTTTTGAGATATTTTGTAGTCACGTTGTGCAAGTTGGAACCGGTGTTTTTCTGGATCAAACGCTCCAAATAAATTGACATTTTGGATATATATCGACGGAATTAATCGAACAAAAGGACCATTTGTGATGTTTATGGGACATATTGGAGTGCCAACAGAAGAAGCTCGTCAAAGGTAAGGCATGAATTATATCTATATTTCTGAGTTTTGTGTCGCGCCGGGAGTGTTGAAATATGATGGTCTGTGATTGTTAGCTGGGGTGCTATCCTCAGATAATAGCCTTGTTTGCTTTCGCCGTAAATAATTTTTGAAATCTGACACGTTGGCTGGATTCACAACAAGTGTAGCTTTAATTTGGTATATTGAATGTGTGATTTCATGAAAGTTACATTTTTATAGTAATTTATTTGAATTTGGCGCTCTGCATTTTCACTGGATGTTGGCCAGGTGGGACGCTACCGTCCCACATATCCCAGAGAGGTTAACTATACATTCATGTACATACTACCTCAATTGGGCCGACCAACCAGTGCTCCCGCACATTGGCTAACCGGGCTATCTGCATTGTGTCCCGCCATCCACCACCCGCCAACCCCTCTTTTACGCTACTGCTACTCTCTGTTCATCATATATGCATAGTCACTTTAACCATATCTACATGTACATACTACCTCAATCAGCCTGACTAACCGGTGTCTGTATGTAGCCTCACTACTCTTATAGCCTTGTTACTCTATATAGCCTGTCTTTTTACTGTTGTTTTATTTCTTTACATACCTATTGTTCACCTAACACCTTTTTTGCACAATTGGTTAGAGCCTGTAAGTAAGCATTTCACTGTAAGGTCTACACCTGTTGTATTCGGCGCACGTGACAAATAAACTTTGATTTGATTTGAAGAGGAAAAGGAGCCCGTTGTCAGAGAGATCCCCTGCCACCCAGCTGGGCGAGGAGATGGGACCGCCAGTCATGGCGCCGGCAGCTAGACAGCAATGCCTCAGACTCCCCAGCATCTAATGCGAGTGCCATGCTCAGCCCACCCTACACCCACTCCTCCCCCCCGCAGATAGCAGCGTTCCTCCTCACCTTGCTCCTCTTTCTAGCACATCTCCCAACACCCCAATACTTTTCCCTTCCTTCTCTCTCAGTATGTCTTCCAGTGCCCTTAGCACCCCAGTATGCACACTGTTATTCACCTCCAAAGCCCCTTGTACCCCGACAACATGGGACTTTTCGCAGGGAGTCAATGCTCCACACCAGGAGCGACATCTCAGGAAATAAGACTACATGTTGTGGGCTGGAGAGCTGTCCACTAGCAGCTAAAGGGACCCTAAAGATGTCACACTCCATGCCCAGACATGTTCAATATTATCGAGGATACAGCAAAGCTGATTCTGATATGATAAGGAGCAGTGAAATGAAGAAGACTTCAACACCAAAGAAAATGACTGAGAAATGTTCTCCTGCCATAGCTAAGACTTACGTATCATCACATGCCAGTCCCACTCTGAAAGAATCTTAAGATTCCACCAGCTGACCCACAAATACAGAAACCAATGAAACCACCAGCCTCACCTGATGTTCTTCAACTGAGCTAGACCGTGGGACCCCCATCCCAGGCAGTAAGCTAACATTCATCTCCATTTTTTTCTACACTAATGTTATACCACAGACCAAGAGATGTCCAGGTAAAAGCCCTAAGTTGCCATGTAAGTCATCTCCCTAGTCAACTACAGAACATCAGAAACACAAGTCTCCTCAAGATAAGAAAAGTCCTAAAACCAAGACCTCTGATTCACCTAAATTAACACCTGCACAATCTTCATCAGAGAAGCAGACAGACAAAACTGAGTGTCATTTCAATACATCATCAACACCTCAGAGTGTTGTCAGTAGGAAGGCAGGCTCTGTAGCGTCACAACATGCTCTATCCACCAAAAATACCAAATCCCGAGTGCTGGAGGGAGACGGTCAACCAACAAGAGTTCTCCTCCCAGTGACATTCGTCTTAATACTTAAGGTTCTGCAAACACAGCTTGTGAGCCAAAGCCAAAGAAGGACAGTGGGAGGAAAGAGAGACCTTCCTTAACTGTAAATTAATATGGATTAAGTACAAGTGAAAGAGTAGACGCTTGTTTCTATGGAATAGTAGTCAGAGATGTTCTGCATTCTACAAGATCTGTGTGTGATGGGTGAGGACATGGGTGGAAGTGAGTGTGCCATAGGGCACTTGTTTATCTATGACTGTGTGTTCACTAGCTACTTATCTACAGTATATTTCTGTCCTCTGTTCACTCCATACTGTAGCTAAAGTACCAGGAGAGAAGTGTTAGGGTTGCGTCAATTCAATCTGGTATAAGGACAAGTATGACAATGAGTCACTAATTGTATGCTATGTACTTTTTATTAACTAAGTAATAAATGGCAAATGCAACTTCCGTATATACGGGCTCACTGTAACACCACGCAGGGCATGCAGAGAACTGACTTGTTCCTGACAAAGATATTATAATATACTCATGACAGAGATAGTTCCCGCTTCCGAGCCGGCCTGTCAGAGTAGAGACTGGGCGTGGTTTAGACTCACCTAGCCTATCGCCGGCGCTCAGGCTAGTCCTAGCCTCTTTGCGCTCTTTGGTGTCCCGGCGCTGTTGCTGTGCAGATTACGCTCCCTCATCCCAGAGACTGAGGTCAGACAGCTCTGCAACATTGTCTGAGCTATTCGCACCTGCATACAAAAGCACACTGTTCTCGCTCAAGGCTAACCACCGCTTCCCAGCACACTTATCTGGGGCTACCTGTTACTTCCACCACACACACAGACACCCAGGCGCCCAGGCCAACAGTTGCTAATATTCAATCACATTGAGTATTCAATCACAATCACATATAGTATTGGGTTGTAGTGCATAACTCAGAACCTCACAGAAGACAGACTTTCAGCATATCAGATCCCCCCCCCCCCCCCCCCTGCCCCACAGCAGGTACCTCAGAAGCCAGGGTCCCCTCTCCTGTCCACCTGCTATAGACCTAGCCCCAGTAGTCCAGAGCTTATCCATGCCGTTGTGAGTGCCATGGGCTATCTGCTTGGTGTGCCACCCACCTCTACCCCTGGCCTCTGCCCTTCACCTGAAGACCCTGGTACATCCTCCACCCCTGGCCTCTGCCCTTCACCTGAAGACCCTGGTACATCCTCCACCCCTGGCCTCTGCCCTTCACCTGAAGGCCCCGGTACATCCTCCACCCCTGGCCTCTGCCCTTCACCTGAAGACCCTGGTACATCCTCCACCACTGGCCTCTGCCCTTCACCTGAAGACCCTGGTACATCCTCCACCACTGACTCATCATCTTTTCATTTGGACCCTGGCCAGCCCCCATGGACTGAAGAACTACGACTCCTCCGGCAAAGACTCAGTAGGCCTAGCCAAGGGTTCAACCCTTAGTCCCCCAACCACACCCAGCTGACCTCCAGACTAGACGACACACACAGGACAGGTGAAAGAAGGCATTTAGTGATCATGCTTGTTTCTCTCACTCTTTTTTCTGCTCTAATCTAGATTTTGTTTTAAGCCTGAGAGTCCTTACGTTGAAATGAATAATTTGACAGTGTGCTTTCACATTGACCCTCCTCTATACAGAGGGAAGAGAAATTTACACAATCAATGGCACCACCACCGAGAAAGAATACAAAGATGTGAGTCACATATGCTGCCTTTTAGCTGCACAAAACATGTTTACACACACACAGCCACCCCCTGGCTGTAAGATATTTCCCTGGTGTAGTGCATGCAGACCCACACGGTATAGACTAAGAACCCTGTGTTCACCATAGCTTTATTTAATCTTTTGGGGAGTATTGTCTTTGTGAATTCCCAGGTGAGAGAGGTTAGGATGAAGATAAGACTACAACATGCTGCACTGCGGAGCTGCAAGGAGTCAGAAAGCAGCTGTTCAGAGACAGGACTTGGCTGACTAACTGGTGGAAACAGAAGAAGTTCACTTCAACAGGCTGAACATTGCTCATACACCTGGGTTGTGTTTCTAACTTGTTCTCTGAGATGTATTTGGATAGAATAATTGAATAAGTACAGAGTCAAATATGTTTTGTATTTATACATTTTCCTCTGGACTGGTTGTTTATCACTTTGAATGTATGCTTTTAATGCTTGTGATACTGCTTTAGTTTGAGATCGGATTTGATCTTGCTTTCATTTTAACAAGCAATCCGAAGAGTATACCGTTTTATTTCCAGTCCTCAAAATACAGTACACTGGGCATGCTGAATGTTGCAAATGTGACCACACGAGGGCAGTCTCATGCCAACCTAAAGATGCCATGACCTAGTCATAATGAAACGGGAGAAATGAAATCAGATGTACAAAACACAGATGTTTTATCGTTTCTATGTGAATATTGAACATCAATAAAACGTTTGACTTATTGAGGACCCTAAATCTATGCAATATTCTGTTTAGATTTGTTTGCTTGCATGATAAGTTACCACATGACAAGCTTCTGATGTGCTTACCCTACAACACAGACAGACTCTTGTCAGAGGTTCCTTTATTAACCATTCAGTCATGAGTCCACTACATTTCCTTATGTCAGATAGCACAATGGACACACACACCGCACGGGTTCTGCTTTGTCTTTATTGAATGTTCAGACCATTCCTTCTGGCCTCTTACAGTTTATCTCAATCACTTCAGCAAATTTTTCAGATGTCAGTGGTATATTTTCAAAACTCAACAAAGCTCATAACTGATAACGAATCATGTCTTATGTTCAGCACCTTTGATTGTGCATACATTGGAGTTGAACACATCTTTCACCTCTGAGTCATTCATGCAAAATCAAAGTTTGAAATACCATGACAACATTTTGTTAGCAAAAAATAATTTTCATAATGGATCATTTTGAAGTGCTAAATAGGAATAATAGAGGTTAAATACAATTTTCCATACAGTATTTAGCTATGTACCGGTATGTACCAATTTTCAAGTTTATTGCAAACCAGTTATTTTGAATCCTAAAAGCCCAATAGGGGTACATTTTGACCTTCTGAAATTGTAGGAATTTGTCAAGCCACTAGTTACTGACAAGAAACAATTTACGATGATTTTTGTATTACTATGGAGGAATGAAAAATCACCTCTCTTGTATATACTAGTGGTGTGCTGCTAAGCTAGAAATGTTGACTCAATGGTTTACTTTGTGATAAAAGCACCACATTTTGCACAGAGGTAGATGTACAGTTGAAGTCTGAAGTTTACATACACCTTAGCCAAATACATTTAAACTCCGTTTTTCACAATTCCTGACATTTAATCAGAGTAAAAATTCCCTGTCTTAGGTCAGTTAGGATCATAACTTTATTGTAAGAATGTGAAATGTCAGAATAATAGGAGAGAATGATATATTTCAGCTTTTATTTCTTTCATCACATTCCCAGTGGGCCAGAAGTTTACATACACTCAATTAGTATTTGGTAGCATTGCCTTTAAATTGTTTAACCTGGGTCAATCGTTTCGGGTAGCCTTCCACATGCTTCCCACAACAAGTTGGGTGAATTTTGGCCCATTCCTCCTGACAGAGCTGGTGTAACTGAGTCAGGTTTGTAGGCCTCCTTGCTCGCACATGCCTTTTCAGTTCTATATTTTCTATGGGATTGAGGTCACGGCTTTGTGATGGCCACTCCAATACCTCGACTTTGTTGTCCTTAAGCCATTTTGCCACGACTTTGGAAGTATGCTTGGGGTAATTGTCAATTGTCCATTACATCCACAGGTACACCTCCTACTAACTCAAGTGATGTCAATTAGCCTATCAGAAGCTTCTAAAGCCATGGCATAATTTTCTGGAATTTTTCAAGCTGTTTAAAAGACACAACCAACTTAATGTATGTAAACTTCTGACCCACTGGAATTGTGATACAATGAATTCTAAGTTTAATTATCTGTCTGTAAACAATTATTGGAAAAAATTACTTGTGTCATGCACAAAGTAGATGTCCTAACCGACTTGCCAAAACTGTAGTTAGTAGACATTTGTGGAGTGGTTGAAAAACGAGTTTTAATGACTCCAACCTAAGTGTATGTAAACTTCCGACTTCAACTGTATGTACCCTGAAAATATTTTGATATAGAGCCACCACCGATTTGGCCCCTAGGCAGCCACTTTAACAAAAAAATACTTAAAAATGTAAATACATATTTCGATTCCAGTCAATGTCTCTATACCAAGTCTAGAGTCTAATATTTCAAGTGCAGTTGTAACTGAGTTTATAGCCAATAGATATCCAAAGTTAGAGCTAAACGTCTGATGGCACTGGTGCCCATATTGTCTATAACACCCATATTGGTGGCTCTCAGGTTGTAACGGTACGTCAGATTAGCTCAATCAACAATTACTCAGCCTCTGAGTATCACAGAAACACAACACTTAGAATGAATTTATACAGAAGTCATCCCTGTATGATGCATTTTGCATCATATGATGATGAAAACTAGTTTGTTGACAAGCAAAACATTTTGGGAAGTGGTGTAAAGTACTTAAGATAAAATTCTTGAAAGTACTACATAAGTCGTTTTTTGGGGTATCTGTACTTTATTTTACTATTTATATTTTTGACAACTTTTACTTCTCTACATTCCTAAAGAAAATTATGTACTTTTTACTCCATACATTTTCCCTGACACAGAAAAGTACTCATTACATTTAGAATTCTTAGCAGGACAGGCAAGTTGCCTAATTCACACACTTATCAAGAGAACATCCATGGTTATCCCTGCTGCCTCTGATCTGGCAGACTCACTAAACACATGCTTAATTTGCAAATTATGTCTGAGTGTTGGAGCATAAAAATTATGCTGTCTGGTTTGCTTTATATATGGAATTTGAAATTATTTATACTTTTACTTTTGATACTTAAGTATATTTTAGCGATTACATTTTATTTTGATACTCGTGTATATTTAAAACCAAATACTTTTAGACTTTTACTCAAGTAGTATTTTACTACTTGGTTCTTATATAGAGGACACAAAAAATGCTTAGTCATGGCTGGTTCCACCCCACCCATGCAGATCGGGGGCATCATAAGCCACTTTGGGTTAATATTGTGGTTATCTGCACCTGGTGTTGTTTTAACTCCCACCCGTCTTAGTCTCCCAGATCCAAGGATGATTTTGAGACAATGAAGGATTGTTCTACTCCTCAGCTATCTCTAGTAAAACCCATTCTTGACCATATGCCCAGATTAGCTGCAGGGAGCTAGAGTAGAGACCATAAAACACAGCATTAGTAGAACAGAAATGTCTTATTATTGTTAAATAGATAATTGTTAAATATCAAACAAATCAGCTAAATGTGTATTTTTTCTCTCACATTCATTACTGCCTTTGTTGCATCATCATTAGTAGCGGCTAGCACTAGCAGCAGCATGTTCAGTCAAGGTGGAGGGATGGAGAACTTCCAGCTAGATGGGGAGACACACCTGCATTTCCATGATGAACCAGCTCCACAGTAAGTACACAGTTATTTTGTTCCCACTACCTGGTATAAAAAGTAAAAAATACATGTATTTTGAATACTCACCCTGGTCAGTGAGCAGAGGTAAGCAGAGTAGCTTAACTCTAGGAAGGCAATGTGAGGGAGCGGTCCGAGACAAACTTTCAGCCATCAGGCTCTCTTCCATTAGGGTCATGTTGGCAGTGACCTCATCAGGGAGGAACACAGGCATGCTGAAATCATACTGCATCTGAACAATCTGCAGAAAGAGAGGGAAGAAAAAATAGATAGGGAGAAAATGGAGAAGAGGAGAGATCAGATCAATTGGAAAGAATGTTTATGAAAAATAAACACTTCGCGTGCGCTAGAGTCCCAAAATAAATTTAGAAATCCATGTTACTCCATTTTTGCACCCACACTGCTCGCGCGCGCCAACGAGTGTCTGCGATGCCAAGGACTGAAATAGAACTCCTTTCTAGATCATGCTGCATGTCCTGCCTCTCCCATCTCCTCATTGGTTTATAGAAGCAGGTACCCACATGCCATCTCCTCATTGGTTATACCCACGTGGTTGATTGAAAGACGAAATGTTTTGCCTGTTGTCGTGGTAAAAGTTTAGATGCCAATCACCATATAAGTTCAAAGATGAAAAAGCCTGGAAGGAGGAGAGATGACTAGAAACGATTCGGTTGGCCGTTTTATGTGTGGATTCATTGTCAAAGTAGAAGATCTTGTGCATTTCAGGTAAAATAACAACTCAATGTTTATATCCCAGGACAAATTAGCTAGTAACAGCAAGCTAGCTAAATAGGACAAATTAGCTAGCAAGTGCAAGCTAACTAGCTAAATTGCCATACATGTTTAATGCTATTCGACATGTCCCCAAATTAATGTCATTGGTTCAGAGATTGTTTTGATCCTCCCCAGGCTTATTCTAAAATGGATAAAATAAAATAAAAACGCTCAGCCATCTTCACACAATACCCCAGAAGAATTCAGAGCCTGCGCTACGAGACTCGAAATTGAGTTCAGGTACATCCTGTTTCTATTGATCATCCATGAGATGTCTCTACAACTTGATTGGAGTCCACCTGTGGCAAATTCAATTGATTGGACATGATTTGGAAAGGTGCACATTTGTCTATATAAGGTCCCACAGTTGACAGTGCATGTCAGAGTAAAAATTGTCCATAGAGCTCCGAGACAGGATTGTGTCGAATTTTTGCAACATTGAAGGACCCCAAGAAAACAGTGGCCTCCATCATTCTTAAATGGAAGAAGTTTGGAACCACCAAGCCTCTTCCTAGAGCTGGCCGTCCAGCCAAAATAAGCATTTGGGGGAGAAGGGCCTTGGTCATGGAGGTGATCAAGAACCCGATGGTCACTCTGACAAATCTCTAGAGTTCTCCTCCTTCCAGGAGGACAACCATCTCTGCAGCACTCCACCAATCAGGCTTTTATGGTAGAGTGGCCAGACGGAAGCCACTCCTCAGTAAATGGCACATGACAGGCTACTTGGAGTTTGCCATGAGGCACCTAAAGACTCTCAGACTATGAGAAACAAGATTCTCTGGTCTGATGAACCAAGATTGAACTCTTTGGCCTGATTGCCAAGCGTCACATCTGGAGGAAACCTGGCACCATCCCTATTGTAAGGCATGGTGGTGGCATCATCATGCTGTGGGGATGTTTTTCAGTGGCAGGGACTGGGAGACTAGGCAGGATCAAGGGAAAGATGAACAGAGCAAAGTACAGAGAGATTCTTGATGAAAACCTGCTCCAGAGCTCTCAGGACCTCAGACTGGGGAAAAGTTCAACCTTTCAACCTTCCGACCCTAAGCACACAGCTAAGACAACGCAGGCGTGATTTCGGACAAGTCTCTGAATGTCCTTGAGTGGCCCAGCCAGAGCCCGGACTTGAACCCGATCAAACATCTCTGAAGAGACCTGAAAATAGCTGTGCAGCAACTCTCCCCATACAACCTGACAGAGCTTTAGAGGATCTGCAGAGAAGAATGGGAGAAACTCCTCAAATTGGGTGTGCCAAGCTTGTAGCCCAAGAAGACTTCAGACTATAATCGCTGTCAAAGGTGCTTCAACAAAGTACTGAGTAAAGGGTCTGAATACTTATGTAAATGTGATATTTCCATTTTTAATAAATTAGCAAACATTTCCAAAAACCTGTTTCTGCTTTATCATTATGGGGTATTGTGTGTATATTGATCAGAAAAAAGTATTATTTAATCCATTTTAGAATAAGGCTGTAACCTAACAAAATATGGAAAAGTCAAGGGGCTGAATACTTTCTGTAGATATGATCTCATGGTAATCAATTACCTTGGGTTTCATGGGGAAAGGGAAGGTGTCATGGCCATCAAAAGAAGTAGACCAAGGTGCAGCGTGGTGAGCGTACATATTCCTTTATTTTTGGAAATGCCGACAAAAACAATAAACACTACAAAACAAACCGTGAAGCTAAAGGCTATGTGCCATAAACAAAGTCAACCTCCTACAAAGACAGGTGGGAAAAAGGGATACCTAAGTATGGTTCTCAATCAGAGACAACGATAGACAGCTGTCCCTGATTGAAAACCCTACCCGGCCAAAACATAGAAATACAAATAATAGAACTAAAAAACACAGAATACCCACCCCAAATCACACCCTGACCATACCAAATAGATACATAAAAAGGATTTAAGGTCAGGGCGTGACAGTATCCCCCCCACCAAAGGTGCAGACTCCGGCCGCAAAACCTGAACCTATTGGGGAGAATCTGGGTGGGCATCTATCCGCGGTGGCGGCTCAGGTGCGGGACGCAGACCCTGCTCCACCACTGGCTCACCCCACTTTGGTGGCACCTCTGGTGCGGGGACCCTCGTCGCCGACCCCGGACTGGGGACCCTCGTTGCGGGCCCCGGACTGGGGACCCTCGTTGCGGGCCCCGAACTGGGAACCCTCGTAGCGGGCCCCGGCCTGGGCACCCTCGCTGCAGGCTCTGGAATGGAGAATGTAGCTGGAGGCTCCGGACTGGAGAACGTCGCTGGAGGCTCCCGACTGGAGAACGTCGCTGGAGGCTCCCGACTGGAGAACGTCGCTGGAGGCTCCCGACTGGAGAACGTCGCTGGAGGCTCCCGACTGGAGAACGTCGCTGGAGGCTCCCGACTGGAGAACGTCGCTGGAGGCTCCCGACTGGAGAACGTCGCTGGAGGCTCCCGACTGGGGACCGTCGCTGGATGCTTCGTGCCATGATTCCTCACTGGAGGCTTCGTGCCATGGATCATCACTGGAGGCTTCGTGCCATGGATCATCACTGGAGGATTCTTGCCATGGATCATCACTGGAGTGAGAAGACGTATGGGCAGTCTGGTACGTGGAGCTGCCACAGGGCTCACCAGGCTGGGGAGACATACAGGAGGATTAGTTCTGGGCGCAGGCACAGGACTCACCAGGCTGGAGAGACATACAGAAGGCTTTGTCCTTGGCAGAGGCACCGGATACACTGGGCCGTGGAGGCGCATTGGAGGTCTCGAGCTTAGAGCCTGCACAACCCGTCCTGGCTGGGTGGTTATCTTCACCCTGCAAATGCGGGGCGCTGGCACAGGACGCACTGGGCTGTGCAGACGTACCGGAGACACAGTGCGCAGAGCCGGCGCAGGATATACTGGGCCGAGGAGGTGCACTGGAGGTCTGGAGAGCAGGGCTGGCACAACCTGTTCTGGCTGGATGCTCAACCTAGCCCGGCAGATGCGGGGAGCTGGGATGTAGCGCACCGGGCTGTGAACTCGCACTGGAGACACCGTGCGCTCCAACGCATAACACGGTGCCTGACCAGTACGCCGCTCGCCACGGTAAGCACGAGGAGTTGGCTCAGGTCTCCAACCTGACTCAGACAATCTCAATTTTTTGGGGGGGGCTGCCTCTCGGGCTTCCTTGCTAGCCGTGTTCCCTCGTAACACTGCCGCTCTGCTTTCGCTGCCTCCAGTTCCTCCTGTGGACGGCGATACTCCCCAGCCTGCCTCCAGGGTCCCTTACCGTCCAGTATCTCCTCCCATGTCCATTTCTCCAGATAGCGCTGCTCCCCCTTACCATGCTGCTTGGTCCCTTGGTGGTGGGAAGTTCTGTCACGGCCGTCAAAAGAAGTAGACCAAGGTGCAGCGTGGTGAGCGTACATATTCCTTTATTTTTGGAAATGCCGACAAAAACAATAAACACTACAAAACAAACCGTGAAGCTAAAGGCTATGTGCCATAAACAAAGTCAACCTCCCACAAAGACAGGTGGGGAAAAAGGGCTACCTAAGTATTTATTTTATTTTATTTATTTCACCTTTATTTAACCAGGTAGGCTAGTTGAGAACAAGTTCTCATTTGCAACTGCGACCTGGCCAAGATAAAGCATAGCAGTGTGAACAGACAACAACACAGAGTTACACATGGAGTAAACAATAAACAAGTCAATAACATGGTAGGAAAAAGAGAATCTATATACAATGTGTGCAAAAGGCATGAGGTAGGCAATAAATCGAATAATTACAATTTAGCAGATTAACACTGGAGTGATAAATCATCAGATGATCATGTGCAAGAAGAGATACTGGTGTGCAAAAGAGCAGAAAAGTAAATAAATAAAAGCAGTATGGGGGTGAGGTAGGTAAATTGGGTGGGTAGTTTACAGATGGACTATGTACAGCTGCAGCGATCGGTTAGCTGCTCGGATAGCAGATTTTTAAAGTTGTTGAGGGAGATAAAAGTCTCCAACTTCAGAGATTTTTGCAATTCGTTCCAGTCGCAGGCAGCAGAGAACTGGAAGGAAAGCCGTCCAAATGAGGTTTTGGCTTTAGGGATGATAGTGAGATACACCTGCTGGAGCGCGTGCTACGGGTGGGTGTAGCCATCGTGACCAGTGAACTGAGATAAGGCGGCACTTTACCTAGCATAGCCTTGTAGATGACCTGGAGCCAGTGGGTCTGACGACGAACATGTAGCGAGGGCCAGCCGACTAGGGCATACAGGTCGCAGTGGTGGGTCGTATAAGGTGCTTTGGTAACAAAACGGATGGCACTGTGATAAACTGCATCCAGTTTGCTAAGTAGAGTATTGGAAGCTATTTTGTAGATGACATCGCCGAAGTCGAGGATCGGTAGGATAGTCAGTTTTACTAGGGTAAGTTTGGCGGCGTGAGTGTAGGAGGCTTTGTTCCGGAATAGAAAGCCGACTCTAGATTTGATTTTGGATTGGAGATGTTTGATATGAGTCTGGAAGGAGAGTTTGCAGTCTAGCCAGACACCTAGGTACTTATAGATGTCCACATATTCTAGGTCGGAACCGTCCAGGGTGGTGATGCTAGTCGGGCGTGCGGGTGCAGGCAGCGAACGGTTGAAAAGCATGCATTTGGTTTTACTAGCATTTAAGAGCAGTTGGAGGCCACGGAAGGAGTGTTGTATGGCATTGAAGCTCATTTGGAGGTTAGATAGCACAGTGTCCAGGGAAGGGCCGGAAGTATACAGAATGGTGTCGTCTGCGTAGAGGTGGATCAGGGAATCGCCCGCAGCAAGAGCAATGAGTATGGTTCTCAATCAGAGACAATGATCGACAGCTGTCCCTGATTGAGAACCCTACCTGGCCAAAACATAGAAAGACAAATAATTGAACTAAAAAACATAGAATACCCACCCCAAATCACACCCTGACCAAACCAAATAGAGACATAAAAAGGATTTCTAAGGTCAGGGCGTGAAGGGGGATCTTAGTTGGATGTAGAAAGGGTTGTAGGCTTGACATGGTAGGCTGATTTCATTGTTGGGATTTTTTGGTATTGTCAAGTAAAGTAATAATCTAGATCATAGATTTTCGAAAACACATGAGTATGAGGTCTCTAGAATGTCTCCATGTGGAGCACGCGCGACAGCGCTGTAGCTATAAAATCAGTTCATGCGCACGGTGCACGCCTCCTCATTTGCCGGATGCGTAGACCGTATGGATCCGATGTGAGGATGAAACAAACAAGCTAAATAGTATTTGAAGGTGTTTTAGTGCACTGGGAAAAGTTCAGTCGCGCTCTCTGTATCTATTTCATAATTTAGTGTGGGGACTATCTGAGATTTTGTTGTATTTTTTCTTATTTCACCGCACACGTGGAGGTCTTTAAAAAGGCACGTAAGGTATGGTCTTTCTTCTACAAATCTACGTATTACAATTTGTCTTTATCGGGATTTCTTTCTCAACTGAATGACATTGATAAGATAGAGAGATCGCCTTCACTTGATTTCGGGAAATTTAAGGTTAATGAAATAATGAAGACTATGAAAGAACTCTGTAAGATTCTCGTTATTGGAATGTCTAATTTATATCCGAATAATATTAATTAGGATGTTTAAAAAACGATCACATTCCATTTAAAAGTTAAATTGACTTGAGCTTCATTCCTATCAGAACATGTCTGTGAATACTTGTTTCGATAATGTGTTAATAAATAACCCCAAATAATGATATTGTATAACTTTTATAAAAAATGTAAATTATAACGTGAGAAATAAATAATTAATGTTATTATTTATTGTTTGATTTAAATTAAATGCTTTTGCATGATAGTATACTGTGTACAAAAAAGTACAAAACCGCCCTATTTAATAAGGTTTAACATTGGCTGTGTATGTTTATAAATCTTTATACACGTTATTAGCATATCATAAACATGATAGTATAGTTAAAAAGAGCATTATCAAAGCTGAATGAATAAGAGATATCAGAACTAACTGGAGTTGTTGAATGTAAAACATCTTTGTTGACAGTCTACGTTCAAAGAGGATGAAAGATGTTTGTGACAGTCTTTGGTATTACTTATGACAATCATTGGCATTGTGATATTATCATAATGCCAATGACTGTCACAAACATCTCTCATCCCATTTGAAAAACAGAATGTATTCAGGCAAATAGAATGGTTGTTGAGCGCTCCAAGCTGAATGGTTGTCATAGAGAAGTTCTGATATTCATTCATCGACATTCACCATCTCGCTATACTTACAACAACATTGTCACCTCACTACCCATAATTAATTGTAATGCTTCTTATGCATGTCATTGTCGCTTCATGGAGACAGCTAACAAACATACCTTTTTTGGTGGATTACTGAAACATACTGTAAACAGGATCCTGAGGTCCTACAGTGGATTGGCCTAAACCATACACTGCATTCTCAATTGATTACCTGGACAACCATATATATCTACAAGAAGTCGATAAAACAAGCCAACAAAAAATATAATTTACCAAAGTGACAAAAGACTTAATGTGATTTAGCTTTTTTTTTTAAGACGCCAAATATTTGTAATGATTTACTCCCATGTAATAAATATGTTATTGTTTTTTGGGGTATTTTTAGCCTGACTGTTCTCCTGGTCTAATAAGAGGAGTTCAAGATGGAGGACACATTGGAACTTCAATTGACCACTACTCTTTACATGACCTCTGACCTTATTCTCTCAACAAACCTCACCAACCTGACCGACTGCACCAACATCAACTCCAGCTGCACCGTCTCTGGCGTCAAGCTCTCCCCTTACTACCAACACTCTTTGGCCATAGCAGCCAGCTTTACCCTAGCCTACCTGTTCATCTTCATGCCATGCATGGTGGGTAATTGCCTGGTGTGCCTCATTGTGGTTAAGAACCGTCACATGTGGACAGTTACCAATCTCTTCATCCTCAACCTGGCTATCAGTGACCTGCTGGTGGGCATCTTCTGCATTCCGACTACGCTGGTGGACAACCTCATCACAGGTACAGTAATACCTTATAGAAGCATGGCCTATCTCTTGTACATCAAGCTGCCTCACACTACAGAGACAAGTACACCCACTGGACACGAGGCTAGTCTATCGTAGGGCCTTACCTCCAATCCATCTCATTAATGCTGAGTGTCAAGCAGAGAGGCATAGATTCCTACCATTTTTAGAGTCTTTTTGGCATGACCTTCCAATCTCAGGGCGCAAACTCTAACCACAAAGTTACTAAGTTGGTTTTACCCTACTGCTATAATGATTCTGTAAATTCATAAAACACAATACTCTGTATTCATTGCTGTTAGCTTTGATGAAAGAATGATGCAACCTTTAGAGAAAGACAGTTATTTCTATAACTGATTTGCCAGTTTCCTTTAGCTATTGATTACAACAGTTATTAGGATAAACCCATCTTGTGCCTTGAAAGAAACATAATTCTAGCTATCCCCAGTAGTCATTCACATGTATTGTATGACTCTGTTTCAGCAGGGGTCTTATATATGTCTGAACTTGCACATGCCCCAGCCTAGCCAGCTTTGCAATGGTTTAGATAAGTTCAATTCATTCTCACCAATCTTCACACATCTCACAAGCTGAATTGCCAGCCTGTTGTTGAATTGTATTATTTAAATTTTTACTATTATTAATAGCAAGCCTTTTTATCATTGTCTTGTAAAAAAAGAAAAGCCTTTGGTGAACTAACACATGACTCTTTACAACCTTACTAGCTCTGACTCTGCTGATAGCTACTTTATTGAGGAAAATCTACTTACCATGACTGTGATGTGTGGTTGTCCCACCTAGTTATCTTAAGATGAATGTACTTACCATGACTGTGCTATGTGGTTGTCCCACCTAGTTATCTTAAGATGAATGTACTTACCATGACTGTGCTATGTGGTTGTCCCTGTCACGTTCTTTCAAAATCGAACCCAGAAGCAGACCAGGACAAGGAGAGTAGGAAGAAGGTGAGTATTTATTTACAAGTGAATATGAAGGTGTGGAAATATCCAGGTAGCGTAACGGGCAGTGGTGGTGAGTTGATGGGAGTGAATAGGTGGGTCCAAAGGAGTAGCGGAAGCCTCCGACGACCAGGCAGGAATGGGGTAAGTGATCCGGGAGAATAACTGAAGACAGAACAAACGGGGGTAAGTTTAAGGCAAGCAAGACGTACAAAACAACAAAACAAATACTATCAAGCTGGAGGCTGATACGCTGGCATAACATACTGATTAAGGCTAACGATCCGGCAGGGAATGGATGTCAGGTCCGGGCTTACGAAGAGGAGAGATGATGATCAGGACCAGGTGCACAGATAGCTGATGGGATACAGGTGCGGGTAATCTGAGATCTCCCAACTAGCTAAAACGCCCGGCAACCAGCCAGGGTGCGTTCCAGGACACCGGAAAAACACTCCAGAACAGAACACAGGCAAAAACCAGACTCAGGAAACGGGATTCGTGACAGTACCCCCCCTCCGACGAACGCCACCGGGCGGACTACCCGGAGCGCCAGGGTGGAGGCGGTAGAAGTCACGAAGCATGTCAGCGTCAAGGATCTGACGCCAAGGAATCCAACTCCTCTCCTCTGGACCATATCCTTCCCAATCCACTAGATACTGGAACCCTCGACCCCGCCGTCTTGAGTCCATGATGTGGCGCACCGTGTAGACAGGACCACCTCCGATCATCCGAGGAGGGGGAGGACGAGGAGGAGGGGGCAACAGAGGACTGAGGTGATCCGGCTTGAGGCAGGAGACATGAAAGGTGGGATGTACTCTAAGTGTTGCAGGCAACTTGAGTCGGACCACCACCGGATTAATGATTCTCTCCACTACAAACGGACCAATGAACTTCGGTGACAGTTTCCTCGACTCAGTCCGTAGAGGAAGATCCCGTGTAGCTAATCAAACCTTATCTCCGACCGTATAAGCGGGGGCAGGAATACGGCGACGATTCGCCTGGATCTGATACCGGTCAGAAACTCTAAGGAGAGCCTTCCTGGCCCGATGCCAGGTCCGGTGGCAACGACGAATGTGGGTCTAGACGGAGGGAACCGAGAGAACCCTCTCCGGAGAAGGAAACAAGGGAGGTTGGTAACCGTACAGGCACTGGAAGGGAGACATCCCAGTAGCAGATGAAGGGAGAGTTTTATGGGCATACTCGACCCAGGGTAATTGAGAGGACCAAGAGGTGGGATCAGAGGAAACAAGACAGCACAGCGTGGACTCCATCTTCTGGTTGGCTCTCTCCGCCTGACCATTAGATTGGGGGTGAAATCCAGAAGTGAGACTGACTGTAGCTCCAATGGCCAAACATAAGGATCTCCAGACATCAGAGGTAAACTGAGGACCACGGTCAGAAACAATGTCACAGGGCAACCCGTGGACCCTGAAAACCTCCCTAACCAGGATCTTGGACGTCTCAGTGGCAGAAGGCAGCTTGGAGAGGGGGACAAAGTGAGCAAACTTGCTGAATCTGTCCACAATGGTCAGAATAACCGTGTTACCAACAGAAGAGGGAAACCCCGTGACAAAGTCCAGGGCCAGATGCGACCAAGGTCGCCGGGGAATAGGTAGGGGGTGAAGAAGCCCAGAGCTGGGCCGATTGGAACTCTTATTCTGTGCACAAACAGGACAAGCGGCAACAAACCTCCGGGTATCTTCTCCCATGGCAGGCCACCAAAATCGTCTGCGCAGTAGCGCCATAGTCCGAGCAACGCCAGGGCGACAAGCTATCTTGCTGGCGTGGGACCACTGAAGGACAGCAGAGCGGACCGACTCAGGCACGAACAACCGACCGGGTGGACCGTTACCGGGCCCGGGCTGCGTCCGAAGGGCCGCCATCACATCCTCCTCAATCCTCCATGTAACGGCTCCCACGACAACATTCTGGGGAATAATCGTCTCAGTCTTGGCCCCACTCTCCTCCGTCTTGGAGAACATCCGGGACAGGGCGTCCGCCTTCCCGTTCTTCGACCCAGGGAAAAATTGAAGCGTCCAAAAAACAAAGCCCACCTGGGCTGACGGGAGTTGAGACGTTTAGCTGATTGCACGTAAGCCAGATTCTTGTGGTAAGTCCAGACCACAAACGGTTGCTCCGTTCCCTCCAACCAGTGACGCCACTCCTCCAAGGCAAGCTTCACAGCGAGAAGCTCCCGGTTACCTACATCGTAGTTTCTTTCAGCTGGAGAAAGACGACGAGTAGAAGGCGCAGGGATGGAGTTTACCGTCAGTGGGGCTACGCTGGGACAGGATGGCGCCCACCCCCACATCAGACGCGTCCACCTCAACAACAAACTGACGGGAAGTGTCAGGTTGAGAGAGAATCGGGGCATTGGTGAATCGGCTCTTCAAGTCCAGAAATGCTCGGTCTGCCTCAGGAGTCCAACAGAAATCTCTGGTGCAAGACGTCAGGGCAGTTAAAGGGACGGCCACCCGGCTGTAATCACGGATAAACCTCCGATAGAAGTTCGCAAACCCCAGGAATCTCTGGAGCTGCAATCTCGTACCGGGCTGGGCCCAATCCCGAACCGCCCGAACCTTCTCTTGGTCCATCATGATCTCTCCCCTGGAGATGATGTACCCGAGGAAGGACGTCGTGTGGGCGTGAAAATCACACTTCTCAGCCTTCACGAACAGACGGTTCTCCAATAACCACTGCAAGACCTGCTTGACATGCAGGACGTGGCTAGAAAGCTCCCTCGAGAAGATGAGGATATCATCCAGGTAAACGGACACAAAAATACCAATCATATCTCTCAGAACATCATTCACCATACTTTGGAACACAGCAGGAGCGTTGGTCAGTCCAAACGGCATCACCTGGTACTCGAAATGTCCCATAGGAGTATTGAACTCAGTCAACCACTCGTCCCCCTCTTTGATCCGAACCAAATGATAAGCATTACGTAGGTCAAGCTTCGTAAAACCCGTAGCACCCTGTAAAGAGTCGAAAGCAGAGCTCATTAAGGGCAGGGGATACTTGTTCTTAACCGTAATATCATTCAACCCCCGATAATCAATACATGGTCGAAGAGAGCCATCCTTCTTACTCACAAAAAAGAATCCTGCTCCCAGAGGTGATGACGAGGGGCGAATGAGACCTGCAGCTAGAGATTCCTTGATGTAGGTCTCCAAGGCTTCACGTTGAGGTCGAGAGATACTGTATAACCGTCCCTTGGGAAAGGCAGCTCCAGGGAACAAATTAATCGCACAGTCATAAGGTCAGTGGGGAGGAAGGGACAGAGCCTTCTGCTTACTGAATATTTCACCCAACTCGTGATATGTTTCTGGAACCAGGGACAAATCAGGAGGAGCAGAGTCACTGACCTGACTGGGAACAGCAGGAGAACAGGCAGTCCTAAGGCAGTTAGCATGACACTCAATGCTCCAACTAGTTACCTTACCCGTCACCCAATCAAACGAGAGATTGTGTTCCTTCAGCCAGGGGTAACCAAGAACCAGAGGAACCTGGGGCGAGGACAGAATGAGGAAGGAGATAAACTCTGAATGATTCCCCGACAACAACATCTTAACCGGTTCAGTCCTCATCGTAATCCGTGCCAGACTACTGCCGTTCAGAGTGGTTGCTTCAATGGCTTCCGGCAATTGTTCCTTGGAAAGCCCCAGCTGTTCCACCAAGTCGGCATCAATAAAGCTGCCATCGGCACCTGAATCGATAAAAGCGTTCATCTCTAAGCTCTGGTCCTTATTCATAAGGGTCGCAGGAAAACGGGGTCTGACAGGATTCTTGAGAGGTTGAAACTGGCTCGCAAAAATTCCTCCCAAAACTAGCGAGCCGGGCAGTTCAACGGGCGCTGTGGACAAGCGGAGATGTAATGTCCCGAGCTACCACAGTAGAGGCAGCTGTTGGTCTCACATCTACGTTGGCGCTCCTCCTTAGCCTGTGTCGCCCCACTTGCATTGGTTCAGGATCTGGTGGCAAGACCCCTCCACTAATCCCGTGTGGGGAAGCATGATCAACACGTTCTGGTCCATTTCCTGAACCAAATGGTAACCGAGTTGCTGATTGATTGGACGGCCCCCACTGCTTCTCCCTCCTTCTCTCTCGGACTCTATTATCTACCCGAATAGCTAAAGTGACCAAGCTGTCTAGGTCACTAGGCTCTGGATAGGATATCAGCTCGTCCTTGAGTTGCTCCGACAACCCCTGGTAAAAAGCCGCTTGTAGTGACTCCTCATTCCAACCACTCTCCACAGCCAATGTCCTGAATTCGATCATAAAGTCTGCCACACTGCGAGCTCCTTGGCGAAGAGTGAACAAACGTTTAGCTGCGTCCTTACCTCGGACAGGATGGTCAAAAAGCTCTCTCATCTCTGCCATGAACTCCTGGTATGAAGCCATGCAGGTGTCCGGTCGTTCCCAAACGGCTGAAGCCCATTCCAGAGCTCTACCACGCAGTAGTTCAATCACGAAAGCTATCCTAGCCTTATCTGTGGCATAAGAGTAGGGCTGTAGATCAAAAACTAAGCCACACTGCATAAGAAATGAACGGCATCTTCCAAAATCCCCCTCGTACTTATCAGGCGTCGGAACCTTGGGCTCACGGAAGGAAACCTCTCCAGAATCGGCAGGTGATATGGGTGAAACAGGTGGTGGATGTCCCGCCGGCAACCTGAGCTGATCCTGGATATTCGTCAAGCTAGCAGATAAGTTCCGGACTGAACCCGCTATCTCCTGTAGCGCCGTGTCGTGTTGTTCCAATATCTTCCCCTGCTGGGTAACGGCATGGCAAACGGGGTCCAGGTCCGCTGGGTTCATCCTTGGCCGGATCGTTCTGTCACGTTCTTTCAAAATCGAACCCAGAAGCAGACCAGGACAAGGAGAGTAGGAAGAAGGTGAGTATTTATTTACAAGTGAATATGAAGGTGTAGAAATATCCAGGTAGCGTAACGGGCAGCGGTGGTGAGTTGATGGGAGTGAATAGGTGGGTCCAAAGGAGTAGCGGAAGCCTCCGACAACCAGGCAGGAATGGGGTAAGTGATCCGGGAGAATAACTGAAGACAGAACAAACGGGGTTAAGTTTAAGGCAAGCAAGACGTACAAAACAACAAAACAAATACACTGCTCAAAAAAATAAAGGGAACACTTAAAAAACACAATGTAACTCCAAGTCAATCACACTTCTGTGAAATCAAACTGTCCACTTAGGAAGCAACACTGATTGACAATAAATTTCACATGCTGTTGTGCAAATGGAATAGACAAAAGGTGGAAATTATAGGCAATTAGCAAGACACCCCCCAAAACAGGAGTGATTCTGCAGGTGGTGACCACAGACCACTTCTCAGTTCCTATGCTTCCTGGCTGATGTTTTGGTCACTTTTGAATGCTGGCGGTGCTCTCACTCTAGTGGTAGCATGAGACGGAGTCTACAACCCACACAAGTGGCTCAGGTAGTGCAGTTCATCCAGGATGGCACATCAATGCGAACTGTGGCAAAAAGGTTTGCTGTGTCTGTCAGCGTAGTGTCCAGAGCATGCAGGCGCTACCAGGAGACAGGCCAGTACATCAGGAGATGTGGAGGAGGCCGTAGGAGGGCAACAACCCAGCAGCAGGACCGCTACCTCCGACTTTGTGCAAGGAGGTGCACTGACAGCGCCCTGCAAAATTACCTCCAGCAGGCCACAAATGTGCATGTGTCAGCATATGGTCTCACAAGGGGTCTGAGGATCTCATCTCGGTACCTAATGGCAGTCAGGCTACCTCTGGCGAGCACATGGAGGGCTGTGCGGCCCCACAAAGAAATGCCACCCCACACCATGACTGACCCATCGCCAAACCGGTCATGCTGGAGGATGTTGCAGGCAGCAGAACGTTCTCCACGGCGTCTCCAGACTCTGTCACGTCTGTCACATGTGCTCATGTGCTCAGTGTGAACCTGCTTTCATCTGTGAAGAGCACAGGGCGCCAGTGGCGAATTTGCCAATCTTGGTGTTCTCTGGCAAATGCCAAACGTCCTGCACGGTGTTGGGCTGTAAGCACAACTCCCACCTGTGGACGTCGGGCCCTCATACCACCCTCATGGAGTCTGTTTCTGGCCGTTTGAACAGACGCATGCACATTTGTGGCCTGCTGGAGGTCATTTTGCAGGGCGCTGGCAGTGCACCTCCTTGCACAAAGTCGGAGGTAGCGGTCCTGCTGCTGCGTTGTTGCCCTCCTACGGCCTCCTCCACGTCTCCTGATGTACTGGCCTGTCTCCTGGTAGCGCCTGCATGCTCTGGACACTACGCTGACAGACACAGCAAACCTTTTTGCCTCAGTTCGCATTGATGTGCCATCCTGGATAAACTGCACTACCTGAGCCACTTGTGTGGGTTGTAGACTCCGTCTCATGCTACCACTAGAGTGAGAGCACCGCCAGCATTCAAAAGTGACCAAAACATCAGCCAGGAAGCATAGGAACTGAGAAGTGGTCTGTGGTCACCACCTGCAGAATCACTCCTGTTTTGGGGGGTGTCTTGCTAATTGCCTATAATTTCCACCTTTTGTCTATTCCATTTGCACAACAGCATGTGAAATTTATTGTCAATCAGTGTTGCTTCCTAAGTGGACAGTTTGATTTCACAGAAGTGTGATTGACTTGGAGTTACATTGTGTTGTTTAAGTGTTCCCTTTATTTTTTTGAGCAGTGTACTATCAAGCTGGAGGCTGATACGCTGGCATAACATACTGATTAAAGCTAACGATCCGGCAGGGAATGGATGTCAGGTCCGGGCTTATGAAGAGGAGAGATGATGATCAGGACCAGGTGCACAGATAGCTGATGGGATACAGGTGCGGGTAATCTGAGATCTCCCAACTAGCTAAAACGCCCGGCAACCAGCCAGGGTGCGTTCCAGGACACCGGAAAAACACTCCAGAACAGAACACAGGCAAAAACCAGACTCAGGAAACGGGATTCGTGACAGTCCCACCTAGTTATCTTAAGATGAATGTACTTACCATGACTGTGCTATGTGGTTGTCCCACCTAGTTATCTTAAGATGAATGTACTTACCATGACTGTGCTATGTGGTTGTCCCACCTAGTTATCTTAAGATGAATGTACTTACCATGACTGTGCTATGTGGTTGTCCCACCTAGTTATCTTAAGATGAATGTACTTACCATGACTGTGCTATGTGGTTGTCCCACCTAGTTATCTTAAGATGAATGTACTTACCATGACTGTGTTATGTGGTTGTCCCACCTAGTTATCTTAAGATGAATGTACTTACCATGACTGTGCTATGTGGTTGTCCCACCTAGTTATCTTAAGATGAATGTACTTACCATGACTGTGCTATGTGGTTGTCCCACCTAGTTATCTTAAGATGAATCTACTTACCATGACTGTGCTATGTGGTTGTCCCACCTAGTTATCTTAAGATGAATGCACTAACTAAGTCACTCTGGATAAGAGCATCTGCTAAATGACAAAAATGCAAATGTAAATTGGATATTGCAGATTCATGTTTGAATAGTTCAGAACTGAGAGAAAAATAGTAGGTCTGAACATGATGATTGCAGCTGTCTTTCATTTGACAGCCTGATGAATAGCTTTACATTTTTAGACAGTTCTTCACAATCTCTTCATCTCTTCAATACAGACATTAGTTGAGTCCAGGCAGTAAAAGTGCTTTTAGAAAACCCCAAATGTACAAAAGTGTGAAATAATCATTGCCATAAAATCACTCAGGCGGGAAGTCTTAACTTACAGTAATTACCTTTTCAAAACACACCTTTTGTTGGCTACATATTCACGCTGGGTAGGTATAAATACTTGATCCACTCTTGTGCAAAAAGGTATTTTGGCATCTTTCATGCAGGTTTTAAATGTACAGTACTCCTGAAGTTTTTTATTATTTATGACCAAATCATGTGTACCAAACTAACTCACGTGTACCAAACTAACTCATGTGTACCAAAAATGCCAAAAACACCCGTTCACAGAATGGCTATTGACTCTCATTGAAATGTCTGGCAGCTCACCAATAAAGTGTTATTGTTGCTATTGTTTTTTGACAGGCTGGCCCTTTAGCAATGCAGTGTGTAAGTTAAGTGGCCTGGTACAGGGGATATCAGTGGCTGCATCTGTCTTCACCTTGGTTGCCATCGCTGTGGACAGGTAAGTCCCCCACCTCTTTCCTCCCCCATTGTCTCCTTTAGGCATGCAGGGTACTTGTTAGTATCTGCACATGTGAATTGGAAGGGGATAGAAAGGCTTTCATGTATGCATGTTAAACACTTCGTGTTTTACAGTAAATTGTTTAATCTACAGATTTAGGATCTTAATTTGAGCCGATTTGCTACAGAAGAAAAATAATCCTGCAGCAACAGGAAATATGAATTATAATTAATCAACATTTTTTTGTTGATACATTTTTCATTGGAGAAAATCAAGTTGGAAATTTTAAAGTAGTAATTACAAACTTTAGAAGCCATTTAACCCTTGAATACACTACAAGTTTGCATTTCCTGCTCAGCAACAAAATAGTGATCAAATTAAGATCCTACATCTGTATGTGGCGTATAAAGAATCCTTAGTGAAATGAATCGCTTCATCACTTCTCATCTATCTCTCCTCTCTCTCTCTCCCATTAGATTCCGCTGTATTGTTTACCCCTTTAAGCCCAAGCTAACCCTTCTTGTTGCTAAGGCAACTATAGGGCTGGTGTGGGCTCTTGCACTGGTGATCATGCTTCCGTCGGCTGTGATGCTGACGGTGGATCAAGAGAAGGGTCACTTCATGGTATCCAGTGACAACAAAATCTACCCTCTCTACTACTGCTATGAGACCTGGCCTGACCCTGAGATGAGGAAAGTTTACACCATGGTCCTGTTCACACACATCTACCTGATGCCCTTAGCTCTTATCATGATCATGTATGGCTGCATCGGAGCCAAGCTTTCTGCTACAGCTGTTCTGTCCAGCAGCGGGCACCCAGATATTAAGTCCCCTATCTCCCAGAGGAAGGTCAAGGTGGTTAAAATGCTAATCGTGGTGGCTCTCCTCTTCATGCTGTCCTGGCTGCCACTCTGGACCCTGATGCTCCTCACAGACTACGCCAGACCTGAGGGGGACCAACTGGACCTTCTGACAGGCTACATCTTCCCTTTCTCCCACTGGCTGGCCTTCTCCAACTCCAGCATCAACCCCATCATCTATGGCTACTTCAATGAAAACTTTAAGAAGGGCTTCCAGGCTGCCTGTCGTCCTGGATCCTGTTGCAGCGTTGTCCCCCAGGAGCAGGTGGTGAGCAAGGATCAGCAGGGGTGCAAGGCCAGAACCACCCGGGACACAGCCCTCAGCGCCAACCCTCTCACCATCCGAGGAGTGAGAAACCGCATCCACACCGACAGCGACCTGACGGGCTGCGTGTGTCTAGAGATGGAGCAGAGGAAGGCAGAGTCCTCGGCCGAGGCAGGAGGCTGGCGGGGCTCAGAGGCAGAGGGAAGTAACTGTAACGGTGGAGTGTCAATAAAAAGGGGTGTTCATGCGGAGGATGTTGATGGACTCTCTCCAATGGGGGCTGCTGTGTGTCAGGCGTGGGAGCATTGAAAGGTAGTGGGGTGGACAACAACAGTGGGGTGGACAACAACAGTGGGGTGGACAACAACAGTGGGGTGGACAACAACAGTGAGGTGGACAACAACAGTGAGGTGGACAACAACAGTGAGGTGGACAACAACAGTGGGGTGGACAACAACAGTGGGGTGGACAACAACAGTGGGGTGGACAACAACAGTGGGGTGGACAACAACAGTGGGGTGGACAACAGTGAGGTGGACAACAGTGGGGTGGACAACAACAGTGGGGTGGACAACAACAGTAGGGTGGACAACAACAGTGGGGTAGACAACAACAGTGAGGTGGACAACAACAGTCGGGTGGACAACAACAGTCGGGTGGACAACAACAGTGAGGTGGACAACAACAGTGGGGTGGACAACAACAGTGGGGTGTACAACAACAGTGGGGTGTACAACAACAGTGGGGTGGACAACAACAGTGGGGTGGACAACAACAGTGGGGTGGACAACAACAGTGAGGTGGACAACAACAGTGGGGTGGACAACAACAGTGGGGTGGACGACAACAACAGTGAGGTGGACAACAGTGGGGTGGACAACAACAGTGGGGTGGACAACAACAGTGAGGTGGACAACAACAGTGGGGTGGACAACAACAGTGAGGTGGACAACAACAGTGGGGTGGACAACAACAGTGGGGTGGACAACAACAGTGGGGTGGACAACAACAGTGGGGTGGACAACAACAGTGAGGTGGACAACAACAGTGAGGTGGACAACAACAGTGGGGTGGACAACAGTGGGGTGGACAACAGTGGGGTGGACAACAGTGGGGTGGACAACAACAGTGAGGTGGACAACAACAGTGAGGTGGACAACAACAGTGAGGTGGACAACAACAGTGAGGTGGACAACAACAGTGAGGTGGACAACAACAGTGAGGTGGACAACAACAGTGAGGTGGACAGCAACAGTGGGGTGAACAACAACAGTGAGGTGGACAACAACAGTGGGGTGGACAACAACAGTGAGGTGGACAACAACAGTGGGGTGGACAACAACAGTGGGGTGGACAACAACAGTGGGGTGGACAACAACAGTGGGGTGGACAACAACAGTGGGGTGGACAACAACAGTGAGGTGGACAACAACAGTGGGGTGGACAACAACAGTGGGGTGGACAACAACAGTGGGGTGGACAACAACAGTGGGGTGGACAACAACAGTGGGGTGGACAACAACAGTGGGGTGGACAACAACAGTGGGGTGGACAACAACAGTGGGGTGGACAACAACATTTAGGTGGACAACAACAGTGGGGTGGACAACAACAGTGGGGTGGACAACAACAGTGGGGTGGACAACAACAGTGGGGTGGACAACAACAGTGAGGTGGACAACAACAGTGAGGTGGACAACAACATTGGGGTGGACAACAACAGTGGGGTGGACAACAACAGTGGGGTGGACAACAACAGTGGGGTGGACAACAACAGTGGGGTGGACAACAACAGTGGGGTGGACAACAACAGTGGGGTGGACAACAACAGTGAGGTGGACAACAGTGGGGTGGACAACAACAGTGGGGTGGACAACAACAGTGAGGTGGACAACAACAGTGGGATGGACAACAACAGTGAGGTGGACAACAACAGTGGGGTGGACAACAACAGTGGGGTGGACAACAACAGTGAGGTGGACGACAGTGGGGTGGACAACAACAGTGGGGTGGACAACAGTGAGGTGGACCACAACAGTGGGGTGGACAACAACAGTGAGGTGGACAACAGTGAGGTGGACAACAACAGTGGGGTGGACAACAGTGAGGTGGACAACAACAGTGAGGTGGACAACAGTGGGGTGGACAACAACAGTGAGGTGGACAACAGTGAGGTGGACAACAACAGTGAGGTGGACAACAACAGTGAGGTGGACAACAGTGAGGTGGACAACAACAGTGGGGTGGACAACAACAGTGGGGTGGACAACAGTAGGGTGGACAACAACAGTGGGGTGGACAACAACAGTGAGCTGGACAACAACAGTGGGGTGGACAACAACAGTGGGGTGGACAACAACAGTGGGGTGGACAACAACAGTGAGGTGGACAACAACAGTGGGGTGGACAACAACAGTGGGGTGGACAACAACAGTGGGGTGGACAAAAACAGTGGGGTGGACAACAACAGTGGGGTGGACAACAACAGTGGGGTGGACAACAACAGTGGGGTGGACAACAACAGTGAGGTGGACAACAGTGGGGTGGACAACAACAGTGAGGTGGACAACAGTGAGCTGGACAACAACAGTGAGGTGGACAACAACAGTGGGGTGGACAACAACAGTGGGGTGGACAACAACAGTGGGGTGGACAACAACAGTGGGGTGGACAACAACAGTGAGGTGGACAACAACAGTGGGGTGGACAACAACAGTGGGGTGGACAACAACAGTGCGGTGGACAACAACAGTGGGGTGGACAACAGTGGGGTGGACAACAACAGTGGGGTGGACAACAGTGGGGTGGACAACAACAGTGGGGTGGACAACAACAGTGCGGTGGACAACAACAGTGCGGTGGACAACAACAGTGGGGTGGACAACAACAGTGGGGTGGACAACAACAGTGGGGTGGACAACAACAGTGGGGTGGACAACAACAGTGAGGTGGACAACAGTGAGGTGGACAACAACAGTGGGGTGGACAACAACAGTGGGGTGGACAACAACAGTGGGGTGGACAACAACAGTGGGGTGGACAACAACAGTGAGGTGGACAACAGTGGGGTGGACAACAACAGTGGGGTGGACAACAACAGTGAGGTGGACAACAACAGTGGGGTGGACAACAACAGTGGGGTGGACAACAACAGTGGGGTGGACAACAACAGTGGGGTGGACAACAACAGTGGGGTGGACAACAACAGTGGGGTGAACAACAACAGTGGGGTGGACAACAACAGTGGGGTGGACAACAACAGTGGGGTGGACAACAACAGTGGGGTGGACAACAACAGTGGGGTGGACAACAACAGTGGGGTGGACAACAACAGTGGGGTGGACAACAACAGTGGGGTGGACAACAACAGAGGGGTGGACAACAACAGTGGGGTGGACAACAACAGTGGGGTGGACAACAACAGTGAGGTGGACAACAGTGGGGTGGACAACAACAGTGGGGCGGACAACAACAGTGGGGTGGACAACAACAGTGGGGCGGACAACAACAGTGGGGCGGACAACAACAGTGGGGCGGACAACAACAGTGAGGCGGACAACAACAGTGGGGCGGACAACAACAGTGAGGCGGACAACAACAGTGGGGCGGACAACAACAGTGGGGTGGACAACAACAGCGGGGTGGACAACAACAGCGGGGTGGACAACAACAGCGAGGTGGACAACAACAGCGGGGTGGACAACAACAGCGGGGTGGACAACAAAAGCGGGGTGGACAACAACATCGAGGTGGACAACAGTGGGGTGGACAACAACAGTGGGGTGGACAACAACAGTGAGGTGGACAACAGTGAGGTGGACAACAGTGAGGTGGACAACAGTGAGGTGGACAACAACAGTGGGGTGGACAACAACAGTGGGGTGGACAACAACAGTGGGGTGGACAACAACAGTGAGGTGGACAACAAAAGTGAGGTGGACAACAGTGGGGTGGACAACAACAGTGGGGTGGACAACAACAGTGGGGTGGACAACAACAGTGCGGTGGACAACAAAAGTGAGGTGGACAACAGTGGGGTGGACAACAGTGAGGTGGACAACAACAGTGGGGTGGACAACAACAGTGGGGTGGACAACAACAGTGAGGTGGACAACAGTGGGGTGGACAACAACAGTGGGGTGGACAACAACAGTGGGGTGGACAACAACAGTGGGGTGGACAACAACAGTGAGGTGGACAACAACAGTGGGGTGGACAACAACAGTGGGGTGGACAACAACAGTGGGGTGGACAACAACAGTGAGGTGGACAACAACAGTGAGGTGGACAACAACAGTGGGGTGGACAACAACAGTGGGGTGGACAACAACAGTGGGGTGGACAACAACAGTGGGGTGGACAACAGTGGGGTGGACAACAACAGTGGGGTGGACAACAACAGTGAGCTGGACAACAACAGTGGGGTGGACAACAACAGTGGGGTGGACAACAACAGTGGGGTGGACAACAGTGAGGTGGACAACAACAGTGAGGTGGACAACAACAGTGGGGTGGACAACAACAGTCGGGTGGACAACAACAGTGGGGTGGACAACAACAGTGAGGTGGACAACAACAGTGGGGTGGACAACAACAGTGGGGTGGACAACAACAGTGGGGTGGACAACAACAGTGGGGTGGACAACAACAGTGGGGTGGACAACAACAGTGGGGTGGACAACAACAGTGAGGTGGACAACAGTGAGGTGGACAACAACAGTGGGGTGGACAACAGCAGTGGGGTGGACAACAGCAGTGAGGTGGACAACAGTGAGCTGGACAACAACAGTGAGGTGGATAACAACAGTGAGGTGGACAACAACAGTGGGGTGGACAACAACAGTGGGGTGGACAACAACAGTGGGGTGGACAACAACAGTGGGGTGGACAACAACAGTGGGGTGGACAACAACAGTGGGGTGGACAACAACAGTGAGGTGGACAACAACAGTGGGGTGGACAACAACAGTGGGGTGGACAACAACAGTGCGGTGGACAACAACTGTGAGGTGGACAACAACAGTGGGGTGGACAACAACAGTGCGGTGGACAACAACAGTGCGGTGGACAACAACAATGCGGTGGACAACAACAGTGGGGTGGACAACAACAGTGGGGTGGACAACAACAGTGGGGTGGACAACAACAGTGGGGTGGACAACAACAGTGGGGTGGACAACAGTGAGGTGGACAACAACAGTGAGGTGGACAACAACAGTGGGGTGGACAACAACAGTGGGGTGGACAACAACAGTGAGGTGGACAACAGTGGGGTGGACAACAACAGTGGGGTGGACAACAACAGTGAGGTGGACAACAACAGTGGGGTGGACAACAACAGTGGGGTGGACAACAACAGTGAGGTGGACAACAACAGTGGGGTGGACAACAACAGTGGGGTGGACAACAACAGTGGGGTGGACAACAACAGTGAGGTGGACAACAACAGTGGGGTGGACAACAACAGTGAGGTGGACAACAACAGTGGGGTGGACAACAACAGTGAGGTGGACAACAACAGTGAGGTGGACAACAACAGTGAGGTGGACAACAACAGTGAGGTGGACAACAACAGTGGGGTGGACAACAACAGTGGGGTGGACAACAACAGTGGGGTGGACAACAACAGTGGTGTGGACAACAACAGTGGGGTGGACAACAACAGTGAGGTGGACAACAGTGAGGTGGACAACAACAGTGGGGTGGACAACAGCAGTGGGGTGGACAACAACAGTGAGGTGGACAACAGTGAGCTGGACAACAACAGTGAGGTGGATAACAACAGTGAGGTGGACAACAACAGTGGGGTGGACAACAACAGTGGGGTGGACAACAGCAGTGGGGTGGACAACAACAGTGGGGTGGACAACAACAGTGGGGTGGACAACAACAGTGGGGTGGACAACAACAGTGAGGTGGACAACAGTGAGGTGGACAACAACAGTGGGGTGGACAACAACAGTGCGGTGGACAACAACAGTGCGGTGGACAACAACAGTGCGGTGGACAACAACAGTGGGGTGGACAACAACAGTGGGGTGGACAACAACAGTGGGGTGGACAACAACAGTGGGGTGGACAACAACAGTGGGGTGGACAACAACAGTGGGGTGGACAACAACAGTGGGGTGGACAACAACAGTGAGGTGGACAACAACAGTGAGGTGGACAACAACAGTGGGGTGGACAACAACAGTGGGGTGGACAACAACAGTGAGGTGGACAACAGTGGGGTGGACAACAACAGTGGGGTGGACAACAACAGTGAGGTGGACAACAACAGTGGGGTGGACAACAACAGTGGGGTGGACAACAACAGTGAGGTGGACAACAACAGTGGGGTGGACAACAACAGTGGGGTGGACAACAACAGTGGGGTGGACAACAACAGTGAGGTGGACAACAACAGTGAGGTGGACAACAACAGTGAGGTGGACAACAACAGTGGGGTGGACAACAACAGTGAGGTGGACAACAACAGTGGGGTGGACAACAGTGGGGTGGACAACAACAGTGGGGTGGACAACAGTGAGGTGGACAACAACAGTGAGGTGGACAACAACAGTGAGGTGGACAATAACAGTGGGGTGGACAACAGTGGGGTGGACAACAGTGGGGTGGACAACAACAGTGGGGTGGACAACAGTGAGGTGGACAACAACAGTGGGGTGGACAACAACAGTGGGGTGGACAACAACAGTGAGGTGGACAACAGTGGGGTGGACAACAACAGTGGGGTGGACAACAACAGTGGGGTGGACAACAACAGTGGGGTGGACAACAACAGTGAGGTGGACAACAACAGTGGGGTGGACAACAACAGTGGGGTGGACAACAACAGTGGGGTGGACAACAACAGTGAGGTGGACAACAACAGTGAGGTGGACAACAACAGTGGGGTGGACAACAACAGTGGGGTGGACAACAACAGTGGGGTGGACAACAACAGTGGGGTGGACAACAGTGGGGTGGACAACAACAGTGGGGTGGACAACAACAGTGAGCTGGACAACAACAGTGGGGTGGACAACAACAGTGGGGTGGACAACAACAGTGGGGTGGACAACAGTGAGGTGGACAACAACAGTGAGGTGGACAACAACAGTGGGGTGGACAACAACAGTCGGGTGGACAACAACAGTGGGGTGGACAACAACAGTGAGGTGGACAACAACAGTGGGGTGGACAACAACAGTGGGGTGGACAACAACAGTGGGGTGGACAACAACAGTGGGGTGGACAACAACAGTGGGGTGGACAACAACAGTGGGGTGGACAACAACAGTGAGGTGGACAACAGTGAGGTGGACAACAACAGTGGGGTGGACAACAGCAGTGGGGTGGACAACAGCAGTGAGGTGGACAACAGTGAGCTGGACAACAACAGTGAGGTGGATAACAACAGTGAGGTGGACAACAACAGTGGGGTGGACAACAACAGTGGGGTGGACAACAACAGTGGGGTGGACAACAACAGTGGGGTGGACAACAACAGTGGGGTGGACAACAACAGTGAGGTGGACAACAGTGAGGTGGACAACAACAGTGGGGTGGACAACAACAGTGCGGTGGACAACAACTGTGAGGTGGACAACAACAGTGGGGTGGACAACAACAGTGCGGTGGACAACAACAGTGCGGTGGACAACAACAATGCGGTGGACAACAACAGTGGGGTGGACAACAACAGTGGGGTGGACAACAACAGTGGGGTGGACAACAACAGTGGGGTGGACAACAACAGTGGGGTGGACAACAGTGAGGTGGACAACAACAGTGAGGTGGACAACAACAGTGGGGTGGACAACAACAGTGGGGTGGACAACAACAGTGAGGTGGACAACAGTGGGGTGGACAACAACAGTGGGGTGGACAACAACAGTGAGGTGGACAACAACAGTGGGGTGGACAACAACAGTGGGGTGGACAACAACAGTGAGGTGGACAACAACAGTGGGGTGGACAACAACAGTGGGGTGGACAACAACAGTGGGGTGGACAACAACAGTGAGGTGGACAACAACAGTGGGGTGGACAACAACAGTGAGGTGGACAACAACAGTGGGGTGGACAACAACAGTGAGGTGGACAACAACAGTGAGGTGGACAACAACAGTGAGGTGGACAACAACAGTGAGGTGGACAACAACAGTGGGGTGGACAACAACAGTGGGGTGGACAACAACAGTGGGGTGGACAACAACAGTGGTGTGGACAACAACAGTGGGGTGGACAACAACAGTGAGGTGGACAACAGTGAGGTGGACAACAACAGTGGGGTGGACAACAGCAGTGGGGTGGACAACAACAGTGAGGTGGACAACAGTGAGCTGGACAACAACAGTGAGGTGGATAACAACAGTGAGGTGGACAACAACAGTGGGGTGGACAACAACAGTGGGGTGGACAACAGCAGTGGGGTGGACAACAACAGTGGGGTGGACAACAACAGTGGGGTGGACAACAACAGTGGGGTGGACAACAACAGTGGGGTGGACAACAACAGTGAGGTGGACAACAACAGTGGGGTGGACAACAACAGTGCGGTGGACAACAACAGTGCGGTGGACAACAACAGTGCGGTGGACAACAACAGTGGGGTGGACAACAACAGTGGGGTGGACAACAACAGTGGGGTGGACAACAACAGTGGGGTGGACAACAACAGTGGGGTGGACAACAACAGTGGGGTGGACAACAACAGTGGGGTGGACAACAACAGTGAGGTGGACAACAACAGTGAGGTGGACAACAACAGTGGGGTGGACAACAACAGTGGGGTGGACAACAACAGTGAGGTGGACAACAGTGGGGTGGACAACAACAGTGGGGTGGACAACAACAGTGAGGTGGACAACAACAGTGGGGTGGACAACAACAGTGGGGTGGACAACAACAGTGAGGTGGACAACAACAGTGGGGTGGACAACAACAGTGGGGTGGACAACAACAGTGGGGTGGACAACAACAGTGAGGTGGACAACAACAGTGAGGTGGACAACAACAGTGAGGTGGACAACAACAGTGAGGTGGACAACAACAGTGGGGTGGACAACAACAGTGAGGTGGACAACAACAGTGGGGTGGACAACAGTGGGGTGGACAACAACAGTGGGGTGGACAACAGTGAGGTGGACAACAACAGTGAGGTGGACAACAACAGTGAGGTGGACAATAACAGTGGGGTGGACAACAGTGGGGTGGACAACAGTGGGGTGTATACATGGTGAGGTTGGATATAAGAGGGTATTGTCATGACATTTTACTGTGAAAGAGCTCTTTCCACCTGACTGTAATGCTAGATGTGTCCTATATAGGAGCCCTCAATTCAACTGTCAATACAGAGACCCATTATAATATAATACATGTGAGGGAAGAATAAAGTGAACCACCTCCATTTCTGTCCTCCAGCTCAGCTTACTGTCCTCCAGCTACAGAGTTGTTCGCTACAGGTTGCTTAGATAAATAATGGTGTTGGGAAATCTTTAGGTAATGTAGGAGGACATTCATATGTTACTACTAACTGGGTATTACTGACATTCATTACCCATTTGAGTTGACCTTATGGATGATATCCAATACACTCCCCCAGAGAGCCACAAAAATAGACAACGGAGATCACATTTTCACATGCAAATAGCACGTTGTTTGATTTCTTCTGGTCAAGGAATGACATTCCACGATAGCAACATTTCTTTGAGTTAAACTATACAAATTCTGTTCAAAATGTTTGCTGTTACTTACTGCATGAATATTGATGTGTTGTGAACCATATATGAGCCTATCCCAGATTGTAGAATGCAGAGCAGATATGGTGCCGAGAAAGTAACTGAAATTAACTGGCAAGGGTAATCCAATTGTGTGTTTTCTTGAAGTATGTAACCTTACATGCTCTAATACAGGGGTTCTCAAAGTGGGGTCCACAGGCAGTGGAGGCTGCTGAGGGGAGGACGGCTCATAATAATGTCTGGAATGGAGCAAATGGAATGGCATCAAACACATGAAAACCATGTGTTTGATGTATTTGATGCAATTCCACCAATTCCGCTCCAGCCATTACCATGAGCCCGTCCTCCCCAATTAAGATGCTGCCAACCTCCTGTGCACAGAGGTACTGCAGGGGGTCCACGACCAGATCAAATGTTTTGCATTTTATAGATTTTTATATGAATATTACCTACAGCAACAGATTAAACACATTTTAGGGATTAGTGGAATACGTTTAGAGGGTGTAATACTATACAATGTTGTATTATGAATCTAAAATTGATGTTCTTAATAATATTATGAATCTACAATTTATGTTCTTAACCCTGGGCAACATAGGCCTAGGGAGGCTTACAGGGATGTTGGTATCCACTTTACTCCACCAATTATAGCATGTTCAACTCAATACTTCTTGTAGTCTTCCAATTTTTGGGTGGACATAAATGCACTGTAATTTAGGCTTTAAAACTGCAACGTTTTCTCTCTGCCTCATGGCAACGTGTAGAATTTCAGGATATTAGCTTTAAAACTGCAACGTTTTCTCTCTGCCTCATGGCAAGTGTAGAATTTCAGGATATTGGCTTTAAAGCTGCAGCAACAAAAAATATCTCTGCCCATGGCTAAATGTGCAGAATTGCAGGAAATTTGTTGAAAACTTCTAAATGTTCTCTACAATGTCAAGAGGTGGGCCTTTAAAATGTTCCTTTACAGGGCCGGAGACTTGGTTTTTTTCTTCCATGCACTGCCAAAGTCAGAGTAATTATTTACTTGAGTTGTATTCTGGTTATGAGGGGTCCCTGATGAATTTGCTATCACAAAATGGGTCCCCGGAACCAAAAGGTTTGAGAACCCTTGCACTAACAGGTGGCTTGCAAACTTGAATTATTAACAGGTTGATGTTGGTGTGGACTGTGTATGAATACAGATCAGTGTTGTGTTTACAATGTGAAAAAGTTATTTATCTGTGTATGTGATTGTCAGTATATTTTTGTGTATTTATTTTTGCAGCTTCTGCAGAATGTTGCTTTAACTATTGGAGTAGTAAAATAGGGTCACACTTATTTGGATAGTCCGGATAGCATCTACAGATGGTCATATTATCAACAAACTATCTATTGATAAGCAGCTACTAGCTAAGGTTACGGTTAGTGTTAGGGTTAGTTTTAGAATAAGGGTTAAGGTTAGAGTGAGTAGATACTTAGTTGAAATGTACTGATAGTCTGTAAAGCATCTACCGATGTACTATCCAAATAATGTGTAACCTAAAATAGTGCAAGACAACGATGTGGTTGTATATAGCATAGAAGTGATCTTGAGATACGTTTGCATTACCAGATTGCAGTTTGTCGATGGACTGTTCTAGATAAGTATGTTTTTTTAGCTTTCAGTTTAAATAGGACTGATATCCACCTCACACAGAGTTTCGAGCTATTTGTAATAATTGTGTCATGTTAGATATTGTCCTTAGGTCCTGCTTTGGTTGTTAAGTGGAAATTGTTGTTAAATGGTCTTCTTGTATAAAGTGTTATCAGCTGAAGCTTTGATGGAGATTTGAGTGAAGCTATCCAAATGACAAAAATGACTCCCTTTTCTTCTATACTGTACCACTGCATGAGACAGGCTGTACTGCATGTGGATGTTTTTGTTTCAGAATAGTCCCCATCCTCTCATCGTATTCATGCCATCTAATGTTATTTTCCTGTTGATTGCTCGTTAGTGCATGTGGTATGGAGATAGCTCCAATTAGTTCCTTTTCACGTCAAATCCCTAAATCAGAAACAGGTAATAACTCCCCTGATCAATAATGTATCATAATTGCTTGTTATCTTTGAATAAATTCCACTGAAACATGCACACCCCCATGTTGTGTCTTGTTACTGGGATTAAAAAAACACTACAGGTGTAATATCTTAATTTTTTACCAGTTTCTCACAGCAGGAAAATAATCCTACAGCAACAGGACATGTGGATTATAATTAATGGACATTTTTGTCTGACATTTTTAAATGGAAATTACACATTTTAGAAGCCTTTTTAAACCTTGAATACAATATAAGTTTGCATTTCCTGTAGTGCAGGGAAAATTCTCTGCGACAATAGTGATCAAATTAAGATAGCCATCTGTACTTCAGTAGTCATCAGTAATAAAAATATTAGTTGTTAACGGGATTTACCATTTTGATCATGTCTATCTAATGTAATTTCTCGACATGTATAAAACATGATGCAGAACGTGTGCATTTATGTTTAAACATAGATTAATGAGTGACATTTCGTGTCATTTAAAGACATCCTCCAGCGATTTTCAAACTTTTACTGTTGAAAAGCGATATCCCAAGTATAAATACAGTAAATTAGTGGTACACACGCTAAAGGGGGAAAAAAAATGGTTGGGGCAAAATAGACACAACTGCACATTTCAAGGAGAAGGGCATTCAAGGAGTTGGTCTGATAGGGATTTGTGATGTCATCTGCCTCCCCCTGCTTGAGGAACAATAAATAAAATAAAATTGTATTTGTCACATGCGCCGAATACAACAGGTGTAGACCTTACAGTGAAATACTTACTTACAAGCGCTTAACCAACAATGCAGTTTCAAGCAAAATACCTGCTAAGTAAAAAGAGAGGCTTTGTATAGCAAGGCTATATACAGGAAGTACGGGTACAGTACAGAGTCAATGTGCGGGGGCACAGGTTAGTCGAGGTATTTGAGGTAATATGTACATGTAGGTAGAGTTATAAAAGTGACTATGCATAGATAATAAACAGAGTAGCAGCAGCATAGAAGGGGGAGAAAATCAAATAGTCTAGGTAGCCATTTGATTAGCTGTTCAGGAGTCTTATGGCTTGGGGGTAGAAGCTGTTTAGAAGCCTCTTGGACCTTGACTTGGCGCTCCGGTACCGCTTGCCATGCGGTATCAGAGAGAACAGTCTATGACTAGGTTGGCAGGAGTCTTTGACAATTTTGTGGGCCTTCCTCTGACACAGCCTGGTATAGAGGTCCTGGATGGCAGGAAGCTTGGCCCCAGTGATGTACTGGGCTGTTTGCACTACCCTCTGTAGTGCCTTGCTGTCGGAGGCCGAGCAGTTGCCGTACCAGGCAGTGATGCAACCAGTCAGGATGCTCCCGATGGGGTAGCTGTAGAACTTTTTGAGGATCTGGGGACCCGTGCCAAATCTTTTCAGTTTCCTGAGGGGGAATAGGTTTTGTCGTGCCCTCTTCACAACTGTCTTGGTGTGCTTGGACCATGTTAGTTTGTTGGTGATGTGGACACCAAGGAACTTGAAGCTCTGAACCTGCTCCCCTACAGCCCCGTATATGAGAATGGGGGCGTGCTCGGTCCTCCTTTTCCTGTAGTCCACAATTATCTCCTTTGTCTTGATCACGTTGAGGGAGAGGTTGTTGTCCTTGCACCACACGGCCATTGTCAGGGATCAGTCCTACCACTGTTGTGTCATCGGCAAACTTAATGGTGTTGGAGTCATGCCTGGCCATGAAGTTATGAGTGAACAGGGAGTACAGGAGGGGACTGAGCACGTCAGGATCAGCGTGTTGAGGATCAGCGTGGCAGATTTGTTGTTACCTACAGTACCTTTACCACCTGGGGGCGGCCCATCAGGAAGTCCAGGATCCAGTTGCAGAGGGAGGTGTTTAGTCCTCAGAGGTACAATAGAGAACAAAAGTACTATGTCATGAGGATACCTGGGCCATCTATTGAGATGTGCCTTTTGTTAAAGAAATCAGGTAATAAATAAGCTGAAAAGGAGACTGAGTAGGACTTTAATAGTGACTGGCTGCTAGTCAGCAGATGATAAAAAGCTAGAGGTGAGATACACTGTGTATCTCTGTGCTTGCCATGTCATCAGGCCTCCCCTGTTCACCATAATACATAACAAGGGATCTTGAGGATACCGTTAAATGGGGTACATGTTCCATATTTAGGAGGCAGTCCAGAGTGGATTTAATTTGATTGGTTGACTCTATAGCCATGCGGCCTAGATCCAGTACATGCTATTTGTGCCGGTAGTTTACGTTGTAATGCGAGGCAGTTTACATTGTAATGCGAGGTAGTTTACGTTGCAATGTGATGTAGTTTAAGTTGTAATGTGAGGGAAATAAGGTAGAGAAAGCTTTGTAATACAGGCCTTGGAGTTTTGAACAAAGTGAGTCCTTTTAGTCAGACTTTAGCTAATGGCTGTCTGCTAGATCATAAGAATTGAAATGTTCCAACTGAGATGTCCTGTATGTAGAAGTAGAGCATATTTCTTGACCCTAGAGATTATGGTCATAAAATAAATTAGTTTTGTTACAAAGCAAAATGTATGATTTCACTGAAATGTACTTTTGTTGACCATGTGTTTCTGAAAGGGTTTTAAACACAATACATACAACTGAACTTCCACCATACCACCTTGGATATGCATTCAGCATTGGATAACAGAAACAGAGGCAGAGAGCAAAGTGACTTTAGATAATGGACACTGCAATCCTGCCAAAGATAGTACTCTAATGGAAAATAGCCAGCCACTATGAAAATGAATCACTTACATAATAATAAAACTGCACTTTTGTCATTACCTATAGCGACACTTCAACCAGCCATTAACAGCATTGGATCAAAGGAATCAAAACAGGACTTACACAACTACTATTAATAGTATATTATTGTTATGTCACAATATGTGCTCATAAAAAAATTATGAGGCTTTCATCTACAAACAGAATCCTTTACACCTGAGAGTGTGAAGATGGTTCAATCCTTTACCACATGCATTATGGAAGAACCATGGAAAACATGTTGGATTGGTTTATATCACTTAGAATGACTACAGTGCTTATTTATGGGGGATGCTATATTATAATGGATTCTACCAATCTACTACCACTATAGCACAGTGTGTAAACTAAAGTATGCAATCTGTCATTCAAGGAGAAATGTACATACACTAAGAATACAAAAGATTAAGAACACCTGCTCTTTCCATGACATAGACTGACCAGGTGAATCCAAGTGAAAGCTATGATCCCTTATTGATGCCTTATTAAATTCACTTCAATCAGGGTAGATGAAGGGGAGGAGACGGGTTAAAAATAAGGATTTTTAGTGTATGTGTACCATTCAGTGGGTGTAAGTGCCTTTGAACGGGGTATGGTAGTAGGTGCCAGGCGCACCGGTTTGTGTCAAGAACTGCAACGCTGCTGGGGTTTTCACGCTCAAAAGTTTCCTATGTGTATCAAGAATGGTCCACCACCCAAAGGACATCCAGCCAACTTGACACAACTGTGAGAATCACTGAGTCAACATGGGCCAGCATCCCTGTGTCTGTACACATAGAAAAGAGAGTTGCATGTCATGTAACTTCACCAAATAACTCGTTTTTTTACCCGCTTTTTCTTTTATTCAGAGAAGCAAGGACATCTGCGGTCTCTGGTTCAACTGAAAAACGTATTGAAATAGGTGACGTTCTGCTGTAACAAAGTTATTCAGCTCAGTGGTCTTGAGAATCAAGAACCTCTATTGAAACTTGCGCATGTCAATAGATTTCAAGATCTGCAAAAGGGCTACATCTACAGGGAACGACCAATGACCCTGAGGCTGTCCTGACTTACCATGCAGAGACGATACTCAGTATAGACTGCAAAATAATTGGAAAAGCAGAATTGTCCCCTCAAAACACACTTCTCATATAAAATGAGATTAATACATTTTTTCACTCGCATGTCATTTGATGACATACCTGTAAATAGGTTTATGACAGACATATTCATTAATCTACTTGTTGCAGAAATCTTTGGGTATAATCAGTGTAATAGAAAAAAGAGAAGAGTACAATCAGACTTTGATCCGTTTTTTAACTGCCTGACAGCTCAGACTCATTAAAATGATAATAAGTTGGAGTGCAATGATGTATACTGTACATTACGTTTTTTTATCGTTAAAAACTTTGCACACAAAGTCTGTCAATGTTTATAGACAATAAAGTAAATAAAAGATCCTACAAAATGTTTGAAATACTACAAAGAATGCAATGATAGCAGTTGTAGTGAATTCATCACACAGTTCGGATGTGACAAACACACCTGATGACATCACTACAGCCAGGGTGACACAGTTGAACCACCCATCGGGAGGCCACTCAGCCAATAACAATAGCCCAAGATTGCACAAATCAAAACAAACTGTTGATTTCTTAATGACTACAAGTCTCTGTCCGCTGTTATTTAGGCACTTGTACAGCCACTTGTATTATCGTCCCGTTTTGTTAGATAGAAGACGACTTGCTTATCATGAACTATTTCTGTCCCATCGTGTTGTCATGACATTTTTCCATACCTCAGAGGAGACAAACTGATTGAAAAATTGTTCAGTGTTGGAGATAACTGCTAACCTTTGCTAAAGCGTAAACACCATGCCAGTCAGTATTGCGAGGCTTAACAGTCATGCGAGGAGTACTGTGAAAGCATTCCTCCGTATCAATGCTCAGCCTGACCTCAGAGCCATACAAACATACTTTAAGTATTTCTGAGCACCTCCAAGTAGAAGGGTATAATTGCAGACAGCAATTAAGCGTGTTTTCTGATATAGGTGTTTCTTGATATCAAGTTATACCCATTAACACTCGCCATTGGTCCGTGGCTGTTTCTTTCGCGCTAACCCTTTTCCTAACCATAACCTCAGTCTCCTAACCTGTCACGCTAATTCACCTAACCTGCCACGTTAATGATTCTAACCTGCCACGTTAGTTATCCAAACCTGCCACGCTAGTTATCCTAATGTGCTATGCAAACGAATCATCTGTGTCGAGAAACCATCAGTGTCATAACACCGGAACTGACCAATTGCAGGTATCAATGGGCGCTTCCTGATATTAGGGAACACCTACATCAAGAAATCCCCCGAATTGCGGTCTGCAATTACACCATATTCCCTCCAAGATTTACAGTATGATACATACTTACTAACGTTTGAGTTACATTAGACAGAAACTAAAGTAGTGAGATTGGTCAGGGAGGATGAGTAGGCGTAATCTGCGACCATCTAACAATTCAAAGGTTGCGTGTTCGAGTCGCATCGAGGACAACTGCAGCATTTTAGCTAACCCTTCCCCTTATTCTAAACTTAACCCAATTCACCTAACCTTTGTTGTTAGTGCCCCTAACCGCCATTGTCAATTCTCCTCGTAACTCTCCTTTGTCGTTAGAGCACAACAAGCAACCTGGTCTCAGAGAAAAACCTATATGTACATATCTACCTCAATTACCTCGTCTTGGCATTCTCTCAACCAGCTTCATGAGGAATGCTTTTCCAACAGTCTTGAAGAAGTTCCCAAATATGCTGAGTACTTGTTGGCTGCGGTCCAACTCATCCCAAACCATCTAAATTGGGTTAAGGTCGGGTGATTGTGAAGGCCAGGGCATCTGATGCAGCACTTCATCACTATCCTTGGTCAAATAGTCCTTACACAGCCTGGAGGTGTGTATTGGGTCATTGTCCTGTTGAAAAACAAATTATAGCTGCACTAAGCGCAAACCAGATGGGATGGCGTATCACTGCAGAATGCTGTGGTAGCCATGCTGGTTAAGTGTGCCTTGAATTCTAAATAAATCACTGACAGTGTCACCAGCAAAGCACCCCCACACCATCACACCTCCTCCTCCATGCTTCACGGTGGGAACCACACATGCAGAGATCATCCATTTACCTACTCTGCGTCACAAAGACACAGCGGGTAGAACCAAAAAGTTCACATTTCGACTCATCAGACCAAAGGACAGATTTCCACACGTCTAATGTCCATTGCTTGTGTTTCTCGGCCCAAGCAAGTCTCCTCTTGGAAATTTGGCATCTTACATTCAAACCATGAATCCTGATCTAGGATAACTTTTAAAACATGAAATTATTTGGCTTGCTCTAAAAGGATTTGGCTAAAAGCATTGGTGTCCTTTAGTAGTGGTTTCTTTGCAGCAATTCAACCATGAAGGCCTTGATTCATACAGTCTCCACTGAACAGTTGATGGTGAGATGTGTCTGTTACTTGAACTCTGTGAAGCATTTATTTGGGCTGCAATCTGAGGTGCAGTTAACACTAATGCACTTACCCTCTGCAGCTGAGGTAACTCTGGGTCTTCCTTTCCTGTGGCGGTCCTCATGAGAGCCAGTTTCATCATAACGCTTGACGGTTGACTGACCTTCATGTCTTAAATTAATGATGGACTGTCATTTCTCTTTGCTTATTTTAACTGTTCTTGCCATAATATGAACTTTATCAAATAGGGCTATCTTCTGTATACCACCCCTACCTTGTCACAACTGATTGGCTCAAATGCATTAAGAAGAAAATAAATTCTGCAAAAGAACATATAACAAGGCACACCTGTTAATTGAAATTCCAGGTGACTACCTCATGAAGCTGGTTGAGAGAATGCCAAGAGTGTGCAAAGCTGTCATCAAGGTAAAGGGTGGCTACTTTGAAGAATCTCAAATATAAAATATATTTTGATTTGTTTAACACTTTTTTGGTTACTACATGATTCATAGGTGTTATTTCATAGTTTTGATATCTTCACTATTATTCTACAATGTAGAAAATTGTAAAAATAAAGAAAAACCCTGCAATGATTAGGTGTGTCCAAACTTTTGACTGGTACTGTAAGTACGGAGGGACTGCACTGAGCACTATGAAGGTGTCTGCCCAATGAAATGCCACTGCCCCAGAGGTTGTCGTTATGCAGCACAGCAGGTAGGCTACACCACAGAGGGCTTCATTAAAATCAGCTGTGAGATGTCAATCAATAGATAATATCTGTTTATCAAGATAATTTGAAGTTTTGTAATTGCTCTTGCAGATTTTAGATGGTGCTTATTAATTCGTTTTGAATCTAATCAAGAAATGTCACGACACATCTAATCAAGAAGTGTATTGACACACTAATGTTTATTGTTGAATATGACAACTACTGATAAGCAGAATTTGTCGGGGCATGAACTCTGCAAGGTGTCGAAAGGATTCCACAGGGATGCTAGCCAATGTTGACTCCAATGCTTCCCATAGTTGTGTCAAGATGGCTGGATGTCCTTTGGATGGTGGACCATTCAAACCGGTGCACCTGGCACCTACTAGCATATCAAAGGCACTTAAATATTTTGTCTTGCCCATTCACCCTCTAAATGGCAAACATACACAAACCATGTCTCAATTGTCTCATGGCTTAAAAACTTTAACTTGTCTCTTCCCGTTCATCTACACTGATTAAAGTGGATTTAACAAGTGACATTAATAAGGGATCATAGCTTTCACCTGGATTTACCTGGTCAGTCTGTCATTGAGAGAGCATAAATGTTTTGTAGACTCAGTGTACTGTACAGTAACCTGAAGAAAGGAAAGCGCTGTCATGGATCTATGGTCTCTGGATATACTCTGACCTCTTGTGGGACACCTGCAGCACTGCATTAGATTGTTAATGACAGTGTTATGAGTTATGATCCTTTCTAATTCCCTTTTCAGCCTGCATCACCCAACGAGATTGAGAGGTTATCCCAGAGGTTACTCTTTCCAAGAAAATACATGAATGCTGATATCCAGTGCCCTCACTCAGATGTCATAAATAAATACAAAGTTTATCCTACAAGCATAAAGAAACAGATATCACATTGTAGGTTAAAGAGAATTTAAGCTGAAAGTTGTGTGTACAAGTCTCCCATCAGCAGTGGTCCATGAACAACCAGAGAAAGCACACACGCAAATGAGTAGATAGAAGATGAGTGGAGTTGGAGTTAGTGGTCGTCAGCAGGCCGGCTGGCCCAGAGAGAGGCAGGGTGCGGTAGATAGAAGATGAGTGGAGTTGGAGTTAGTGGTCGTCAGCAGGCCGGCTGGCCCAGAGAGAGGCAGGGTGCGGTAGATAGAAGATGAGTGGAGTTGGAGTTAGTGGTCGTCAGCAGGCCGGCTGGCCCAGAGAGAGGCAGGGTGCGATAGATAGAAGATGAGTGGAGTTGGAGTTAGTGGTCGTCAGCAGGCCGGCTGGCCCAGAGAGAGGCAGGGTGCGGTAGATAGAAGATGAGTGGAGTTGGAGTTAGTGGTCGTCAGCAGGCCGGCTGGCCCAGAGAGAGGCAGGGTGCGGTAGATAGAAGATGAGTGGAGTTGGAGTTAGTGGTCGTCAGCAGGCCGGCTGGCCCAGAGAGAGGCAGGGTGCGATAGATAGAAGATGAGTGGAGTTGGAGTTAGTGGTCGTCAGCAGGCCGGCTGGCCCAGAGAGAGGCAGGGTGCGATAGATAGAAGATGAGTGGAGTTGGAGTTAGTGGTCGTCAGCAGGCCGGCTGGCCCAGAGAGAGGCAGGGTGCGGTAGATAGAAGATGAGTGGAGTTGGAGTTAGTGGTCGTCAGCAGGCCGGCTGGCCCAGAGAGAGGCAGGGTGCGAGCAGAGCCCAAGTGACATCTCCAACATGTCAGCACAGTGAGGTGGACAACACATCCCGCCCTGCCCTCTGCACCCAATCACAAGATCAACAAGGACAAAGCTGTTTTCCCTCGACCCCCACACCACCCTGTCAGCCCCGAGACAAACTGCCGTTGGATAGGGTGGAACTGTTCCGCAGGTATCCTCTGCTGAGGATCCTATTCTATTTCCATACTTGATACTCATCCTTTGGACCTGAACCTGCCTTTGACTCAGGCAGTCATGGTTACTCCAGTGTTCTCCATACTGGGCTACATCTACTCTCTGAGCCTCCTGCCTCTGCTGCTGCCTGGTTCGAGCCAGGGCAGTCCCATCATGTCACCTGAGGAGTTTCGAAGGGGCCCTGGGGCTAGAAGTCTGGTGGATACCTCCATGTTGGAGCAGAATGAAGACCTGGACATGCAGGACTTTCAGGGTCAGTTTCTGTCCACGTTGAACCTCACAGAGCTGGGCCCCCGGCCAAGGCCCCGTGCGGCCCGTAAAGAGCCACCAGAATACATGCTGGAACTGTACAACCGCTTTTCCAACGATCGCACGGCCATGCCCTCTGCCAACATAGTGCGTAGTTTCAAGAATGAAGGTACAACATGTACTTATATTTGTCTGAAGACATTGTTTTTTTAAATGTTTAACTTTTCATCATTTTGAAAAAATGTATCTTTGGGTATGATTAATTGTTTATTTAGCTAACATTATAAAGCAACTCAAATTAACTTGAGAACAATAGCACTATACAATCTATTGACCAATACAACTTAAAAAGTATATTAAAAATGTGCACTGATACTCAGCTGTTCTTTTAGAGAACTTAAGATTTGACTAACTGTAAATCACTCTTTGTTTGGATAACTGAGATTAACTTTAAATAATTCAAAGTGTTATGGAGTTTGCCTTAAATTTTGACAAAAATTAAACATGATATTTGCCCTTAAAGAAACTTTTATTAAATTGTAATTGGTTTAACAGTTACTTATTTCCTCTTCTTGAAGTCAAATTATATGATATGATTGCAATTCATTCTAACCATATAAAAAAGAGCTAAATTAAAAGCCTTATTATTGATGCATTATTTAATATAAAATTGATTAAATCCAATTTGAGTCTAAACCCAATTCAGACCTTCATTGATATTTTAATTCCAGATTCCTCCTTCTACAGTGTGACGGTCAGGGGCGTCAGGACACACCCCCTGTTGTTCAACATCTCCATCCCCCACCACGAGCACATCCTCACCGCCGAGCTCCGCCTCTACACCCTGGTTCAGAGGGATCGCAGATGCTATGCCGGCCTTGACCGCAAGGTGACCATCTACAAGATCCACGAGGGGGGGCACTGGAGGAAAGAAGAGGGGAGGGACGGAAGAAGGAATGAGCAGGAGACAGACAAAATGGAGGAAATGGAGGAGCTGGCAACCCGGCAATTCTACGGTAAAGACGATGCCTGGATTACCTTCGACCTGACCCATCAGGTCAACCTTTGGTGGAAGGCAGAGAGCTCCACCCACCGACTGGAGGTCCACATTGCAAGTCTGGGTTCTGATGGTGGGAAGACCCCCCAGGTCAGAGAAGAGGATGGAAGGAAAGAGTTGGTTGATGTGGATGTTGACATGGGCTCAGATGGTAAACACATGCCAGTGGTGATTGTGTTCTCAGATGATCAGAACAGAGACCATCGTGAGGAGGACAAGCGGGAGCTCAACCAGTTTACAGAACATGAGAATGACCTGCCGGCTGACCTGGAGCCGAGTCCACAGGCGAATTGGGGGGACCAGGCTGTGAGCGATGCTAGGAACACTGATGGAGAGGAGCTGGACGAGGAGACTCTCATGCAACTGCACTCCAACCTCATTTATGACACGCCTCCCCGAATCCGCCGCAACACCAAGGGTGACCCCTGTAAGAAAACCCCACTCTATGTGGAGTTTAAAGACATTGGCTGGGATACCTGGGTCATACAGCCCCTGGGCTATGAAGCCTACGAGTGCAATGGTGTATGCAACTACCCTATGACCTCTGAGGTCTCGCCTACCAAGCACGCCATTGTCCAGAGTCGGCTGAGCAGTAAGATTCCACAGAAGGCGTCACCAGCCTGCTGTGTTCCCACCAAGCTAGAGCCCATCTCACTCCTTTACGTCGAGGACGGAGGAGTGGTCACCTACATGCACAAGTACGAGGGCATGGTGGTGTCAGAATGCGGCTGTAGATAGTCATAGAACTGACTGTAGGTTCAGGAGAGAGGTATAGAGACTGTGGATTAACGTAGACTGAGCGGTCATCAATTTCACTATCAAGAAGAAAATCAGATCAAAAGTGCCTATTTGAAAATAATACATTTCTGCAATCATTAAGGATACTTGCTTTGTGAGCTATTAGCAGACATACAGTATAGTGTAAACAGAATGCATACAGTAAACCATATTAAGGCCATGAATAATTTCTATATCTATATTTTGCAGCATCAACTACATTGTATGACAAAGATAAACAGTGAAGGCGTAAATAGGAAGATGACAGAGCAAGAGGGTCCTGCCTGTATGTGCATTCAATTATGTACATTTGCCATTTGTAAAAGTACATTTCTTATTATATTGATATTATATAAATGCTATTTTAGAATGCCAGCAATATAATTATTTAAAACAAAAGGAAAAAAAAGTGAAATGTGAATATCATGCTGTTCTTTGTAGTTTGTGCTGATACATTTGACTTTCATTTTGGCGATATTGGTATGTACCGTCAGATATGCACAAAATGTTATTGGTTTAAGTAGCTCTTGGTTTAAATGGTTGGTCCTGTATGGCTTAGTTGGTAGAGTATGGTGCTTACCAGGTCAGTATTGTGGGTTTGATTCCTGTTTCCACCCATATGTAAAATGTATGCACGCATGACTCTTAAGTCGTGTCTGCTAAATGGCATATATTGTTATAATATATCATTATACAATGAGTGTACAAAACGTTAAGAACACTCCCTCCACACACACACACACAAAATGGTACCTATCCAGCTTCAATTCGTCAGGGCATGGACTTTACAAGGGGTCGAAAGCGTTCCACAGGGATGCTCGCCCATGTTGACTCCAATACTTCCCACAGTTGTGTCGAGTTGGCTGAATGTCCTTTGGGTGGTGGACCATTCTTGATACACACGGGAAACTGTTGAATGTGAAAAACCCAGCAGCGTTGCAGTTCTTCACACAAACCAATGCGCCTGGCATCTACTACCATACCCCGTTCAAAGACACTTAAATATTTTGTTGCCCATCCAGCCTCTGAATGGCACACATACACGATCCACGTCTCAATTGTCTCAAGGCTTAAAAATCCTTCATTAACCTGTCTCCTCCCCTTCATCTACACTGATTGAAGTGGATTTAATAAGTGTGATCAATAAAGGATCATAGCTTTCACCTGGATTCAGCTGGTCAGTCTATGTCATGGAAAGAGCAGGTGTTCATAATGTTTTGTACACTCAGTGTATATTATAAATGAAAGAAAAACTATAACAGATAACTTGTATATCCTACATGCAAAGACAAAGAGGTGTATTCTAAAGCAGAGCAGAATAAATTGTGTTTGAAGTTTATTACAAATGTGAGTGCTTTCAGGGTTGGGTAGGTTTCTTTCTAAATGTAATACATTAAAGTTACTATCAACCTGTCCAAAATTGCAGTCAGTAATGTAATGTCTAGATTACCCAAACTCAGTAACATAATCTGATTACTCTTTTATTACTTTCCCCTTAAGTGGCATTAGAAGAAGACAAAGATTATCCATCAAACACATTTGGTGTGTCATCAGAGGTCTCTGACTTGAGGTCAGACTCACTCAGGTGGAACAAACTTAAACTTGCGTCTTTTTCCAATTCTGAATTGAATATCATTGAGAAAACAGAAAGGTGTCTTTTTTTATTTAACTAGGCAAGTCAGTTAAGAACAAATTCTTATTTTCAATGACAGCCTACTGTATTGTAAAAAAAATATAATAATCCGCAAACACCCTTTCTGAATGTAAAAGTAATCCAAGAAGTGATCTAGTTTTTCAAAAGTATCTGTAATCAGATTACAATATGTTTGCTTGTAACGTAACTGATTACGGTTACCATTTCTTTGTAATCAGATTACATGTAATCGATTATACGCAATCAGTTACTCCCCAACCCTGTGTGCTTCCATGATTGACTAGACATAGCCTAGTGAAATGTGTTAGAGATTACACTTTGTTTGAGGTTCTCCATTAAAGGCATGCAGACAAGCCAAGAATACAAGTGCACTACAGCAGAAGTGAACCTGAAATTAATATTGCTTTGAATAGAGTGGCATTGTGCAAAAAGGGCACTGAACAATGAACTTGCTATATGGACAACATTTCAAGAGTGTTAAGACAGAGAAGAGAATGTGAAAGCAAAGAAAAACAATACAAAAGTGTCATTACTTTTCTTTATTGCAGATCACATTTGTCTCTGTAATACATCAAACCTCTCCAATTGTAGAAAACAGAAGCAGAAAGGTACAGATAATGCACAGAGCCATAGATTAAGTTTGTTTGCTAAATGTTATTTTTCCTGAATACATAATACTGTCCATGTCCATAGAACCAAATGGTTGTTTCAAATCCATTCTATCCACTTATTTGTGGGGTAATCTATTTGCCCCAGTCTGACTCACACTCCCTCCCACCCCACAATCACACTTCCTTCTAAAGCCACATGCCACGCGAGCCGCTTTCTCCCCCTCCCCACCTCAATTTGATGGTGATAAAGAGGTGTCAGGGCCTGGAGACTTGTAGACCATCACTCAGGATGAGACGACCATTCCAAGTGGTGAGCAGTTGGGAGAGGGTGCTGTCAGATTCCTGGGCCCCAACACCAACAATCTCTATGGACAATCCACCCCCCAGCCAGCCTCTCTGTATTGGACGTTCTCTCTCTACCCACCACTGCCTTCCACCTCCCTTGTCTGACATGACCACTCGGCAGACCTAATCATGGCTTTGTCTACAGGACAGATGGAAAAACACATGTCACATCATTACCCAGTTTCTGTTGTTAGTGAACTGAAGGAGAGACAACTATGGAATAACGCTGAATGACTGAGTCCAGATTTGCACTTCACTGCCATGCATTTGTGAATCACAACTATACTATACTTACCTAAGGGGCTGTTTCAGATATTATTTCAGAGTACTCACTTTATGAATTATGATGGTTATTTATTTTGTCAATTTCATTTGACATTTAATCCTGTGGCAATTAATTATCTTCAGGAAAAATAAACTGTTTTGCAGCATGAAGACATGGTTGGCATATGGTGTTGTTGAATTAAATTCCAGATCAAATCTCCAGAGTGTTGGATATGCACATAGACCTATGGTACATTTCCTTGACTTAAAACAAATGACATACCACCCTGTATCCCACTGCTGGCTTGCCTCTGAAGCTAAGCAGGGTTGGTCCTGGATGGGAAAGCCAGTAGGAGCCTCTCTTTTCTCTGATAAATAAAACAATCCCAATGCCCCAGGTTAGTGATTGGGGACATTGCCCTGTGTAGGCTGCTTTGGATGGGTGTTAAATGGGTGTCCTGAATCTCTGTGGTCACTAAAGATCCAATGGCACTTATTGTAGGGGTGTTAACCCTGGTGTCCTGGCTAAATTCCCAATCTCACCCTTAAACCATCATGGCCACCTAAAAACCCCTAGCTTCCAATTGGCTCATTCATCCTCCTCCTCCTCCTCCTCCTCCCCCCTGTAACTATTCACTAGGCTGTTGCTGTAAATGAGAATGTGTTCTGAGTCAATTTACCTGGTAAAAAAGGGAAAAATATACATTTCTGGGCTATACACAACCAGGAGCAGAACTGATGCCGGCATTTCTTTGTTTTTAACATACCTCACAGGACTAAACACTTATAAATGAGTTTGTAGACAGGTTTAACATTTTAAATTACATTTGTCTGTTATGAATGGAAAATCAAATGAACACATACAAACGATAAGAAACCACAACGGATCTTATCAGCCCTAGGGCCAACTTTTAGCCGACCAGCCTGGCCTCTGAGCTCGAGCAAAGCGCTCACAAAACATGCGCCCCCTGCTGCTGACATGACATGACATGAGCGGCATTGCTGGAGCGATGCACTCACTGCAGTCGCGAGGGCGTTGCAGGGAGTTTATTTTTGTAGCTGGCGCTATAGCATTGTTTACGAGTATATTGCAAACATGTTGGTTTTGTTCAGTCACTGGCACAATTGAAAAACGTAAAATACAGTCGCATAATATCTCATAACCAGAAGATAATTGAGTATTGGCTCGAAATTCGATTCAGAAAACACTGGTTTTGTTGACGACTAACGTTACCGTTAGCAAGCTTTAGCTATCGCTAAAGTAACTAGCTATGTGCTAATCGGCTGTACTAAACACTGGAGACCCAGGTAAGAAATGTGCGTATTTTTAAGTCCGATAAATAGATAGCTATAACCTATTTGTTGCTTGTATGTAGTTTCCACTGACTATTACAATTTAACCACACGGGGCACATCATCCTTGGATTTGTAAACGACTAACGTTAGCCTACTTAGCTAGCTGTTAGGAAATGTGTCAAGATGTAATATTTTTTTTTAGCCTTTATTTATTTAACTAGGCAAGCCAGTTAAGAACAAATTCTTTATTTACCGGGAAACAGTGGGTTAACTGCCTTGTTCAGGGGCAGAACGACAGCGTTTTACCTTGTCAGCTCGGGGATTCGATCCAGCAACTTTTCGGTTACTGGCCCAACGCTCTAACCACTAAGCGACCCGTCGCCCCAAAATGACAATTACGTTAGCTTACTACTGATAGGTATAGTCCCTTAGACACGATTTGACGCGTTTTATGCAACGTTCATTTGTTTTTGTAGCTAAGTAATAAAACTTAAGGTTTTGTAGAAAAGTAGCTAGCTAACGTTTTGTCGGCATCATTAATTTGCTGTCAGGCAATGCTTTTCTGCATTGATGTGAAATCACAGAAATAGTACCAAGCTAGAACAACTAACAATCTTTTCTGTCTCCCCTACTGCAGACTGTCCTGGACACCCCTACTTATGTAGAGTGAACAGGACACATGCCATTCTTTCTCGCCCTAGCAAAAGGCTTCTGAGATTGTTTGACTCATTCCTAGAGTGAGAATTAAACATAAGATTGAACTTCAAGTAATAGAGACTGTAGAACGGTGAGCAAGATGTCGATCACAAACACCCCCACAAGCAACGACGCTTGCTTGAGTATCGTGCACAGCCTGATGTGCCACAGACAGGGTGGAGAGAGCGAGACCTTCGCCAAGCGAGCCATCGAGAGCCTCGTCAAGAAACTGAAGGAGAAGAAAGACGAGCTAGATTCTCTCATCACAGCCATCACCACCAACGGAGCTCACCCCAGCAAGTGTGTCACCATACAGCGCACCTTGGATGGACGGCTGCAGGTAATGGGGTAGCAGAGTCATTTAATATTAGCGCACCAAAAAAAGTGTTTATTGGACAAGTTCAGGTAGTCCCTCCCTGTTTCAGTCCCATTGGTGCTTAATGAATACCAACTTGCTGATGGATATAAGATATTACACTCACATTACGGGCTGAACTATTTTCTCAGATGACTGCTGTGCTTAGTTCATAACACATCTTCTCTGCTCTCAGGTCGCAGGGCGTAAAGGCTTCCCCCATGTGATCTATGCCAGATTGTGGCGGTGGCCTGACCTGCACAAGAATGAACTGAAGCATGTGAAATACTGCCAGTTTGCCTTTGACCTCAAAGCTGACAATGTGTGTGTTAACCCATACCACTACGAGAGGGTGGTATCACCAGGGATTGGTGAGTGGGATTTGTTTTCTCCTTTCTCTTGAATACTGTTGTTTAACCCCTCTGAATTTTAAGTTGGATCTTATTTGTGTCCCTCTACTTCTCTTCACAGACCTTTCAGGACTGACTCTTTCAAGCTCAGGTAAGGAAGGGTCTTGCCCTGTACTAGTAATTTGCAGTTCACAACAGAGGATTCAAGTGAAGTTCCCCAAAACGTTGACCCTCTCACCGTCCCTGCCCTGCCAGGCACACTCATGGTCAAAGATGAGTATGAATTTGAGAACGAGCCATCTCACTCTGGTGCGGATGGCCACCACCAGACCATCCAGCACCAGCCCTCCAGACAAGGGGGTCCCCAGGAGTTGTTCAGCAGCTCGGCTCTGCTCCCTCCCCCTGAGGGCAGCAGCTCAGCCTCTACCTCTGCCTTCTCCAGCCTCGCTGCTGGAGCCTCAAGTGAGATAATGCATTGTGTTTAACCCTCTCCTGTCTTGCAGTTCATAACTCCCCTTAAATGTAACACTTCATTTTGTGGTGAATGCGCTCCTGACATAAATACAGGATACAGTGGCTCCCTCATACCCCAGTCAGGGTCATGCTGAGAAGCTTTTTCCTTTTTCTGAGGTGTCATTCCTAATCACTTTTGTTTGTGTATCTCTGTATTGTGGAGTGTCTGGGTGTGTGTATGTTTTTCCTACCCACTCACTCTGGCCCATCCTGCTCCTGCCTCTGTAGCCCAGTCCACTAGCCTTCTGTCAGGGAGCCATAGCACTGAAGGGCTGCGGCAGCTATCCTCAAGGCCAGGCCCAGGGCCTTCACAGGGGCAGAGCGGCTTCCCCCTGGCACAGAGTGCCACATACCATCACAGTAAGCACCCACACTTGGCCCTCCACATTTCATACAATACCAAGTTTGGGGTTAATTCCATTTGCTTCTTGAATTTACCGAATTTAAATGGAATTGACCCCAGCCCTGTCAAACACCATTAAAGTGAGTGGGCACCTGCATCCAACAGCCTAAAAATAACAGCTTAGCACTCACACTGCCTATGTCACTAACAATCACATAAATTACCTGCACTTTCAAACAATCATTACAGGTAGCACTCACATTCATCTGCCCTCCATAGACCATGACAATTGAAACCTACGCTGAGTGTAACAAACATTACGAACTCTTTCCATGACATTTGCTCCCGAGTGGCGCAGCGGTCTAAGGTACTGCATCTCAGTGCAAGAGGCGTCACTACAGTCCCTGGTTCGAATTCAGGCTGTATCACATCCGGCCGTGATTGGGAGTCCCATAGGGCGGCACACAATTGGCCCAGCGTTGTCCAGGTTTGGCCGTCATTGTAAATAAGAATTGGTTCTTAACTGACTTGCCTAGTTAAATAACAAAATACAAAATAATAATAGACTGACCAGGTGAAAGCTATGATCCCTTGTTGATGTCGCCGGTTAAATCAATCAGTGTAGATGAAGGGGAGGCGACAGGTTAAAGAAGGATTTAAGCCTTGAGACATGGATTGTGTATGTGTGCCATTCAGAGGCTGAATGGGCAAGATCAAATATTTAAGTGTCTTTGCACGGGGTGTGGTAGTAGGTGCCAGGCGCAAGTTCTTGACAGCGTGTGTCAAGAACTGCAACACTGCTGGGGTTTTCATGCTCAACAGTTCCCGGTGTGTATCAAAAAGGGTCCACCACCCAAAGGCCATCCAGCCAACTTGACACAACTATGCATTGAAGTCAACATGCGCCAGCATCCCTGTGGAACGCTTTCGACACCTTGTAGAGTCCATGCTCTGACGAATTGAGGCTGTTCTGAGAGCAAAAGGGGGGGTGCAACTCAATGTTAGGTAGGTGTTCCTAATGTTTTGTACACTCTGTACTTCCGCCAGCCCACAAATTCCTTCCTTGTTGCTTTTCACCGTAACCCCATTTACTTCTCAGAATCTGGATGTTTTCTCAAAAAGCTTTTCAGCATTACCACATTGCCTCTTGGGGGTTAATTCTTCCTTCGTCAGTTATAGAATTCCTCTCAGTCCTGTGACCATAGTCCGTTGTTATAGTTGATTAGGTATGTGTTGTGTGATTGAGTTATTTTTAGCTCATGGTATTTTCTATCTGTGCTTATGGTCTGATGCAACTGGTGAATGTTCTGCTTTCAGATGCCGCCTCAGGCTGGCCGAGAAATGGGAACTTCACCCCCTCAGTGCCTCACCACCAGAATGGGCACCTGCAGCACCACCAACCCATGCCCCACACCCCACACTACTGTGAGTGGCTGTGTTATCCCCCCTCTCTGGGCATATATCTAAGGGTGCTGCCAACATCTGAGCCTTACAGATTCTATATCCCTCAAAGCAACAAGCTAACGTTGAACTAATGCAAAAATTGAGTTCTTGTAAAAGGAAAGAGCTGTTTCCCAGAAAGGATGTAAATGTGCACATATAATGTCAAATAGTCAATGTTATGTCATTCGACATTCATTTGTACTCCTTTGAGCTGAGCAGTACAAACTACACCAAACAGCACCGTTGTCTTAATTACATGACATTCTCTTCCAGGGATGGTCAACAATGAGATTGCATTCCAGCCCCCCATCTCAAATCACCCGGGTGAGTCTATGTGAAACGTTACTCAGAGAGTTAGTTCTGTATGTACGGTATGTGTCCCCATTTGATCCGGTATGTGTTGTGAAATAGTACAGACACCATGTGAATTGAATGTGGTGTTCTCGTTCTGTTCCAGCCCCTGACTACTGGTGCTCCATTGCCTACTTTGAGATGGATGTTCAGGTGGGGGAGACGTTCAAGGTTCCGGCCAGCTGCCCCACGGTGACAGTGGACGGGTACGTGGATCCCTCAGGAGGGGACCGCTTCTGTCTGGGCCAGCTCAGCAACGTCCACAGGACAGAGGCCATCGAGAGAGCTAGGTACTCTACCATATCAAAGAGGAAAGATGTATAGAACAATGAATGATTTAATGTCTTTGCTAAATGAAATGGCTAAGCAGAACATCATCCATAGTTTTGGAAAAATACACTAGCAAAATGGGAAGGCTTTTACATATTTTTTTTTTTTTACAGTTTGTTTCTGTCTTATTCTTTCCTTCCTTCCTGGCTTTAGACTTCACATTGGTAAAGGGGTGCAGCTGGAGTGTAAAGGGGAAGGTGACGTGTGGGTGCGTTGCCTTAGCGATCATGCAGTGTTTGTGCAGAGTTATTACTTGGACAGGGAGGCAGGACGGGCCCCTGGAGACGCAGTGCACAAGATCTACCCCAGCGCCTATATCAAGGTGACAGATTTTATTTCAGTATTATTCTAATGTATTCCATTGAGGTTTTGTACTTATTATTATTTATTAATAATAATATTATTATACTTATATTCTTATTGTTGTCACAAAGTTGAGAGTTGACTACTTGGGAAGGTTTATTGTTTCAAAACAGGTTAAAATCCATTAAGTTTTAGACTGTTGAACCTAGGGATGGGTACACAGTATCCAATAATGATGAAGCAAAAACAGGTTTTGACATTTTTGCAAATGTATTAAAAATAAACATATCACATTCATACCCTTTAATCAGTACTTTGTTGAAGAAAGTCTTAGATGTGGTACACCTGTATTTGGGGAGTTTCTCCCATTCTTCTCTGTAGATCCTCAAGCTCTGTCAGGTTGGATGGGGAGCATCGCTGCACAGCTATTTTCAGGTCTCTCCAGAGATGTTAGATCAGGTTTAAGTCTGGGCTCTGGCTGGACCACTCAAGGACATTGAGACTTGTCCCGAAGCCACTCCTGCATTGTCTTGGTCATGTGCTTAGGGTCGTTGTCGCGTTGAATGTGAACCTTCGCCCCAGACTGAGGTCCTGAGCGCTCTGGAGCAGGTTTTCATCAAGGATCTCTCTACTTTGCTCTGTTCATCTTTCCCTCGATCCTGACTAGTCTCCCAGTCCTTGCAGCTGAAAAACATCCCCCACAGCATGATGCTGCCACACCATGCTTCACCGTAGGGATGGTGCTAGGTTTCTTCAAAGCGTGACACTTGGCATTCAGGCCGAAGAGTTCCATCTTGGTTTCATCAGACCAGAGAATTTTGTTTCTCGAGGTCTGACAGTCCTTCAGGTTCCTTTTGGCAAACTCCAAGCAGGCTGTCATGTGCCTTTTACTGAGGAGTGGCTGCAGAGATGGTTGTCCTTCTGGAAAGTTCTCCAATCTCCACAGAGGTCACTGTGTTCTTGGGCACCTTCAATGCTGCAGAAATGTTTTGGTACCCTTCCCCAGATCTGTACCTCGACACAATCCTGTCTCGGCGCTCTACAGACAATTCCTTCGACCTTATGGCTTGGTTTTTGCTCTGACATATACTGTCAACTGTGGGACCTTTTTATAGACAGGTGTGTGCCTTTCCAAATCATGTCCAATCAATTGAATTTACCACAGGTGGACTCCAAGTTGTAGAAACATATCAATGAAAACAGGATGCACCTGAGCTCAATTTCGTGTCTCATAGCAAAGGGTCTGAATACTTCTGTAAAATAAGGTATTTCAGTTTTTTGTGTGTTTTTAAGTGTGCAAAAAATCTAAACCTGTTTTCACTTTGTCAATATGGGGTATTGTGTGTAGATTGATGAGGAACATTTAGAATAAGGCTGTAATGTAACAATGTGGGGAAAAGTCAAGGGGTCTGAATACTTTCCGAATGCACTGTAAGTATACATTTTTAGAGAAAAAAATATTGGTCTATTTCAACAATGAAAAGGCTTGGTCTAAACTAAATGATCAATTTGCCATTGTTACGTACAAGGATATACCATGGCATTTTAAATTCTGAAGTGACTACGGTTCCAGATGTTCTGGAAACTCGATTTGTCGTAGCAAAAAAATTGAGATTTCTGCGCTTGTGCAGGATTTTTTTTACGCCAGCTTTATAGCTGCAGCTCAGTGCTCCGCTGCATTTTGATTGGCGATGAAAGCCTGTCTGGTGTAGCCTACACACTTCATGTTGTAAATAAAGGACATGGTCGACATGTTCCAACTACTGCATTCCATGTCTCATTAGGCTGTTGAGCATAAGTGCGATTTCATGTTGTTTTCTCAGCAGGAATTGCAGCTATTTAATAAATGCAGCTATTTATTTACATGTTGTACACAAAAGACATGTTTGCACAAACTCGCAGATAGTTTTTTACCCAATGCAAAACTCAAGTGGGGAGTTACATACAACTATCTAGGTAGCATATCACACATAAGCAACACACACACACACACACACAGTAATTAGCGATTGAATGTTCATTTTTTCATTACCATTGCCAACATTGGCTGAGCAGGAGGCAGGCAGTCAAAGTAGTAGTGTTGTTTTTCAACAACTCTGGCTAATGGCTACAATATGACAGCAATTATAAAGATTAGCCTACATCACACAAAACGCAGATTGTTTTTTCTCTAATGTAATGTATAGGGACTGTGTCCTGCATGTGCAACTGCAATATCCGTTACAACAGACAGAAGCTTGTAGCCTCCATAATGGCCTTGAATGCTTGTTCATATCGCTGCAGGGTTTTTATTTCAGCCGTTCAGAAATATGAGGCAGAGACATACAGTAGGCTACATCATCATGGTTCAGAAGAGGTAGAGAGTAAAGAGAGAAACATGAAGGGAGGGGAAGTGAGCACAGCTACGTAGATTTTTTGTTGTGTAAAATAACAAATGCACAGAACGTGATCCGTAGCTTTGAGAAAGTGGTTTCCGGCAGGGCGGGTTGAAAACTCCCTATTCGCTGCCACAGCCTTTTAAATTCTTAAAGGTCAAATGCAGCTGTTTTTATCTCTATCAAATAATTTCTGGGTAACAATTTAAATAACTTACTGTGATTTGTTTCAAATCAAAAAATAAATAAATAAACAAATAGCTTCTTAGCAAAGAGCAATTTCTCAAGTAAGATGTTTTGCTTAGACTGTCTGGGAGTGGTCTGAGTGAGTAGTCCAGAACTCCATCCCACCAAAACAGACTGAGATTTCAGGCGGTCTTTTCAAAGTGCTCTTACACTAAAAGGGCATTATCATAATTTTCACAGTGTTATTCCAACCTCATAGTGTGGAAATATTTATAGAGCGCTGGAAAACATGTTTTTGACTGCACTGGGCCTTGAATTTAATAAAACAAACCTTTTAATGTAATTTTTATGACATGCATGCCCGGTAACTTACATACACCCGTGTTTCAAGTGTGTAGCTTGTTGTTTTGGCCGGCCAATCAAAGCTGCACTACAGTCAGAGGCTCAATGTGTAGCAAGTGAAGTGAGCGATCTTTAATCAATGCAAGATGGAATTAAAATGACTCAATTAAAAGTGAGCTAAATGAGAGGGATTAGGCCAACAGGTAGGCTGTGGGTGTTTATTTGTAGACTAGGACAGGGAGAAAGAAAGCACAGCAAAATGTAGCTAGCTGGCTAGCTTGTCTACTGTGCAGTCAAGACCAGCACTATCAGATGGGATGATAAATAACCAATGGCAGCTACAAGTCTCTCTCACTCTCTGCTTGCCCTGCTCCCCCGTCTCACACACAGCGACCCCTCCCCCGCCCACTGAAGCAGCAGCCGAGAGCCACCATCTCGCCCTCCTGCAGCAATAAGTGCTCAGGTTAAAAAACAAGTGAAAATATATTTCGGCTAGGGGGTGCTGATCTTGTCATACTCGTAATCATATCCGTTTTTATCACACTTGATACTCATCGGATTTACTTGTGATTGGATAACCCGTACGTGTGTTTTAAATGCTGGTAAAGCATATACGATACCAGTCAAGTTTGGACACACCTAGTCATTCAAGGGTTTTTCTTTATTTTTACTATGTTCTACATTGTGGAATAATAGTGAAGACATAACAATGAAATAACACATGGAATCATGTAGTAACCAAAAAAGTGTTAAACAAATAAAAACATGTGAGTTTCTTCAAAGTAGTCACCCTTTGCACGCTCTTGGCATTCTCTCAACTAGCTTCATGAGGTAGTCACCTAGAAAGCATTTCAATTAACAGATGTGCCTTGTTAAAAGTTAATTTGTGGATTAATTGTGGTTAATTTCTTTATGCGTTTGAACCAATCAGTTGTGTTGTGACAAGGTAGGGGTGGTATACAGAAGGTAGCCCTATTTGGTAAAAGATTAAGTCCATATTATGGCAAGAACAGCTCAAATAAGCAAATTGAAATGACAGTCCATCATTACTTTAAGACATGAAGGTCAGTCAATACGGAAAATTAAGATTTTTGAAAGTTTCTTCAAGTGCACTTGCAAAAACCATCAAGCGCTATGATGAAACTGGCTCTCATGAGGACCGCCACAGGAAAGGAAGACCCAGAGTTACCTCGGCTGCAGAGGATAACTAATGAAGTTACCAGACTCAGAAATTGTAACAGACAGATCTAAACATCAACTGTTCAGAGGAGACTGCGTAAATCAGAATTGCTGCAAAGAAACACTACTAAAGGACACCGATAAGAAGAAGAGATTTGCTTGGGCCAAGAAACACAAGCAATGGACATTAGACCGGTGGAAATCTGTCCTTTGGTCTGATGAGTCCAAATTTGCGATTTTTGGTTCCAACAGCTGTGTCCTTTTGAGACGCAGAGTAGATGAACGGATGATCTCCGCATGTGTGGTTCCCACCGTGAAGCAGGAAGGAGGTGGTGTGGGGGTGCTTTGCTGGTGACCCTGTCTGTGATTTATTTAGAATTCAAGGCACACTTAACCAGTATGGCTACCACAGCATTCTGCAGCGATACGCCATCCCATCTGGTTTGCGCAGGGTGACTATCATTTGTTTTTCAACAGGACAATGACCCAACACACTCCCAGGCTGTGTAAGGGCTATTTGACCAATAAAGAGAGTGATTGAGTGCTGCACCAGATGACTGGCATATGTGGGAACTCCTTCAAGTCTGTTGGAAAAGCATTTCAGGTGAAGCTATTTGAGAGAATGCCAAGAGTGTGCAAAAGCTGTCAAGGCAAAGGGTGGCTACTTTGAAGAATCTCAAATATAAAATATATTTTGATTTGTATAACAATTTTTTGGGTTACAACATGATTCCATATGTGTTATTTCATAGTTTTGGTGTTTTCACTTTTATTCCACAATGTAGAAAATAGTAAAAATAAAGAAAAACCCTTGAATGAGTAGGTGTATCCAAACTTTTGACTGGTACTGTACCTCAAGTGCGCATTACTGCTCTATCACTCAGAGCGCATCGTTGTGTTCGTTCACTCATTCACACACATTGTTCGAAGGTAAACGTTAGGCTTGGGCGGTATCCAGATTTTCATATCATCTCATGCCAGGATTTACGGTATTACCGGCAAAGCACACAAGGGGGCTTTAAAAACGCAAGTCCTCTATTACCAGAATGCTATCAAAATTAGCACAAACTAATAGCGAAATCACATAGCTAAATGCTAACACGCGGAAACGAACAAACTAATTGCAAAGACAGTCATCCAGCTCAAAGTTATACAAGCATAGCTAGTAGCTACTGAATGTCTGGACATTTACAAGCAGAAGTGAACGAGAGAAATTGTGCAAGTGAACAAAGTTGTGATGCATGCTTTTCTGAAGAAAGAGCAGCATCTGTACGCGGAGCAGAGGAAAAAGAAAATGCTAGTAGGAAGCACAGTGAAAAAATTACTCATCCAGAGCCCTTTGACTTCTGGCAGAAAGCCGTTGAAATATATCTGATGGCAAACATGATTTTAGTGTCGCCAATAGACAGAACGCTATGGACTCACCAGCTTCCGCTTTCTCCCGTTGTGCTAATTACAAACAAACAGGTGACTGGCTCAACTGTTCTGGAGAACTATGTTAAGCTTCATAATGTGACAGGTGAAATGAAGAACGCAATCTGCTTTATCTCCTTACATATTGCACAAGTTGAATGCAGGTATTAACTTTAAAAAGTAGCTACAAATATTCAAATTCATAGAGAAACATAAATAGTTTTGAAGGTATTGAAAACACATCACGTGGCTTTTTCCAAATACCCTGATAGATGGTATACCGCCCAAGCCTAGCAAACGACACAGACAGATCAAAATGCACATGATTTACTTAATTGGTCCTATTAAATTATCAACAAAATAGGCTAATAAATAGCATGGCTGGCTACTACTCCCTGCATTTATTCCAGACAGATTTAGATGAAGGTAGGCTAATTCGCTTGTCCCATATCTTGTTTCACTCTGGAGAGGAGCAAAGCTTTTCTCTCCCAACACTTATGCCACATTTGTGCGATCAAAATAAACTATCTACATTTATTTTTATTTTCTAATAATCTGCCGCTTGGTGAACATGCCTAAGCGAGAATAAATAATAGCAAGCAAGCATGGGCTTGGATCACGACATAACGACAGCAACTGCTTGTTTGCGGAGGACTACAGGAGCGAAGTAGCTACTCTTAGCAAGCAAGAAGCAAACCTACATAAACTACTGGGGAACCCACGCCCACCTACTTTTTATTTTTCTTACACCCCAGTAGCCGGACTCTGGTCTGGTGGAAGTTTCACTGCCGTGTCGGCTCTCCACAGCCGACTGGCCGGTGCTAGGCAGGGTTCCATGCCAGAATGGGTCTCCCCCTTCCCTGGAGAACAGAGCTGTTCTCGACCTAACCAGCCATGGAGGTATATCACTCGCCGTGGAAGTCAAAGAAAGCATCCTCTGGCAACGGGGGTCTCCATGGAGATGTTGAGCCCGGAACTGACACAGACCAGAAACCGCTTTGCCGCCCTGGAGTCAGAGGTTCTAGTGCCTTCGTCCTTGGTGGCTCCCCAATCAAGATCGGATCCGGTGGCTTCTACCTTCGGGTTCAGATCCTCGGAGCTCCCAGCCTCACTAGACCTCGAGGCTGCCTGAGAGACTGACCCATTCAACATCACCAGCTGTCATCATAGGCAGCTCTATGGTGAGAAACATCTCGGTCCCCAAGGCAAAAACCCTGTGCTACCCAGGAGCACGGCTAAAAGACTAGTGTAGCTCTGCTGGAGTCACTTTTATTGATAACTTTGACACCTTCTGGAAACAGAAGATACTCTACAGGAATGATGGAGTCCATCCAAATCATCTTTGCTCCTGGACTCAAGGCTGCGTTGAAACAATGACTGGTAAATGATCCAAGACCTGATCAGTTAATCCCTACCATTGTGACAATGAGTCGTCATAATGCACATGATCTTATGGGCATTGGCAAACACAATGTAAGTAATTTAATTTATGTACCCCTAATTGCACCAAATACATCTGTTTATCCTACAGCTATTGTAAGCAGTAATCATGAGCCTATAAACCAGAGTTACACTGTTAGCACTGAGGCGGTGTGCAATAGTAGGAAGACCACTTTATGCAGCTCACCCTGTACTATCAGCTCCAATGTAAATAACATAAGTCTACCTCTGATTAGCTTCCCAGTAAAGCATTAAAAACAAACAACCCAGAAAAGTGCTAAAAATAGCCCATATTAACGTATGTAGTCTAAGAAACAACGTCCATGAAGTCAATAACTTGCTTGTAACAGATGACATTCATATTCTGACTCTCTGAAACTCACTTAGATAATACCTTTGACACAGTGGTAGCAATACATGGTTATGCCAACGGGGGCGCTGTTGTGGTCTATATTCAGAACCATATTCCTGTAAAGCTTAGATGAGGAATGGAAAAATTGTATGGTTGAGAGGGATGAGGCAAAAGGTATGGAAATTAAGTCTGGCAGCCCAACTGATTGGCAAATGTACTACAAATTAAGAAACCATGTGACTAAATTAAATGAAAAGAAAAATAAACTACACTATGAAACAAAGAAATTATATAAAGAATGATAGTAAAAAGCTTTGGGGCACCTTAAATGAAATTTTTTGGGGGGGGAAGCCAACTCGGGTCATTCATTACAAAGCCCACTGATATTGCAAACTACTTAAATTACTTTTTCATTGGCAAGATAAGCAAACTTAGGGATGACATGTCACCAACAAATGCTGATGAAAGACAAGAATTGTACTTTTGAATTCTGTAAAGTCAGTGTGGAAGAGGTGAAGAAATTGTCAGCTTTTGACATTAGTGCAGCTTTTGACATTATTGATCATAGTTTGCTGCTGGAAAAACGTATGTGTTATGGCTTTACACCCCCTGCTATAATGTGGATAAAGAGTTAGACAAGTACCAGAACACAGAGGGTGTTACTTCCAGCCTCTCAAATATAGTCCAGTTAGAATCAGGAATTTCCCAGGGTAACTGTTTAGGCCCCTTGATTTTTCAATTGTTACTAACGACATGCCACTGACTTTGAGTAAAGCCAGAGTTTCTATGTATAGGGATGACTCAACGCTACACACATCAGCTACTACAGCGACTGAAATGACTGCAACACTCAACGAGCTGCAGTTAGTTTCAGAGTGGGTGGCAAGGAATAAGTTAGCCCTAAATATTTCTAAAGCTAAAAGCATTGTATTTGGAACAAAACACTCACTAAACCCTGAACCTCAACTAAACCTTGTAATAAATAATGTGGAAATTGAGCAAGTTGAGATGACTAAACTGCTTGGAGTAACCCTAGATTGTAAACTGTCATGGTCAAAACATATTGATGCAGTAGTAGCTAAGATGTGGAGAAGTCTGTCTATAATAAAGCGATGCTCTGCCTTCTTAACAACACTATCAACAAGGCAGGTTCTACAGGCCCTAGTTTTGTCGCACCTTGACTACTGTTCACTCCTGTGGTCAGGTGCCACAAAAAAGGACTTAGGAAAATTGCAATCGGTGCAGAACTGGGCAGCACGGCTGGCCCTTGGATGTACACAGAAAGCTAATATTCATTATATGCATGTCAACCGCTCCTGCTGTCTCTAGAGATTTGAAAACAGCAGGTCGGGACAAGTAGAACAGGTCAGGGTTCCATAGCCGCAGGCAGAACAGTTGAAACTGGAGCAGCAGCACGGCCAGGTGGACTGGGACAGCAAGGAGTCAACATCCCAGGTAGTCCTGAGGCATGGTCCTAGGGCTCAGGTCCTCCGAGAGAAAGAAAGAGAGAATTAGAGAGAGCATACTTAAATTCACACAGGACACCGGATAAGACAGGAGAAGTACTCCAGATATAACAGACTGACCCTAGCCCCCCGACACATAAACTACTGCAGCATAAATACTGGAGGCTGAGACAGAAGGGGCCAGGAGACACTGTGGCCCCATCCGATGATACCCCCAGACAGGGCCAAACAGGCAGGATATAACCCCACCCACTTTGCCAAAGCACAGCCCCCACACCACTAGAGGGATATCTTCAACCACCAACTTACCATCCTGAGACAAGGCCGAGTATAGCCCACAAAGATCTCCGCCATGGCACAACCCAAGAGGGGGCGCCAACCCAGACAGGAAGATCACATCAGTGACTCAACCCACTCAAGTGACGCACCTCTCCTAGGGACGGCATGGAAGAGCACCAGTAAGCCAGTGACTCAGCCCCTGTAATAGGGTTAGAGGCAGAGAATCCCAGTGGAGCGAGGGGAACCGGCCAGGCAGAGACAGCCAGGGCGGTTCGTTGCTCCAGAGCCTTTCCGTTCACCTTCACACTCCTGGGCCAGACTACACTCAATCATATGACCTACTGAAGAGATGAGTCTTCAGTAAAGACTTAAAGGTTGAGACCGAGTCTGCGTTTCTCACATGGGTAGGCAGACATGAAAATGGAGCTCTATAGGAGAAATCCCTGCCTCCAGCTGTTTGCTTAGAAATTCTAGGGACAATTAGGAGGCCTGTGTCTTTGACCGTAGTGTAGAACTAGCCAATAATTGTTTAGAGTGCCCAGCGCTTCACACTGAGTGAAAGAGATGTGTGCTGGCAGCTGAAAATTTCTTTTTTCTGAACACATAATTACCAAAAATACTCATGTCATAATCGTATTTGTAACATTCTCCATATCTGTTACCATACTTGTTTTGTCTGAGTACTCGGCACAGCCCTAATTTTGACAATCTGGATATCTGGAAAATATTTCATATGATTCGAATAGTGAAATTATTTCAGATGCCCATCCCTCGTTGAACCCCTATCCCTTCTACCCTATTGTATGTAGGCCCTAACCCTGCCTTTCCCCCTTGTGATGTGCAGGTGTTTGACCTGCGTCAGTGCCACAGGCAGATGCAGCAGCAGGCAGCTACAGCCCAGGCGGCAGCCGCAGCACAGGCAGCAGCAGTGGCTGGAAACATCCCCGGGCCGGGCTCTGTGGGAGGCATCGCCCCCGCCATTAGTGAGTCTCTCTACATACTATTCATCCTTTAACCTGTCTGCCCAGCAATATATCCATTTGTCTTGTCTCAGAGCATCTCAGGACCTCACAGAAATGGGGAAGTGTATGTACTGTCTCAGATATGAAACTCTTTATTCCCCTGAGTAGGTAGTGAATAACTGAGTGATTGTCTGATATGTAGCACTAAACTACAACCTTTAACCACTGAGTGTTTTTAACCCCCTTCCTCCAGGTATGTCTGCGGCTGCGGGTATAGGAGTGGACGACCTGCGCAGGCTGTGTATACTGAGAATGAGCTTTGTGAAGGGCTGGGGGCCTGACTACCCCCGGCAGAGCATCAAGGAGACACCGTGCTGGATTGAGATCCATCTCCACCGGGCCCTGCAGCTACTGGATGAGGTGCTGCACACCATGCCTATCGCTGACCCCCAGCCTCTGGACTGAGTTATAGAGCGGCAACACGTTCACGAACTGTCCATAGCCAGCCATCCCTTGAACTGACTGATGGACTGCCCATGCCCCGTAGGCTAGTCCATCTTAACTATCATCCCGCTATCTGCTGTGCTGAATGAGATGAGAGCAGAGGAATACATGATTTATATTTTCTACCCGCTGGCATCACAGCCAGAGTTCCCGCTCTGAAGATACCAGCTCATGAATCCGTTTTCTACTCGCCTCAATCATGATACACAGTCATGACTCATGGATGCTTTTTATTATGTTTTTTCTATTCATAAATATCTATTTTCATACCTTCCTATTCGTGTCAGTTTATATACTGTATTTTTGAGTTTGCTATGTTTTTTAAATGACATTAGCTTAAATTAGCACTTTATTGGTTTGCTTTTCATGTGCTTGTTTTCAGTATGTTGATTGTTTAGAAAATGTATTTCGGTGTGAGGTAGGTTTCCACATTTATATTTGAAAGTAGGTATGTGTGTCTCAGAATATTCAGCTTTTGTAGCAATGAGTGTGATCCAGGCCAGAGCTTTTGGAAGATGGTGTTCACATCACTGACTTAAATTAATATTTCAGATGCCTCAATGTCTAGACAGATGGCGGTTGTACATTTCAGTTTCGGTCCATTTTTTTTATCTCCACCACTATAAGTTCTGTAAACATGACTTGGAAGAATTGACTTAAGGGCTGTGATGATACCAATATCGCAATATTTTTTTCTATGGCAAAAATGATAACATGAAGCAAACCAAACTCTTTGATCCTTTTAAAAACCTGCTGTATGGAAAATATTTTGCTATAGCTTGGAGAGAAAAAATAAATTGAACTCTGGATGACAACATGTTTGTGTTCAACCATAGGGCTGTTTTCCTAAAGAAGTAAAATCTGCTTTGAGTTTTGTTTCCTTGCCATGACGCTAACGAGTATTGCGATACTGTTATCGTCCCGCCCTGGACTTGTGATGACATTACATTCCTTAGAGATATTGGAGGAAAGTCTGAAGCCATATTGATACCAAATGGACCCATATGAAAGATGTAAATGGTCATAGCAGTCATGTGAAACTTGTAAATACATGTTTTTAAGACCAGATTCTGCATTTGGTCCCCAATTATGGATTTGAGAATATTAGCAATCATGTGGGTCTGGATTACTTGTCAGTTTACAATTATAAATAACAATATTTTATACTCATTTTGCTACCTAATTATGACCATATATCATGTTTTAAAGAAAGTTATATGTAGGCTAAGGAAGCAGTGCTCATTCTTTACCTTAATACCTATTAATGGAAATAAAATGTATTATATTGAATGTGTATTATTTCTGTTTGTTTTTATTCCTTTGCTTGGTTTTATCACATAGCTGCATCACTCCCCACAGAGCAAGATTTTTGGACGTTGGTCGCATACTCAGATTATCTTTGGGTATTTTTATATTAGTCCACTGGTAAGACATAACCTGACATGCAAAACATATAGGACATATTTCAAGAAGCTAACAAAAACAACTGGGAACTCTCCGACTTCAGAGCGTTCAAAACAACTGGGAACTCAAGCTCCGACTGGGAAAAATAGTTAAGTCATCCAACTTGGGAACACTGACCTCTTTCTAGAACTCACTTTCTGACCTGAAGCTCACTGACGTCATTATTTAACCTCTTATTTCTCAGAGCTCCCAGTTGTTTTGAACACACCACAAGTGTCACTTGTCACATTAAGTATCATATCTTGAAAACTTGACTGCTGACATGCAAAACATTTTGGGACTGTATTGACTTTGGAATAATGGAAAAAAAAAAAGACCAAAAGATGGTTTGAGTAGATATTTCCTCTAAGCAACGGGTGGCTGTCCTATTGCCTCTCACCAGAAAATGTGCTGTTAATTTCCCGACAATTCTACATGTTGAATCGCCACCGTTCGCCATACAGCAGGTGATCACTAACACGCCCACTGCTTTTATCCGTTCATCTTCTCGGTGTGTCCACTCTCTATGACAACTTAATTGAGATACAACAGCCATGACAATTATTTTCAACAAGAAAAAGTTTATTAATTTAAAAGACAAGCCACAAATTTTAAGAAAACAACACTAAGCTAGCCTGAGCTCAAGTCTGAAATATTCAGAAAACCAAACTACGTGTCTTTAATAGTTCCTATATTTTCATCATTACGACAAACTAAATGTTAATATATGCCTTTATAAATATAAAAGTTTCCCAGTTTTCCTCATCTTTTATGTAAAATACACAATACAAATCACCCTACACTTATTGGTTAGCTCTTGCCAATTTAAGAAGATATAATATACTAGCTGAGAGGTAACTTGAAACAACACACAAAAAGAAAGTCACTTGAGATATACAGTATGTATATACAGGTAACTGCCAAAATAAAGGAAACATTAACATAGTGTCTTAATAGGGCGTTGGGCCACCACGAGCCAGAACAGCTTCAATGCACCTTGGCATACAGTGCCTTCAGAAAGTATTCACACCCCTTGGCTTTCTCTACAATTTGTTGTTACAAAGTGGGATTAGAATGGATTTGTCATGTTTTGTTAACAATCTACACAAAATACTCGGTCAAAGCGTAAGAAAAAAATCTAACATTTGTAAAAATAAAAATAAAATGTTTACAAAATAAAACAAATATATCTTGATTAGATAAGTTTTCAACCCCCTGAGTCAACACAGAATAACCTTCGGCAGCGATTACAGATGAGTCTTTCTAGGTAAGTCTCTAAGAGCTTTGCACACCTGGATTGTGCAACATATGTCCATTATGCTTTTAAAAAATTCTTCAAGCTCTGTCAAATTGGTTGTTGATCATTGCTAGTCAACCATTTTCAGATCTTGCCATTGATGTAAGTCAACACTAACTCAGCCATTCAGGAACATTCACTGTCTTCTTGGTAAGCAACTCCAGTGAAGATGTGGCCTGTGTTTAGGTTTATTGTCTTACTGAAATGTGAATTTATCTCCCAGTGTCTGGGGGAAAGCAGACTGAACCAGGTTTTCCTCTAATCAAATCATATCAAGCTTTATTTATACACAGCACATTTCAGACATGGAATGCAACACAATGTGCTTTACAGGAAAACATTTTTTTAAATAAAAGCTGAAATATTTACTACACAACAAACATATGATAGGATTTTGCCTGTGCTTAGCGCCATTCCGTTCCTTTTTATCCTGAAAAACTCCCCAGTCCTTAACGATTACAAGCATACCCATAACATGATGCAGCCACCCCTATGCTTGAAAATTAGATGAGTTGTACTCAGTAATGTGTTGTATTGGATTTGCCCCAAACATAACACGTTGTATTCAAGACAAAAAGCGAATTGCTTTGCCACATTTTTTGCAGCATTATTTTTTAATCTGTACAGGCTTCCTTCTTTTCACTGTCAATTAGGTTAGTATTGTGGAGTAACTACAATGTTGTTGATCCATCCTCAATTTCCTAACTGTTTTAAAGTCACCATTGGCCTGATGGTGAGTTAATTACTTCACCATGCATAAAAGGTGTCCATCTTTGTGAGGAATTGGAAAACCTCCCTAGTATTTGTGGCTGAATCCTTTGTTGGAAATTCCCTGCTCAACTGGGGGACCTTGCAGATAATTGTATGTGTGGGGTACAGAGATGAGGTAGTCATTCAAAAATCATGTTAAACACTATTATTGCACACAGAGTCCATGCAACTTGTGAGACTTGTTAAGCACATTACTACTCCTGAACTTATTTAGGCTTGCCATAAATACTTGACACAAGACATTTGCTTTTCATTTTAAATTAATTTGTAAAAATTTCTAACATTATGGGGGTATTGTGTGTAGGCCAGTGTCAAGAAAATCTCAATTTAATCAATTTTAAACTCTGTCTGTAACACAAAAACATTTGAAAAAAAATCAGGGGTGTGAATACTTTCTGAAAACACTGTAGAAGTGTCTGGAACTCTATGGGAGTGATGCAACACTATTCTTTCACGAGAAATTCCATCATTAGGTGTTTTGTTGACGGTGGAAAGCGCTGTCTCAGGCACCGCTCCAGAATCTCCCACAAGTGTTCATTTGAGTTGAGATCTGGTGACAGACGGCCATGGTATATGGTTTACATTGTTTCATGCTCATCAAAACCATTCAGGTGACCTCTCGTGCCCTGTGGATAGGGGCACAGCCATGCTAGCCAAAACAAGGGCCTGCCCAGCATTTTTATACATGATACCATGTATAAAAATGGTGGGATGTTCATTGCTTAATTTTAATTAATTCAAGAACCACACCTTTGTAGAACCACCTACTTTTTAACATACTTTGTATCCCTCATTTACTGAAGTGTTAACATTATTGTGGCAGCTACCTGTATATGAATACAATACATTATCCAAAACGAGGAAAAAGAGAAATCAATGTTTTTTTGGCTGAAATAAAACTCATCCAAAAATAACAAAACAAATATTTAAGGAGACAGTAAATAAATATCCTTTCTTCCCATTTTGTCTATATTTACATCTTGGTTACATCTGGGGAGTTTTCAACTAAAAGGTTTCCCCATAAATCCACTGCCAAATGCGTGTGCTTGCATTAGAGCGTGCTACAGCGGGCCACAACTCACTAGACTGTCAAATGGCACTTAAAATAGATCAGGAAAATATTACAAATCATACTGAATAAAGCAAACATACAGCAAATCAGTGAATATCATACAACAAAAGGAAATTATCGTGACAACAATGAAAGTGATAGTACAGTGTTGCTATTGGCAAATATCCCAGTCCAGTTATACTTCAATCTTTGTTAGTTTAGTGATACAGTAAATCTATACAATAGTAGTTCTCTCCTAATGCGCAGTCCAACAGCAAATATCTGGAGCAAGCTCCATCCATTGTAAACTGTCCTGTGTGGTCATAGGTCAGTAACAGTTGACCAGTAGTCATAGTTTGGATGAGATCAGGATCAAGGGTAGAAGTGTACGATCCCTCAGGCCCATATCCTCCTCTCACTGTGAGCAGCCATTTTCACCTCACTACCATAGAACGCCTGTCTAAAGAGCCTGTATCTGGAACCATGGAGTCAGACCAGAGACGTAGGCCCCCCTGCCTGGGCAAAATCAAAGGCACTGGGTCTCTTGTGGATCAGTGAAGCTGCCGTATTCTCACCCCTCCCAACTGACATAGTTTGAGAGGAGTTGATATGTTTTGCAGAATGTCAAGATTTTTTCCTTTTCAGTTTTTTGTTGTAGTAGCTGGATTTAACCTTTTACGTTGGAAATGGGCTCAATTATCAAGGAACCAAAAAGGAAAGGCCCTAATATTTTCAATCTTAAACAAATATAAATGTACGACTTTTTGTAAATGGTCAACTATGAATAAAACACAATTGATGTTAAAACAAGCAGGTTTGATGAGGTTACAGAGTGAATACAGCATTTACTGTCTGGCACATATAAAAAAAAATAACTAATTAGATAAACCAACAGATTCTATCAGCACAAAAAAAGGCATGCAAGACCAAAAAAAGCACTTTCAAGAATCTAAAGCACATCTGTAAGCCGTTTGCACTCCAGGCACAAATGAATACACATTTAATCTTAACATCTTCAGTATTTTTATGACAAAAAGGTCAAAGTTCAAGAGCCATATCTAACGGCATGTTGGGTGACAGTACAGTCATTAAGAAAGATCTTGTAATTTCTGTGAGGTCAGAGTTTGGCATGTAAACAAATGCCCAAAGGCCTTCAATTACCTGTAAGCAAGGTCAAAGACCTTCAGTTTAAAGTGAATGCACTTTATCTTCCGTGAAAACGAATGAAAGGCAATATAATTCTACTTGTCCTTTCTCATATACCTGTAAAGAAAATGTAGTTCATCAAATAAATCCACTTCCACTGAAAACATAATTCCAGTCCTTTTGCAGGTACATTTTGTTTCTCAGTAGTAAAATTCTTCAGAAGTTATAATTCCATTTTCAAGACTGGTTTAAGCATGGATACATGTGCATAACTTAAGAATAATTTCTCAAATAGTAAAACAAAAGCACTATGAATACTAACAAATGAAGTCGAGGCAAAGCATTGGTGCAGACAGTTCTCCAGATGAGAGTTAAAAAACAGAAAGGTAACTTCAGTAGTATCAACAACAAGATTCTTCCAGTTCAACACATTTTTCCTGTGTGTTCTCCATTTCCTAAAAGCTATCAATAACAGTTCAAGTACAAAATGTGTATCCAGTGTCATCAGAGAAGCTGGTCCCCATGCCCCCACCCATTTCACAGTCAATCAACCAATCACAGAAGAGCTACAAAAGAAACAATCACAGATGACAATCAGATCAACCACATGAAAACAAAACAAACAAAATGAATACATTGTATCATCCTTATATAGATATATATATATATCTTTAAATATCAGAAAATATCTACTTTTGGTCCACTATACAAATATGCACTTTAGAACGGATAGAATAAGGGGTGATAACGTTGTGGACTAAGAAGTGAAGGGGCTGAAATGAGTGTGTATTTTAGCTGTGTGTGGTGTAAGAGGCATGTATAATGTTAGTGTGCAGTGTTGAAGGACTAATACGGTTATGAGTATATCAGAACAAGTTTGGTGACTGTGCTGTACGTGTCAAAGGGCTGGCAACGCTGGTGTGAGGTAGGGTGACTAGTGGGTGTGCTCAAACACATGTTCAGACTCATTCATACACACAATCAACATCTCAATCAAGTCCTCCCATCTGCACATGCACACACACTTCACCCAATAGCAGAGGCCAAAGCAGGAGCAGGCCTTGAGTGTGGAAAGAGTGAGAGCAGGTACGAACAAACAAACAAAACATTTCATAGAACCAGCACAGAGAACTCAACAAGCACCTCTGAACCTGCATCTCTCCAGCCCTGCAGTAACACTGATGAGCCAGCCCAAATCCAGCCACAAGTCACCAGAGAGACAAAGTTGTTGCTGGGACAGTAACGCAGAGGAGCTGTGTGTGTTTCAGTGTCTCTGTGTGTGTGTGTCTCTCTGTGTGTGTGTGTGTGTCTCTGTGTGTGTCTCTGTGTATGTCTGTGTGTGTGTGTGTGTGTGTGTGTTTGTGCTATCCTTTCCCTCAACCACACAATCAGTCAGGACTACATGGACAGCTGCAGTAAGGGTTATTAAGGCACTACGATGAAGCCGAGGTACATAGAATCCCTGACATTCACTCTGCAACACGGCACTGTTGGGACAGGAAACAGAACACGCAGCACCCTCGCCGTGGTAACTGTGGCGGCCATGACGGCTCTCTTTCACTCTGCCAGTTTCCTCTGGTTGATTGGTTTTTGGTCCATTCAGAACTCAAGAAATCTACAAAAAACACACCTACTGTACTGAGAACATATCAGTAGATAATAAGTCCAACTAATGTAATTGTCACACTATCGAGCATCTAAACCCAACCAAAACAAAGCCATAAGTCAAGCGCATCCCACACTATGCACGAAGGGCGTAGAAAAGCCAGTGTTGTAGAAGTGGTGTACTACAGCTTGTCTGTCTAACCTCGTCTCTCTGTCTCTACGTCTCTACACAGTAAAACAGCATAAATAACAGAATGTCTTCCTTCATGGGCAGAACTAACTTCATGGCTAAAAGCCATTAGTGCTTATCAGGGGATCAAGGCTACAGTTATACACTATTCAATAAATCATAGGATGCCAAACACCACATTACAAGCAATAAGCAATCATAATCCACAAAATGTCCAATCTCAACAAAGCTTCGAAAGATTCATGACTTACAAAATATTATGTCATTCAACTGAATTCTGTCTGAGCATCTGGTAGTGTAAGAGAACAGCACCTGTGTGGTGTTTAGATATATACTAAACAAGCCAATCTAAGAGAGAACCAGGTGTTTTCTGTCAATCAATGCCGTTGTTCTTCTGGGGCTGGTGGCTTGGATTTGAGCTTTTAAACATCAGGAAATATGTGAATCTCTAAGTAGAAGGACACCTTCCCTTCTACACAGCTACAGTAGGGTCAGCCAGTGTCTCACGCCTGTACAACCCCCCCCCCTCCCTGACCCAGAGGACAGCCACATGACAGACAGAGACAGCCCGTCCACATGACTCTCCCCAGCAGATCCACATTCCCGTCTAGCTCTACTCATCCCTCATCCATCCACTGCTTGTGTGACGCCAGCTGTGGTCGTGATGTTTTTCACGCTCCCCTACTGGTCAGGGTGGAGGGGGGAGGAGTGTGTCTAGATGAGTGCAGAGAAAACACAGCGTACGACAGAGGGGACAGTGCAGACGTGTGTGACAGTGAGACAGATAGAGAGACAGAGAGAAGAGAGGTTGGCCGGGGGGGGGGGGGGGGGTCAACTCCCTCTCAGACGGAGGCGTAGGTGTTGCCGGTGGCACTGCAGTGGCGGATGGTGGTGGTGGCGGCGGAGGAGGTGAGGATGTGCTCAGCATGGTTCTGGGGGGGCTGGGGCAGGGAGTGCAGGATGCCCGGCTGGAGCACCCCCACCACGGGGTTACTGCCGTCCTCCAGAGCCCCCACCTGAATCACCTGGATCACCTGGTGCTCATGTTCCACCTCAGCCTTCTCCCGCTTGGCCAGCGGCTCCCCAGACTCCTCCATGTCCTCCTCCAGGTCACTGTCCATCTCACTCACCTCGTCTGGACAGAGGGACAAGGTCAGTCAGACAGATGGGCAGGAAGACCAGAGGTACAGGAAGACCAGAGGTACAGGGTTAAAATAATGATTCTCCAGGATTCTCAGTAGTCCTGCGGGACCATTGTTTTGACAGGAAAGGCTGCACACAAAAAAACAGCTTTTCTTACTAACATTTTAATGTTACATTTAACTAAATCAATGGGTAATAATTGAAGGCGCTGCTCTTTAAGTGACAGCACGTGGAGACCAAGATAAGAGGAGTTAAGGCTCCTGAAAGCTGAATGACCCACAGCCATGCTGGACGGACATATATCAAAGATCTTAAGAACTCCATGTACTGTAGACGCAGAAACCTACAGAGACTTAGCCTGTAGACGCAGAAACCTACAGAGACTTAGCCTGTAGACGCAGAAACCTACAGAGACTTAGCCTGTAGACGCAGAAACCTACAGAGACTTAGCCTGTAGACGCAGAAACCTACAGAGACTTAGCCTGTAGACGCAGAAACCTACAGAGACTTAGCCTGTAGACGCAGAAACCTACAGAGACTTAGCCTGTAGACGCAGAAACCTACAGAGACTTAGCCTGTAGACGCAGAAACCTACAGAGACTTAGCCTGTAGACGCAGAAACCTACAGAGACTTAGCCTGTAGACGCAGAAACCTACAGAGACTTAGCCTGTAGACGCAGAAACCTACAGAGACTTAGCCTGTAGACGCAGAAACCTACAGAGACTTAGCCTGTAGACGCAGAAACCTACAGAGACTTAGCCTGTAGACGCAGAAACCTACAGAGACTTAGCCTGTAGACGCAGAAACCTACAGAGACTTAGCCTGTAGACGCAGAAACCTACAGAGACTTAGCCTGTAGACGCAGAAACCTACAGAGACTTAGCCTGTAGACGCAGAAACCTACAGAGACTTAGCCTGTAGACACAGCTTGGGGTTGGCTTACCTTTGTCTATGTTAGCAGGTGACATGGCGTTGAGGTCATCGAACTGCAATACAATAAACATCACACAGAAACCATTCTGAAACTAAGCCTAAAGGTAATGGGACTGTTACAATTATGTGTGTGTGTGTGTGTGTGTATATATATATATATTACAATTATGTGTGTGTGTGTGTGTATATACGTTTATGTATATATATATATATATATATATATATATATATATATATATATATATATATATATATATATATATAACGTGTTAATTTCTTCTGGCCCTTACTTCTCCCATGACACTGATGGGTGTCTGGCCGGTTGCCTGGGCGACGCGGTGTTCCACCAGGTAGAACATGTACTCGTCGTAGAGCAGGCGGATCAGGTGGAACGAGCCGAAACTGGCCGCGCTGCGCAGGGTCAGGTCCCGAATCACCATGGAGCTGACAAAGAGATGAACAGGAGATCCTCATCAACCACTGGAAAACTTCTAATAAGCTGACATAGCTATCTAGCTCAATGAATATGATAAACAATTCAACACACTACTTAAATTGGGTAAGAGGGCAAAAACATAGAAATTGAACATTTTTGAAAACTCACAGAACCCATTCTATTTCCATGATCTCATTCAATGTCTATGATCTCATTCTATTTCTATGGACGGTACAGTAGCTGACCTGTAGAAAGACCACTTGAGCAGGAACTGTCGTGCCGCCCTGGGGAAGCTGGGCCTGTCCTCGAAGGGCTGTAGGACCTGAGTCACCACGTTGTCCAGCCAGGCAGCCCACTGCTCTAGTGAGCTCTGCTGCTGCAGGGTGGCCTTGAAGTCCTGCTCTAACCTCTGAACCACACCCTCCTCACACTGACACACCCACGACGCCTGCTCCTAAAGAGAGAAAGGAGAGAGAGAGAGATGGGACGGGTCAGTGTGGACTTGCAAATACACAGACGCACACGCATCCTTTGATGAAATAAACAGCAAATTCAAGCAGAGAGAGGACTAACAGATGAGGACAGATGTATCCCTCTAAATAAATACACAGACAATCAAACAAAACCACAGCCAGACAGCCGGACGGAGGGACGGACAGCCAGCCAGAGGGACAGACGGACCTGCACGTTGGCGAAGTCGACGCGGTTGAGGTCACTGAGCATCTGATTGATCTGTGAGGTGTTCTGCAGCACGGCGCGGGCTGCCTGGGCCAGGTGGTTCAGACTAGTGTAGCGACGCAGCGTCTGAGCAAAGGCACTAACAGCGGCAACCTGCAGCCAATCAAACAGCAGCCAATTAGAATCAGACCAAATCGAAAGGATAAAAGAGGAAAGTCAGGATCAAAGCAAATAATACAAAAATAGGCAATTTAAGTTGATTTGCCAACATGTGTGTAAGTAAGTGAGCAAGTAGGTGTGTGTGTGTGTTTACCTTGGTCTGGATCATTCTCTGTGGAATGGTGTTCATGGCATTGTTGAGCCAGCCTTCCAGGCTTTTGGCAAAGTTGCGGATGGCTTGAGTCAAGGCACCTAGAGGGACAGATACAAAGCACAGCAGTCTATTTAATGACCAAAATGTTAATTCTGATACCCAACTAAGGACGAGTGAGAAAGTGCGTGTGTGTGACAGCCACTCACTGGGGATGGGTCTGAGGACATCAGGGATGAGGATCTCCACTAGGGCCTGGTACATCAGGTGGTCACAGGAACTCATCCACTTGAGCACAGCCTCGTTCCTACAGAGCACCAGCAGTCTGCAGCAGGGCAGACGGCCCTCAATCTCACTCACACCACTGTGGAGACAGGGTTCAAAAGTTACACATACTCTCATATACTGGATCAGATTCACCTCAATCTCACTGGCCCTACTGTCCGGGGATGGGGTTGACTTTTGACCAGCCACATTACATGTCTCCAATCAAAAGACATTTGAAACATTTCCTAATCAAAAGGATATTTGAAGCATTCAAGAGGATGAAGAGTTTAGGCTAACTATAATGAAATATGTTTCTAATGGACATCTGTTCTAATGAAGTGAACGTTATTTATAATAAGGGTTACATGGAGAAAATCAGACCTCTCTGAAATGAAAATGGATGGCCCTCCCTTCAGCTCAGCAAAATACATTTGACCTAAACCCTTCCTGAACACTTGAAAAAAAGTGACCCGACCCTATACCCAAAATAATAATTAAAACAAAGTGGATAGCAGAGAACATGTCTACTGTTTACCCTCATTTCTTGGACAGACAGACTGCCTTAGATATGCAGTTTTAAAAACGGTTCTTCGTCCTGTAAGCGTTACATGGCAAACGCAGGAATTTTGGGCTACAGTTTGGGCTACACACAAATATGACCTCTCTATGTAAAGGTGAGACTCTCACAAACATGTTGGTTTTGCTCTAAGATGCGCACAAGCATCAAGATTCGTCTGACGGTCCCCCGCTACCAGTTGAAACAATGTATGGAAATACAGTATATATGAAGACAGTTTAGTGCCAAAAATAAGGGGTTAAATACATGTAAAATATATTGTTTCCTGATCTTTCTTATCTCTCAGATATAGGACAGATCCTTCAGAACAAACTTCCTTTAGATTTTTTTGGGGGGGACTATCTGTTGTTCCATGTAGTGAATCTGTTATTCAATGCATTTCTATGGGCTAACAGCAGTAACGCCAACATTTTTTATCCATCTAATAATTTTTGGGATACTTCAAGGGGTCTTAAAATTCAAAATCAAATCGCAAAATTATCCTTGGTATAATACTGCAACAACCTTAAAACAATTCCACATAGCTTAGTAGTAACAAGGTAGTCGGTACGCAAGCCAGTGAATTTTTTGGACTATGCCTAGTCAAAGATTTTCTTTGGAAGAAGCATTTGACTCTCCTCCTGAACTGCCCCCGTAGGCCTACACAGCACAGCGATTGGTTAGACAGCCCACAAAAACGTTTTTGATCAGCAAGAGCAGAGCAGGCCGGGGCTCAGGGTTGGAATATCCATTACAGTGTGTAATGCAGCCTAGTTTAATTTACACCATTCCAGCAGCTATCTTACAAATATAACTTTGCTCTATGCTTCTCCGATCATGGACTTTGTAGCCTATAGGCTATGGATCCTTTGATTGAGACCACACTAAATAGCCTATAGGCGCACTTGATATTGGGTGCCCAGCGGAGAATCAGAGAAGAGGGGTGGCATCGGGTATACACTGAGTATACCAAACATTAGAAACACCTTCCTAATATTGAGTTGCACCCCGCCCCCCTTTTGTCCTCAGAACAGACTCGTGGGGGCATGGACTCTACAAGGTGTTGAAAGCTTTCCACAGGGATGCCATGTTGACTCCAGTGCTTCCCACAGTTGTGTCAAGTTAGCTAAATGTCCTTTGGGTGGTGGACCATTCTTGATACACACAGAAAACTGATACACACTGAGAAATATTTACATTTCATCAATTACATATTACATGACCCTCCCCTGGACTACATAATAAATAAAAAAATACTAAACCTTTCCTTTGACTGAAATTTAAAAAGCATGACCCTCTCCCATTTTCCTCCAGGTAACCATTGTGTAAATCTCGATCCATCCCTAATGGACAATGATTAATGACAACAAGAGAGAGAGAGTGAGAGAGAGTGTGTGTGAGAAACAGAGAGCGAGAGAGGGAGACGGAGAGAGAGAGAAAGCTGACCTGTTTTCTGTGATGGTGGCGCCCTCCACTGAGTCAGAAGGAGAATAGCGCCAGAAAGTCTGCCACAGCTTCTCTATTAGACTGAATTGGAGGTTGACCACCACATCCAGAATGGCCTGCAAGAGACACACGACATGGTCAACATCACACAATGCTCATTCACGGTCATTCTGATTAGCATGGATGATCTGGTGTGCATCCATATACTTACTTGTACATATTCTCATTCACCCCTTTAGATTTGTGTGTATTAGGTAGTTGTTGGGAAATTGTTAGATTACTTGTTAGATATTGCACTGTCGGAACTAGAAGCACAAGTATTTTGCTATAACATCTGCTAACCATGTGTATGTGACCAATAAAATTTGATTAGTGGAGATGAAGACTTGGAAATATCATGCATGCCAAAGAAAGCTCCCATTCATTTGCACATTTAGCATAATACAAAACTTTGATGTGAAATGTTGTTAGAGGTGATGGATAATCTCTGACCTCACAGTGCTCTCTGTAGAGTGACTGGAGAGCTTTGATGTCATCTGGGCTGACGTTGTCCACGTTAGTCTCTCCCAGGTCCAGCTCCACAAAGTCTGGCAGGGCCCGCGATGTGTCTGTCAGGAGGGACACATGGAAATCAAGGCCAACAACAACTCACGTTATCAGTCCAGTAAAAAAGCAGAGAAACAAACAGGGTAGATATTTAACAAGGAAATGCTAAAGGCTGAGAAAATGGTATCAATGTGCAGGATATAACCGACAGGGAACACTTAGGAGACTGCTTACAGAACTCAGCAGAGGAACACTTAGGAGACTGCTTACAGAACTCAGCAGAGGAACACTTAGGAGACTGCTTACAGAACTCAGCAGAGGAACACTTAGGAGACTGCTTACAAAACTCAGCAGAGGAACACTTAGGAGACTGCTTACAGAACTCAGCAGAGGAACACTTAGGAGACTGCTTACAGAACTCAGCAGAGGAACACTTAGGAGACTGCTTACAGAACTCAGCAGAGGAACACTTAGGAGACTGCTTACAGAACTCAGCAGAGGAACACTTAGGAGACTGCTTACAGAACTCAGCAGAGGAACACTTAGGAGACTGCTTACAGAACTCAGCAGAGGAACACTTATCAGACTGCTTACAGAACTCAGCAGAGGAACATAGGAGACTGCTTACAGAACTCAGCAGAGGAACACTTAGGAGACTGCTTACAGAACTCAGCAGAGGAACACTTATCAGACTGCTTACAGAACTCAGCAGAGGAACATAGGAGACTGCTTACAGAACTCAGCAGAGGAACACTTATCAGACTGCTTACAGAACTCAGCAGAGGAACACTTAGGAGACTGCTTACAGAACTCAGCAGAGGAACACTTAGGAGACTGCTTACAGAACTCAGCAGAGGAACACTTATCAGACTGCTTACAGAACTCAACAGAGGAACACTTAGGAGACTGCTTACAGAACTCAGCAGAGGAACACTTAGGAGACTGCTTACAGAATTCAACAGAGGAACACTTAGGAGACTGCTTACAGAACTCAGCAGAGGAACACTTAGGAGACTGCTTACAGAACTCAGCAGAGGAACACTTAGGAGACTGCTTACATAACTCAGCAGAGGAACACTTAGGAGACTGCTTACAGAACTCAGCAGAGGAACACTTAGGAGACTGCTTACAGAACTCAGCAGAGGAACACTTAGGAGACTGCTTACAGAACTCAGCAGAGGAACACTTAGGAGACTGCTTGCAGAACTCAGCAGAGGAACACTTAGGAGACTGCTTGCAGAACTCAGCAGAGGAACACTTAGGAGACTGCTTGCAGAACTCAGCAGAGGAACACTTAGGAGACTGCTTGCAGAACTCAGCAGAGGAACACTTAGGAGACTGCTTGCAGAACTCAGCAGAGGAACACTTAGGAGACTGCTTGCAGAACTCAGCAGAGGAACACTTAGGAGACTGCTTGCAGAACTCATCAGAGGAACACTTAGGAGACTGCTTGCAGAACTCAGCAGCGGAACACTTAGGAGACTGCTTGCAGAACTCAGCAGAGGAACACTTAGGAGACTGCTTGCAGAACTCAGCAGAGGAACACTTAGGAGACTGCTTACAGAACTCAGCAGAGGAACACTTAGGAGACTGCTTGCAGAACTGAGCAGAGGAACACTTAGGAGACTGCTTGCAGAACTCAGCAGAGGAACACTTAGGAGACTGCTTACAGAACTCAGCAGAGGAACACTTAGGAGACTGCTTACAGAACTCAGCAAGGGAACACTTACTATCAAACAAATTGTGTCAAGAAATAGACCTTCTGGGAGCATCAAACGGTATCAATCTATTGAGGCTGCAAGTCAGTTAGTAAGCATACACACTGCTCACTCACCCAGGTACTGCTGGTGGTGCTGGCTTTGTGCGATGACAGTCTGCTCCGCTGCACTGGGGGTGTGCTGGCCTCCGCCTGAGAAGTTCTCCCCAGATACACCATCAACCTTCTGCATCGGCTTAAACCTACAATAACAATGCCTCAGTCAGTACTGTATGTGTGTGTGTGTGTGTGTGTGTGTGTGTGTGTGTGTGTGTGTGTGTGTATGAAAGCCTGTATGTGTGTGTGTGTGTTGTACCTCTGTTTCTGTTGGACAGGCTGCTGTCTGAGGGCCATATACTGCATGTCCTCCTGCAGTCTGTTGAGAGGAGAGTCCGGCTTCAACCGGATCCCATAGTAGTGGTACTTCGAGTTCCCTCTGCAACATACACAGTCAGGAATGATCAGCTAACTGTTCTCAGTACTGAAGAACACTATACCAATCAAACATGCTGTAATACCAAACAAGAAATCCTAATGAGGACAGAGGGGAAAAAAATAAAGGCCAAGGAAAAGGGAAATACTCAACTGCAGGAGTTAGAGGAGATACAGAGAACAGAACTGGAGGACTGGTGACGTAGAGATAGGATAGAAGAAGAGGAGAGAGAGTAGGACTGGAGACGTAGAGATGGGATAGAAGAAGAGAAGAGCAGGATTGGAGAACTGGTGACGTAGAGATAGGATAGAAGAAGAGAAGAGAAGAGAGAGTAGGACTGGAGGACTGGTGACAGAGATTTACATTTACATTTAAGTCATTTAGCAGACGCTCTTATCCAGAGCGACTTACAAATTGGTGCGTTCACCTTATGACATCCAGTGGAACAGCCACTTAGGCAGAGATAGGATAGAAGAAGAGGAGAGAGAGTAGGACTGGAGGACTGGTCTAAATAAACTTCAGTTAGTGCTAAATACGTCTGTTAGAATCCTGACTAGAACCAAGAAATTTGATCATATTACTCCAGTGCTAGCTTCCCTACACTGGCTTCCTGTTAAGGCAAGGGCTGATTTCAAGGTTTTACTGTTAACCTATAAAGCGTTACATGGGCTTGCTCCTACCTATCTTTCCGAGTTGGTCCTGCCGTATATACCTACACGTACGCTACGGTCACAAGACGCAGGCCTCCTAATTGTCCCTAGAATTTCTAAGCAAACAGCTGGAGGCAGGGCTTTCTCCTATAGATCTGCATTTTTATGGAACGGTCTGCCTACCCATGTGAGAGACGCAGACTCGGTCTCAACCTTTAAGTCTTTACTGAAGACTTATCTCTTCAGTAGGTCATATGATTGAGTGTAGTCTGGCCCAGGAGTGTGAAGGTGAACGGAAAGGCTCTGGAGCAACGAACCGCCCTTGCTGTCTCTGCCTGGCCGGTTCCCCTCTCTCCACTGGGATTCTCTGCCTCTAACCCTATTACAGGGGCTGAGTCACTGGCTTACTGGTGCTCTTTCATGCCGTCCCTAGGAGGGGGCATCACTTGAGTGGGTTGAGTTACTGACGTGATCTTCCTGTCTGGGTTGGCGCCCCCCCTTGGTTTGTGCTGTGGTGGAGATCTTTGTGGGTTATACTCGGCCTTGTCTCAGGATTGTAAATTGGTGGTTGAAGATATCCCTCTAGTGGTGCGGTGGCTGTGCTTTGGCAAAGTGGGTGGGGTTACATCCTTCCTGTTTGGCCCTGTCCGGGGGTATCATCGGATGGGGCCACAGTGTCTCCTGACCCCTCCTGTCTCAGCCTCCAGTATTTATGCTGCAGTAGTTTATGTGTCGGGGGGCTAGGGTCAGTTGGTTATATCTGGAGTACTTCTCCTGTCTTATCCAGTGTCCTGTGTGAATTTAAGTATGCTCTCTCTAATTCTCTCCTTCTCTCTTTCTTTCTCTCTCTCGGAGAACCTGAGCCCTAGGACCATACGTCAGGACTACCGGGCATGATGACTCCTTGCTGTCCCCAGTCCACCTGGCCTTGCTGCTATTCCAGTTTCAACTGTTCTGCCTGCGGTTATGGAACCCCTACCTGTCCCAGACCTGCTGTTTTCAACTCTTAGTGATCGGCTATGAAAAGCCAACTGACATTTATTCCTGATTATTATTTGACCATTCTTGTCATTTATGAACATTTTGAAAATCTTGGCTCTCTCTAATTCTCTCCTTCTCTCTCTCGGAGGACCTGAGCCCTAGGACCATACGTCAGGACTACCGGGCATGATGACTCCTTGCTGTCCCCAGTCCACCTGGCCTTGCTGCTATTCCAGTTTCAACTGTTCTGCCTGCGGTTATGGAACCCCTACCTGTCCCAGACCTGCTGTTTTCAACTCTTAATGATCGGCTATGAAAAGCCAACTGACATTTATTCCTGATTATTATTTGACCATGCTTGTCATTTATGAACATTTTGAACATCTTGGCCATGTTCTGTTATAATCTCCACCCGGCACAGCCAGAAGAGGACTGGCCACCCCTCATAGCCTGGTTCCTCTCTAGGTTTCTTCCTAGGTTTTGGCCTTTCTAGGGAGTTTTTCCTAGCCACCGTGCTTCTACACCTGCATTGCTTGCTGTTTGGGGTTTTAGGTTGGGTTTCTGTACAGCACTTCGAGATATTAGCTGATGTACGAAGGGCTATATAAAATAAACTTGATTTGATTTGGTGACGTAGAGATAGGATAGAAGAAGAGGAGAGTAGGACTGGAGAACTGGTGACGTAGAGATAGGATAGCAGAAGAGGAGAGTAGGACTGGAGAACTGGTGATGTAGAGATAGGATAGAAGAAGAGGAGAGAGTAGGACTGGAGGACTGGAGACGTAGAGATAGGATAGAAGAAGAGAAGAGAGAGCAGGGCTCAAGACGTAGAGATAGGCTAGAAGAAGAGGAGAGAGAGAGAGGTCAATACTAGAGTGTGTCTGTTCTCTCAGTAGCTCACCGTGTGCCCAGGCGACGCGTGCGGAGCCCCATGAAGATGGAGCGGATGAGTTTCCCAAAGGAAGCAGCGTTGACCGGGTCCAACTTCTGCTCCTGGCAGTGGCGCAGGTAGTGGTTGTAGAGGGTGGAGCGAGGCAGACTCACCCCCTCCGCTGTCTCATAGTTATCCAGTAGCCACTGCAGCTTTGGGGGGGGGATTGGGGGGGGGTTTATGGTGTCAATTACACACAGGTATGTCACTAGCAGATAGTCCCATGTGTCACCCTCCCCCACTTGTCTGTAAAATACCATCACCCGCTGACCTGGCATTAAAAGCACAATTAACTAAAGGAGTGAAACATTTAAATCAGAGCACAGGAGGCATCCCCATCACCACAGAGTGAAAGAGAGGAAGAGAGAGAGAGAGAGCTGGAGATACTAGAAGAGAGAGAGAGAGAGAGAGCTGGAGATACTAGAAGAGAGAGAGAGAGAGAGAGCTGGAGATACTAGAAGAGAGAGAGAGAGAGAGAGCTGGAGATACTAGAAGAGAGAGAGAGAGAGAGAGAGCTGGAGATACTAGAAGAGAGAGAGAGAGAGAGAGAGCTGGAGATACTAGAAGAGGGGGAGAGAGATGGAGATACTAGAAGAGGGGGAGAGAGATGGAGATACTAGAAGAGGGGGAGAGAGATGGAGATACTAGAAGAGGGGGAGAGAGATGGAGATACTAGAAGAGAGAGAGAGAGAGAGCTGGATATACTAGAAGAGAGAGAGAGAGAGAGCTGGATATACTAGAAGAGAGAGAGAGAGAGAGCTGGAGATACTAGAAGAGGGGGAGAGCTGGAGATACTAGAAGAGGGGGAGAGCTGGAGATTCTAGAAGGGGGGGAGAGCTGGAGATACTAGAAGGGGGGGAGAGCTGGAGATACTAGAAGAGAGGGAGAGAGAGAGCTGGAGATACTAGAAGAGAGGGAGAGAGAGAGCTGGAGATACTAGAAGAGAGGGAGAGAGAGAGCTGGAGATACCAGAAGATGGAGAGCTAGAGATACCAGAAGAGAAGGAGAGCTAGAGATACTAGAAGAGAAGGAGAGCTGGAGATACTAGAAGGGGGGGAGAGAGAGAGCTGGAGATATTAGAAGAGGGGGAGAGAGAGAGCTGGAGATACTAGAAGAGGGGGAGAAAGAGAGCTGGATATACTAGAAGAGGGGTAGAGAGAGAGCTAGAGATACCAGAAGATGGAGAGCTAGAGATACCAGAAGAGAAGGAAAGCTAGAGATACTAGAAGAGAGGGAGAGCTAGAGATACCAGAAGAGAAGGAGAGCTGGAGATACTAGAAGAGAGGGAGCACAGCTATACAGGCAAGGTGAGGCGTTTAGAGTGGTGACTTACATGGCTGTTGAGCAGCGAGCTTCTCTGACTGGATAAACCTTCAGTCTTTTGGAGCGTCTCAATCGCCATTTCAATCTGATAGACCAAGGAGCAAAAAAAATGGAAGGAAAAACAACAAAGGACGAAGTTGCAGTAGAACAATGAAAATACTAGGTTTTCATTGTTAGGTTAGATTACTTGTTGGTTATTACTGCATTGTCGGAACTAGAAGCACAAGCATTTCGCTACACTCGCATTAGCATCTGCTAACCATGTGTATGTGACAAATAAAATTTGATTTGATGATTTTGATTTGAATACTGACACACATAGAAAATCTGAAAATCCAGGACAGATCCTAAAGCAAGCATCATCCAAATTACTCCTAAAAGCCCAGCTTGCGAAGTCAGTTTAAACTTAAATTGTGTCTGTCTGTACATGGACATACTTCTTCCTTTGAAAGTCAAGCAAAACAATGAAAAAAGTTAACACCACAATAATATAAGAAATTATCTCAGAAGCTGTGAAACTACCATATTGTGAAACTACCATATTCAGCCACCAGAAGGTAGCACAGATCCACTGCGGTGGACTGCACTCAAGTCTAAACGCTTCGCTACACAGTAAAGCAGAACCAACAAATATTATGGTGGAGATTACTATTTATTTACACCTTAGCTAAAACACAGCACAAGAGAGGAAATTCCGTTTCACAGTACTGGATGGGTAGATGACTATAGAAAACTGAAGTACTAGCTGAGAAGACCACAGGAAATAGGGAGACAACACAATTACAGACATTCTCAGACACCGACATGAAGTAGCTAAGTGGTGCTATAGTTACTGAAGAAAGGCTTCAGATATGCATTATGACAGGCAGAAGAGAGTGGCCTGACAGACAGACAGACATACAGGGACGGACGGGGACAGACAGGGACAGACAGGGACGGAGAATAGTAAGTAGAGGGGGGCCGTACACTCACAGTGGCCGGGGAGGCTCGGGTTGTCTGGGCTGCTGGGTGGGGGGCAGAGTTATCCATGGTGTTGCCCCCGATGAGGTAGGCCCCAGAGCTGCTGATGATCTGCCCCCCAGCCAGACCCATGGTCAGCCCCCCGTTCCCCCCTCCGTTGTTGGCCATGCCATGGGATGACACCACCGTGGACACCTGGGATGAGCTGCCCTGCGTGTCAAAGTAGCTCCCTCCACTGTTCTGGCTGTACAGCTGGGGCTCGGAGTACGAGTATGTCCGTCTGGGCAAAAATAGTGGAGGAAAAAGTTACACATTTCCCCCCAGAGCAATAGGTTCAGGATAATTTCCCTTTACATAAAGGCAAGTTTCAATAGAGTGCTAGAGTGCCTATTGGATGTGAATTAGCAGTACCATTCTGAGCCTTCGTGGGCATGCAATATTCCTGTGTTATTGAAAGTGGAGTTTCCATAGTTACTCAAATCACCTGAGGAGTGGCCGTGCTGACAGAGATTTCTGTGTTTGTCATTTTGACTGCAGTCACTCCATTAACCTGGCCTCTGATATAATGGCACCCTTCAGTGGCTTGACACAACTCCCTTTATGATAGCAGGTCTCAATTCAAGTGGACCAGAAACATATTCTCTCTCAACCTTTTATAAGACCTATGCCAGAACTCTGACCGTACAAAAAAAAATTGCAGTCAGAGGTCAGTATAACTGCAGTATGCTGTGTCCAAAATAACCGCTTTTATTCTGCAATTACTGCATCCAAAATAATGTTGACTGCAGTTACTGCACTTTTAAAGTTTGGGGCACTGGCATGATTCTTGTTGACAAATCATCTGAACTGTAAGAAATATCCACTGCCCTTTTTCATGTAGAAGACATTACTGTACTCTTTTCTGTCTACTTCTGTGGAGGAGACAAGAATGTGGTACTAACACACAGTTAACAGACTCAAATAGATAGTGTGTAAGTGTGTGCTCAGCTCACTTGTTCTGCCCTGAAGTGAGACTGTGTTCAGCTCGCCTGTTAGCCGGGCTGTACCCCTCCCTGAGCCCCTCCCTCAGAGACCACTGTCTGTCTGTGACCGTGTGTCTGTCACTATGGGACAGCCACAGCCTGGGCTAGTCAGTAGAGAGTGTATCCTGTCCCCCAAGCCCAGGAGAAGACTCCGTAGCACTTCTAGATAGTCCTGGTCATCTCCAGGTGACTGCACATATTCAAACACTACTTCACTGTGCTTGTACTGCCCCTGCCATGTTTGTGTGGCAGAAATGCTGCTGCAAAGTGACTTTAGCTGTTGCCATTGACTACAGAGAATACATTAAAGCAACTATGTATAGTGCCACTGCAGCAGAGTGGTGGCAAAAAATGGGTGAACAACACTAAACACTCACATATTCCCGTTGGTATAGACGCCACTGTTCTCCTCCACGTACTGCACCTGTTGTGCTGGGTATACATGCTGAACCTGTTGAACAGTCTGGGCCTGCAACAACACAGCGAAGCGTTAGATACAAATCTCACACACACACACACACACACACACACACACACACACACACACACACACACACACACACACACACACACACACACACACACACACACAGTACCTGTTGCTGGACAGGCACCTGAGAGGTCACCTGCTGGGCGGAGCCTGCAGGCTGCACAGGCACAGCGGTGTGGACAGTGGAGGCGGATTCAGCGCCTGCCTCAGGGGTCTGCATGGCGCCTGTAGGAGAGAGGACACATTGGTCAACTGGGTACGACCAGAGCCATAGACGGAGGGGACTATAGAGAACCACAAGCTCTGAACTCTGGCCTAGCACCACAGTGGCTGAACAAACTCCACTGCAACAAACCACAAACAACCTTCTTCTCAATTTGGTTTGCACACACATTACCAGAACAATTTATGAAAAGGTGTGTCTGGGAGTATAAAATCAATATTACATAAATCCTAGATGATTTGCCAATATTATTATTATATACTAATGAACAGTGATCATTCAGATCCTGGAAAGACAGTAAGTAAGCTTCTGTACCAATCATCTATGCACAGATTCAGTCACAGTGCCATAGAATTGGCAGGTAGCTTAGAGGTTAAAAAAGTGTTGGGCCAGTAACCAAAAGGTTGCTGGTTTGAGTCCCTGAGCCGACTAGGTGAAACATCTGCTGATGTGCCCTTGAGTAAGGCACTTTTATTAATTTATTTAACCCTTATTTTACCAGGTAAGTCAACTGAGAACACATTCTCATTTACAGCAACGACCTGGGGAATAGTTACAGGGGAGAGGACGGGGATGAATGAGCAAATTGTAAGCTGGGGATGATTAGGTGACCGTGATGGTATGAGGGACAGATTGTGAATTTAGCCAGGACACCGGGGTTAACACCCCTACTCAAACGATAAGTGCCATTGGAGGAGATCCCAATCAAAAGGTGTTATCACATGCTCCACTAAGGTAGATATTTATCTTATAACTTGTTCTTGTGGTAAAAATGAGGTGGGTAAAACGAAGTGCAAATTAAAAGTAAAAATCTCGGAGCATCGTAGCACCATCACGTGCAAAAACTCGACGTACCCAGTTGCGGCCCACTTTTTGGAAGCAAACCACTATATTGTCCCTACGTTATATCAGCATCGGACATGTCACCCTCCCTAGGAGAGGGGGCGACCTCGACAATTTATTGTTAAAACGAGAGGCTGCCTGGATCATTAATTTAAAAGACCCTTTGCTCCCTTCGGTCTCAAAGTAGACTTCGATCTGAAGCCATTCTTGCGATTATTGTGATTTTGATATTCATTGTAAATGTTTGTAAGCCTATTTAGCCAAATTGTATGACTATATGCTATCCATTTATGTTTTTTTTAATGTTCTATTTATATCTGTAAATCAACCAATGACATCAAGCCACACCCGGCCATGATCACAGACACCTGTGTGTCCTTTGAAACTATATACATTAGTGACCCGCAGTGTTTGTCATTATACCCTGATGAAGACAGCTTGTCTGTCCAAACGTTGGATATTAGATTACTCAATTATTGCATCTGAGCTCCTAGAATGTGCGGCTCTCCTTTTTGTTTTCATGGGTCTGGGATTTGAAAATCAATATCACTCACAGAAATCCTCAATGATTTGACAATAACTATAATATTATTATTATAATATACAGGTTGACTAATGAACAGTGGTCATTCAGATCCTGGCAAGACAGGAAGTAAGCTTCTGTGCCAATCGTCTATGCACAACATTCACTTTTACATTCACAGTACCATAAAAATTGCAGGTAGCTTAGCGGGTAAAAGTGTTGGGCCAGTAACCAATAAGGTCGCTGGTTCGAGTCCCGGAGCCGACTAGATGAACAATCTGCCAATGTACCCTTGAGTAAGGCACTTAACCCTAATTGCTCCAGTAAGTCACACGGTACTAGGAACCCATCACACTGACTGTACCTGTGATATTATAGCTGCTGCACTCATGCAACAGGCAACTGTGGCCAGCAGTACAGAATGTACTTAGGTCACTAAGGTAGTGTATGAGTCAGTGGTCCAAGCAGCGAGTTCTCGTCTCTGTGTTCATAGCAATAAAATCCAGTTAATATTTAACAGCCCTAATGAGCTGCACTTTCATTCTCTGCTCTCACAAATCTGGATTTCTTTACAACTTCCAATTGTTTTGTATCATTCAGACATCTTTTGATTTATTTATTGCCAAACACATTTCGGTTAATTTTGTGAAAATCTGGTCATGTCCACTGTCAAACCACGTGTTTTTTTACTTTTTTCTCTCACCCATGCATTGGATCACATCCATAGATGTCCCAAAATGCAGGGTAACAGTGATTTAGAATCCATCTTTATTGGCTAACGACCAAACCTTGAACACACAGAGGTATAGTGAGATGAGGACTTGGGCAGAGGGAGACATTCACAGTAACGCTGCATGTAGGCTAATCATAGAACAGCCACCTCTCCTCCTCCTCTGTCCTCCGCGGTGCCCCCACCCTCTTCTCCCTCCCTCTTCTGCTCAACTTAGTTTCCATGACCAAACCTCTCCTGGTTAATTAACCTGTCTTCTAATAGCTCTGCATCTCTGCAGGGTCTGCCTGGCCTCCACCATCTCGCTCTCTCACTCTCTGCTCATCTTCAGTGATATACCGGAGGTTAACAGGTGTTGTGGTCTGAATGCACAGAGAGCGACATCATTCCCATTCAACTCAAGAGGCTGGATTTAATAGGATTTTCCCCCATCCTTCATTGCTAAAAAACTGAAACAGTTGAACACTGATTCAGACAGGTGGTTCCATGCTGTTCACAGAAAGAACCAGAGACCTGGCAGAACATTCTGCTGCTGCTGTTCTGCCGTCAGTCACGACTTTCAAACTGAAACCTCTCAGTGGAAGGAACATAGCCTATACTTTTATGGTGCAGCAGGGGTTGAAGTATGCCCCTTGTTTCTGTAATGTATTAGCCAGTTGATACAACCCAAGGCAGAAAGACTTTCAACATGTTGAAAAGCTCTCAGCATCCGGTGAAGATGAAAATCCTATGACTTAATTCACTTATTGTTCCATCTCTGATTCGTTGATGGCCTTTTAATGTCTCTCAGTTAACTTTCCATATGTTCTGCTGATAGCCTGATAACATGGTGTAAAAAACTCCAAAAGCCCAGGCACCTGACCACAGGGCGATGCTAGGAACACAGCAGACAACAGAAACTAACTGGACAGTGACAGTCGGTGCCAGGGAGATGATGCTGACATGGCTAAGTGATGGATCCAGAGGTTACCTGCAGGTCACGCTCTCTCCTCTAGTCTCTACAGGTTCCATTTTTCTTCTGCTCCATGCACTCTGCCAAAGGAGAGCTAAAGTGCAGGGCCCTGTCTGACTATACTACACAAAGCCCACCTGCTCCCTGCAGCCTGCCCCTGACGAGACCCCTGATGATTAGGAGACAAGGAGAGGAATGACTTTCTGGATGTAAACAGGGCACCTGCCGCCCCTTACACCCCCCGAAACCCCCCCCCCCCCCATCCCTAGGCACTTTGTCAGCCTGCTCTCACTCCCCTGTGGCCCACTTAAGCGCTGTGCTCCACTGAGCAACTGCATGTTCTACAAAGCCACGTAGAAACAAAGGCCACTGAGGAGGGCAACACTCGTGTAGCCTCACCTTCACCCTTCCTGGCTCCTTCCTCCCAATTTGACTGACAGCTGAGGAAATGGGGAGGGCTATTACATCAGAGCAAGATGTCATCACATTATCAGAGCCAATAAAGGTGCAACTTGAATGGCGTAACCAAAATGAATACATTATGTTGAAGTCAAAAATTCTGATGCCTCCTATATTCATTTTCAGTATGAGACTGATAGCAAGTGGATTGTCCAAAACATAAAAATGTTTTGATGAATGACCTGAAACAACATGTTTTGGAGAGGGGATGTAACACTGTGGAAGAAAGGCAACCATCATGTTAGACCTATGTGGCAATGAGTAAGTTTCCATGCACACCAATAATCTGGTTTTAAAATGATTATGGTAGTAAACAGAGTATGGGATTAAGCACAATAAGGTGGTTAACATAACTATCTTAAATCGTCGTAAGATCATAATCAAAGGAAAGCATGCGCCGATTAAAACACCTGGTTTTCGGAGCAATCTTTCAAATGAGTAGGACACGTAAACACCTTAAAATCAGAGTTCCAGCAATGTATTATATCTGCTCATGTGCTAGCACCACCCGAGCGAGCCTCCCTCTTTCCCTTACAATTATGGAGCAGGACTACACAAGTGATACAGTACACCTTGTCATGTAAAAACACAATGAGATGACAGACAGAGGTGGGCTTATTTAAACATGTGAAGGTCTCCTGTTCGGTCAACAATGTCTGATCCACATGTAGTGTACACAGGCTGCTGTGCTGTGGATGTAGATAAGAGAACAAAACACCCAGTTTATGCTGCTAAGCTATGAAAATGGATGGATGAATAATTGAATGAATCAGCTGCTCTTTAAGTGATTGGAAACAGAACAGGATCCAGGGAACAGGTGGCATGGTCCTATTTTTGCCCTACACCTGACTTCAGGTAAGTGGTAATGTGATCTGATAACTAGCCGTTTCTGACATCCTGTCCTCTGTCCTCAGAGGTGCGTGTGTGTGTTGCCTTAAACATCTATGGAGAGGAATCGGCTGAATATAAATCAAGAGGGAGTCACACACACGACAGTGGTTGCATGTTCCTATGAAATAGGCCTAGCCTATAACTAATGGGTCCTATTTTAACAATGTAGAACAACAATAGCGTCAAAAGACAGACTTTCAGATGCTCATGATTTAGAACTATAGTCCTCAGATCACAGCAATAACTTCTAAAATCAAGGTTGTGCAAATAATCATTAAGCTAATTCGTTGTAATTTATTCATTTAAATTCATTGTTTTCCCAATGTTGCTTTTGCCAGTCTGTTCCGTTCATTTGGAATTGATGCCTGCAGAGGTTTCTTAACGCATCAGGGCCCACACAACAAATTCAGTGGAATATGACGTAACAGATTTCTTGATGTAGCTTGCAATGCTATAAAAAGGTAAGATTGAAATTATTTTATTTTGAGAAGCTACCCAAATAGGCTTGCACTGCAGTAATGATGGACAATTTAATATCTAGATTTTTTGTCACTGGCCTACACACAATAACCCATAATGTCAAAGTGGAATTATGTTTTTGAAATGTTTACAAATTAATAAAAAATGAAAATCTGAAATGTCTTGAGTAATTCCTATTCAACCTCTTTGTTGTGGCAAGCCTAAATACCTTCAGGAGTAAACAAGTCACATAATAAGTTGCATAGACACACTGTGTGCAATAATAACAACGTTTAACATGATTTTTGAATGACTACCTCATCTCTGTACCGCACACATACAATTATGTATTGAGCAGTGAATTTCAAAACACAAAGACCAGGGAAGTTTTCCAATGCCTCACAAAGGCATCTATTGGTAGATGGGTAAAAAATAAAAAAGCAGACATTGAATATTTCTTTGAGCATGGTAAAGTTATTAATTACAGAAGTTATTATCAATACACCCAGTCACTACAAAGATATAGGCGTCCTTCCTAACTCAGTTGCTGGAGAGGAAGAAAGCCACTTAGGGATATCACCATGAGGCCAATGGTGACTTTAAAACAGTGAGAGAGTTTAATGGCTGTGATAGGAGATAACTGAGGATAGATCAACAACATTGTAGTTACTCCACAATACTAACCTAGAATAAAAATATTCCAAAACATGCATCCTGTTTTCAACAAGGCAGCACTAAAGTAATACTACAAAACATGTGGCAAAGAAATTAACTTCATGTCCTGAATACAAAGTGTTATGTTTAGGGCAAATCCAATACACACTACTGAGTACCACTCTCCATATTTTCATTGTGGTGGCTGCGTCATGTTATGGGTATGCTTATCCTCGTTAAGGACTGGGGAGTTTTTCCGGATAATAAAGAAACGGAATGGAGCTAGGCAAAATCCTAGAGGAAAACCTGGTTCAGTCTGCTTCCACCAGACAGCGGGAGATGAAATCACCTTTCAGGAGGTCAATAATTTAGCAAATTGTGTTTTAGGTTATCTAAAAACATGTTTTTTCTTTGTCATTATGGGGTATTGTATGTAGATTTTCCCCCTCATTAATCTACACACAATACCCCATAATGAAAAAGAAAATGTTTGCAAATAAAAAATAAACTGAAATATCACATTTACATAAGTATTCAGACCCTTTACTCAATATTTTGTTGAAGCTCTGTCAGGTTGGATGAGGAGCATCGCTGCACAGCTAATTTCAGGTCTCTCCAGAGATGTTCGATCAGGTTCAAGTCCGGGCTCTGGCTGGACCACTCAAGGACATTCAGAGACTTGTCCCGAAGCCACTCCTGTGTTGTCTTGGTTGTGTGCTTAGGGTCATTGTCATGTTGGAAGGTGAACCTTCACCCAAGTCTGAAGTCCTGAGCGCGTTGGGGCAGGTTTTCATCAAGGATCTCTCTGTACTTTGCTCTTTTAATCTTTCCCTCGATCCGGACTAGTCTCCCAGCTACTGCAGCTGAAAAACATCCCCACAGCATGTTGCTGCCACCACCATGCTTCACTATACTGCATATCCCTAGGGATCGTGCCAGGTTTCCTCCAGACGTGACGCTTAGCATTCCAGCCAAAGAGTTCAATCTTGGGTTTCATCAGACCAGAGAATCTTGTTTCTCATGATCTGAGAGTCCTTTAGGTGCCTTTTGGCAAACTCCAAACAGGCTGTCATGTGCCTTTTACTGAGGAGTGGCTTCCATCTGGCCACTCTACCATAAAGGTCTGATTGGTGGAGTGCTGCAGAGATGGTTGTCCTTCTGGAAGGTTCTCCCATCTCCACAGAGGAATTATGGAGCTCTGTCAGTGTGACTATTGGGTTCTTGGTCACCTCCCTGACCAGGGCCCTTCTCCCCCAATTGCTCCCTTTGGCTTGGCAGCCAGCTCTATGAAGTCTTGGTGGTTCCAAACTTCTTCCATTTAAGAATGATGGAGGCCACTGTGTTCTTGGGGACCTTCAACGCTGTAGAAATGTGTTGGTACCCTTCCCTAGATCTGTGCCTTGACACAATCCTGTCTTGGAGCTCTACAGACAATTCCTTCAACCTTATGGCTTGGTTTTTGCTCTGACATGCACCATCAACTGTGGGACCTTATATAGACAGGTGTGCGCCTTTCCAAATCATGTCCAATCAATTGAATTTACCACAAGTGGACTCCAATAAAGTTGTAGAAACATCTCAAGAATGCATCCTGTTTTCATTGATCACCAGAGCTCAATTTCGAGTCTCAAAGCAAAGGATCTGAATACATGTAAATAAGGTATTTATGTATTATTTATAATACATAAAAAACCCGCTTTTGCTTTATCAAAACGGGGTATTGTGTGTAGAAGAGGGAACATATATATATATATATATATATATATATTTTTAGAATAAGGCTGTAACGTAGAAAACGTGGAAAAGGGGAAGGGGTCTGAATACTTACCAAATGCCCTGTACGTACCAAGACTGAATGTTCCTTAAAACGCAGAGTTCCAGCTTGGACTTAAATCTGACCTGAAAATGGTTGTCAAGCGATGCTTAACATACATACATACATAAATACATACATATACAGTGCCTTGCAAAAGTATTCATCCCCAGAGGCGTTTTTCCTATTTAGTTGCATTACAACCTGTAATTTAATGGATTTTTATTTGGATTTCATGTAATGGACATGCACAAAATAGTCCAAATTGAAAATGGAAAAAATTACTTGTTTCAAAAAAATTCTAAAAAATAAAAAGGAAAAGTGGTGCGTGTTTATGTATTCACCCCCTTTGCTATGAAGCCCTTAAATAAGATCTGGTCCAACCAATTACCCTCAGAAGTCACATTATTTCATTAATTAAGTTCACCTATGTGCAATCTAAGTGTCATATGATCTGTCACATGATCTCAGTATATTTATATTATAAAACACACACACCTGTTCTGAAAGGCCCCAGCGTCTGCAACACCACTAAGCAAAGGGCACCACCAAGCAAGCGGCACCATGAAAACCAAGGAGCTCTCCAAACAGGTTAGGGCCAAAGTTGTGGAGAAGAACAGATCAGGGTTAGGTTCTAAAAAAAATCTGAAACTTTGAACATCCCACAGAGCACCATTAAATCCATTATTTAAAAAATGGAAAGAATATTTCACCACAACAAACCTGCCAAGAGAGGGTCGCCCACCAAAACTCACGGACCAGGCAAGGAGGGCATTTTTTAATATTTTATTTATTTCACCTTTATTTAACCAGGTAGGCTAAATGATAACGAGTTCTCATTTACAACTGCGAACTGGCCAAGATAAAGCAAAGCAGTGCCACACAAACAACAACACAGAGTTACACATGAATAAACAAGCGTACAGTCAATAACACAATAGAAAAAAAGAAAGTCTAAATACAGTGTGTGCAAATGGCGTGAGGGGGTAAGGCAATAAATAGGCCATAGTAGCAAGTAATTATAATTTAGCAAATTAACACTGGAGTGATAGATGTGCAAGTTGAAATACTGGTGTGCAAAAGAGCAGAAAAGTAAATAAAAACAATATGGGGGGTAGGTAGATTGGATGGGCTATTTACAGATGGGCTATGTACAGCTGCAGCGATCGGTAAGCTGCTCAGATAGCTGATGTTTAAAGTTAGTGAGGGAAATATAAGACTCCAGCTTCAGCGATTTTTGCAATTCGTTCCAGTCACTGGCAGCAGAGAACTGGAAGGAAAGGCGGCCAAAGGAGGTGTTGGCTTTGGGGATGACCAGTGAGATATACCTGCTGGAGCGCATGCTACAGGTGGGTGTTGTTATCGTGACCAGTGAGCTGAGATAAGGCGGAGCTTTACCTAGCAAAGACTTATAGATGACCTTATAGATGACCTGGGTCTGGCGACGAATACGTAGCGAGGGCCAGCCGATAAGAGCATACAGGTCGCAGTGGTGGGTGGAATATTAATCAGAGAGGCAACAAGAGACCAAAAATAACCCTGAAGAAGCTGCAAAGCTCCACAGCGGAGATGGGAGTATCTGTCCGTAGGACCACTTTAAACTGTACACTCCACAGAGCTGGGCTTTACAGAAGAGTGGCCAGAAAAAAGCCATTACTTACAGAAAAAAATAAGCAAACACGTTTGGTGTTCGCCAAAAGGCATGTGGGAGACTCCCCAAACATATGCAAGAAGGTACTCTGGTCAGATGAGACTAAAATTGAGCTTTTTGGCCATCAAGGAAAACGCTCTGTCTGGCGCAAACACAACACCTCTCATCACCCCGGGAACACGATCCCCACAGTGAAGCATGGTGGTGGCAGCATCATGCTGTGGGGATGTTTTTCCTCGGCAGGGACTAGGTAACAGGTCAGAATTGAAGGAATGATGGATGGCGCTAAATACAGGGAATTCTTGAGGGAAACCTGTTTCAGTCTTCCAGAGATTTGAGACTGGGACTGAGGTTCACCTTCCAGCATGACAATGACCCTAAGCATACTGCTAAAGCAACACTCGAATGGTTTAAGGGGAAATATTTAAATGTCTTGGAATGGCCTAGTCAAAGCCCAGACCTCAATTTAATTGAGAATATGTGGTATGACTTAAAGATTGCTGTACACCAGCGGAACCCATCCAACTTGAAGGAGCTGGAGCAGTTTTTCCTTGAGGAATGGGCAAAAATACCAGTGGCTAGATGTGCCAAGCTTTTGAGACATAACCCAAGAGACTTGCAGCTGTAATTGCTGCAAAAGGTGGCTCTACAAAGTATTGACTTTGGGGAGAGGGGTGAATAGGTAAGCACGCTCAAGTTCTGTTTTTTTTTTCACACCCAAAAATATTTTGCATCTTCAAAGTGGTAGGCAAGTTGTGTACATCAAATGATACAACCCCCCCAAAAAATCTATTTTAATTCCAGGTTGTAAGGCAACAAAACAGGAAAAATGCCAAGGGGGGGTGAACATTTTTGCAAGTCACTGTACAAACCTACATATACACACAGTTGAAGTCGGAAGTTTACATACACCATAGCCAAATACATTTAAACTCAGTTTTTCACAATTCCTGACATTTAATCCTAGTAAAAATTCCCTCTCTTAAATCAGTTAGGATCACCAGTATTTTAAGAATGTGAAATGTCAGAATAATAGTAGAGAGAATGACTTATTTAAGCTTTTATTTCTTTCTTTCATCACATTCCCAGTGGGTCAGAAGTTTACATACACTCAATTAGTATTTGGGAGCATTTCCTTTAAATTGTTTAACTTGTGTCAAACGTTTCAGTAGCCTTCCACAAGCTTCCCACAATAAGTTGAGTGAATGTTGGCCGACCCTTAGTGATGGCCACTCCAATACCTTGACTTTGTTGTCCTTAAGCCATTTTTGCCACAACTCTGGAAGTATGCTTGGGGTCATTGTCCATTTGGAAGACCCATTTGCGACCAAGCTTTAACATCCTGACTGATGTCTTGAGATGTTGCTTCAATATATCCACATAATTTTTCTTTCTTCATGATGCCATCTATTTTGTGAAGTGCACCAGTCCCTCCCACAGCAAAGCACCCCCACGACATGATGCTGCCACCCCCGTGCTTCACGATTGGGATGCCTCCCCCTTTTTCCTCCAAACGATGGTCATTATGACCAAACAGTTCTATTTTTGTTTCATCAGACCAGAGGACATTTCTTCAAAAAGTATGATCTTTGTCCCCATGTGCAGTTGCAAACCATAATCTGGCTTTTTTAGGGCGGTTTTGGAGCAGTGGCTTCTTCCTTGCTTGGCGGCCTTTCAGGTTATGTCAATATAGGACTTGTTTTACTGTGGATATAGATACTTTTGTACCTTTTTTCTCCAGCATCTTCACAAGGTCCTTTGCTGTTGTTCTAGGATTGTTTTGCACTTTTCGCACCAAAGTACGTTCATCTCCAGGAGACAGAACGCGTCTCCTTCCCGAGCGGTATGACGGCTGCGTGGTCCCATGTTGTTAATACTTGCGTACTATTGTTTGTACAGATGAACGTGGTACCTTCAGGCGTTTGGAAATTGCTCCCAAGGATGAACCAGACTTGTGGAGGTCTACAATTTGTTTTCTGAGGTCTTGGATGATTTCTTTTGAGTTTCCCATGATGTCAAGCAAGGAGGTGCTGAGTTTGAAGGTAGGCCCTGAAATACATCCACAGGTACACCTCCAATTGACTCAAATTAAGTCAATTAGCCTATCAGAAGCTTCTAAATCCATGACACCATTTTCTGGAATTTTCTAAGCTGTTTAAAGGCACAGTCAACTTAGTGTATGTAAACTTCTGAACCACTGGAATTGTGATACAGTGAATTATAGGTGAAATAATCTGTCTGTAAACAATTGTTGGAAAAATTACTTGTGTTATGCACAAAGTAGATGTCCTAACCGACTTGCCAAAACGATAGTTTGTTAACAAGAAATGTGTGGAGTGGTTAAAAACCGAGTTTTAAAGACTCCATCCTAAGTGTATGTAAAATTCCGACTTCAACTGTGTGTGTGTGTGTGTGATATATATATCACACACACACTATTATTCTGTTTTACAAAGTTTAGAATTTTTCTTCCACTTTCACATTAGAGCATTTTGTGTCGATTGTTGACACAAAAAAAGACAATCAACTACATTTTAATCCCATTTTGTAATAACAAAATGTGGAAAAAGTCACGGGGTGTGAATACTCTCTGAAGGCACTATAACAGTCATTTCTTGGCTTGTTTGTCAGGAGAAGGTAATGTGAGGGAGCTCAAAAACAATTAGGGTCAGGAGACCCACCAAGACCCACTGTGCACCTGTCCCACATCTCCACACACACCTGTTCCTCTCCCCTAGCAGGACCAGAGGGCTCCGGCTGGCTGCAGAGAACTCCCAGTGGACCTGACTGTAAAGAAGGATAATGCAACATAAAGAAACCTGGTGCTTTCCCTTCCTCGCACAGGGGTCCAAATCCATCTATAATGATCATCCAAGAAGGCATAAGAGCCTCAAGATCACTAGGAGGAAACTGATAATATATATAGATCCATGTGTCTCTACACTTTCATTCACAATTTGCTGTGAACAACTATACAATAATGTAGCCTATAATTGATCAAGTAAAAAATTGTCTGTCGGTAAGGAGTAGCATGAGAGGATATTTTATGTTTTTATCTGGGCAGCAGGCCTATACACCACTCTTGACTGAGCAAACACCAAACTAGCATTCAGTGCAAAGATGGCTAGGATATTTCCATGTTGCAGATTAATAAAACGTGTGGTCCACCTTAATGCAAATTGCAGAGGTTTGAGAGAGTAAAAAGGGTGTTCAAAGCCTTTTTAATGATGCTTTGGTGGAGAGAACTGGGATATAGCCCTGATAATTACTACAAAGCCACCCAGTCTATTCCAGATACAATAATAATTCCCACTTTAAGAACCTGACTGTCTGCTGCCCCTTTCATTGTCCCAGCGACTCTATACTGCTCTCCGTTTTCAAGGAGGGTCAGAGAATGTTGGCCTAACAAAATGACACCTGAAAACCCCAGGTACAATCCCAGTTAGAATTGATTATTCAAAAGTTATGAACCTCGTATTCCGTGCCATGAATGTCTGTGAGATAAAGAGACATGACTGTCATTTGCAGTAAGTTTTAGGCCAAATTTCCCCTGCTTGGTGGAATCAGTGGGCGCCTCTGTCCAGCTGTTGCTGACATCTGCCAGATCTTACAATGGCTGGATAGGTATGTTACCTATCAGCCAACCATGTCATATGTTATAGAATTCTGTCAGTCAATGGCACAGTTGATGACAACATGCAACCATTGGCTGATGCATGCAAGGTCTGAGCAGGGGAACACTACCAGTGAGTCCAAAACGCTGCTGAAACAGGGTGGTAACACTGTCATTAACCCATCAGTTAGCTACCTACCCAACCCAACCCCACAAGTAACAACAACAACAACAACAAAAAAAACACCTGTCATCATCAGGTTCAGTTTGTTTTTAAATAGCCTAATGTAACTTGACAATTAAAGAAATTTGATAGATGACTGCATTTATTATTTGTGCTTTGTCTTCAAGACAGTATCAACTTCACTCTTCTACCTGCTCACAGCACAATTCCATCTCTCTGACACACACTACAACGGTAGCTAAATGTCAATGTGATAGCTATTGTTTCTTTTACTTTTTGCATCAGCTTAAACAATTCTAACGTTAGCTAGATAGTGCTCTGTGCCATAGCATAGGCATTTCAAACTGGCTAGCTAGCCATAGCTAGATAGGTTATGACTAATGAAATTAGCTAGCTGGTTAACGGGTAATCGATTGTGATGACACGTTCAACTAAAAACATCTGAAATTAATAGCCATTGAAAGGTTTAGCTAAAGTAGTTAGCTAACTTGGCTAGCCGCTCTCGCTTAACACAGGGTGAGCTACCGAAGCCTTTGTGGCACCTGCTCTGCAACGCTAGCTACAAAGGAAGCTAGCTGGTTAACCAAGTGTATGCTAGCAAGCAAAGACAAAAGGGAAAAGCTACTGCTAACCTCAATTAGCAATAATTACTGAATGAACATGGTAGCTCGAATTGATTTAAAATGACAAAGCAAGTAACTACCTATATTTCGTATAATATTACTGAAAATGTGCGGTATCTTGACAGCCATCATACCAGGAAGTTGGCGATGGTCATTGAAACACACAAATCAGACACCTGCTCTGACTGTATCTAGCTAGTTGCTAACTAGCGTTAGCCAAAACAAACTAGCTAGCGTTAGCTGTCATTGCACGGCCGATGAGCCACAGCAAACTCGGATAGAATAGCTAACGTTAGCAAGCTAGCAACATAAAACATTTTTTGGCGTATAAACGTTATTTATTAGCTTGCTAGTTTAGCTACTTTCGCAAATAAGCACATTGCTTTCTAACTTACCTGGAAGGAAATAACATTAACGTTATCTCAGCTAGCTAACCATGTAATAAAGGAGAGCAGATATGAATTTGCTTATGACAAAAATAGCACGGTAGACATTTTATAAAGTATAATCATTTGGCGTGAATTAGAGAAACACATCCTGGTATAAATAGTAAGTATATTCAAACCTGGGCTGAGGACTGGTTGATGAGGATGAGGATGGTGTGGTGGTAATGATGGAACGAGAGGTTGTTGTTGTTGGTGGGTTACAGTCGCCAGGACTACGGTGACTATGGCGCTGCCTCACAGGGCAACAGTTGCTATAAAACTCACCAGGCGCAACCTAACATGAGTATTCTGTAGGAGGAGCTACAATGATTGCGTGTTGGATGGATGTGCTGCTGAGAAAATACAAATATGTTACAAGAAAACCAGCTTTAGTATTATAAGCGGTATTGCAATTAATTAAGGAGGATGTTATCATAAATATAGGGAATCATCAATTTACTCATCGGCTCTGCTGCAGAGCGTGGGACGTCTAGAAACATTGAGGTGGATAGGGGTGTACTGTTCATGTTTCATTTAATCTAATGTATAAAAAATGCGGATACAAATATTGTCATAGAATAGTTCATTATGCGCACATTACAACATGGAAAACAGTATTAATAATCGCATTAGTTCATTGAATCAAGTTGTTTTCCCAAAGCGGGACTACCGTGCACCACTGGGTGATAAAGAGTGGTTGAGATAACAAAGAAAGGAGGCAACCCGCTCCCACTCTCATTGTCGCACGCACACACACACACACACATCTGTGATTTTTAAGACAAACTAAGCTTGAAAAATACAGACAGATCATGTATATAAAAAAATATTGTGTTTTAGTGGTATACATCATCTCATTAAATTATTAGACTATTAGACAATGTCTATGTTATTGGGGGACATTTTATAGTTTCTGTCTAAATAATGGTCCCTCAATGCCTTTCAATACATAATTGCTTTATTCCATCCAACCAATAAAGGGCCTTTTTTTTGTTGTTGAGATTTTAGATTTTGTTTTTACTGGGGTTACTTCTGTAATATAAATTACTTTTTAATAATTAACAATTTCTATTGTTTAGGACCAAATTAAATATGTCAGGGTTTCATCATCTGTAAAGTGGCTGTTCCACTGGATGTCATAAGGTGAATGCACCAATTTGTAAGTCGCTCTGGATAAGAGCGTCTGCTAAATGACTTAAATGTAAAATGTAAATGTAAATCTACCTGTAACGGTCCTGACCTGTTTTATGTTGTTTTTTGTATGTGTTTAGGTCAGGGCATGTGTTTTGGGTGGGCAGTCTATGTTATCTGTTTCTATGTTGGTTTTGGTTGCCTGGTATGGCTCTTAATTAGAGGCAGGTGTTTTGCGTTCTCCTCTAATTAAGAGTCATATTTAGGTAGGGTGTTCTCACTGTTTGTTTGTGGGTGATTGTCTCTCGTGTCGTCGATGTATGTACCATACGGGACTGTTTGGTTGTTCGTGCGTTTTGATGTAGTCTGTTCCTGTCCGTGAGTTTACGTTTAGTGATGTAAGTTTATGTTCAGGTTTCGTCTACGTCGTTTTCTTGTTTTGTAAATTTGAAAGTGTTTTGTTTCGTGTTGCCATCGTGTTAAAATAAAAGATGGCTTATTTCCCAAATGCTGCGTTTTGGTCTGATGATCCTCCTCTCCTCTCCTCGTCCGAGGATGAGGAGAGAGACAGCCCTTACACTACCAATGCAACTAAATGTAATAAATGACAAGCTTTCTTTTTTCCTTACACATTTATGTATAACAGTAGATAGACATGCCTTCTTACAAAAACCTCAAATATTCTCTAGGCTCAATCATAATTTTTTAAAATTAAAAAACAACAATTCAAATCAGATTCCTCAACATATTCGCACAAAAATATATTTGATTTATCGAAGGACATTGTTTCATGAAATGAATACATATGCTACGAAGAACAACACACATATGAAAAAGAACAACACACACATGCCTTCAATGTGCTTCTTATGGAATTTACATAGAATAATTCCATAAAAGAAGGGACAATATTTTGATATAACTGTACAAATGCATTCAATTAATGTAAACATAAAAACATCCTCCAAATCTCAATATCATTGGCATCCACAGAACTGCAATTCTTTTTCAGTATACAATCTTTAGGAGGCACTTTCATTGTGGGCTTAGACTCTGAGATCTGATGATACTGACTTGAATGAAGACAGCATCTAAAGATGTCAGAATTATCATGACTTGCCATGATGAAAACAATGTTCATTGACTAATATCAGTTAATAAGTGATGTGGGCATGTTCATTTTGCCTATTTAATTAAAGCTACTAAATGTCCCCTCATGTCTACAGTTCTCACCCAAGATGGGCATCACACTCAGGTCAATGTCAAGGAACATGTAGCTGAAGAACAATATAGTTGTTGTACGAGTTGTATTACAGAGTATCTGTTTTAGAAAAGAGGTAGATTTGCTGACCCCTCAGTGTAGATACAGGACAGTTGGCTAGGGCAACGGTCCACTGCACTGACATGTAAATAAGCGTCCTCTGACATCACTGGCACTGGGTTAACAAGCAGATCCTGTGATGCACCCTGCAGGTCATATACTGTGGATGCAACAATAACACACAGTCATTATTATAAGATAGATGCAAATGAATGCATGTTGATCCGTAATGTACTGTATTGTCCTTTGTGTCTCTTTATTACCTGTGAGCCCAGACAGAGCTCTTTGGGAGATGTCTAGTCTTTTCTGAGTTGTGAATGTTGGAGAAAGGCTATCATCAAACTCTTGGATCTCCATCAGGTGACAGGAGTTCGTCTGCTTGGTGGATTTATGTGTACCATTATTGTATAATGGAGAGTACACCATCTGGATCTGACCACTAAAACCTGAGGAGGAAAAGAACAGGTACTTCTTGTTATTTTAATTTCCGAATAGATGAAGGGGGAGACTGTAGTATCTGTTTTCATTCTCTGATGTTTCCCTATTTTCATCTTCATTAATTTTTATTTCTTCAGAAGCACCTTGGCTTTATTTTAATTTAATTTATACATTTGATTTGAACAGGGACAATTTACAACAAAACATAAAAGTCTCAGAAGTGAGAAGTGATGCGTTGCACCAGAGCTAACAGCTCGTTTACATAATCTACGTCCCCGGGCAGGTGAACAATAAACATGAAAACATTATATACAAACAGGCAACCTACTGGGCACAGATGTCAATTCAACGTCTATTCCACGTTGGTTCAACAACACTTTATTTAAATGACGTGGAAACAATGCTGATTCAACAAATGTGTGCCCAGTAGGAACATACATACATAGACATATTAAAACCAGAGGTCATATCTTTCTCTAAACACGGTATAGATAAAAGTAATAATAGTAATAATACTTAGTTGAAGTTCTATGAACCATTACAATCACCATGGCATCTTATTGAAGAACTATTATTCATCTGATATATAAAAACAATAGAAATGGTGCACAGCGTGCTTGTGTGAACACCTTGTCAACATTAAGTGCTGCTGTCCAGTAGGAAAAAAGTGATATCTATTTTAAGCTATGATTGATAGTGAAGCTGCTTCTTCTTTCCTACGTAGAAGAACATCAGCCACCAGCTGCACAACTGATAGAAATAAGCCAAGATCAACCTACAGAATGTCAAACCACCCACACAATTCTTTAATAGACTTTTTCATAATAAAACAAACAATAACTCTCATTGCGGAGTAGAAATTTCCCGGAGGAATTGTACCATTGTTTTCTTTCCCCAGGCACATTTCCACAGTCAATAAGCGAAGCCCCTTTGTAGGTGCAGGTGTAATTCTATGTAGATCTCTGTGATGCATTATCGAATGTCACTTTTGACATGCCAATGAAGGATATCACCAACTTAGCACATTAACACCTAATAGATGCAGCGAACATATGAGATACCTGTAGTTAGTAGGTGTCATTTACCTGGGTGTTGGTCTATGTTTACTACAGGAGTGTGACTGGGATGATTCAGGGGTGTGCTGGTCTTTAGGGATAAGACCGCAGGATGGTGAGTGTGAGGACTGGAGGGGCCAGGCAGTTGGTGTTGGTGGGACCCGGGGTTGAGTTGGTGGGTGGACCTATCAACAAACCTGAAATGTTTCAAATATATGAGTGAATATCAGGCTGTTAAAATGAGACATACAGTCAGCTACAAAAGTATTGGGACAGTCACACATTTGTTATCGTTTTGGCTCTGTACTCCAGCTTTTGGATTGGAAATTATACAATGGTTATGAGGTTAAAGTGCATACTGCCAGCTTTAATTTGAAGGTATTTTCATCCATATTGGGAGAACCGTTTAGAAATTAAAGCACTTTTTGTACATGGTCTCCCCCTTTTATTGGACCAAAAGTATTGGGACAAATTCACTTATGTGTATTAAAGTAGTAACACGTTAAGCATTTGGTCCCATATTCATAGAACGCAATGACAATATCAAGCTTGTGACTAAAATAATTGGTTGGATGCATTTGCTATTTGTTTTGGTTGTGTTTCAGATTATTTTGTGCCCAATATAAATTAATGGTAAATAATGTATGGTGTCATTTTGGAGTCACTTTTGTTGTTAATAAGAATATAATATGTTTCTAATCACTTCTACATTAATGTGGATGTTTCCATGATTAGCCTATGGATAATCTTGAATGAATCGTGAATAATGATGAGTGAGACATACTCCCGCTAAATATCATACTCCCGCTAATCATGGCAACATACACATTAATGTAGAAGTGTTTAGAAACATATTCTATTCTTATTTAAAATAATTGTGACTCAAAAAAATATCCACAAATTATAGCTGACAGTCTGCAGTTTAACCTCATAGTCATTGTATCATTTCAAATCCAAAGTGCTGGAGTACAGAGCCAAAACAACGACAAATGTGTCACTGTCCCAATACTTTTGGAGCTCACTGTAATTTCATCTGCATACCTACTGCACAATATCATGATGCTGTTAACCCTACTCTCTGCCTCAAACCACTGAAAGTTATTTTAGTCAAAAGACACACAATATCATGATGCTGTTAACCCTACTCTCTGCCTCAAACCACTGAAAGTTCTTTTAGTCAAAAGACACACAATATCATGATGCTGTTAACCCTACTCTCTGCCTCAAACCACTGAAAGTTCTTTTAGTCAAAAGACACACAATATCATGATGATGTTAACCCTACTCTCTGCCTCAAACCACTGAAAGTTCTTTTAGTCAAAAGACAAACAATATCATGATGCTGTTAACCCTAATCTCTGCCTCAAACCACTGAAAGTTCTTATAGTCAAAAGACACACAATATCATGATGCTGTTAACCCTACTCTCTGCCTCAAACCACTGACAGTTCTTTTAGTCAAAAGACACACAATATCATGATGCTGTTAACCCTACTCTCTGCCTCAAACCACTGACAGTTCTTTTAGTCAAAAGACACACAATATCATGATGCTGTTAACCCTACTCTCTGCCTCAAACCACTGACAGTTCTTTTAGTCAAAAGACACACAATATCATGATGCTGTTAACCCTACTCTCTGCCTCAAACCACTGACAGTTCTTTTAGTCAAAAGACACACAATATCATGATGCTGTTAACCCTACTCTCTGCCTCAAACCACTGACAATTCTTTCAGTCAAAAGACACTGACAAGTAGACGTCTGTTTAAAAGAGGCAGCTACTTCGTAACTGAGGCATAGTAACATAGCACACTTGCCCGACATTAAATAACCAACTTGAACTAAGCACAGATAGAAGTTTCTTATTTAGCAGACGGTATTTGAGAGAAATCTTAATGACCTGTTTTTTTTTTGTTGTTGCCCAGACTGGAAAAATATATTTCCCCAAACTAAGCATCAGAAAGTAGGAGATAAGAAAATGCTTCAGAAGGCAAAACAATGAGTTGGTTGAATGCTTTTATTGTGTAGCTGTAAACCTTTTTCATTTTTCTTACTGGCACCAGTGTAATTAAAATAATTGAGGTGTTTACAATGCAATTGATTAAGGGAATAACGATGAACAGGCTGAATGAGTGAATAACGAAATCACATAAAGGCAGTGAAGAAAATGTCAACAGGGATTTTACAATCGATTTAACATCTAGAAAGGTAATAACAGCAATTCTCTTCCCACAGCCTCTGAATGGTATTTTTCAGATTTTATGATTCACTTATTGAATTCCTGAGCCACTCAAGTTGGTGCCTATAGCTTCCACTAATGCAGGCCCTTGAGACCAATGACCAACGCTTTCAATGGCTGATTGTGTACCCAGAATCATGTGGTGAATGCTGCGGCCTACCGCTGCTGCCAGGACAATCAGTGTCAGTGAGAAGCCATGAGCATCTGGCTGCCCAAAATGACAGAAAACCCTCCTTCTCACCGCCTTTGAAGTGCATGGACGAAGTTATGTTTTTTTGTGAGCTGAACAGGCAACAGTGTTGCTGGCCATTCCCAACCTGTAAAACCTCTTATCAACAGCTCTCTTCACAGCTGAGATGCAGCGTGCCACAAAAAGCCTATTGGAGTCTTTCACAATGGGAGAAAATTGTGCTTTATTTTAATCAGATTATTCTAACTATGAGCCTACTGCCATAAATCCATGACAACCGATGTTTAAGTACTTATTTGTTGCAGATGAGAAAAAAATAGAGAAAAGGGGAGAGGCATTTGAATCAGTCATGGCTACAGGGACTGTGCCAATGGGAACTCAAAATGAATAGAAAATAGCCAGTCGCTTGCCCAACAGATGCAACTGGGCCTGCAGGTTCTCTTCACAGAAAGTAGATGTGAACACGTTTAAAAAACCTAACCACATTAACGGGATGGATGAGAAATATAACCATCTATTCACCATTGTCTGACACATTGTCAGAGAGTCAGACATTATGCAACCAGTGATGCCATTAAAACACATATCTGCCCATCAATGTCTTAGACACACTGAGACAGAAAAAAAGTATCTGCCAGGAGCCATCAATTGAGTATGTTGGAGGGACTGTAGATTTCAACAGGACTAGGTAAGGTCTGTCACTGTGTAAAGATATAATTGTCCCCTGCAGAATACCAAGAACGCTGTTAATCGGTAACCCAGTAGGGTAAAGAGCAATGATGTATATACACCCTGGATTGCTGAAGCTATGTATTGGTCAGTGAGGCTTTGAAGCCACCGGTCGGACATATTGGCACTCCCCTTGAGGAGCAGTAGAATTAATAGAATTCTACAGTATTTAAATTAAATGTTTCAAAGACTAAATTATACACTACATGACCAAAAGTATGTGAACACCTGCTCGTCGAACATCTCATTCCAAAATCATGGGCATTAATATGGAGTTCCCCCCCTTTGCTGCTATAACAGCCTCCACTCTTCTGGGAAGACTTTTCACTAGATGTTGGAACATTGCTGCAGGGACTTGCTTCCATTCAGCCACAAGAGCATTAGTGAGGTTGGGTACTGATGTTGGACGATTAGGTCTGAATTGCAGTCGGGCTTTCCAATTTATACCAAAGGTGTTTGATGGGGTTGAAGTCAGGGCTCTGTGCAGGCCAGTCAAGTTCTTCGAACACCGACAAACCATTTCTGTATGGGTCTCACTTTTTGCACGGGGGCATTGTCATGCTAAAACAGGAAAGGGCCTTCCCCAAACTGTTGCCACAAAGTTGGAAGCACAGAATCATCTAGAATGTCATTGTATGCTGTAGCGTTAAGATTTCCCTTCACTGGAACTAAGGGGCCTAGCCCAAACCATGAAAAACCCCCCCAGACCATTTTTCCTCCTCCACCAAAGTTTACAGTTTGCACTATGCATTGGGGTAGGTAGCATTCTCCTGGCATCCGCAAAACCCAGATTCGTCCGTCAGACTGCCAGATGGTGAAGCGTGATTCATCACTGCAGAGAACATGTTTCCACTGCTCCAGAGTCCAATGGCGGCAAGCTAAACACCACTCTAGCCGATGCTTGGCATTGGGCATGGTAGTCTTAGGCTTATGTGCGGCTGCTCGGCCATGGAAAGCCATTTCATGAAGCTCCTGACGAACAGTTCTTTGCTGACATTGCTTTCAGAGGCAGTTTGGAACTCGGTAATGAGTGTTGCAATCGAGGACAGATGATTTTTACGCGCTACACATTTCAGCACTAGGCAGTCCTGCTCTGTGAGCTTATGTGGCCTACCACTTCGCGGCTGAGCTGTTGTTGCTCATAGAGGTTTTCACTTCACAATAACAGCACTTACAGTTGTCCGGGGCAGCTCTAGCAACAGACATTTTGCGAACTGACTTGTTGGAAAGGTGGCATCCTATGATGGTGCCATGTTGAAAGTCACTGAGCTCTTCAGTAAGGCCATTCTACTGCCATTGTTTGTCTATGGAGATTGCATGACTTCGTGCTCAATTTTACACACCTGTCAGCGACGGGTGTGGCTGAAATAGCCGAATCCACTAATTTAAAAGGGTGTCCACATACCTTTGTATATATAGTACATTTATTTAAGTATTTTGTTGTTGTAGTGAGGACAGTTACAAAACTTTCCAAAAAATGATACTTTAAGGAAAATGTTTTAATATATGATTTTTATCTTTATGTTTATCTTACATAATATAATTTAAAAGTATGCATTAAGGTGTCTGTAATAGAATAAACGTGGCAAAAACAAATTTTGACATTAATAAATGCATTTCTATAGCTCCCAAAATGTTTTTTTTACACCGGCGATGGTGCCAAGATAGAGCTGCGAGGGCTTCAAAACAGCGCCCACTGTCAGTCATCTAGTGTATATATTAGAAACTACTTGTTTGATAGTACTGCACTGTTGGAGCCAGAAGCACAAGTATTTCGCTACACACGCAATAACATCAACTAAACATGTGCATGTGACCAATAACATTTGATTTGATTTAATAAATCCTTGGGAGTGAGACTGAAAGACAGTTCTTAAGGCAATGACTTCAGAACATTCATTAGCCAGCACTTGTCATAACTGTGAAACACATGAAATGTAAGTTCTTCAAACTTTACACAAGACCTGGAAAAATGACTGAATTCTCAGTCTTAAGGAAGGAACATTGAATGCAATTATAAACATCCTTGCATGACTCCTACTCCTATATGTTTATTACAGTGGAGGCTGTTGGGGGGAGAACGGGTCATAATAACGGCTGGAATGGAGTAAATGGAATGGTATCAAAAACATGGTTTTCATGTGTTTGATACCATTCCATTCACTCCGTTCCATCCATTAAACTCCATTCCAGTTATTATTATGAGCCGTCCTCCCCTCAGCATCATCCACTGGTTTATTATAAATTGATTATTGCATTTATGTTGAGAATACTTCATTACAGCGATATAAATATGTGACTAAATATGACTATGATGAATGGTTTAAACAGTATTCACTTTTCTAGTTCAAGACTGTCTCTTACACTTTTTTACATTTAAAACAGAATTACAGTATATTAGGCACAAATAGTTTTAATATGAAAATGGTCTCACCATCAATGTCTTAGAAAATTATTTCCACATAACCACAACGGCAACACATACTAAGTGACAGAAGTCAGGGAAGTTTAGCCAGGTCCAGGTTGTGACAGCTGCCTATGAATTGTCATAATCTAACCATAGGAAAAACACCATTGTACGAATAATAATTGTTTATCCTAAATGCAAAAGTTCCCTCCCCATATAAATGTAAAACCGGCAACGACAATAAACAAACTCTAGAATTGCCTCACAGCTGAAAAAACGTATGTGGTGAACTCAAATAGATTAGTTAAATAAAGGTTAAATAAAGGTTAAATAAAAAAATAAATAGACTAGAAGACTAATAATAATCTTTCTGCTGTGTGGCTGTATACCTATAACTGTCCTGCTGGGGGCGCAGCAGAGCCAGGTGTGAGCTGTTTGAGGAGGGTTGGCCCTGTGGAACAGCTGGAGGAAAAGGGATGGATAGAGACACACAGTGGCTAGACTGCCCACTGGTCAGCAGATCTATCAAACACAGACAACAAAGGAGAGATATGAATACACCGAACAATCCTACACACAGCATAAGCCTCTAACTCAGACTCAAACTAAGGAGTATAAGAACATACACTTCATGACCAAAAGTATGTGGACACCTGCTCGTCGAACATCTCATTCCAAAATCATGGGCATTAATATGGAGTTGGTTCCTCCTTTGCCGCTGTAACAGCCTCTACTCTTCTGGGAAGGCTTTCCCCTAGATGTTGGAACATTGCTGCGGGGACTTGCTTCCATTCAGCCACAAGAGCATTAGTGAGGTCGGACACTGACGTTGGGTGATTAGGCCTGGATCGCAGTTGCCGTTCCAATTCATCCAAAAGGTGTTTGATCGGGTTGAGGTCAGGGCTCTATGCAAGCCAGTCAAGTTCTTCCACACTGATCTCAATAAAACATTTCTGTATGGACCTCACTTTGTGCACGGGGGCATTGTCATGCTGAAACAGGAAAGGGCCTTCCCAAAACTATTGAAAAACAGCCCCAGACCATTATTTCTCCTTCACCAAACGTTACAGTTACATCCGCCAAATCCAGGTTTGTCCGCCGGACTGCCAGATGGTGAAGCGTGATTCATCACTCCAGAGAATGTGTTTCTACTGCTCCAGAGTCCAATGGAGGCGAGCTTTACACCACTCCGTTTGACGCTTGGCATTGTGCATGGTGATCTTAGGCTTGTGTGTGGCTGCTTGGCAATGGAAACTCATTTCATGACGCTCCCGACGAACAGTTCTTCTTTGGAACTCGTAGTGAGTGTTGCAACCGAGGACAGACAATTTATACAGGCTACTCGCTTCAGCACTCTATGGTTCTGTTCTGTGAGATTGTGTGGCCTACCACTTTGCAGCTGAGTAGTTGTTGACCTAAACTTTCCACTTCACAAACAGCATTTCCAGTTGACCCGGGGCTGCTCTAGCAGGGCAGAAATTAGACGAACTGACTTGTTGAAAAGGTGGCATCCTATGATGGTGCCACGTTGAACGTCACTGAGCTCTTCAGTAAGGCCATTCTATTGCCAATGTTTGTCTATTGAGATTGCATGGCTGTGTGCTCAATTTTATACAGCTGAGCTGTCAACAACGGGTGTGGCTGAAATAGCCGAATCCACTAATTTGAAGGGGTGTCCACATACTTCTGTATATACAGTGTATGAAACCATGGCTTTCATTCTAGTAAGGCTATATTTGCCAGAACTACTGTACTAAAGGCACTGTCAATGCATGTAAAAAATGCGTACCTGTGTAGAGATCTAGGGAAGGTATTGGTGATTGGCCCAGCTTGCTGTTAATCATGTCCAGAGGAGAGAGGCTGGGTAGCAGGGGTTGGATGGTTAGACAGTCCGTTAATGTCTCTTGGCTCATGTCAATTGATGACCTCAGCTTTAGACCAATCACATGGAAACAGATGTACAGAGATCAGCATAAATGCAAGCAGAGAATAAAGTAACTTGCTAATGAAAGAAGCTGTGAATGTGGGAGCGCGCATTTGTAAACTTTACTTTTTTGTTGTACAGTATCTATGGTTACATAACCTTAACTCGAATATAGAGTTAATGAGCATGTCACACCCTGTCCTTAGTATTCTTTGTTTTCATTATTATTTTTAGGTAGGTCAGGGTGTGACATGGGGAATGTTTGTGTTTTGTCGTTTTGGGTGGTTATATGGTAAAGGGGGTGTTGGGTGTAGTGTATGAGTTTGTGTTGAGTGAATGTTTCTAGGTATGTCTATGGTTGAGTGAATGTGTCTAGGTATGTCTATGGTTGCCTGAGTGGTTCTCAATCAGAGACAGATGTCTTTCATTTGTCTCTGATTGGGAGCCATATTTAAGGCAGCCATGGGCATCATGCATTTGTGGTTAATTGTCTATGTGTAGTGTTTGTGTCAGCACTATTTGTCTGTTTAGCTTCACGGTCGTCAGTTTTGTTATTTTGTTTAGTTCGTTTATAGTTGTTCATTTCTTGTTTGTTTCTCTCTTCTTAAAATAAAGAAGATGTATTTTGCACACGCTGCGCCTTGGTCCAATCTCTCACAGCAAGACGATCGTGACAGAGCATGATTTTTATCAACAGGAACTTTAATAGTCTGAATATTACAACGCAGCAAAGAAAATCAACTAACTAGTGAAGATGTATACAATATTATGTGTCGGCATAGTGTACTGTACGAGTGGATGTGTTTGTGATACAACAGAAGTGTCCCCATTACGTACAGTAAGTGGGGAAACTAAGAGGCAGTGAGAGAGAGAGTGAGAGTGTCTAAAGAGACATTGAGACTGCAGTCACACTTTGACAGCAAAGCGTGATGAAGCTGATTATCAGGTATAACTGTTAAGAGCAGAGTCCAGGCAGCTCCATACTGACCTTTTTCCTAAACTGCCTCTCTTTGGATGAATGGGATTTGATGTGCTTGCGCAGGGAGCTGGGGTCAGTGTAGCGCTTTACACAACCAGGGATCTGACACGCGTACGGCTTCTGCACAAACACACAGACACAAAATGTAAATTATGTCACAAAACCAACAACTTTCGGCTTTCGATGTGTGTTTTCAAATCAAATCAAATGTTATTTGTCACATGCGCCGAATACAACAGGTGTAGACCTTACAGTGAAATGCTGATTTATAAGCCCTTAAACACCAATGCAGTTTTAAGAAAAATAAGTGTTAAGTAAAAAATAGATAAGTAAAATATATAAAATAACAAATAATTAAATGCAGCAGTAAAATAACAGTAGCAAGGCTATATAAAGGGGGTACCGGTACAGAGTCAATGTGCGGTGGCACTGGTTAGTCAAGGTAATTGAGGTAATATGTATACTACCGTTCAAAAGTTTTGGGTCACTTGGAAATGTCCTTGTTTTTGAAAGAAAAGCATAGTTTTTGTCCATTAAAATAACATCAAATTGATCAGAATTACAGTGTAGACATTTTTAATGTTGTAAATGACTATTGTAGCTGGAAACAGCTGAATTCTTTATGGAATATCTACATAGGTGTACAGAGGCCCATTATCAGCAACCATCACTCCTGTGTTCCAATGGCACTTTGTGTTAGCTAATCCAAGTTTATCAATTTAAAAGGCTAATTGATCATTAGAAAACCCTTTTGCAATTATGTTAGCACAGCTGAAAACTGTTGTTCTGATTAAAGAAGCAATAAAACTGGCCTTCTACAGACTAGTTGAGTATCTGGAGCATCAGCAACTTCCTTCACAGAACAGTGCATTCTGGCTCTAACCAGAATAGAAAGAGGAATGGGAGGCCCCGGTGCACAACTGAGCTGTAGTACACAGCTAGTACGAAATATTCAGTTTCTTGGCAATCTTTCGCATGGAATAGCCTTAATTTCTTAGAACAAGAATAGACTGACGAGTTTCAGAAGAAAGTTCTGTTGCTGGAAATTTTGAGCCTGTAATCAAACCCACAAATGCTGATGCTCCAGATACTCAACTAGTCTAAAGTTTTATTGCTTCTTTAGTTAGCACAACAGTTTCAGCTGTGCTAACATAATTGCAAAAGGGTTTTCTAATGATCAATTAGTCTTTTAAAATTATAAACTTGGATTAGCACAGCACCCCCACAACATGATGCTGCCAACATCGTGCTTCACGGTTGGGATGGTGTTCTTTGGCTTGCAAGCCTCCCCCTTTTTCCTCCAAACAGTTCTATTTTTGTTTCATCAGACCAGAGGGCATTTTTCCAAAAAGTACGATCTTTGTCCCCATATGCAAACCGTAGTATGGCTTTTTTAGGGCGGTTTTGGAGCAGTGGTTTCTTCCTTGCTGGACGGCCTTTCAGGTTATGTCGATATAGGACTCGTTTAACTGTGGATATAGATACTTTTGTACCTGTTTCCTCCAGCATCTTCACAAGGTCCTTTGCTGTTGTTCTGGGATTGATTTGCACTTTTCGCACCAGAGGAAGTTCATCTCTAGGAGACAGAACGCGTCTCCTTCCTGAGCGGTATGACGGCTGCATGGTCGCATGGTGTTTATACTTGTGTACTATTGTTTGTACAGATGAACGTGGTACCTTCAGGCATTTGGAAATTGCTCTCAAGGATGAGCCAGACTTGTGGAGGTCTACAATATTTTTTCAGAGGTCTGGCTGATTTCTTTTGATTTTCCCATGATGCCAAGCAAAGAGGCACTGAGTTTGAAGGTAGGCCTTGCAATACATCCACAGGTACACTTCCAATTGACTCAAATCCATTAGCCTGTCAGAAGCTTTTAAAGCCATGACATAATTTTCTGGAAATTTCCAAGCTGTTTAAAGGCACAGTCAACTTAGTGTTTGTAAACTTCTGAACCACTGGAATTGTGATACAGTGAATTATAAGTGAAATAATCTGTCTGTAAACAATTGTTGGAAAAAGTACTTGTGTCATGCACAAAGTAGATGTCCTAACCGACTTTCCAAAACGATAGTTTGTTAACAAGAAATTTGTGGAGTGGTTGAAAAACGAGTTTTAATGACTCCAACCAAAGTGTATGTAAACTTCAACTGTATATAGTTTTATTTAACAAGGCAAGTCAGTTAAGAACAAATTCTTATTTACAATGACGGCCTATCCCAGCCAACCTTGGTTCAATTATGTGCAGTCCTATGGGACTCCCAATCACAGCCAGATGTGACTCAGCCTGGATTCGAACCAGGGACTGTAAAGACTCCTCTTGCACTGAGCTGCAGTGCCTTAGACCGCTGCACCACTCAGGAGCCTTGCAGTTGGAGGCCGAACAGTTGCCATACCAGCCAGTGATACAACCAGTCAGGATGCTCTTGATTGTGCAGCTGTAGAACTTTTTAAAGTTCTGAGTACCCATGACAAGTCTTTTCAGTCCCCTGAGGGGAAATAGGTGTTTGTCGTGCCCTCTTCATGACTGTCTTGGTGTGTTTAGACCATGATAGTTTGTTGGTGATGTGGACACCAAGGAACTTGAAGCTCTCAACCTGCTCCACTACAGCCACGTCAATGAGAATCGGGGTGCTCGTTCTTCCTTTTCCTGTAGTCCACAATCATCTCCTTTGTTTTGATCACGTTGAGGGAGTGGTTGTTATCCTGGCACCACACGGCCAGGTCTCTGACCTCCTCCCTATAGGCTGTCTCATCGTTGTTGGTGATCAGGTCTACCACTGTTGTGTCATCGGCAAACTTAATGATGGTGTTGGAGTCGTGCCTGGCCATGTAGTCATGAGTGAACAGGGAGTACAGGAGGGGACTGAGCACACACCCCTGGGGGCCCCCGTGTTGAGGATCAGAGTGGCGGATGTGTTGTTACCTACCCTTACCACCTGGGAGCAGCCCGTTAGAAATTCCAGGATCCAGTTGCAGAGGGAGGCATTTAGACCCAGGGTCCTTAGCTTAGTGATGAGCTTTGAGGGCACTATGGTGTTAAACCCTGAGCTGTAGTCAATGAATAGAATTCTCACATAGTTGTCCCTTTTGTCAAGGTGGGAAAGAGCAGTGTGGAGTGCAATAGAGATTGCATCATCTGTGGATCTGTTGGGGCGGTATGCAAATTGGAGTGGGTCTAGGGTTTCTGGGATAATGGTGTTGATGTGAGCCATGACCAGCCTTTCAAAGCACTTCATGGCTACAGATGTGAGTGCTACAGGTCGGTAGTCATTTAGGCAGTTTACCTTAGTGCTCTTGGGCACACGGACTATGGTGGTCTGCTTGAAACATGTTGGTATTACAGACTCAGTCAGGGACAGGTCGAAAATGTCAGTGAAGACACTTGCCAGTTGGTCCGTGCATGCTTCGAGTACACGTCCTGGTAATCCGTCTGGGAATGTTGACCTGTTTAAAGGTCTTACTCACATCGGCTACGGAGAGCGAAATCACACAATGTTTGATGGTTTGTCTGAGGGCATAGCGGTATTTCTTATAAGCTTCCGGGTTAGAGTCCCGATCCCTGAAAGCGGCAGCTCTACCCTTTAGCTCAGTGCGGAAGTTGCCTGTAATCCGTGGCTTCTGGTTGGGGTATGTACGTACGGTCACTGTGAGGACGACATCATCGATGCACTTATTAATGAACACTGGAACATATTCCAGTCTGTGCTAGCAAAACAGTCCTGTAGCTTAGCATCTGCGTCTTCTGACCACTTCTTTATTGACCGAGTCACTGGTGCTTCCTGCTTCAGTTTTATTTGTAAGCAGGAGGATAGAATTATGGTCGGATGTGCCAAATGTAGGGCGAGGGAGAGCTTTGTACGCGTCTCTGTGTGTGGAGTAAAGGTGGTCTGGAGTTTTTTCCCCTTCTGTTTGCACATTTAACATGCTGGTAGAAATGAGGTAAAATGGATTTAAGTCTGGATGAGCGTTTTCCTGTTTGCTTATGGCCGTATATAGCTCATTGAGTGCGGTCTTAGTGCCAGCATCGGTTTGTGGTGGTAAACAGACAGCTACGAAGAATATAGATGAAAACTCTCTTGGTAAATAGTGTGGTCTATAGCTTATCATGAGATCTACCTCAGGTGAGCAAAACCTTGAGGCTTCCTTACTATTAGATTTTGTGCACCAGCTGTTGTTTACAAATATACACAGACCGCCACCACTTGTCTTACCGGAGGCGGCTGTTCTATCTTGCCGATGCAGCGTAAACCCTCCAGCTGTATGTTATTCATGCCGTCGTTCAGCCACAACTCTGTGAAACATAAGATATTACAGTTTTTAATGTCCCGTTGGTTGGATATACGTGGTCGTAGTTCATCTATTTTGTTATCCAATGATTGTACGTTGGCTGATAGGACTGGTGGTAAAGGCAGATTACCCTCTCGCCGTCGGATCCTTACAAGGCAACCCGACCTACGTCCCCGATATCTCTGTCTCTTTCTCCTGCGAATGACGGGGATGAAGGCCTTGTCGGGGGTCTGAAGTATGTCCTTCACGTCCGACTCATTAAAGAAAAACTCTTCTTCCAGTACGAGGTGAGTAATCGCTGTCCTGATATCTAGAAGCTCTTTTCGGTCATAAGAGATGGTGGTAGAAACATTATGTCCAAAGTAAATTGCGAAAAAACACACACAATAACATAATTGGTTAGGAGACCGTAAAACGGCAGCCATCTCCTCCGGCGCCATTGTCACACCATATGTGTGTCTGTCTGAGTTATGCCACTCAACTCACCGTGTCCAGGTGTGTGCGCTGATGCTTGGCTCTGTCGCTGGAGTTGCTGAAGGCTTTGTGGCAGCCGGGGTGCTGGCATATATAAGGCTTCTCTCCAGTGTGGCTGCGCAGGTGGATCTTCATGTTCTCCAGCCGAGAGAAAGCCTTCTGACAGCCCTCAAACTGCAACCACACACATAGGGCACAGGGATAGAAGTGATAGTGTACAATTAGTATACCTATCATGAACCTATACTGTACATCTTGGGCCACAAATCAATGGTCCAGGCTATCTGGGATACTTGGGACGTCCCAACTCTGACAATACCCCATTGAAACGTACATTTAAAATGGTTAGGGTTAGGTTATGGTTAGGGTAGGGGTTAAGGTTAGGGTACGGACAACCCAAGGATTCCAGATAGCACTAACCACAAAACAATATCCGGGAAAAAATAACACTGACAAACACTATATAAGAGGTGAGGTTGTCAATGTAACCAGCAGGGTTCAGTATCTGTGTGTAAACAGACCTCAATGTCTGTAAAAACGATCTTGTCTCTAGGGTCTCGTAGGAGCTAAATGACAGAGTAACTCATTGTAGAAAAATGCTACCACTAACTGGTAGAAGGGCTAAGGTAGAAGAGAGGTTTGTTCCTTGCCAAAATAACTTGCTCCCTGCCCAGGTCTACTGCACTCGCTGTCACAAGCTATGAGATTCAGGAGTAGTGGATGGAGGTTAATTAAAGTCAGCAGAACTGAACAGCTCTCCTTTGTGCAGTACTACCCACCTCATTGCAATGACTTCACCCTCAAAACATCACAGTTTCTTACTGTAAGCCAAGCCTAGCACTTTGCTCTCTGCGGTCATGGTGTTTGGAATGTTCTTACTTCAGCATCAGAGTAAAGTCATGGGACCGTGACCCATTTTATTATTGTTCCTCCAGGACTGGATTCCTTGCATAGCTATACCTCTCCCTCAGTCTAAACTGACTAAATACAGTTCCTTTTATATTTGACTCATCGCATTCGTATGGGACATATTTCCCATTCCTTTAATTAATGTAATAACATAGCACTAACTTCAAACTCTATTTATCTTCTGAACTCTATCTGAATCAACATTGCTGGTATCTTCTTGCAGGACAGTATCTTGATGAAATTCACATATCTAATGTACAGTACAGGCAAAACACATACCTAACTCCAGAGACACAACACTCGCAAATGTTCTCTCTCGAAGTTGGAAAACAGCAGGCACGAACATACACCCTGCAGAGCAAAACCACAACCACCAGCAGAGTACTGTCATTATGCCAAAACTCAATTCCAGTAAAGCCATTATGACTCCTTCTGATGGGAACCATATGTTCTTAATGTCAAAGGAATGGAGTAAAGGATATATTTTATAAGCCTTAAGTAACTCAAGAGGAATCGAGGGATGCGGATATGCCTGAGAATTCTATTAGTGCTCAACCGTCTATTAGGGATAGAAAATTGATTCTGCATGACTGTATCATAGTAAATGTGTGAATTTGGGGGTATTTTCAACAGCATTTTAATGCTTACAGATGGAGTCTCCCATGCAACGATGACGATCTCTCTCCTTGTGGGTGTTTACCATGCCCTGCATGTCTGGGGACATGACCTAACAGCCATTGTGTATTACTGAAAGTGGAGAAAGCCACCAGTCTTAGTCTTACACAAGTCTTCTTCACACACAGCAGGATATTCTGTCCAAATGTTGTCTAATACAGTGGCATCCTAGGAAAGTACCCCATGACCAGACACTCAAAACAACAGTGTAGAAAAAGGGATCAGCATGGGACCATTCAGACCGGCTAGCATAAGAAAAACACAGGCCACGGAGAATGAGCAGGATAAATAGTCATTCAACCTGGGGATGGGAAAAGAACTAAGAACTAGCATCACACAAATATATTGCCAGGAGCCCAGCGGTGCCCCCCCCCCCCCCCCCCCACACACACACTCTAATAAAGCTAATAGTCCCCTTTTAGCTGCTTTGAGAGACAGAGGGTCTGAATAGATAGCAACATGGCTCCTTAGTGGACCTAAATGCCACAGCCAGCCTCCTGACAGGTCCTGGCAGCCTCCCATGCCCCGGGGAACAATGACCCGCCCACATCGTGCCAGCAGAGTCAGTCTAGTGCCTACAGTTGTGCCTTAGCCTCTCTCCACTCTCTGACATCTCCAATCTCTCTTCTCCACTCTCTTGACATATCACCTCTCACATCTCCACCCTCTCACATCTCCACTCTCTCTTACATCTCCACTCTCTTGACATATCACCTCTCACATCTCCACTCTCTCTTCTCTCTCACATCTCCACTCTCTCACATCTCTACTCTCACATCTCCACTCTCTCACATCTCCATTCTCTCACATCTCAACTCTCTCTCTTCTCCTCACTTACTTCTTCTCGCTGTTCTCTATCACATCTCACATCTTCACATGGCGTTTTTCTTACTCTTTTCTACAGCTCAACTCCCATTCCTATCCACTTCAGACTGTCATGTCTCACTTCACTCTCACATATCCTCTCCTCATTCTCAGTCAAATGATCCTCTTGTCTGCTATCATCTTCTTTAAATGTAAAAGGTTAATGCATGATATTTTTAGGTCTTAAAAGTAACTGTCCAGTGAAAATCTCACTTTTAAAAGTTAATAATCTGTTAACTCATACCCAAATAATGTTGACCCATCCTAAGTATTTGTGGCCAAAGCATGAATTAGGGAAAACACTCAAAACACCCAACCTCAAATGTGTATCTCAAACAGACCGTTTAAAAAATCCTTTCTATTTCCACATAGAACACAATGTCATGATGGCTCATTGGCTGAGATGGCCTATCAGTGGTCTACCCATGTAAATATTTTTACTGAATGGTCTACACCCACACCATTCAAACACAGAAAATCTTATTTTTTTTTACACTCAATTGCAATTTTTGGGAAGAAAAACTATTTCACACATATTGTAATTAATTTGAGGTCATATTTCATAGAACTTCGGAAACACTTCACAGTTACTTTAAAACAAGAGCTAAAAACAGTTACAGAAACTTGAGAAGAAGCTGGGTTGTTAAAATACTTTGAAGTCTGAATCGTTTTTTTGGTGCCAAGTTATTTCCCTCCTTGCGGTTGTAGAGATGCCGCTAAAAATCTTGGCAAACCAGAAATCTCACCAGGCCTGCATTCTGTGGTGGTGTGGGCAGGACTAGAATTTCAAGCTGTCCATTGTAAGGAACTAAGTGAATTAACACAGAACTACTGGAGTTTCAGTCTGAATGTCTTCTTTCAACTTAACAACTGATATGCTTAACTGCACACTGTGATTACACAAGTGAACCTATTACTCATTTGAACCTGGTGCAGAATAGAACACCCAACACTAAGAAAATGTACAATCAGATTTTTTACAGTATGAAAGGGAAATGGCATATGAATGAAGGCTTTAACTCCAGGGTAAGTCAAAATATACAGCAGTCAACATATCGAGAGCTTGGAATGATAACCCACTGGGAACACACTAGTTGAATCAATATTGTTTCCACATAATTTCGATGAAATTACATTAAACCAACGTGGAATAGACGTTGAATTGATATCTGTGCCCAGTTGGAAGGGTTCATCTGCATTTTTGCCAAAACTGAGTTATTGACACAGACTTGTTCCTTACAATGTTCTCTACCTATATAATATTCTAAATACCCCAATTCATGTTGTTAAGTTAAAAATAATACAAGAATTGGGGTAGATTTATAGGACTACTGTTCAACCTCTACTGTACACTTTTCTCACTTTCCAATATTTCAGGGACTGAACAATTGAATATGGAAACTTTCAGGATAAATCAAATCACTGTATTTTTGATTCACCAATATTATATTTGGTGCGTAAAGGCTCTCTAAACCTGTTTTTTAATCATTTATGAATACATTTCTAAACTTAAATAATATACCAGATCAAAGTTGGTTTAAATCTACCAAATGGTACTGAAAAGATGAATATCTGTATTTTTAGATGGCTATCTTTCAGTGAGTCTGTTGCGAAAATTCTAATCAAAGGTAAACCAAATTTAAAGGGGTGGCTTTAGATAAATATACTGAAAACCCTATTGAACGAAAACTCCACAAGAAAATCTATTGGCCAGCAAGTGGGAGGGTTTTCAGCGGTTGAACTACCATACCTGCAAAGCCCGTTATGCACCTACATAAGGTAAGTCTGAATACCAACTACAGAGAAGTGCGTAAGAAAGACCTGCTTATTCATTCCTGATTCAGAGACTCCTCCAACTTGGATTTCAGGAAAACCAGGGAATTTATTGAAAGTTCCCGGAATTTTGCAACCCTATTCCTGTCCATCATTCCCCACAATAAGCCAGAGTGTAAATCTTGAACAATTGGCTGGCATGGCATATAAGACCTGGTTCTCTCTCTCTGTGAGAGGCTCTGTTGTCTAAGTCTGGATCCTGTCAGGATCCTGACTTTGATTGCTTAGACTGTTTTTGTTCAGTAAGTCTGGGTTTTCTGATTGTTTCTGTCAATAATGGACTGACCATGTTCTACTTCTTTTCAGTAGGACTTTTTTTATCTTATGCTGCTGAGTCATACCTGGGATGATGGGATGGTGTACAATGGATACAGATGTATGATCTTAATTTGAGCCAGTTTGCTACAGTAGGACAATAATCCTGAAGCAACAGGAAATGTGAATTATTATGTGGATTATAGTTAATGGACATTTTTGTATGGGTTGATACATTTTTCGTAAGCTTTTTTAAACCTCAAATACATTGAAAGTTCACCAGCAACAGGGTGATAAATGTAAGATTCTACCCGTAATAACACACGGTTATAGAAACAGTATTCCACTTTTCATGTAGTCTAATTTTGGCTTGCCTAACCACTGATCAAGCAACATTATGGACTAAATGTTCAAATCCTGTTGCTGCAGGATTCTTTTTTTGCGACAATACGGGTCAAATGAAGATCCTACATCTGTACGTACAAAATGGCACTCTATTCACTAAATAGGGAATAAGGCGCCATTTCTGACACACCCAATGTCTATTCTGTTTTTGGGTAGGGGGTCAGATTACACGGTACACAGACCCAACCGACTACAGCTGCAGCCTCCATAGCAACGGGACTGGTTAGCACTAATATATGAGTGTTTGGAGCGAAAGGTCGACCACAGGTATGCATCCAGTTAATAATTGACTAACCAAGAAGCGGCGAAACAAGGAATGAGAATTATTGGTCTATTCCTTATCTGAACCTCAAGTATGTTCCCAGTGGGATTGAGAGTGTGGGGTATCTCTACAATCGTCCAGACTGTGATCTTGAGTATGAGTGTGATGTTCTCTCCTTGGAAACCTAGTTAACTCTACTCATCCAGCTCGATGATCCTAAAACAGAGCCCAAGCTCATTACTGCAACTAATGTGCATAGATGTTTTGCCGCTATGGCTCCTGAAGTATACCTTTAACTGCATTCAAACACAGTAGAACTAGGACGATTAACTGAAAATTAACGACACCGACGAAACCAATCACTTATCGCAGGCATTTTGCTGATATCGTTCAATGCAATAAGTAGCCTGTACTAGAGAAATGTAAATATGTTTGAAATAAGTTTGCTAATATGGGTGATTGTACTAGGAGAATTGATGGCAACAACCATAAAACTAGTCGTAGTAGTTTAAAGGATAATACATATTAATGTTGTAAATGTATTGTTATATCATTATCGCATCAAGTCAGGTAATTTAGGGCAAAATATGGATTTTAGTCCATATCACCCACCTCTAATATACAGTGCAGTACAACTCATCTGTCAACAGACAGAAAACAAACATCAAAAGAGACTAGTGAGACTAGTGAAGAGAACCAAAACGTGGCCTTCTTTAGCAGCACATCTAAGAGAACCACCAGCAGCAGCACTAGGCCTGGGAGCACCTATCTCGGGGGATCCAGCCAATCCTCTCATCAGAACCAGGTCCAAGGATACATGGCTTTCAGATTAACTCCATTCAACTGTCTCTCTGCTTGGCCATATAACCAGACCGATCAGAACCGGGCCAGGGGGCATCACCTTCACAGAACCCCAGCCAAGTCTGTACCTGACTTGGCACTAATAAGTCTTATTGGCTACTGACAGGCTTGGTAGAGCAAGAGAGGGAGAGAGAGAGAGGGGGGGGGGGGGGGTGGTAGACGGGGAGGGAGAGAGAGAGCAGGAGGCTTACTGACTGGTGCCCTGCCAGATCTTAAGCACTGCACTGTCTTTGTGCTGATTTAATAACTACATAATTGAGTTAACTCTCATGTCAATTTTCACAGAGCAGGCTAATTAGCCCATGGCAACAGATAAAAGGAGAAAGACCATATTTCTGACCCCAACCTTTAGCCTTCAAACATACATCAGAGCACACAAAGGCATTAAAGAGGTACAACATGCGTACTTCAAGATGTCTATTTCCCTGGCTGGTTGACTCACAGTAGACAGGAGAGACAGTCGGGAAGGGAACTGCTGCACTCACTAACCTCCTGTAACACACTTATGGAAAAAAGGATGTTAACCATTGTGCATAAGGGGGATGGTATGTAAAGCTGAGGTAAAATTGGGTTCAGGTAAAGCCAATGGATTCTGAAGTGGATGACTAAACAGATACACACTTGCATGTTAAAGACAGTTTTGAGGTCTTCACCAGAGATTGATTTGCTATGTACCGTGCACTTGTTGGGTTTCTCTCCAGAGTGGACTCTCATGTGGATGAGGAGTTTGTAGCGGGCATTGAACGGCTTGAACCTGCGTGGACACACCGCCCAGAAGCAGGTGAAGTCTTCGCCCTTCCGCTGGTCCACATGGCGCTTCTCTATGTGCCTAACCAGCTCCTTCTTTTGGTCATACACAGCACTGCAGTCCACCCAGCGGCAGCAGTGCCCCCCACTGTAGTCCTCCAGCTCCCCCTCCTCTTCCTCCTGCATGGGGAAGAGGGACAGGGGATGGGGCACGAGGCTGGTCCCATGCCCAGGGGGAGCTGGGGGGGGCTGAGAGACAGGGCCCTGGGACTGGGCCTGACCCTGGATGTGGCTAGGGGGTCTTTGGAGTTGGCGGTGCTGGTAGTGAGAGTGGTAAGGAGGTGGGGGGCCCTGCGGTGGACTATCTGATCTGATGATGGTGGCCAACTCTAGCTGAAAGTGTAGAGATGGCACCAGGTCATTAGTGTTACTGGCAGCCCTCTGTGGTGTCCCTCCCTCCTCTGGGAGACACTGCTGCTCCACCACCATATTAGCCATCTGGCTCTCCAGCGCCCCGCCCTGCTCCAGCCTCTGCATGCGGCCACACTCCAATCCAGGTTTGGGGTCACTCAGTGGGGTCAGAGCGAGCGTGGAGCCTGGTAGGCTGAGGAGGCCTGAAGTCTGAGGATAGGGGATACAGCTCCCTCTCACCCCCAGGAAGTGGCCATAGACCTCAGGCTGGAGGGGTGAAAGGGTGTGGTGGGAGGTCGGAGAGCTCCGGGAGCCATTGATGTAAGCCACCAGCGAGGTGGGCGAGGTACGGATGATGGAGTTGAAGTCAAGGCCATGGCTGTCTGACAGAGGTGAGATGGAGAGGGCCTTCTTTTTGGAGTGGGCTGAGTACTGCCGGGGGCTGTTGGCATCTCCCCCAAACAGGTAGGAGGGCAGGGAGGCAGAGTTGGAGATGCTGGTGCCCCCAGACATGGCAGTGCCAGGGGGCAGGCTGAGCAGCTCACCCCCCTTGCTGGCCTGGGTGGAACCCTGTTGTGGGCAGAGTGGAGGAAGGACCGGGTAGCCATAGGGCCACTCCTGTCTGCCACTCAGAACTGACTGGGTCTCTGCTAGGCTCAGGGTGGTGGATGCCAGGGACTCTCTGGAGAGCAAGGACCTGAAGAAAGGATAGAAGTACAAGGGAAATCTCACAAATGAGTAACACAACTGTTTAATATAGTACTGTATGTTGACTTTGTTTAGAGTACAGAAATCAGTGTAATGACAAGAGTTTGGCGGTATACTCCCTCACCTAGAGTGGTGCAGAGGTTGACTCACCTGGCATCTGTGTAAGGTACCACCAGGCCTTGTGGGGGTTGGTGGTGTGGTACCAGAGGCCCAGAGGTGTAGGCCTGACTCGTGACAGGAGACACTGAACACAGGCTCTGGACCACCATGGGACTACAGGTGACCCAGAGGTTAGCACCAGCCTGCTGGCCCAACACTTGCATACTTGGTCCTGAGACAAAGTAACCTGGTAGAGACAAGTTCACCATTAGAGGGTTGAGGGTTCACCACCAAGGTCATATTATACAGGGACATAGGAAATTAGACCATATACTTTACAAATCATAACAGTGAAAAAAAAGATGACATTTTATTGGTCGGAAAAACGCTTTCAGTGTAAACTTTAACGACTAAAACCAGATGTAAAGTATTTTTTATAATCTTTGAGAATTAACAATCACCAAAATAAACGCTAGACAGTCAGCGGGAATTGAAATTTTAAAAAACAATGAATTTAGCAGTATTGATTTTGTTATTATGTTTGAGGAAACGAACACAGAATTATTATCCACGGCAAAATGCATAGAATTGCAAAATTTTCTCGAAGCTCCATGGCAAAATTTGTAGAATTGCAGGAAATTAGCTTCAAAACTTTTTATTTTTTTATTTATCTCAGCTATATGTTGAAATGTATAGAATTGCAGGAAGTTTCCTCTAAAATTCAGCCGTGCCTGCCACGCCCATTGCCACGCTGTCAATGGTGGGTGTAGCTGGTGCATGGAAGTCAGACGCAGGAGAGCAGAGATGAATGGACAAAGCACTTTACTTAGGCAATCATAATACAGAACGCAACGCGTCACAACACAAAATGCCCAAGGAAACAAGATGAGGCAGCAAAAGTACAAAACCCAAGTACAAAGTACCGGCTGCCACAAAGCACGGGTAATAAAACAAAACCTGGCGCAAACCAGCCGGAAGCGTGCCAACCTTGACAATAAACAATACCCCACACAGACAGGAGGGAACAGAGGGTTAAATACAGATGTAATTAGTAGGAGATGTAAACAAGGTGTGCAGGAAGACAAGACAAAACAAATGGAAAATGAAAGGTGGATCGGCGATGGCTAGAAGACCGGCGACGTCGACCGGCGAACGCCGCCCGAACAAGGAGAGGATCCGGAAGTCATGAAACACGCCTCCTACAACGCTCACCACCTAAGCCCCCTTTTAATCCAGAAAAAACTCTGTATTACAAAAATCATATTGAATCAGAAGCCTATATCTGAGCACTCCAGCCTCAACATTGCAGTGTTGTTGCTTGTGCTAAAGTCTTTCAATCAACATTGTTTAACACAGCTTGAAACAAGATTAAAAATAACCACTTTTGTAAGTTAATTAATGATAGAATGAAGCTTTTCTAAGTAAATTATAGACAAGACAATATAATATATTGTCTATATAATAGAAAGAAGGTTGTGGAGAACTCTCACTGTGTGTATTTGTAGTGAGCGCTTCAACTACTGCAGTCTTCTACAATGTGGTTGTGGCATTGTCATTTGCATCCAACCATTGTCATCATACTGTATCTTAGGTCTCTCTTTATGTGGTGTTATGTTGTCTCTCTTGTCATGATGTGTGTTTTGTCCTATATTTATAATTAAAAAATATATTTTTAATTCCAGCCCCTGTGTAACGTTCGTCGTTAGGAGAAAGAGAGGAGGACCATAATGCAGCGTGATGATTATCCATTTTAATGAACACGAATAATCTAACAAAAACAACAAAACACGAGAATGAAACGAAACAGTCCTGAACGGTGAAAAATACAAAAACACAGGAACAGGAACAATCCCCCACAACCCACAATACAAAACAGGCTACCTAAATATGGCTCCCAATCAGAGACAATGAAAAACACCTGCCTCTGATTGAGAACCATATCAGGCCAAACACATAGAAACAGACAAACTAGACATACAACATAGAATGCCCACTCCTATCACACCCTGACCAAACAAAACATAGAAACATACAACGCAAACTATGGCCAGGGCGTGACACCCTGTCCCCACAGGAGGCCTTTTGCCTTTTCGTAGGTCGTCATTGTAAATAAGAATTTGTTCTTAACTTCTTGCAACTATAGGGGGTGCTGTTTCAAATTAGCATAATTGTCTCTACAGATTAAACTGCCTAGTACTCAATTCTTGCTCGTACAATATGCATATTATTGTTATTATTGGATAGAAAACACTCTCTAGTTTCTATAGCCGTTTGAATTATGTCTCTGCGTGAAACAGAACTCATTCTACAGCACTTTTCCTCCCAGTGTGTGAGATTTAGACATCTTGGCCTCTGGTTCCAGATCAGTTTTAAAAGTCTCTGTTAATCCTATGAGATACAAACACTGCCCACGCCTTCCTCTAGATGTCAGTAAGTGGTGACAATTTGAATGGAGTCGATTGCGCAATCATTGGCTCTATAAATGACAAAATACCGGAAGTAGCCTTCCTTTGAACACTGCGCTCAACGCAAGAAGGATATCTGACTGGCCTTTTTCCAAGCATTGGTTTAGCCAGTAATATAGCGTCGGTCATCTTTTTACTTGTTATAGGTGTTAGAAATATCATAATGTAGTTAATTTAAACCGTTTTATAGCAATTTATATCCGTTTAGTGCGATTTTGAGGCATTGCTTTCTAATAGACTTTGAAGCTCCGGGCACGTTTCGGGGTCCCGGTCGTACGTTAGTGGGCATTTCGACGGACAAGTGGACATCTTTCGACCAAAAGAAGATTCATTGTCCAAGATTCTGATGGGAGAACAGCTCATAGTAAGAACAATTTATGATGATAAATCGTGTTTCTGTCGATAAATGTTAAACGTTTATGCCGCCATCTTGTTTGCTATAGCTTCACTTGGCGCAACCTGTATTGAAAAGTAAGGATAATTTAAAAAATGTAATTCCGCGATTGTATTAAGAATTAAATTGTCTATCAATCGCTGTCCACCCTGTATTTTTTAGTAAAGTTTATGAGTATTTATGTATAAGACTAGATCACTGTCTAATATGGTGCAGGACATTTTCTGACCAGCTGAGCTACTTTTGTCATTGTCTAACCATGATTTTGGTGGCTAAATATGCACATTTTCGAACAAACTCTCTATGTATGTTGTAATATGATGTTACAGGAGTGTCATCTGAAGAATTCTGAGAAGGTTAGTGAAAAAATGTATATATTTTGGCGATGATTACGTTATCGCTCTCTTTGGCTAGAATCAATGCTCTGGTAATGTTTGCACATGTGGTATGCTAATATAACGATTTATTGTGTTATCGCTGTAAGACACTTAGAAAATCTGAAATATTGTCTGTATTCACAGGATCTGTGTCTTTCGATTAGTGTATGCTGTGTATTTTTACGAAATGTTTGATGATTAGTAATTAGGTAATACACGTTGCTCTATGTATTTATTCTAGTCTATCTGTGACGGTGGGTGCAATTGTAAACTATGATTTCTACCTGAAATATGCACATTTTTCTAACAAAACCTATCCTATACCATAAATATGTTATCAGACTGTCATCTGATGAGGTTTTTTCTTGGTTAGTGGCTATCAATATCTTAGTTTAGCATAATTGGTGATAGCTACTGGTGTTGAGAGAAAATGGTGGACAAAGAAAAATGGTGATTTTTGCTAACGTGTTTAGCTAATAGATTTACATATTGTATCTTCCCTGTAAAACATTTTAAAAATCTGAAATGGTGGCTTTATTCACAGGATCTGCATCTTTCATTAGGTGTCTTGGACTTGTGATTTAATGATATTTAGATGCTACTTTTTAATTGTGAGCGATGCTAAGCAGTGTGTGGGGGGGGGGGGGGGGGGGCTCCCGGACCCGGGGTAGAGGCTCGTGAAAGGTTAACTGACTTGCCTAGTTAAATAAAGGTTCAATAAAATAGATAAAATGTATCTGACATACATTTCTATTTTTTACTGGCAGTATCTGACTTTGATTGAGATGCAATGAATCCATGGTTCAGGGTCTGTTCATCTCCATCAGAGTTCACTTCACCATATTAACACAGCAACCTGTGTTTGCACACCAGGGACCCGTGAGACAGACATCTTCAACAGAAATCAAACACAAACCTAATGGTTTTTGTCGTGTTCAGTAGACCCTTACGGAAAAACCATATGAATTTCACGTGATCACATGGAAATTGTTCCAGAAACATGTTTTCCTGTGATCACATGTGCTCTTATGTGAAGTTAATGTGATCAAGATTTGAACATGTAATGCAACGTGATAACATGAAACTACACAATAAAATGTGAACACACGTGAATTATTCCAAAAACACATGTTTAATCATGTGGTTTTTCTGTAAGGGGAAGCTTATGAATCCTGAAATTCCCCCTAACAAACCTGAACAGAAACACTTTCTGCTCTGTTCATTACAGATGAGATTTATTTTCTTCCTCTTTTTCCTCCTTGGGTCATTTGGGGACAAGCTTTCTGCTTAGTTAATTATCAATAAACAGGCCAGGGGAAAAGGAGGTCTGGGGTGGAGTGGAGGTTAGGGTGGGCGGACGATATTGAGGTAAAGTGAAGTATGAAGAAGTCAATGTACAGTAAATCAGTGCTACTTTGAAGAGAGGCGAGAAGACAGGGGCTGATTGAACAACTCTGCTTACAACATATCACTGTGAGCCTGTCTTCTGTTCTAGGACATGTGCACACTGCGATCTTTCAGTTGAGAGGAAGAAGAGTTCCTCAACACAGGTCCTGTCAGAGCATATCCAAAATATCTACGTTTTAAATAATAGTTTATGGTAGGAAACCACAAGTGGTTACTTCAATAGGACACTTCAAACTTATTTGGAGTGACATCCTCATTTACAAGTGTATCAGCATTTAACATGCTGAGTGATGACCACTGCTCTAAGGTCATTAAGGTCACACTATATCCTACTGATGGGACAAAATCTGAGGCTGCTCAAGTCCATAACAGTTATCTTACATAGAAGATCAGGACATCATCATTGGCTGTTTACCCATGTGTCAATGTATTACTGTGTATTTAACGTTGTTTATTACAAGGCTTGCAAGAAATTACCTTTGCCACCACTGTCAGAGCAGTCAGACGCCAAGCGCCCCGACATATGTAAGACATTGGTGGCTGCAAGGCTGGTGGGAGTTGAAGGGTGGGAACTTTTTGCCCCGACATATGTAAGACACCTAAAATATTTGGCTGTTTCCCATTGGTCAACACCGGAGGCTCAGGGCAGGAAGCAGGACAGAACTCCCAAAGTTTGTCCTGGAGCTGAGGGGTACTGGACAGTGGCAGAATGGCATATTTTTACCTTGTCAGCTTGGGGATTTGATCTTGCAACCTTTCAGTCACTAGTCCAACACTCTAACCACTAGGCTACCTGCCGCCCCAGGTAGCCTAGTGTTGCCATATGTGACTCGTTTCAGGAAAATAGGCATATATCGCGCATCACTACTTCACAGGAGAGGCATTTGAACGTAAACTTAAAAAAAAAATCTAAGTGTGTTTTTTGTCAGAAATGCTTTCTGGAACATGTGAACTTTCATGTGCCTTAATAACAAACTTGTATGCCATCTGTAAATACGAATAACATTGTTAAATTACGAGCCTAGTTTGTTTAGCCATGAAAAAAGAGAGGAACCTTCCCGCTAGCCATGATCGGCTGAGACAATCGAATGGGCTGGATTTGCCGAGAGATGAGTTTGGATTGTTCTGCCATGTAGCACGCTTCTGTCTATAACAAAGGGCTGCTCAGTATGTGTAGGTAATAACTGCGAACGTGTTGCTCTCCACTTTCTGGAGGACTGAGTTTTGAAATCAGTGGAATGCCTGGTGGAAGCAGAGGATGATACGTAAGGAGATGGAGAAAATTCTGGCGTTTGATTGCAAATATGTGCAGGGAGTTGAAAAGAGAACAAACAGAAGGCTGTTGTGTCTCCAGATTACATCTTAAAACTAAGGGCAACCATGGCATCCGTGACTAAGGGAGAAGTGTCCATCCATGTATACGGGTAAGATAGTCTAGCTAGCTACATTTTCAGATATTATACGTTTCTGATTTAGTCAGAAAGTCATCTTCAGTTCAAGTTAAAACGTACTGTTAGCTAGCTAGCTAACGTTAGCTGGCTGGCTCGCTAGCTAATCTTACATGTATGATCTGTATAGTAATATTATTCACATCTCAGAGCCATTTGCATTGCTAATTATTGCCTAATGTTAACTAGCTAGCTAACATTGAAACTGTTTGGTTAGCTACCCGCAGATTCATGCAGGGTAGTAATGCTATGAGTTGGGATTATGGTTAATTGTTTAGCTAGCTAGCTACATGTCTAAACAAAAGACTCCACTATGCAAGTAACCATTTCATTACACCTTTTGTATCCTGTGCATGTGACAAATAACTTTGATTTTATTTGATATAGTATGTGTTTACCAGAGACGGTAATGTGAAGAATATGACCTTCACCAAAATCAAATTAGGATATAACGTCAACGAGGCAGTGTCCAAGTTCAAAATTCTCTGGTAGAATGCTCTGCTTTTATTTCGTCACACTCACAATGGTAAGCTATTTTCTGTAATTGGCTCGCTATTAACTTGTAAATAATGATCTTGTTGTGAGTTTATTTTCCTGTAATAATGAAGACAAATGAGCTAAAGTGAAGACGTTGTCAGCTATATGATATGGCCATTATTTGAACATGCTAGCTAGCTAACAAGCTAGAAATGAACCAAAACATTGTTTAGAAAGTTGCTTTTAGTTGCCTGGTTTGCTAGTTTAACATATACTAAATATATTTTTAAATTAGTGGTGCTAATTGGTGCTGAAATACACTAGCTATGCTATTTTGGACCACCAGTCTGTAGTTTTTGTGTTTATACTTTTTCATAACGATAACAACACGTTTGATGTCGGACGACAATGGAATGTTCATGATGACACTGCATCAACTGTCGATAGACGTAGTATTAACCAGCCTTTAGTCTTTAAATCTTTGGTTGTTTAGTACATGGCCTCATGTGAATCCTTAAATAGATGGGTGGGGCTAAGGCTTAAGAGGGTGTGAATAATGCTGAATGGGTGTAGACAAGAAAGAGCTCTCCAGTAGGTTTACCAAAACAATCCAGGTCCATTTTCTCAAAAGTGAGGTTACAAGTTTATCAACTTTCAAAGCAGAATTACTTTCCCCATTGTTCCTTAACTGTAGTGTTTGATATACCATTTTCTAACTCTCAGTCTCTACTTTTATCTCATGTAAAAAACACCATTTCAAATGTTGCTACATAAGACTGAATCAAGCCAGTCTAGTCTGTCACATATAGTCTACTCTATTCTCTCACCTACAAAATCAAAATATTGCATCCATTTTCAAGCATGTCCACAATGTAATACAATTATATAAATTCTAAGTTCACATATGGTGATTAGTACCAAACTGTTTATGAACAAGGATAATAACACAGGATGTTGCAAGATAAGTGTATTCAAGAGGTGATATAGGCCTAATGAATTCACTAATGCACTTTCTGTCCAACACACATGATAGGCTATGGTCAATAAAATCGTACATGTTATTTAATTAAAAACAACTTTATACAAAACCAATTGCAGTTTCAAATTACTGTTGGCTAACGTTACTTCGTTACAGAAGATGTGTAATTTGCAAAGTGTGTAATTTGGTAGATTAGCATTTATTAGCAGAGTCATTTCTAAGAAAAATTATTTTATACGTTTGTAGTATTAATACCTTACGCAGATTTAACGTTTACAGTAAAGTCAACTAAAGTATAAATGACAATGCGAAACAATTGAATAGGCAATACAGCCACTGACATTTTTACTCACCTGAAAAGTATTCACTTAAACTATCGTCTGTGAATTCGCGCGCAGTAGATTGACAAGATGAAAACTGGAAACGGCAAGGTGACGATGACTTCGATAAAATAATGTATCTAGGTTATACAATAATTTCTCAATATCACCACACTGTTGTTTAGATATATTATACCCCTCTATGTTCTCTGAGAGTTTGAGAAATTGTGAGGAAGTTAGTGGCACGCGCTCTCCTCTTGTTTGTAGTCTACGTAGGATATTCGTTTTAGTCATCATCTCCAGCAGGGACGTGTATCGGTTACCGTTTTGCCCTTGTGTGTGAGAGATATGATTCCATATTCAAGAGGACGTTCTGTAACTCTGCTATATGCAAATCCAAAAGCCGTTGGTAGTATTTTACAACTGGGCAAATTATTGACATTGTGGACAATTTGGTGAATAATAGGCTACATCATATGATTGATTGATGTGGCCTAGCCTACATTTCATATTCTTGGGAGTTCATTCACAGGTCAGATGAATATGTTTTATGAAAAAGACAAGTGGCATCTCTCTCTGTCTGTCTATCTCTCTCTCTCGCTGTATCTTTCTGTGTGTGTGTGATAGAGAGAGAGAAAGAATGATTGAAAGAAAGACAGATCTGCATGTGTACCCAGATAGTCCCTGGTTCGAATCCAGGCTGAATCACATCCGGCCGTGATTGGGAGTCCCATAGCGTGGCGCAAAATTGACCCAGTGTCGTCTGTGTTTGGCCTGGGTAGGCCATCATTGAAAATAAGAATTTGTTCTTAACTGACTTGCCTAGTTAAATAAAGGTAAAATAAAATAACTTACTATTTTTTAAGCCCGTTTATTTAGCTATAATTATAAGGACCTTAATTTCTCCGTCTAGAAATGTTCCCAGTCTACACTCGTAGAAAAAAGGGCTCCAAAAGTGTTCTTTGGCTGTCCCCTTTTTGGTTCCAGGTAGAACCATTTTCAGTTCCAGGTAGAACTATTTTGGCTTCAATGTAGAACCCTCTGGGGAAAGGGTTCCACCCGGAACCAAAAGGGTTCTGCCTGGAACCAAAAAGGGTTTTTCAAAGGGTTTTCCTATGGGGACAGCCAAAGAACACTTTTAGGTTCTAGATAGCACTTTTCTTTCGAAGTGTACCCCTCCATGGTCATGGCTATAAATGGATACAGCTTTTGTCAAATAAACATAAAAAAAATCAAATTTTTTGCATTTCTCCAACCTTAACCCTTTTCCTAACCTTAACCTAATTCTCCTAACCTGCTGCGTAAGTTCTGCTAACCTGCTACGAAAAGTCAAATCTGCCAAAAGCTGTATCCCATCTAGTCAAAACCCCCCTCCACACCAACCCAACCAACTCCAGTTCAGGCTCCATTGTTAACTACTTTTCTCCTGGCGTCTCGAGTGTTTGCCCTGTGGATCCTGCTCCGAGTTGGCATAGCAACCATTGTGTTTACTCTAGGGTGACTTGAAAGTAGTCTGCTTGGTAACCAATATAGAGGAGGAACCCTCTGGACAGGGGCAACATAGTCAATAATATTGTCAAGAGAAATGTAAGGGGAATATGAGGGGAATATACGACATATTGTGCCACTCACTGCCAAATAAATGGTTTTTCTATGTTGTGTCAGACAGGGAGCTGGTCAAAAACACTATTTTGGGGACATTGACGTATGCGGGTACCATAGATATAGAATAATTTTTGCCAAATCAGTGTGATATCAGGGAGGTTCTGAGATTCTCAGGTGTACAGGGATGTATTATGCCTTTTACGATCAGTGGGTCATCTTTCAGCCCCCATCTCCTCTCTGATTAAACCTGTTTAAGTGTCAAGAAGAAAATGCAGGTAAAGTAATGAGAGTATTACTGGGGAAATACATGTCGAATGATAACTTATATTGCATTTGCACTGTAACTCTGCATTGTGAATTTTAGGCTGTGTATTAGAGTGGAAGTGAGGCAGATTGGTAATTTTGCCTCATCAGTTCGATGTCAGCTTTCAGCAGGAAGTCAGTGTGATGAAGATATCTAGTGGAGAGTAGAAGTATGATTAATCCTCAACGAACAGGATTCCACCAGAATAGGCTGGTGGGAGGAGCTATAAGAGGATGTGCTCATTGTAATGGCAACGAAATAGAATAAATTATACAGTATCAAATACATCAAACAAATGGAAACCACATGTTTGACTCTGTTCCATTTATTACATTTCAGCCATTACAATGAGCCCATCCTCCTATAGCTCCTCCCACCAGCCTCCTGTGTATTTCACATGTCCCTTTCCCTATTCTGTCTTGCTGTCAATATGAATTAATTCCCCATTTATCATTTAATAATTAATCGCATATGAATAGTACGGTGTGTAATATTAATCAGCTCACTGGACTAACGTATGCTATGTATGATTTTCTGTTCTGTAACCTCCTCGTATGTAAAAAGTTCTCCCTCTTACCAGCAGGGGCTACTGTTAGTACACCAATGAGATGGTTTAGGAGTCTAGTAGTACAGTATTTAAGTGTCCCTTTTGGACAGACATAGCTCTTAAAATACATGAAATGGCAACATTTGCAGCCTGTGGAGGTCAACTATGTGATTGGATGTTGTTTACAAGATTATCATGATAATTCTATGTACTTTCAGGGTATGTTTCCTTCAAGCAGCAACCTTCCGCTGATCCCACTGTGATTTGGCCTCTCCTTTCCCTCTCCTTTCCTTGGCTAAGCTAGCTACGGTGGGTTTGTAAATGTCAGAGCGTGGCAGAATATAACAGCAGTAGGGCTGGGGGCAAAGCAACAACACAGACTCTCCATCTTCACTACAAACACTGATACAGCAGTAGGGCTGGGGACAGAGCAACAACACAGACTCTCCATCTTCACTACAAACACTGATACAGCAGTAGGACTGGGGACAGAGCAACAACACAGACTCTCCATCTTCACTACAAACACTGATACAGCAGTAGGGCTGGGGACAGAGCAACAACACAGACTCTCCATCTTCACTACAAACACTGATACAGCAGTAGGACTGGGGACAGAGCAACAACACAGACTCTCCATCTTCACTACAAACACTGATACAGCAGTAGGACTGGGGACAGAGCAACAACACAGACTCTCCATCTTCACTACAAACACTGATACAGCAGTAGGGCTGGGGACAGAGCAACAACGCAGACTCTCCATCTTCACTACAAACACTGATACAGCAGTAGGACTGGGGGACAGAGCAACAACACAGACTCTCCATCTTCACTACAAACACTGATACAGCAGTAGGGCTGGGGACAGAGCAACAACACAGACTCTCCATCTTCACTACAAACACTGATACAGCAGTAGGGCTGGGGACAGAGCAACAACACAGACTCTCCATCTTCACTACAAACACTGATACAGCAGTAGGACTGGGGGACAGAGCAACAACACAGACTCTCCATCTTCACTACAAACACTGATACAGCAGGAACACCACGATAGGGTTTATGTCCATTGTAGATGGTATTTACTGTTTATGTAACCCTTAGGGTAAACTCAGCATTCTTTCCAACCGTGTATTTGTGTACTGTGTACTGTAGATAGAGTAGCTTAGCGATGGTCTAGGTAAAATATTGCTGTTTTCTGTATATCACACATTAAACTGTTATTGTGAATGTAAACAGTATATACTGTAACAGTTTATGTGTAAATGAGTGTATACTTTGGTAAAGAGAGAGGGGGGGATGTAGAGAGGGGAAAGGGGTGACAACCATTTCTGGAAAGAGATCCATTTGTACTTAATGCACTTATGGGCTTTCTGACACGTACCCAATCATTCCATACTTAATGACAGTAGCAGCACTTCCAAAAGCAGCAAAGCACTGGTGTCAATGTGAAAGACTATTGGTGATTTTTCTTGAAGTTATATTAAAATAGTCACTTACTGTAATGCACATCCCGCGTGACTGCTGGCTAATTAATCCACGTTTGATTTGCTAATGACAATACAAGTCAAACACAAGGTTACTACAGGCTGACTCAACCCTTTTAGTGTAGGCAGAGCGAGACAGAGAGAATGTGTGTAGTGATTTAAAGTTATCAATTTATTTGAATCATACCTTTTATTACATTTTAAAATTACAGAGTCATTATACATTTTTTCTGGAATGCAAAATCAAGAATACATAAGAGATATTCAATAGATACGCCAACAAAAGTCCATTACATAAAGGATGGATTTTTTTATATCATGTCAGACAACCTGTAACATACAGTAATCTTTTTTACCTTTATTTAACTAGGCAGGTCAGTTAAGAACAAATTCTTATTTACAATGACGGCCTACCCGGGCCAAACCTTAACCCGAGCGACACTGGGCCAATTGTGCGCCGCCCTATGGGACTCTTTATCACGGCTGGTTGTGATACAGCCTGGAATCAAACCAGGGTCTGTAGTGATGCCTCTAGCACTGAGATGCAGTGCCTTAGACCGCTGCGCCACTCGGGAGCCCATCATGAGTGGCTTTCCACTGTAAACAACAGTGTGGAGTGGGTGTTAAAAAGTGCTGGCACTCTGAGCCTCCCTGGAAACAATGCCTCATCATCACTCTAAAGGCCATAAACTCTCTCTCTCCGCTCCTCTGAAGTATGGATGATGCCATCCACTGTGTGAATGCCAATGTAAAGGAGGAGTGTAAGGCATCCATCCTTCTGCCCTCTGAAGGCAGTCCCTCCAGGTATAATCCTCCAGACAGAGATGAGCGAAAAAGAGATGGGCCTCTAAATGTCTCTCACTTCCATCCATCAATCTTACTCTATTTCACTTATAACCTGTGCAACAGAATAACCACTAACTGAGGAAAATGTATGGATTGCAGTCAGAAGATGGATGCAGAGACATAGACAGAAGACCCTACTCTTTCATTCTGGCCATGTGTTCTTTTTCTGTTCTCACTGTTGTCTTTGAGAACAGGATGATTCTAATAAAATACTGCTGACAGAACAGCTCGTGTTGAAAACAGCCGTCGGGGCAAAGGCTTGTTTTTCATTTCAGTAGGCCTGCAGGGTCAGGCCTGGGGGTATGTGTTGTAAACTCACTTCTCTTTGGATGTTATTAACAGCACAATTATATGGGACCTCTGATATGTTGCCTAATACACTCTTAGAAAAAAGGTGCTACTGTATCTAGAACCTAAAAGTGTTCTTTGGCTGTTCCCATAGGAGAACCCTTTGAAGAAAATGTTTGGTTCCAGATAGAACCATTTTGGGTTCAATATAGAACACTTTCCACAGAGGGTTCTACTTGGAACCAAAAAGGGTTATATCTGGAACTAAAAAGGGTTCTCCCATGGGGACATCCGAAGAACCCTTTTGGAAACCTTTTTTCTAAGAGTGTGCTGGACATTCTTCAGCTCCTCGACTCCCTCTGCCAATCTGACAGGATTCCCGGGCCAGCACTACACCTAAATTAAGGCAGACAATGGAAACGAGGAGTATTTTTGTAAAACGTTATGAAAAGATACAGGACATTTGTTCTGTTTTAAAAGCTTTGAAATTGACATTTACAGCTCATGAATTTTTTCTGTATGAAAGTACTTTTTTGTATACATATGAATGGAAATCCAGGAACTTGAAACATGAAGCACAGTGTTGTTCATCATCATCTTCCACTGCAGTGGTGATCTGTGGATGTGTAAACATAAAAGAGCTGGAGCTGCAATTTACCAGAGCTATTGTGAGTTTTGAGAGTTAGTTGAGAAAATAAGCAAGGCCTGTGCCAGATGAGTTTGTGAACATCCCAGGGGGAAAAAGTATCAATAGGCTTGCTTGTGAATTAGGTAGGCCTACAGGATTTTAGATTGGATTGGATTGAATTGAACTTGGGTTGAACATAGTTCTCATTTCCAGTAGTCTCTTGCTGACTCCTCTTGATGCAGTGAGTAAATATGAGCACTCATAGGAGATGAGTCTCAACATTCCAAGTAGTTATACTTGGAATGCTGAGCTGTTGAGCATGAACTCTGAAATGACAATACAAATGCAGCATCACTTCAAACTAGAGGCGTAACCACTTCAAAAAGAGATGTCACCGTTACATAAAACTTTACACTTTTTACATCCTTATCGGACACTGTCAAACGTATTCAACCTCTTGAATAATAGACATGGCATCACATTAAATGTGACAGGCCATCAAAAGTTGTGTTTGATAAGTGTGTAGCTGATGCTCACTGAATAGTGTAAAGTCATACAGGGGCTACTCAATCTCTCTGTAACATTAGTGTACTGCTCATGTCTGATACTGATTGTATTAAGTCTTCAGGTTCCAATCTCTCTCATTAGGGAGCCTGGGCAGTGGACCCTCCACGTGTCATTAGCCCCCTGCATGGCACCTCCTGGTCAGGCCCTCCTATCTACACATTCATCTTCATTAAAGAGGTGATACTGGCCGCTCTCTGAGCAGATGGTCATTAATAGCCCCCCTCCTCCTACTTCTATTGGGACACTACCTGGAGGACACCCATCACATCACCCCTCTAATTGCACCATATAGTCATACTAGCTACCCCTCACTGGAGTGGAGGAACTCCCACGAGGCCACCTGACAATGACACTAGCTAGGCCTGTTCAAAGTTTTTTTTCAGACACATTGCATGTGATGAAGCAAACTTTTAATGACAATCTGCATCCAAGGTCATACTGTAATAACTAGTATTTGACTTGGTGAGATTGGATGTTAACATTTCTTGAATGTCTTGACGGTCCCGTGTGGCTCAGTTGGTAGAGCATGGCGCTTGCAACGCCAGGGTTGTGGGTTCATTCCCCACGGGGGGACCAGGATGAATATGTATGAACTTTCCAATTTGTAAGTCGCTCTGGATAAGAGCGTCTGCTAAATGACTTAAATGTAAATGTAAATGTTGACAGTATGACAGCATGTTTGTATGGCCATAGAATGAATTAAAACCTATTTGCAATTGACTTGGAGTTTGTAAAGTGTCAGATGGGAAATCAAATCTGTCCATACTGTGGAGACTTCTTACTGTATGTTGGAAAGAACATTCCCATAACACCGTTTTGTATGTACTGCTGATGACATCCACCTCACCTGATTAACCGAAAGCTGGGTTATCCTTTTAAGACAGTAATTAGCTACCTTTATCTCAGTATGTAACCCTGATCGTGCTTCACATCACTTTCTAACTTCAGCAGTAGAATGATGACTATGGTATATTTCTATACAGGTCTTGTCTTATAAGGCTTGATAAAGACATAGGCTATTCTTTCTCTCTTCCTCCATGTCCCATCTGTCCAGTAGAGCTGTGTGGGATGCAGGTGCAGTGGTGGACCTGCCATCTGGTATTTCTGGCAAATGCAGTAGTAGGCTTGTGTAACTTGTTATTTTTGGGGGCGCAAACTGATCATTATCTGGTTAATATTGGGGGCCTTAAAGGGGAATTTGACCTAAAATCAAACATTTCCCAACTGATTCCATACATTGGAACTCGTTAGGTGGAGTTTGCCTTCTCCCCCTCTCTTTCCTGGCATTGCTAGCTCTGCTCCATTGTCAGTCAAAGAACGATCTAGAAATCAGAGAATTGTAGACAAATCTTTGTTTTATTGAAAGCATATGGCCGATTGAACTCGGTTTTGAGTCAGGAAAGGTGTACTTTTCCACCTAAAATGATTGCAATTATTTGATATCATTAATTTATGTGGCCAACTGCAACAACAGCGGAGATGGGTAAAAACTGTGCGTGCGTGCTCTCGTGGGGCAAAGTCTGTGACGTACAGTACCAGTCCAAATTTTGGACACACTCACTCATTCAAGTGTTTTTTTTTTTTTTTTTTTTTTTACTATTTTCCACATTGTAGAATAATAGTGAAGACATCAAAACTATGAAATAACACATATGGAATCATGTAGTAACCAAAAAAGTGTTAAACAAATTCAAATATATTTTAGATTCTTCAAAGTAGCCACCCTTTGCCTTGATAACAGCTTTGCACACTCTTGGCATTCTCTCCACCGGCTTCAGCTGGAATGCTTTTCCAACAGTCTTGAAGGAGTTCCCACATATGCTGACCATTTCTATAAAATGTTGTGCACAAATTTGTCTACATCGCTGTTAGTGAGCAATTCTCCTTTGCCAAGATAATCAGCATGTCAAAAAGCTGATTAAATAGCATGATCATTACACAGATGCACCTTGTGCTGGGGACAATAAAAGGCCACTCTAAAGTGGGCAGTTTTGTCACACAATGCAATGCCACTGATGCCTCAAGTTTTGAGCGAGCGTACAATTGGCATGCTGACTGCAGGAATATTCAGGAGTTGGACAACATTCCACAGGCCATAATCAACAGCCTGATCAACTCTATGCGTCACGCTGGATGAGGCAAATGGTGGTCACACCAGATACTGACTGGTTTTCTGATCCACGTCCCTACTTTAAAAAAGTATCTGTGACCAACAGATGCATATCTGTATTCCCAGTCATGTGAAATCCATAGATTAGGGCCTAGGGCATTCATTTAAATTGACTGATTTCCTTATATGAACTATAAGTCAGTAAAATCTTAGAAATTGTTGCATGTTGTTTTTATATTTTTGTTCAGTGTAGTTTATTCAGCTGTGTTTACTAGGGATGGGGGGAAATTGTGTCTCCCTTCTGGCCCACCAGAACTGGAGTTGCTTATACCTGATATAAAATGTATACAACAAATTTTCCAACAACAGGTTTCTGTGCCAATGCACCACACAACCAATAAACAAAGCATACCGACTTCTGGTACGTCAATATCATGGTTTGCATTTTCAACACCACAATAAATAGATGTAAATCTCGACAAACCTCTCTCCCTACCTTGTAGGCTTACCCAGTATTGAAGGCTTGGCTTGACAATCTCTGAATGTCATTTTGGTTTTTGGTGTTTTGTAACAGATGACTCTTTCCATTCACCAAAGGGCTGCTGCACAGTTTGAATTGATTTATTAATTTTATTTGTCAGGGGAAAAATACATAAATATAGTACATACACAGTACAAAGATTTTTAAAAGTGACTGGGATTGAAATTAAAGTCTGGATTTATTTCCATTGTGGTCCCTATTTTTTTTACATCAATACATATAGAATTACATAGATACCAATACATGACATAGATACAGATACATTACATAGATACAGACAAGGTAAGACCCAAGGTAAGACCCAAGTGCAGACTGTGTGAAGTGACAATGTTTATTGTAACAACAGGGGCAGGCAAACGACAGGTCAAGGCAGGCAGGGGTTGATAATCCAGAGTAGGAGCAAAGGTACAGGACGGCAGGCTCAGGGTCAGGGACAGGCAGAGCGGTCAGGCGGGTGGGTACAGGGTCAGGACAGGCACGGGTCAAAAACCAGGAGGACGAGAAAAAGAGAGGCTGGAAAAAGACAGGAGCCGACAGGACAAACACTGGTAAGCTTGACAAACATTACAAACTGGCACAGACAGACAGAAAACACAGGTATAAATAACCAGGGGATAAGTGCAGAAGGTGGGCGACACCTGGAGGGGGGAGGAGACAAGCACAAGGACACGTGAAACAGATCAGGGCGTGACATAGACACATTACATCAATCAATCAATCAATCAAGTTTATTTTATATAGCCCTTCGTACATCAGCTAATGTCTCGAAGTGCTGTACAGAGACCCAGCCTAAAACCCCAAACAGCTAGAATGCAGGTGTAGAAGCACACATTACATAGATACAGACACAGTACATATATACAGAGCTGCTGGTGAATCATGTTGTGCAGGCATAATCAAAATGACACTGCACTAGCACACTTGCCAGAGTCTTTAGGGTCTCAATAGCTAGGTTTGCATCCAATTGACGACAGAATTTTACGCAAATATTCCAAAATCTGCATAAAAACAATATGCACATTTTCCCATTGTGTTTCTATCAAATGGACTTGTTGTGGATAGAAGTTTGTGCTTGAAAACGTAGTGCACATACAAATTACATTTGTGTTTAAATTCCCAAGCACCAAATAAAAAATACAAGATAAATGGGTTTCCGTAGCATTTTCAACTCTAGGCCGACTAAAAATGTTGCGTAGGGTATATCGAATATGCCCACTCTGATATTGGCACTTGCGATCTAGCCAACAGCTTGCAGATACAGTGCAGGTATAGACTACTACATGACGATTATTATGTACAAAAGTGCAAGATTATTTTTATTTGTCAAACAGCAGCGGAGCATCGATCATCACGTCACCAGAATATGACCCTCAATATTTATTGAAAGGAGCATCAAGCTCATCACCTTGCACTTTCACCACCCTGTGATGTTCATCATCATTTATTTCATCTGGTGACTGATCGATGCTTGGCTGCTGTTTGACAATTACAAATAATAACGCTCTTATCCATTATAATCTCATAATGTAGGTAGCCTTTTTTTTATCAGGGAGTGCTGCAGCATCCTCAGCACCCTACTTCCCGCAGCTATGCCTAACCCTAACCTTTTAACCATTTTATCTAACCCTTCCCCTAACCCTAACCTTTTAACCATTTTATCTAACCCTTCCCCTAACCCTAACCTTTTAACCATTTTATCTAACCCTTCCCCTAACCCTAACCTTTTAACCATTTTATCTAACCCTTCCCCTAACCCTAACCTTTTAACCATTTTATCTAACCCTTCCCCTAACCCTAACCTTTTAACCATTTTATCTAACCCTTCCCCTAACCCTAACCTTTTAACCATTTTATCTAACCCTTCCCCTAACCCTAACCTTTTAACCATTTTATCTAACCCTTCCCCTAACCCTAACCTTTTAACCATTTTATCTAACCCTTCCCCTAACCCTAACCTTTTAACCATTTTATCTAACCCTTCCCCTAACCCTAACCTTTTAACCATTTTATCTAACCCTTCCCCTAACCCTAACCTTTTAACCATTTTATCTAACCCTTCCCCTAACCCTAACCCTTTAACCATTTTATCTAACCCTTCCCCTGACCCTAACCTTAACCCTGAATTGGTGCATCTTCTTATTCCTTATTCTTATGTTTATTTCTTGTGTGTTTTTGTTCTAGCTTTTGTTATCTTTAGTTGTAAATGGATATTGATTACTGCGTTGTCAACGGTGATTTGTTGTAGATCTGGTTTTGAGTTGAAATAAGCAACATCAATGTTACTGTATCTACATCCGTGTACAGATAACTCCAGCAGTCTCAGAGATTCCCAAATGATTTCTGTAATATTCACCACCAGAGAGCAGTGTCAGTAGAGTGAATATGTTATCCATCTTCACCATCTTCATTTTCATCCAGCAGACGACACAGGTGTCCTGGCTCCACTCCCTCTAGTCCTCACCATTAGTGGGACTGAATTACACCTCTGTCCCAGGGAAGCTCCATACACTGCTGTGGTGAGGAATAAGCCTAGCTCCTCTCATTAAGAAGCTCATGAGATATACTCTTGTATTTGACAGAATGTGTTCAGTACCGTACACATAAATCACCAACAGGATGTTGTTCTATGTCTGTCAGTGAGCCTGCATTGTTTCTACAGAATGTATATGTGGTCAAAGACCATGCTCCAGAGGGGGTTTACGTTAACAGCATGTCGTATTTTGTCTCATCGTCCTCTTCTGTGGCTCTAATGAAGAGAGACAAAGTGACAGACTAGGTCGTTGTACAACCCAGGCTACACAGAGGTGACAGTAGAACGTGTCATACAGAGTGGTGGCATGTTGCGGAAACCTCAATCTATCTTACACTCACATGTACAGCAGGGTGTACAGAACAGCTTGTTTGTTACTGGCAACATTCACATGGACACACAATGAGAGACCAGGCCATCTTTATGTGTCTTGTCAATGGTCTACAGAATTCACTGAAATTGAATGAAGTGGTGCATCTGAAGCTGTTCAGACGGCTAAGTGAGGACCTTTTTAAGCAACAATGTATTTGTTTTTTATGATTCTATGATTGATGTTATGTTTTCAATCATATTTATTTTCATTATTGTATTGTGTTTATATTGCTTATATCTTGGTATGTACAGTAACTAGGTCTATGTTTTGTAACTTCCCCAGGTCGTTGCTGAAAATGAGAATGTATTCTCAGTCAACTCAACTGGTTAAATAAAGAATAATAAAACATCAAAAATGTGCCATTTGGAGACGAATGTTGCACAGAGAAACACAAGTTTGTGAAATATATTATGCACTTCAAATGGTTTTTGGTAGGATAATTTTCATATAAATTGAACAAGCTGTACAAACACACCTCCAGTCTGTTTCTGGTGGATTCTTTTATCAAGCATTTAATTTCCTCATTATGTTTACTTATGTTGCATTATGTTTCAATGCTGTTGATTAAAATACATTTATCTAATAACGCCCACACGCCCTGCCCCCTTTTCCCACAACGCACCTATTTTAATGTGTTCTGGGCATCACTTTGTCCTGGAGGTAAAATAGGAAATGTTCAAAATGCGGTGGAATATGAAAAGCAATCATATTTTCTGTATCAGTAAGCAGGTCTGCGGTAGCTGGGGGTCATTCTTGCTCTCTGATCTTGCTTGGGGAGGCATTTTGTAAGAACCCTTAGGCTCACCTAGTTAATTATCTTTTCTACTTTTACAGTAATGTACTCATTTATTTTCCTCTTCACATAGCACATGCTTTTCCCATCTGAGGAGAGACAGGAACTGTAAACCACATCCACTGCATCGTGAATTGGTGTATTTTAGGCTTGAATACCTTGAAAAAATATATATTTCTATATTTTTTTATTGATTCACTCCTGTTTTGATTTGAGTTGTTAAAACACCTGTCTGTTATGTGTTCATTCATGAGATAATGATTATTTGTGAAAAAGGGTTTTCCCTCTATTTATTATCTCACACACTAAACCCGCCAAAACAAATCAGCACTCGATTGCTGAACATGGGTTAAACTATAAACTATGAGTTCTATACAGTAGTTTTTTGTGTGTTTGTATTTTTTTATTTTAATTAGCTCTTTTGTTTTTGATAACATAGAATTTGTACTGCATATATCTGGGGTTATTGAGCCACAGATTTGCAGATTGACTGACAGGTTAACACTTTTTGGCTTGGCTAGCTAGCTGGCTAATGTACGTGTTTGAAAAGTGCATCTGGACACAGCACCAGCTTTTTTGTTTCACCTGGCTGCGCATTCCTGACCTTCTGAGAACATTATTTTAGGAGTAAAAATGATGAAGCATGAGAGGAATAGGAGACAGAGGAATACAGCAGTGTTGAGGCAGAGTGCTTCTAGTGAGGACGACTGGCTACTATTCTGAACTTTGTGTGGTGAGCTACCAGCAGCATACAGTGCCTTGCAAAAGTATTCGTCCCCCTTGGCGTTTTTCCTATTTTGTTGCATTACAACCTGTAATTTAAATTTATTTTTATTTGGATTTCATGTAATGGACATACACAAAATAGTCCAAATTGGTGAAGTGAAATTTAAAAAAATACGTTAAAAAAATTACGAAAGATTAAAAACGGAAAAGTGGTGCGTGCATATATATTCACCCAATTTGCTATGAAGCCCCCAAATAAAATCTGGTGCAACTAACTACCTTCAGAAGTCACATAATTAGTTAAATGAAGTCCACCTTTGTGCAATCTACGTGTCACATGATCTGTCACAGGATCTCAGTATATATACACCCGTTCTGAAAGGCCCCAGAGTCTGCCACACCACTAAGCAAGATGCACCACCAAGCAAGTGGCACCATGAAGACTAAGGATCTCTCTAAACAGGTCATGGACAAAGTGGTGGAGAAGTAAATATCAGAAACTTTGAACATCCCACGGAGCACCATTAAATCCATTATAAAATGATTTTAAGAATATGGCAAGGAGGGCATTGAACAGGAGGGTATTAATCAGAGAGGCAACAAAGAGACCAAAGATAACCCTGAAGGAGCTGCAAAGCTCCACATCGGAGATTGGGGTATCTGTCCACAGGACCACTTTAAGCCGTAGACTCCACAGAGCTGGGCTTTACGGAAGAGTGGCCAGAAAAAGTAATTGCTTACAGAAGAAAATAAGCAAACACATTTGTTTTTGCCAACAGGCATGTGGGAGACTCCCTAAACATATGCAAGAAGGTACTCTGGTCAGATGAGACTAAAATTGAGCTTTTTGGCCATCAAGGAAAACGCTATGTCTGGCGCAAACACAACACCTCTCATCACCCCGAGAACACCATCCTCACAGTGAAGCATGGTGGTGGCAGCATCATGTGGTGGGGATGTTTTTAGGCAGGGACTGGGAAATTGATCAGAATTGAAGGAATGATGGATGGCGGTTAATACAGGGAAATTCTTGAGGGAAACCTGTTTCAGTCTTCCAGGGATTTGAGACTGTGATGGAGTGTCACGTTCCTGACCTGTTTTCTGTTGTTTTTGTATGTGTTTAGTTGGTCAGGGCGTGAGTTGGGGTGGGCATTCTATGTTATGTGTTTCTATGTTGGGTTAAATGTGTTGCCTGATATGGTTCTCAATTAGAGGCAGGTGTTTGACGTTTCCTCTGATTGAGAACCATATTAAGGTAGGCTGTTCTCACTGTTTGTTGGTGGGTGATTGTTCCTGTGTCTGTGTCCGTTGCACCACACGGGACTATTTCGTTTGTTCATTCGTTTGGCTAGTCTTTCCTGTTCGTGCGTTCTTCATGTCTATATGTAAGTTCTTATGTTCAGGTCAGTCTACGTCGTTGGTTTGTTATTTTGTTAATTATCAAGTGTAGTTTGTGTCAGTGTTCGTCTTGTCAAATAAATTCATTATGTCTACATTCAACGCTGCATTTTGGTCCGACCCTTACTCCTCCTCCGAGGAGGAGGCATTAGACAGCCGTTACATGGAGGTTCACCTTCCAGCATGACAATGACCCTAAGCATACTGCTAAAACAACACTAGAGTGGTTTAAGGGGAAACATTTAAATGTCTTGGAATGGCCTAGTCAAAGCCCAGACCTCAATCCAATTAAGAATCTGTAGTATGACTTAAAGATTGCTTTACATCAGCGGAACCCATCCAACTTGAAGGAGCTGGAGCAGTTTTGCCTTGAAGAATGGGCAAAAATCCCAGTGGCTAGATGTGCCAAGCTTATATAGACATACCCCAAGAGATTTGCAGCTGTAATTGCTGCAAAAGGTGGCTCTACAAAGTATTGACTTTGGGGGGGTGAATAGTTAAGCACGCTCAAGTTTTCATTTTTTGTCTTATTTCTTGTTTGTTTCACAATAAAAAATATTTAACATCTTCAAAGTGGTAAGCGTTTTGTGTAAATCAAATGATACAAACCCCCCCAAAATCTATTTTAATTCCATGTTGTAAAGCAACAAAATAGGAAAAATGCCAAGGGGGTGAATACTTTCGCAAGCCACTGTTTCACCCTGCATCTCACTGCTGGCTTGCTTCTGAAGCTACGCAGGGTTGGTTCTGGTCAGTCCCTGGATGGGAGACCAGATGCTTCTGGAAGTGGTGTTGGAGGGCCAGTAGGAGGCACTCTTTCCTCTGGTCTAAAAAAATATCCCAAATGCCCCAGGGCAGTGATTGGAGACATTGCCCTGTGTAGGGTGCTGTCTTTCGGATGGGACATTCAACGTGTGTCCTGACTCTCTGTGGTCACTAAGAGATCCCATGGCACTTATTGTAAGAGTAGTTGTGTTAATCCTGGTGTCCTAGCTAAATTCCCAATCTGGCCCTCATACCATCATGGTCACCTAATCATCCCCAGCATCAAATTGGCTCATTCATTTCCTCTCCCTGTAACTATTCCCCAGGTTGTTGCTGTAAATGAGAATGTGTTCCCAGTCAACTTACTTGGTAAAATAAGGGTTAAAAATAAAATAAAATTCTCACGCCCAATGCTGGTGAGGCATCACCCAAGTGGTTGCTACACAGAGTGGAAGAGAAGTTCAGTGGCTATAAAAGTCAGGCTGGTTCCCAGACTTGCCCTCTACAAGATCACTATCATCTACCAGCTCCATTTGCTCAAGCCATGAACTGACCCTCTCCATCTTCGGAGGATGCAGCTTTCAAAGACTTGGCCTCTATTGGTTGACCTACCATGATATATTGCTTGTTTATTTTTTTGCTCTTGAAGCGCTTTGAGATTCTATGAAAAGCGATATAGAAATGTACAATTATTTGTTACGACATGACCTTAGTTATCTATATTTTCTTTATTATTTTGGTTAGGTCAGGGTGTGACGAGAGTGGGTATGCTTGTTTTGTATTGTCTAGGGTTTTTTGTATGTCTAGGGGTTTTGGTAAATCTAGGTATGTGTAAATCTGTGGTGACCTGAATTGGTTCCCAATCAGAGGCAGCTGTTTATCGTTGTCTCTGATTGGGGATCATATTTAGGTTGCCATTTTCCCTTTTGGTTTTGTGGGTTCTTGATCTATGTTTAGTTGCCTGTCTGCACAATCAATATTAGCTTCCGGTTCGTTTTGTTATTTTGTTCGTTTTGTTCAGTGTTCGTTCTTTAAATAAAGAAGAATGTACGCTTACCACGCTGCGCCTACCACGCTGCACCTAGGTCTCCTCCCTACGACAGCCGTGACATTATTATTATTATTAATATTATGTGTTCAACATGTTCCATTACCATGGATACTTGCTGACAACACTTGAAAACATATATAAAACTAAAACAAATCAGAATTAGATTGTTTGGCCAAAATTATGTTTCACAATGGATTATTGCTAGGCAACACGGCAACATGAAATATTCAGAAACAAATTGGCCCTTCACCAAGCCCCACCCCCCTTGGTTACTTTTGCAACCTCTGTCAACATTTCCCTTGGAAGCCCAATTCCTCATTCAAACCACCGGTAGAAAACCCCTTTTACAATGATTTCAAACTGTGTTTTTAATACACTATGAAACCCCCTTGCTGATCAGGAGCCTCTCGTGTATGATGTGGTGGACTTTCAAGGGGTGGAAAGGGTACTGAAATATGCAACTCAAGTAGAAGTATTGTTACTTTAATGACATTTTACTCAAGTAGAAGTTAAAATACTGGGTTAAAAAAACTATTCAAGTAAAAGTAAAAAGTAGCTCAATTAAAAAGTACTGAGTAAAAGTAATTGGGTTACCTTTAAAATAAAAACATTAACCTTGATAATTATCGAATTTCCTTAAGGTTACCTGAATGTTGTCACACATGATCTTTTCCATGCATTAAATGGAAAAATAATAATGAATGTACAGTGGGAATTAAGTGTATTTATTTTATGAGTTGCAACAAGGCATATCTGTATGTAAAAAAACAAAGGATTTGTCAAAAATATACTAATCATTTGTAGACAGATCTACGCAAACATAACTGGTGCCGTATAATCTGGCTGGAAGGAGAGGGATGAGTGGAATGGGACATTCACTCACTCACCCATTCACACTCTTACCCCCCTCTCTCACTCCTTTACCTCACTCCCTCACTCCCTCACCAGGGGTGGAAAGATAACTGAGTATCCCAGTCAATTAGAAGTAATGTTACTTTAATTACATTTTACTCAAGTAGAAGTGAAATGACTGACTTTGGCAAACTATTTCCCAGCAGCCCCAGATGATGCTTCTACATCTGTCCCCGGCATGGACGACCCCTTGGTCCTGACTCTTTCCAACCTGCACCTGCAGATCAACATCCAGGAGGAGGAGAATGCCAAGCTGAAGAAGAAGAGCTACTCCCTCCACACTGAGGTACTGAGGGATGAGAGGGCTGTTCAATGGGCAGAGCAGAGGAGTGGGTCCGCGAGAACGAAGACACCTTGGCCAAGCTGGAGAACATTCTCCTTGTGGAAAAGGAGAGACTGGGGCAGTGCACTGGCTCACTGGTGGCTGTCATTGATGAGATAGAAGAGTTCAGACTGGAGGGGGACAAGGTGTTTGACTAAGTCCAGAAGCTGCATGTCACCCTGGAGAGTCTGCGCCAGAAGGTGGAGTGCCAGAAGGTGGAGCATTCACAGGAGGTGGGGGAGGAAGAGTCACATGGGTTCACCCAGGAGTACAAGCAGCTTGGTAACCTGGAGCCTCAGCCTGAGGAAGTGCAGCAGGTTGTGGTGGTGGTCATGGAGGAGACAAAGGAGGAAGAGCCCAATGTGGAGGAGCCAGAGAAGCATCAGAAGAGGAAGGAGAACAAGGCCAAAATGAAATGCAGCTACTTCTCTTCGCTGTGGAACTAGGCCTGAGATGAACAACAGGGAACTCACTATGCAGAAGAAGTATCCTACAATATTCCTTTGACCAATTGATTTAATAAATACACAGTTTTATTTTCTTTACAAACCAACTTGCTAGGTAAGAAATACTAAATAGATCTAAATAGATAAATAAATGGAATAAATAGATATCTGTCTAAATAGATAAATAAAATAAATCTAAATAGATAATCCTGAATTATAATCATGTAATATGATTATAATAACTGATCAGAAATTATTTCTGAATAAATAAAAAACATGCTCAGTCTGTCAAAGCAAAAGATGGAGGAGGAGAGCCTGATGTAGATGTGTGTAGGAGTGGCTATTTTTATGTGCTAGAACTTAGAGAAACTTCTAAAGAGAAAACAACTTGATAACTTTGTTTCTCTCGTTGTTAACTGTGAACCCATCCACTAAGTGAGCTAACTCCCCTCCCAGCCACTCACAGGCCCATCAGTTGTAATCAGAGCAAAATTAAGGTTTGATTTTGAGTGTTGACCCCTAGTGTCAGAGCACAGGTCATTAGTTTGATGAAGTTCTGTAGAGGAACCAGCATCCTGTGGGACCCTGGCTTTAATTACTCTAATATTACATTAGAGAGAAGCGCTCAGCTCTCCCTCTCCTTGCTCTTGGCACAATCAAGATAGGCCTTTGAAGTGTTTTACTAGGAGTGCAGGCTTTGTTAAAAGACAGGGATACATAGACACCCTCTGAATTGCTAAATAAAACCTTTGGAATAAGGGGGCTGTTGAGAGGAGATAATATGTATTTTTATTAATGTAAAAAGAAAATGGTCCAATATTTTTTTCCCCAGAGACCAAATGCATTAAATCAAGGAATACTGTAATGCTTACCGTATGAATATCAGAGAGACAGTTAGAGGATACAACATTGTATCTGTTCCATTATGTCATCTGTGAGAGAATGGACAACGCCATTAAGGCCATCTACATTTTTAAGTCGTCCATTTTCTTCTTCTACTGCTTCTATGAGTTGGTAAACAAACTGAAAGGGTGCATACTGACACCTGGAGTATGTTGTTTGAACAGGTATAAAGCCAAGGTTGGGATTTACTGCCACCTGCAGTTATGGAATGTTTGCTCACAAGTTTGATTCATTGGCTGATCCGTCCTGATGACCTGGATGCAATTATGTAACTGGAATTATATTACTTCAAAATGGTGAAAGTCCTCAATGGCGCCACCCATGCTAAATCTGGCTTTTGCGCACTAGAGTCCTCTATATATCACTATGATGAATGTCAATTTCCCATCCTACCCCTGAAGCCCAAATGGTCCAACCAGCTCCGAGGAGCTTTTCCCTCTCTTCGGGCTCGCAAAATTTCACTAAAAGTCGCCAGTCAGCATCGCCCAAAGGTTCCCCGCCCACTTCGCTTCTCATCCCTTTTCTTCCATTAAAAATGAATGACTTCCGTTGTTTCATCGTCACAGATTGTCTTCAGTTAACGTGTACTGTTACTTGTGGAGTTTGCTAGTGCTAGCAGGGTTAGCTAAAATTGGAGCTTGTCTTGGGAACTTTAATAAAATATTTTTCAGTGACCTTTTTCTCAATTGAATGTAAGTAACCACTGACCTACAAAAAGCTACGTTTGATAGCATAATATTCTGCAACGTTACTGGGAGAACTGACACAGAAACTAGCCCCACAGCATCATTTGGCTGAAGTTCGCCTACCCTCCCAGCTAGCACAGTGGATCTGGGCCGATTCCGACTGAGAGTCAGACTCCGCCGACGTCATGTGGCCCAAGTCTGGGCCGCCTTAGGCAGTATTACTAATGGCTAGGATACGGGGATTGAGCTCGGGCCGATTCCGGTGTGAGTTATCTGTCCCAAATTTATTACTTGGGGCTCTGGCCGATTCCGGTGTGAGTTACCTGGCCCAAATGTATGATTTGGGGCTCGGGGCTACTCTCTGGCAGATGATTACACAGGCTGCTTTATATAATTAACATTTCATTATTCATTTTTCCATATTTTCTCATTGTTCCTGTGACCAAAAAATACAATTAACACTTCAATAAAATTCTTTAAGAGTACTGTTTAAGTAGTATTTTAGCATTTTGATACTTTGTGCACGGTAGTTGATAAGCATTAAAAACATTGTGGATGGAGCCTCCCTAGAGGCGCAGTGGTCTAAGACACTGCTTCGCAGTGCAAACTGCATTGCTTCAGAAGCTGGTTCGATACCCACGCTGTAGTGACTCCTGTGGCGGGCCAGGTGCATGCACGCTGACATGGTCACCAGGTGTATGGTGTTTCCTCCGACACCATTTTTTTTCTGGTGGATGGGTATAATTTGTATGCATACAATGTATAATAGTAATATTTAAAATGACTAAATCGGGTAATTTTATATACATTTATTTAAATTTGCATCGGGCCGCTTCTGGGCGGATTCTGGTAAGATGACGGCAAAGTCAGCTGAATTCCGGTACATCGGGCCGATTCTGGTCAGTCAATCATTTTTATTCTGGGTCGAGTCCAACACCCGATTCCGGGTCGATTCAATCAGTTCCTGCCCCCCAGAAGAGGGGCCGATTCCTCATTGCTAGTTGGTACACATATATATTATTTTTATACAATTGAGTGTGAACATACCACGGAAAAGGACTAATACTTGTGTTGATGATCCCGACTCCTGTGAGAATGTCAGCATCCATGTTTTTCTTGACAGCAGAGAGCAGATCATGACGGCATGGTAGCCTACTATTTTGGTGCTTTTGTTTTAGCCTGCTGAGGATGCAGGGTCAGCGCCGGCTGCATTTTCATCTCGTTAAACTCGATGGTGAGGCCAAAAAATAACATTCCAAGCAAACGGGCGAGTCAGAACGAACGCACTGTCTTTTCATCTTCAATCTGAGCCAGAGACCGCCTCTGCAGGAGACAGTTACCAGTGGGACATTCCCTGCACTTCACGCCAAGGGACTGGCCCGTGGGTAAAGACATTTGTCACCATCCATTGAATTTTTGTTTTTGGACATTTAGCTACTGGTTTTCATCCAAGAGTTATCAGGTATTACATCATAAAGACATGTAAAGGAGATGAAAATGGAATTTATTTATTTTCATCAGCTAATTCCTTTCATAAAATGTATTGTGAAAGTGTAGCAAAACATTTAGATCAAATGGATTGAATCGTAGAGTATGGTTCTTAGGAGATAGACTTACTTCTGAGACTTTTACCGTGAGGCAGTGACCTACCTCTCTGCTCTCTGGGAGACACTCATTACAGCTAGTAGGGATATGTGTGTGCCTGATCTGGGGCCTGTAAACCACATCCTCTGGGCTGCCTGGCAGAGGGTAGAAAGAGGACAGATAGAGGTAGTAGTCTGGCCTGTCTGGTGTATCAGAGGTGTTAACAGGTCTCACCACCAGAGGAAGGAGATCACGCATCACTCTATCAGTCACTTTGTAAAGAGAGGGAGTTTCCACCCACTCTAACCAGGGTAGGATGGGATTGGCTAACACTATTAAGTCTGTCACTCCAAAGTTGCTAAGGAAGGAAGTTCAACTTCTTACCTCCTTTCATTTTTGCGTGAAGTAATCTTATGTCTTATGTAACCATACCAAACGTAACATATCATACTAATTTGAGTGTCTATTAGACCAGGCTGGTTGTTAAGCCCTTCCTTTGAGAAGAAGGCAGCCACCCTTAGCACTGATTAATAGTAAGACGTTCTGAACTCTCATGGGAAGGCAACTGTGTTTTATGAAACTCATATATCAAAGATAATAGATTGTAAAACCAGCTTGGCTCAGCTTTCTTTTTAGCTTATGAATACAATTAATAAGCAACAACAAATGGTGAATAAATAATCAGTTGGACACCCTTGAGAATGGTTATAACCTGGTTGAAATAATTTCCCAAGCTCTCTTAATACCACAACTCACTAAGGGGAGAAGATCAGTGCACACACACACACACACAGCGATGGGTACGGCAGTGCAAGAGATTACAGCCAGAGCTGTTGATCAGGATGCCGCAGATGGGAGTAATACATCCGTTTAGCATTAATCAATGTCGCTCAGAGGTTCATTGAGCAGCGCACTCAGCAGAGCCCACATCCTACCTTTGTCTCTCCAAGCCTTTTAATATAATTGGACATTAAACTCCTGTCATTATTCCTCCTGCTCCTAGACTTATTTATGCCTTTCTAGCTTTCTTGTCTTTACCTTTTCATTACACCCTGCCATTCTACATCAGCAAACTCATTAAGGGGTATGAATCAAAGGAGAAGGCTGATGTGTGGCTGAAAAGTGTGATTTAATAAATATGCGTTAGGGGCGGCCATGGTACAAGACACATCATTCATGTTGTTTACTGGCATTTATGTTGCGCTAGGTGAGGGCGCTCTGACGATAAAGACAAAGAGGCTGAACACAAAGGCAAACAACAGTGCTGCATTCTAATCTAATGCACACTCCTACCTACTGTAAGTGACTGGATCATCATCATACCAATGGAAGGCAGCCAGCCTCATCCTAAAAATGTCACTGTTGCTGTAATTCACACCCTGCGCCAACACATGTCAGTGTAGCTGCTGCTTCTTACTACTCTACAAATAGATCCTTGATTTACATGCCCATGGTTAGTGTTGCTTGTGTTTTTCTGGCATTTTCCAACACATTTCACAACACATACTGTATCTATGTAGTTTTCAGGGATATTGTTATTATTCCTCCATGATTGACATACAGTGAGTGCATTTGGAAACCTTTTCCACATTTTGGCACTTTACAACCTTATTCTAAAATGGATTAAATTGCTTTTTCCCCTCATCAATCGACACACAACACCCCATAATGACAATGCAAAAACTGTTTTTATAAATTCCTGCAAATGCAGATGCATAAAAAAAACTGAAATATCACATTTACATAAGAATTCAGGCCATTTACTCTGTACTTTGTTGAAGCACCTTTGGCAGCCTCGAGTCTTCTTGGGTATGATGCTACAAGCTTGGCACACCCCGTATTTGGGGAGTTTCTCCCATTCTTCTCTGCAGATCCTTCAAGCTGTCAGGTTGGATGGGGAGCGTCACTGCACAACTATTTTCGGGTCTCTCCAGAGATGTTCGATTGGGTTCAAGTCCGGCTCTGGCTGGGCCACTCAAGGACATTCAGAGACTTGTCCCAAAGCCAGTCGTGCGTTGTCTTGGCTGTGTGCTTAGGGTCATTGTCCTGTTGGAAGGTGAACCTTCACCCCAGTTTGAGGTCCTGAGCACTCTGGAGCAGGTTTTCATCAAGGATCTCTCTGTACTTTGCTTCGTTCATCTTTCCTTCGATCCTGACTAGTCTCCCAGTCCCTACCGTTGAAAAACATCCCCACAGCATGATGCTGCCACCACCATGCTTCACCAGCAGGGGAGAGGAGGAAGGAGAGGTGAGAGTCTGATGGCTCCAGGATCTTAGGAGACTCCCCAGTCATCAACTGTATGCATGGCCAGGCGTAGAGCCCTTCTTCATGGGTGTTTAAGCAAGCACTTTAAATGGAAATGTACTTGACACTTTAGGAGATGTAATCATCACAGATTAGAATGCAGCTGACTTCCCCCAGAATATGCAGTGGACTTCTCTCTGTTTCTCACTCCATCCCTCTTTAATTTTCTTCATCATTTTACATCTTTGAGAAATGTTATTTGTCTGCTCTTTATAACGGAACAATTGGAAAATGTGTGGGTGGTCTCTTTGACAAGCACAGAGCCTGCTGTAGGAGGGGATGTGATAATGTGTTGACAAATCTCAGACAGTAGCTAATTAGCCGGCTCTAAGAAGTGACAAATGTGGGATGCTCTTCTTCATGCGTTTATAGACAGACAGCAGATCAGATCTGAAGGGATAAGTTTGACAGTGAAGTAAATGAAGAAGGAAAAAAACTCCACTGAAAAGAAAGGGAGATTCTTGACAGGATGCAATTAGAGTTTCGATAAAAAATGTAAAATAATCATCAAATCATAATTGTAGTGGACGTAATACATTTAGATTTTTCATAATACCTTTCGAATTTGCTTGATGGCTTGTTCTTCTCTTTGTCTCTTCTTTCTCCTCCCATCTCTCTGCCTGGTTGCCTGTACAGTACAGTGCCTCATCTCCAGGCCTTCCTTCTTAAGGGAACTGCCCTCCCATTACCACAATTACAGCCTGTGCACATTTCATTATCCTAATATGTCTATGGCTTGGCTGCTGCATCATGTGTGAACACATCACCCAGCTGGAACCCACTCTATCTCTGCTACCGACTACACTGCCACTACCACCCCCACGGCCAGCCTGCAGTGACAGACATACAGATCCACACAACAGGTGGAGAGACAGAGAAAGGAGGAGGAGAGAAAGGAGAAAAATATTAATGGAGGGATTGCAGGAGATGGAGAGAGGGAGCGCGACAGGGAGAGGTCTGAGAAATTGTGAAATAATGAGATACAGGTATTGAAAAATAAGAAAGGATGAGGTAGAGTGATAACCAAGGAGAAAGTGGATAGTGAAAGTGGATGATAACCAAGGAGAAAGTTGATAGTGAAAGTGGATGATAACCAAGGAGAAAGTGGATGGTGAAAGTGGATGCTGACAAAGGAGAAAGTGAATGGTGAGCGAAAGGAGTGTGTTATAAAAGATAGAGCGAGAGAGACAGAGAGAGATAGAAAGAATAACACCATCATGTTCTCTAGTGATTTAAAACATGTGCCAGTGAAGCGGGATGCAGATTTTGTTCCCTGTCTCTCCAGCGTGGTGAGTGAGTGGCCGTGCTGAGAAGGACTGAGAGCTGCAGGCTTTTGTTCTCTGTCTCAGATGGTCTGTCTGTCATTTACGCCCGAGCCAGCTCACTGGGAGCTGCAGTCTGCTTCATATTAACTGCCTCAGAGGTCAACCCAGTTTGATCATTATCTCCTAACAAGCAGCTGGGAATCCCCCTCCTCCTTCTGGTCCATTTATCACCACTTTGCATATTCTACTCTGTGTCACATCCTAATACTCTCTCTCTGTCTCTTCCTCGCTACCTCTCATACGATGAAAAAAAACAATGTGACATATTTCATTCTTTGACTCTTCACTATTGACTCTTCACTACACTACATTCTGTAGTATGAATGTCGCTGATATTACACATACGCACAGTGCTGAGATGGAAAATGTTAATCTCAAACTGTTTTATGGATCACTCAACTGCATCTCACTCATTTCCAATCAGTTATGGACATCTGATCTTCATGGGCAGTACAGAATGAAATAATTCCATGCGTTAGGTAATTGAACACAAGCATAAAGCTAAATAAAACCAGTCATTGATAATATCAGAAATCTATAAACCCTACTACAGGGCAAATTAGCTCGCAGTCAGACATTTCTTCCCTTAAAAAAATACATCCACTCCCCGCCTCTGCTCGCCGTGCGATGTCAATCTCACACACTTTCCATGGGAAATTAATTCCATGATTAAACATGCCACACTTCAGAAATTTCAATTACTGAGAACAGCACAAGGAGAGGAGGGGAAATGGAGAAGAGAGAAAGTAATGTACGCCCAGGCTAATGCATGAATATTGCATTAGGCCAAGAGAGTAATCAAGGCTGGTAACTCAAAAGTCAAGTGTCTCAAGGGTCCATTTCTAAACATGACTTCTGACCAGATGGCCATCAAAGACAGGTCCCTTTATGAGATGCATTTACACTGCCTTCAGAAAGTTTCACACCCCTTGACTTTTTACAAATTGTGTTGCGTTATAGCTAGAATTTAAAATTTATATAAATTCAGATTCTTTGTCATTGGCCTACACACAATATCCCATAATGTCAAAGTGGAATTATGTTTTTCAAATTTTTTACAAATGAATCAAAAATGAAAAGCTGAAATGTATTGAGTCAATAAGTATTCAGCCCCTTTGTTATGGCGAGCCTAAACAAGTTCAGGAGTAAAAATGTGCTTAGAAAATAACATAATAAGTTGCTTGGACTCACTGTGTGCAATAATAGTGTTTAACATGATTTTTGAATGACTACCTCATCTCTGTACCCACAGATATAATTATATGTAAGGTCCCTCAGTCGAGCAATGCATTTCAAACACAGATTCATCCACAAAGGCCAGGGAAGTTTTCCAATGCCTTGCAAAGAAGGGCACCTATTAGTAGATGGGTAAAATGTTTTTAAAAAGCAGACATTGAACATCCCTATGAGCATGGTGAAGTTATTAATTAGACTTTGTCTACAAAGATACAGGCCTCCTTCCTTACTCAGTGGCTGAAGAGGAAGAAAACCGCTCAGGGATTTCACCATGAGGCTAATCGTGACTTTAAAACAGTTAGAGTTTAATGGCTGTGATAGGAGATAACTGAGGATGGATCAACAACATTGTAGTTACTCCACAATGCTAACCAAATTGACAGAGGGAAAAAAGAAAGCCTGTACAGAATAACATATTTAAAAACATGCATCCTGTTAATAAAGTAATACTGCAAAAATGTGCCTACGCAATTCACTTTTTGTCCTGAATTCAAAGTGTTACATTTGGGGCAAATCCAAATCCACTCTCCATATTTTCAAGCATAGTGGTGGTTGCATCATGTTATGGGTATGCTTGTTATCATTAAGGACTGGGGAATTTTTCAGGACAAAAAAGATACTGAATAAGGTTAAGAACGGGCAAAATCCTGGAGGAAAACCTGGTTCAGTCTGCTTTCCAACAGACACTGGAAGATGAATTCACCTTTCAGCAGAACAATAAACTAAAACACAAGGCCAAATCCACACCGGGGTTGTTTATCAAGAAGACAGTGAATGTTCCTGAGTGGCAGAGTTACAGTTTTGACTTGAAAAATCTATGGCAAGACCTGAAAATGGTTGTCTAGCAATGATCAACAACCAATATGACAGAGCTCTAAGAATTTTGAAAAGAATAATGGGCAAGTGTTGCACAATCCAGGTATGGAAAGCTCTTACAGACTTACCCAGAAAGACTCACAGCTGTATTCACTGCCAAAGGTGCTTCTGCAAAGTATTGACTCAGGGGTGTGAATATTTATGTAAATTATATACAGTTGAAGTCGGAAGTTTACATACACCTTAGCCAAATACATTTAAACTCAGTTCTTCACAATTCCTGACATTTAATCCTAGCAACAAATCCCTGTCTTAGGCTAGTTAGGATCACCACTTTATTTTAACAATGTGAAATGTCAGAATAATTGTAGAGAGAATTATTTATTTCGCTTTTATTTCTTTCATCACATTCCCAGTGTGTCAGAAGTTTACATACACTCAATTAGTATTTGGTAGCATTGCCTTTAAATTGTTTAACTTGTGCCAAACGTTTCGGGTTGCCTTCCACAAGCTTCCCACAATAAGTTGGGTGAATTTTGGCCCATTCCTCCTGACAGAGCTGGTGTAGCTGAGTCAGGTTTGTAGGCCTCCTTGCTTGCACAAGCTTTTTCAGTTCTATATTTTCTATGGGATTGAAGTCACGGCATTGTGATGGCCACTCAACACCTTGACTTTGTTGTCCTTAAGCCATTTTGCCACGACTTTGGAAGTATGCTTGGGGTCATTGTCCATTTGGAAGATCCATTTGCGACCAAGTTTTAACTTCCTGACTGATGTCTTGAGATGTTGCTTCAATATATCCACATAATTTTTCTTTCCTCATGATGCCATCTATTTTGTGAAGTGCACCAGTCCCCCCTGCAGCAAAACACCCCCACAACATGATGCTGCCAGCCCCGTGCTTCACGGTTGGGATGGTGTTCTTTGGCTTGCAAGCCTTCCCCTTTTTCCTCCAAACATAACGATGGTCATTATGGCCAAACAGTTCTATTTTTGTTTCATCAGACCAGAGGACATTTCTCCCAAAAATACCATGTTTGTCCCCATGTGCAGTTGCAAACCGTAGTCTGACTTTTTTAGTGTGGTTTTGGAGCAGTGGCTTCTTCCTTGCTGGACGGCCTTTCAGGTTATGTCGATATAGGACTCGTTTTACTGTGGATATAGATACTTTTGTAGCTGTTTCCTCCAGTATCTTCACAAGGTCTTATGCTGTTGTTCTGGGATTGTTTTGCACTTTTTGCACCAAAGTAGGTTCATCTCTAGGAGACAGAACGCGTCTCCTTCCTGAGCTGTATGACGGCTGCGTGGTCCCATGATGTTTATACTTGCGTACTATTGTTTGTACAGATGAACATGGTACCTTCAGGCATTTGGAAATTGCTCCCCTAGGAGCAATGTAAACTTCTGACCCACTGGAATTGTGAAACAGTGAATTATAAGTGAAATAATCTGTCTGTAAACAATTGTTGGAAAAATTACTTGTGTCATACACGAAGTAGATGTCTTAACCAACTTGCCATAACTATAGTTTGTTAACAAGAAATTTGTGGAGTGGTAGAAAAACGAGTTTTTATGACTCCAACCTAAGTGTATGTAAACTTCCGACCCACTGGAATTGTTATACAGTGATTTATAAATGAAATAATCTGTCTGTAAACCATTGTTGGAATAATGACTTGTGTCACGCACAAAGTAGATGTCTTAACCGACTTGCCAAAGAAATTGAAAGGGTGCGTGCTGGTAGCAGGGAAGTCAGGCGCAGGAGATCGAACTTGGTATAAAACGGAGCAGTTTAAATAGTACTCAAAAACTCAGAAAACCAAAATATACAAAATAATACAAGTGGGTACAAAACCTGTCGCACACCAGAACAAAACTTGCACAATGCTTACAAACAAACAATCACCGACAAGGACAATGAGGGGGAACAGAGGGTTAAAGTCACAACATGTTTTTTATTTTATTTTATTTTACCGTTATTTTACCAGGTAAGTTGACTGAGAACACGTTCTCATTTGCAGCAACGACCTGGGGAATAGTTAC